>NW_026125887.1:0-600000 GCF_943737965.1 Phodopus roborovskii
GGGAAACTCCCTAATAAATATACCTAGAGTTTTATCTCCTAAGTGATTCTAGATCTTGTCAAGTTGACAGTATTAACTATCACAGTGACTTTGTTACATCACCAGAGCTCATATATAGGAAGATTAGCTATAGTGCTGGTAAATTGTCAAACCACCATTTAGTGGTACATGTGCTGTTTATATGAATATGTGTATATTTAAAAACTAGTATGTCTCTAACAAATGCCCAGGTGATGTTGGCACTGCTGGTCCATTGATCAGACTTTGAGCATCAAGGATCCACAAAACCTGGAGGAAGCAGAATTTATATCTCCAGAGATCTGCTTCTAATACCAAGATAGAACAACAAGTGTGGAACATAACACATTCCTAACATAAACATTTCCTGGATCTGTTGCCTGACAATTATGTTGGATTTTTTCAGTCATTCCCTTAGTATTTTTGGAAACTTTTCTCTGAGCTTGTTGTCATGGTAGATAAAGGGAAATAAAGTACATAATTTCTGTCCTTGTTGACTCAGAGTTGAGAAGCAAGGCTGGCATTCAAGGCCTTCTGAAAGATTGTCAGTGTGGCTGGGACTGAGTGAGTGGAGAATGGGGCCATCGACATAGCTTGTGGCATCCTTCACTGTTATTTTTTAAGCTCTTTTTTTTTTTAAATTATACATTTTATTTTTATTGGTGTGTGTCTCTTCCTATGGGCATGCCTGATGCCCATAGAAATCAGATTCCCAGGAAATGAGTTATAGGTGGTTGTGAGCTACTGGAATCTGAACCTGTATCCTCAAGCAAGAGCAACACCTGTCCTTAAACACTGTGTCTAACCCCTTCACTGTTCTTTGTGAGTCTGGAAAATCCTTTGTTATGATTCTCCTCCTCTGGCCATTCTGTTAAGTGTTGCTGTCTTATTGGTTCTGAATAAGGCACTATGGTTTGATTCTAAAAAGAAAGCTAGAAGATCAAATTGTAGGTATTTGCCATGTAACATGATGTTTTAATGTAGCCACAGACTCCACATCCATGGCTGAATCAATCATGGACTGAAAATGTGCATTTTCCTTGTCATGCTTGATTCTGGATCATTTCCTGTGGAACCTGGGCAGAGCCCAACCACCTGGCCAATATTTAATTAAAGCTCTCTTCAAATTTGCCTTTTAAAAAAGTCAGTGCTGAAAATACAGATACTTAAAAATTGTTCCCTAATAATACAGTGACAGCTAATTATAAGTAATCTAAACGTCATTTCTATGGTAAACAGGAGGAACTTAGGTTATTTGTAAGCAGTATATCATTATATGAGGGGTTTGAATATAGTACCAGTGGGTTTTGATGTCCATAGGGGATCATGTGACCAATTAACCACAGATTCCAAGAGGTAACTGTATTACATCATAGAGACACCAAATGTTGGTAGATAACATATGCCTTTCTTCATATAATTGTCATTTTTATGACAGGAACATGATTTTAAAGACTAAGGTAAACACTAGATCATTTTTTTTTTCAAATGAATGGGCAAACCCCCCCAGTTGTCTCTTTTGTGGCCCTCTGCCTTTCAATGCCAGGTCTTATTTTGCTGTGGCAATGAATTTGCTCATACGAGACAGACTCTATGGTGTACTATTGTAGAAGCTCTTTGTTATGTAAGGTATTAAGGGAAGTATTTCCATGGGAGATTGAAGTCGTTAATATTGAGGGAACATGGTGTGGCTTATTTGTTGGGGCATGTATATTTTGTGGAGCCCCATGGACATCTCTGCAACCTCAGACAGGCAGCCATCATCTCTCTCTCTCTCTCTCTCTCTCTCTCTCTCTCTCTCTCTCTCTCTCTCTTTTTACATTCATCCTTATGAAGTAGAAAAGTCAATTTTAGGGAACCTATAGTCATACCTGTCAGACAAAGTCATGCCTAACTGAAAAGTGATTGTCTAATGTGACATTTAGGTTTTTGAAATTTCAAAGTAGAGCATCCCTTTTCATCCCCGCTTGCCTAGAAACACCAGCAAGCCAGTTTTGCATCCATTGGTATGCCAGCCTCTATTGCTGTGCCTAGAATATTGATGAGTTGGTGACAATGTGGTGAAGCCAGGAGCTGCTATTTGCTGAGTTGACAGTATAAAGATGATAAGAATAATTTACATGTAGACACTGTGTGGGTGATGGTGTCTGAAACATTCTGCCACCAGTTTTAGCAGATGTCATCTTGTCTTGCCAGAGATTAGCATTGCAGACATTCACCCAGAAAAGAGGACAGTCTGCAATGATCAGAATAGACAGAAGCAAATGACATTTCTTCCACAGCAAGCTTCTTGACTCAGCAGGCATCACCCAGGCATGCTGGTGAGGCTGGCATGTTTTCTGCCAGGATGTGGACTCAAGAGAGTCACCATCAGGCCTTTTGCAATTCCTAGTGGACTTTCTTCCTGAGAATGCTCAGCAGATTCTCTCTCCAATATGACAAGCACTCTGGCTTTTCCTCAAGGTATTCCAGGAGAGAGTGCTCATTGATCTCGTGGTGCATATTTTAAAGCAATTATGTAAGCTATTTATGAGAGAACCTAGATTCAGTCTCTGTTTATTTTGAGCCTTGACAGTACAATTGAGCATCAGAATGGAAAATGAAATATTCTGAGAGCTCTAATGAAGCAAGGTGCATGTGCTGTCATTGTTAGTGAAGTGTAATGGGGAACAAGAACTGATTTTGAGACTAGCAGGAACAGCGTCTTGATGTCAGAAAGAGACAATGATTAGAAGTGGAAAGAGAATGCTTTTGAAGGGTAGTGTTTTAGAAATGTCTCAGGCTGTGGACCTTGTAAGAGAAACAGGCAGATCACCAGAAGCTGCATGGCCATTCCTGTGCATTTCTGCTGAACAGGCTCTTTGGAGTTGGTGCTGTGTCCCAAATGGACACCTCTAAAGGTCCCCTAGGGGTTTCCTTAGTGAATATACCACAGTGAAACATTTGCTTTTCTGTCACAGGGACTCAGAAAAGTGCCCTGAAGATGTCTGTCTCTGTCACTATGATTTGTCCTCACTTTTCCTATTCCTAGATTTAAGCAAGCAGCAGGCTGCCAACTTGCTAATTACAATAGGAACTGAGAGTTAGCAGCCAGTTTTGAAGACAAGGGTCTGCCTACCCTGGGTATTTGCCCTCACCCTACTGGATCTAATTTCTTAGGACTTAGGTTACATAAAATATCCAGATTCATTTGGGAAGTAAAGAGCCTATATGAGAGGAGTTAGCTTTTCTTAGGAAAAGTCTGGCAGGTATGGCTTGAGGCCCTCTTCACACATGGAAGAAGGTTTACTAAGGGAGGCATATGCTGAGTTCAGCTAAACTCAGACAATCCTTGCAAGAGTAGTAGTTAGTTTATGTAGCTCTATTTTGTTTGTTTGTTTGTTTGTTTTTCTCCATATTCACCAATGACCCGGGCCTGGAATTGCAGTTCTAGTGAAAGAGTGCTTGCCAAGAATTCAGAGTCCTAGGTTTGATCTCAAACTCTGCATAGTCTGGATATGGTGCTGTACACCTCTTGTCTTACTTAGGGTTCCTATTGTTGTGAAGAGACACCATGAATCCAGCAACATTTAATTGAGTAAAGTGTTTGATTGAGGTTCATTCCATCATCATCATGTCAAGGAGCATGGTGGCATGCCAGCAGACATGGTGCTGGCTACATCTTGATCAGAAGGCAACAGGAGATGGACTGTGACACTTGAGCATAGGAAGTCTCAACGCCCACCCCCACAATGACACACTTCCTCCAACAAGGCCATACCTACTGCAACAAAGCCATGGCCCCAAACAGTGCCACTCCCTATGAGATTATGAGAGCCAATTACATTCAAACTACCTCACCTGTAATCCCAGCGCTCAGGAGGTCAAGGCAGGAAGACCAGAAATTCATCTATGGATATATATTGAGTTTTAATTCAGTCTAGGATATGTGAATATGTGAAACCCTGTTTACAATAAAACAAAAACAAAAACAAAAAAACAAAAAATCAAGTCAGTCATCCTTCACATGCCTAACTCCAACTCTGATGGGGACAGATTCAAGGGTTTCCAGAGTTTTCTAGCTTCTATCCAAGGAAATGTGAGGAATTGGTGGAGAAAGGTGGCAGCAGGCATCCAGTACCCTCTTCTTACCTCTATGTGAATGTACCAGTGTGTGTGCATGCAACTCATGCATGAGGGGAAGGGAGCATGAAGGAATGAATAGATCTTTTAAAGTAACTGCTGGCCACTGCCCTATTCATACCACTCTCCAGACACACTGTGATATGATCACTTGATTTCCCACTTTCTCAGAGCTCTGTGTCTATTCATCATCACAAATTCAAAATCTTATCCAAAAGGAGTTCCAGTGATGTTTACCCCACCATTTGCAGCATCAATTCTGACTATTGTCTCTTTTCCAATTTCATAGACAATCCAGTTTATAAATTTGTTCCTAGTAGTTATTCATTCCTAGGCATGTCCATTAACCCTGAAATAGCTCCTATAATATTTCCTAAGTTTTAAATGTGGCCAGTAAATTACAGAAGAAATAAATATATGCCTCCAAATAAGCAGTTTGGGGAAGATAATCTATTTACAATAAATCTATCTTGTATATTTAGTTTTTTCAGGTGGTCTCATATACAGGAATGGGGCTTGTCAAGCTATCTATGTCACCTTAATTTGGTCTCTTGATATAGCCTCAATATGTTTTCCCCAGGCCACCCAGATAGTGTCACCCCTTCCTTTCCTGGCAGTACTTACAGCCTATGTTCTCTCATTTGTCATATCCTTATCTTTAGGGAGGATCTTCCATTGCCCACTTGGAACTTTTTTGAGCTGATACCCAAAGCGTCTCCTTTATCAGGACTGAAGTGTACATGGTATAAAATTGGCAGATAGGATAGCTTTGTCCTTTAGTCTTATGGTGTCAAATATGCCTGCTTTGTTTCTGCCTTTCCTCTCCTGTTGATTGATTCCTCTTGTATTAGTCTAAAATAAAAGACAAGAGAGAGGGGTGCATGCAGCTGGGCTTCTGTCACATTTCACTTCCCAGACAAAGGAATGCCCAGGTCCTTCCACTGGACATGGGATCAGGGCATATAATTAAGCCATCACTTGCAGGGTGGGTTGGATGGAATAAAGTTGAGACAGCCTATTGGAAGGAAGCTCTATGCCAGAGTCTAGATGACCACCTAGTAGGCCACCCATTTGGATTGATCCATCCAGGAGGGAGACTACAGATGCATACTATGTGGCTATAGACTGAGGTAGGAAACCAACAAGAGACTTTCCCAAAAGCCGGTTACATAAGGGGGATCTCCTGTGCAGATGACAGAGCAGGATGTTGTTTGGACTCTGGAAGGTACAGAGGAGCTGGTATAGACATTATCATCATTCCGATCATTGTCCAAGCTCCATGCTTTCAAAGTGTAGTGAGTCCTCCAGATATGGTAGTGATGACAAAGGAGAGCCTCCTGTGTTCTTGAACTGTGATGGCTGCCCTGGTCTGAAAAAGTCAGTTTATGTCCCTTCAAGTCTCTGAGCTTAGTGTGATACATGAAGGTGTTTCTAAGGTCCGAATTTCCTAAAAATCAAGCTAAGATTTGCTTACCTAATCCCCTAACCAACTCCTGCCACTTCATTAGGATACAACTAGGACTTATCCCTGTCCAAACTCATGTGGGAGCTTGGTAGCCTGTGTAACAGTTTTGAGAGGGGTAGGATCCTTAAGGAGTATTTGGGACTGGGAATATAGCCCAGCGATAGAGTGCTTGCTTAGCATGTGTAAAGTGCTAAATTCAATTCCCACCACACAGAACAAAGCAAGAAATTGATAGGTCATGGGGTATCACCTTCATGAATTGATTAATATATTCTTGGAGAGACCTGATTCATTTTCTTGAGACTAAATGTAAGTTACAATCCTTGCATCACACTTTGGTTTCTCTTATGCATGGTTCATCTGCCTGTACTTGCTACCCTTCCCTCTTTCTGCCATGGGCTGAAGTACAACAAAGCCCTCATTATAAGCTGATTAGAAGCCAACACCATGTTCTTGGACTTCCAAAGTGAAGAACCCAAATAAACCTATTTTCTGTATCAATTACACAGACTTCAGTGCTCTGCTACAGCAACATCAAATAGGCTAAGCCATTTCCTTATATATAACCAACCAACAGGGTCTACCCTCAGGTTATTTCTAACAAAGCATATCTCAGGGCTTTGGAGAGTTGCAAACTGGTTCATAAAGCAAAGCCACAATTTACAGTTCCAGCCAGTCAAAGCAGTTGAGGCAGATGACAAGTTTCTTGAGTTGGCACAGGCAAGTCTTGTCAAACCAAGGGCAAAGTTGGTTCTGAAATCCTTCCACAGGAAGCAGTTCCCTACTCTGGGACATTCAGATCTGTTTCCTCTTGGTACTGTAATGGTAATAATCAAATATAGCTGCTTTGTTCCTGAATGGTGGCAGGTTGTTTCTATTTGAACCAGCAGCTCCATATGCTGGCAGAAGTAAATATACACATAGTAGAAACATGTCCCCTAAAAGCATGAGACCACAAAAGGCTTTGGACTTAACTAGAGATCAGGAAATACTAGTTCACGGGTTTTTGTTGTTGTTACTGGCATTTTATTTTTGTTTGTTTGTTGATTTTTGAAAACTAAGTTCTCATTGTCTGGACAGTGAATGGTAAGGCTTCTAGGCCCCCTTTGCTACCAGCTGATTGTCACAGTCCCTCTGAGCTTCATCTTCTCCATTGTAGCTATATGGGTCTTGAAAGAGAGCAAGGAGGGGATATATGGGAGGGTTTGGATGGAGGAAAAAAGAAGGGGGAAATGATGTCATTATAATCTGTTAAACTTAGCGAAACCAGAGAAAGTGTTCAGTCCAAAAGGGGATGGGGTATAATGTCCCTCTGCTGGCGAGTGCCTATCCAATGTGCTGCATACGGGACAGATAGCTCATAGCTTCCTTTTAAATGTGTGTCCTAATTGCTTCTGCAGTGGCCACAACTCTTCATCATAAATGTGCACTCTGCCTCCTCCCATTGTCACACTCACAGGCTGGGACCACTTTTCATAGTCTGTTACTGCAACATTGCCACATGATCCATTCTCTCTCCCCGCCTCCCTTTTCCCTTTTTCCTTTTATTCTTCCATCCTTTTTCCTTTCCTTTTATTCTTCCATCCTTTTTTTTTTTTTTTGCCATGTCACAATATGAATTTTTGTTTTGGTTTTTACATTCCCAGTAATCAGAAAATTTGTTAGTTTATAATTGCCTTTCTCTCTGCACCTACCCCCCACACACACTAATTTAAGGCAATGTCTCCACTAGGGAGGCTTATGTACAATTGTTTGTAGAATATTTTAAACTAGGGCCAGAGAGATGACTCAGCCAGCAAAGGTGTTTTCTTCCAAACCTAACAGTCTGAGTTTGACCCCCAGGACCCACACAATGGAAGGAGAGTACCAACTCCCACAAGATGGCCTGTGATCTTTAGATACATACTCTGACACATGTGTGCAAGCTCACACATATTGCCAGACACACAAAGTAAATAAAATGTCTTTAAAAGTAAAAGAATATTTCAAACCACCAAGGAGTGAGAAAGGCATCCAGGAGTGGGCATTGTTGGGACTTGGCTGGGAAGAATTAGACCATATGCTGTTGGCAGTTTCATGAATAAGCAGTAACTCTGATCCTGAGGTAAAAGAAGGTTGAATGGCAAGATTCCAGCAATAACTTCAGTATATAAACACACATCTGTTTTGAGGCTAGTTTATACCAAGACAGAAAAGGAAAGAAAAGGACAGAGTAAATAGAGCACTGGAAAAGGCTGACAAAAGGAATGGAATATTGGGAGACCCTCAGCCACAAACACACACACTCAGTGCAGAGCCTGTGGGGGAAGGAGCCCCTGAGAGCAGCATGCTTTTTGATAATAAAGTTTATGTGACAGTCCAAGGAAACAACAAGGAGGAAACATACATGGGCATGTACACACACGATCCTGCTAGTCAGAGATCACCACTTTAACCATACTTCTTTCCAGCCTTTCTACTTCTCTGTAGCCCAGCCCAGCTGAGCTCATACTGGAACTGCAATCTGATAACCATTTCCTCCTCCCAATCTGACCATCGTACAGTTGCCTGACTTCAGTGAATTCCGTGTGTGTTCTGTCATGCTGGCCTGGTGGCCTGCCTCAAGGCTGATCGCCAGCACTCTGCCTTCACAGTAGTTAAGAGTGTGCTGTGGGTCAAACAGCCCTGGGCTTCACTCCCGGTCCTCTCTACCCCATTTAATAGCTTGACCTTGGGAAATGTCTTTCTCTCAATTATTTCAACAGCAGCATGGGCATATTGATGTCATTTACTTGTAGAGTTGCTACATGAGTTGCTCAAGTCAAAGATTACTAACTCTTCTTGCAAAATTGCCTCCTCCCAAGAGGAAGAGAATATTAATGGCCATTTACCAATAAGAAAGAAGAGCTAGGTGAGGTTGTTTGTCATTGTCCTTGGCTAATAGTAAAGGTTTCTACAGAACTTCAGATTTCAGAGCCTTTCCCTTGCCTGCCTTGCTATAGCCTTTACTCAGAGTAATGTGTTGGAATTACCAACTAGTGAAGAAACAGGCTGAAAAGTTACTGAATCCTGAGCCTTCATGCTATGTTTCCCATTGCCCCCTGCTGCTGCCCAAGTTCCTTATGTGTCTGGATTTTATTTGAAACAAATTCTTTCTATATCCCAATGCTGTGTCAGAGAAAGGTAAGTCAGAGTAGAGGCTGGGAATCTGCCTTTCATGGTCCCTGTGGTAATGTCACACTAGTACATTTTTGGAAACCAGAAGATTCTCTATGGAGTGTTCTTAGAACCGCACATGCATGGTGCCTGAGAGGGCAGGGAGTATCAAGAGTGACACACACTCCAGCCTTCTCCATTCCTATCCTTCCTTGGGGGCTAGAATTCTGGATGGTTACCCCCTTGCCCTTAACATCACTGTACAAGATGATATGGGTGTGTTCTCCAACCACTGAAATGTTTGGTCAGTTTAGTTTTGCCAATCTCCCTCCTAACAGGCAATATGGGTGACAAGGAAAAGCCCACAAACTCTGAAACCAGTTCAGCAATGAATGCTACTGATTGCACTGCTACTTTTGTCACCTACAGAGTAACAATGGGCAGCAGAAAAAGAAATAGTGGGCCAATTTGGAAAACCCCACATCCATTCCAGTCTATCACATGCTGTAGGTATAACTGCTATGTAGAGGATCTCATAAATGAGCTTCTAGCTTCAGCATAGAAAGAGGCAAAAAGGGGAGAACTTTCCAGGCTTCAGTATACTCTTGGTTTGCATTTAGTTTACAGTTCCACACATTCTACCGGATCTGATCCTGAGTCTTCATGGCGACTCTTATTGAACCACTTGCTTATTCAGCTGATTAAATCTTAATTGCAAATCTGGTTTCAGTGTAGGAGGTACCATTGTGCTTGCTGGTTTCAAACCATTTTTTGCTGAGCTGGGTTTTTCCAGAAGGCTATTATAAATTTAGAAACCGGGAAATGGCATTTCACTTGTTGGTCTGAGTTTTGGTTTGCCAACTGAATTTACTTCAGTGTTTATTTAGAGGTGCCAAAAGAAAGCTGGTGTCCTCAGAGAGAGAATTGCTCAATTTTTTTTGGAGAGGTTTTCTAAATTGTCCACACTGCACCCAGAAAACATTGTCTGTGGTCTGTCTGTTATACTACAGCTTGACAACAGTTTCATGTATAATTTTGATTGATTTTTTTTTCAGAGACCCAAGAAACCACCACCTCCATCCGCTCCTGTCATCAAACAAGGAGCAGGTAATGTACTTTTCAGGTCCCTCACACAAAATGTTCATTTTTCTTTCACACAACTTCACATTTTCTTTAAGAGTTCAAAATCCCTGAATCCACAGTCTGCTACTTTGGGGATTATGATTTGGTCTCAGCAGGCAGATTTGAAATGAGTTGCTGTTTTTCCTAGATGCAAACAAACAAAAGAACCCTCATCACTAAAGCGTGCAGAAATGGGGGTTCCACTTAAAGAAAGTACTGTTGGTTTTCTATAATCTGTTTTTGAGGCACAAAGACCTGGTTATTGTCCTTAATGAGGGTCAACTTAGGGAAGATTGCTTCCCGTGGAATCACGTCATAGCATATGTGCAGTTGCTGGGTTTTCACTGTCCTATGTGGTTAGCCAAAATTTGTACTTACTTCATTTCCCCCAACAAAAAGATGTTTTTTTTCCTAGCCATAGATACTTTTCCTCTTGATTCTTTTCTAGTCTTGAAAAAATTCCAGTTCACTCATCCTATATAGTTTAGATATTAAGATTGAATTATATAGAAAGAAGTGATGTCATTAGATATTCAATAACTCTCTGCACAGTGTGTTCTCATCTATACATAAAGATAATGTTTTATGCTTTCCAATGCAGCTCTTCTTTATAACAGTCAGTTAATTGTGGAAATTTGTTTGTAAATGACCACTTAAGTATTTTTGTTTTTGATTTTCTTTAACAAATTGAAGAGGAGAAGGGACAAGAGAGAATAAAAGTATAATCAAGGTACATGGCATACATGTATGAAAGTGTCACAATGAAGCCCATTATATTACATAGTGATATATGCTAATATATGTGTGCATGCATATTAATTTTAACAAGAAACAGCTAAAACAAAATAATTAAGGCTGTTTTTTAATTTTTTTAAAAAATCTACAATTATGATATAGCTATAGCATATAATATATGAATAGATGTAAATTGCCAGATTTGATTTTTTCATACATTTATTAAGAAGTATTTTGTTTTGTAAAGACAGAGCCTCTCACTTTAGCCCTGGATGGCCTGAAGCTCACTATGAAGTCCATCCAGGATGACTTGCAACTACAAAGTAATTTTTCTAAAAAATATTTTTTTCAGGGTACCATGAATTTGGAGAAAAACATCTATTTAAGATTAAATTTCTTTTCAATTTATTTGGGTCTAATTGAGAATTACAGATATCGATTCCTGGAATTAGGTGTTAATTAAATGTCCTATTCCACCCTAATCCCCATTGACATTGCATAGTTTCATTTTGCCATCTAGTGGTTCTGACTATATAAATATTTTATTGTGCTATGATTAAAACAAACTAGTTGCATATTTTTCTCTGAAGACCCTTTTCCCTAGAGGCCTTGGTAATCAGTTGTAGCCCAAAGTATTGAAATGAGCAGTTTGAGGCTTGGAAAGACTAGAAAAGAGTAAGTAGGATCAGATTCTTGGAGATAGTAGAATTGTCATTAGAAGCGAGACTGTGTAGTAGCATGGTAGACACATTCTTTTTGAAATGATTTTACCAATATTTGTGATGAATTTCTTCCAGGTAAGGTACAGGGCCTTTTTATTTTCCTGCTATTTTATCCTGAAGTAGCTTGAGAATTACTTTGTAGTAAGGAAGTACATAGACATTCATGTTTCCATCATCATTTTCTTTTTACCAAAAAGAACCCAAATATGTAAATGATATAAAATGGAAACAGTTTTTAATGTATAAGTGAGTCATTAACAGAAGTCACATGAAGAATATGTTCAGTGGAATGTTAATTTTTTTTAACTCTTGAGGCTTCGTAATCCTGATTTCAGTATTTAACACTCATCTCAGGGGCCAGCCAGGCAGAGTGTCAGGTACTCCTCCATGTCCATCAGAAGAGTACTTCTGACTGTTTTGTGCTTAGCTCGTTCCCAGTGCTCTTATATGCCTGAAGCCAACAGCACTGATGAGGACATCAGGTGAGGGAACAGTGGCAGGCCACAGGAGTAAAGAAGAAATGTAAAGGGTGGTGTATTGGGAATCATGTAATACTTAAAGAATTCACACACAGAAAAAGGATTCAGGGAAAACCACTGTAACATATTTGCATGCTCCTCAAAATTATGTTCTAGCTACAACTGCTGTGTGACAAACCACTCCAAATTTGGTGACATAAAATAGCAATCCTTATAGAGCCATAGAGTCTGTGGGTAAAGAATGTGAACAGAGCATGACCCAAATGGGTAGTTTCTATTCCAGCAAGCCTGGGTCAGTGGCTGGGAAAGCAGAACTAATTGAGGCTGGAATATCCTCCTGAAAAATAGCTGCTTTATTCACACGTGTTACTTTCTTTGTCAAGAGTGCCTAGAAGACTGGGCTTAGCTGGCCAGAGTGTGTATGCATGGCTTCTCTGCGGTAGTTGACCTCTCTATAGGATATCCAATATTCCAACAAATAAAGTATAAGCTAAATGGCCGCATATAACTTAGCCTTGGAAATAGCATGGGATTACTTCAACTACTGGTCAAAGCATTCACAAGACTGTCCCATTCTTGCCAAGGGAATAAAGATTTCACCTTATAATGCAAGGTTTATCAAACAATTCTAGGCTATATATTTAGTCTATTAGAAGATGGAGTCTAGATCCTGGTGAAACATGTTATTATGATTCCTTATTTATGTGTTTTAGTGAATAAATTATTTTTACACATTCTACATGCCCATTCCATTATATCATTTGACTTTTAATGACCAAGGAGACATGGTCTAAATATTTAGAAAAGATTAATGATGTTATAGTAATTAAATATTTACAGTTATGCAAACTTTATTTATTTATTGAGTGTTTTTTTTTAAGACAGGGTTTCTCTGTGTAGCAGCCCTAGCTGTCCTAGAATTCATTTTGTACACCAGGCTGGTGTCAAACTCACAAAGATCTGCCTGCTTCTGCCTCCTGGGTGCTGGAATTAAAGACATGGGCTACGATGCCTGGCTTGCAGACTTTTTTAAGGCAGTGTCTAAATATCCCTAGTTGACCTTCAACTTGTAGTGATTCTGCCTTAGCCTCCAAAGTGCTAAATTTATAGACACACACCACCACATGCAGCTATACAAGCCAAATCTCATGACATAGGCTACAAATGAGCTCTGCTATGTTTGTGAAGAATTAATATTACATAGTACCCGTCTCAGGAATGAAAATCTATTGCCTTTGCTATACTTAACCAATATTTAAATACAGACATGTCAACGAAATAGAGAAAACATTTTCTGATTGCAATTAGCTTTTCCCTCCTAGGTACCACAGAGAGAAAACATGAAATTAAAAAGATACCTCCTGAAAGACCAGAAACACTTCCAAACAGAACAGAAGAGAAAGGTAGGAAAAAAATTCTTCATTGGTATGTCTACAACAGTAAACAAGGAAGCTGTTTGTCACAGCGCTAGTTCCAATAACTCACACAATTTGCTTTTTCTTTGGAATATGGTGATTATTGGTTTGTTTGGGTTGCTTCCAAACATATAATTCCAAAGGAAATAGGAGAGGCTTATGTGGCACTTTGTAGGGACAAAGTTTCTCTTCAAATCAAAACCAACTAGGCCAGGGCTCTTCCATATGTGCCTGCCATTGCCACCTTGCCTGTACTTCAAACTTAGTGGTTTGTAAGTTCAAGGGCCCTGCACATATTTCATGCTCTCCATATATTCCCTCCACTTTTCTCAATGTCTTGGCGGGAGGGGTCATACATCATTGATAGGAGGTCTTGGTTTGCTGAAATTCCCATCCAGACAGATAAAAGCCCTCATCCTTGGTCACTGCTGGGCCCTTGACTCTGGCTAATAGCACTACAGACACATGTTCTTGGTCAAGAATTTTGGAGGTGAGGAGGGTGGCATGGTCATACTGGGAAAAGCAACTCAGTCTCAGTTGCCAGATAGGTCAGAAATTCTTTTGGCAGAGGAGTCTCTTAAAACTTCACACAGGTTTGCAAATGTGTTTGATTCCCATCATTTGGGCTGTCTCTCCCAAAGAAATTTGTGTGCTGTGGAAGGGCTCCTTTTACCAGGTTCCCAAGATTTGATTGATCACACACTTATATGGGAAAGTGCTATGTTATTATGAACAGGAAGTCAAGTAAATTCCATTTTAAAAAGCAGTTATTTTGAAGTCACAAGAGAAATACTGTATTAATGGTTATAATTATCTGGAGGTGCTCCTTGGTGGCCTCATGAAATTTTATTGTAGAATTTAATGTTTTACATCAGCTTGCTAAACGTTTTGCCAACATTGCAAGCTATTAACGATCCGTTCCTCTTTTTTTCTTGGTGAGCAGGTAAAATTTGAGTCATTAGAACCTCGTTGTGAAGGCCAAGTCTGTGTTAGAGATCAATGGGGAAAAATTGCTATTCAGTGCATGCCCTATCAACAGCTCTTGGCTAAAAGCAAGTGTTGCGAAATAACTAAACACTATCCCCTGTGCTCATAGAAGACTCTACTGTCTGCATCCTAGCCAGGCTCTGTGATGAAGATATTCCCTCCCTTGTCTCATGCTAACTTATAGATAGATGGAAGTGTGAGCAGCCATTCTCCGTGGCTGACCATGTAGCCACACAGCCCTCACTCTTCCTCTTACAGAGTCCTTATCCTATGCCACACTGACTACGGGAGGCAAAAGTCCTAGTCAGAGGCAATAGGGCTTTCAGGGAACCAGCATCTGAGTATTAGTGCCCCTGTGATGTCACCAAAATACATACCATGTCATCCTGCAAGTTACTACATTCCTGTCCTTATTCCATTCCTATTGCCAGGGAGCTAGCCCTCCTTAACATTTTAGCTTCGCTCCTCCTTTTCTGGCCCTAGTGTGCCAGATAGTAAGTTCTTATCATTTCCAGTTGGGTGTGTTTTCCTTTAGTACCCGAGGAAGCACCTAAAGTTATTGCCACTTATTCTGAGCTCCCAAACAACATGTTCCATGTCTGTGCTTGCCAATGAAACACTGGTGTCCTGAGGACTTGCATTCAAATAAATAACAGGAAATTTAACCTATGCTTCAGTAGGCCACACACATGGAAATTCAGTCTTTATTAGTAAGACTATGGATTAATGCTTTTTGTATTACACATAAGGATACACAAGGCAAGGCTCATTGGGAATGGGAAAACTGAAACTGTCATTGAACAACACAGTTTGACTACCAGATCTGGATTGGAGCTCATCCTAATAGCTCCATGCTACAAAAGTAGGACCCAAAATCTGAGAACCCCCCCCCTTCATCTTCCAAGTTCAAAGTATGCACAGAGGTCCCTGAATAAGTTATTCCCTGAATAGTTTTCTCCCTTATTGGCTGGATAACTCAGAGGTTAATCAGGCCCATTTTCCCCTATACCCAGCAGCAAATCATGTGGGCCATATAGTAAAGCCTATCACCTATCTATGGAGCAACAGTTGTATACTATCTTGCACAGGCTCTTAGGGAGATGTTTGAGCCAGACGTTGAAGGGTCAGTGGCTGAAGGAGCAGCACTAGCAAGAGCAGAGGAAGAAGGGGACAGGGAATTCTGGCTTTTTCTAAGTTGGCTATGAGTAAGTGGTGCTCCTTGCCATCATCCTTGCTCTCAGAAATGGTATCAATGTATGTTTTTATTGTTGTGGTGGTTGTTAGAGCAGGGAATAAACAACCTACATCTAAGTGTTGCCACTGACATGAAGTCTGTTTTCTTTGTGCTTGTTTCATCAAACAATGACTTAAAGAAAGACCAGAGAGAGAGACAAAACTGGATTTACAGAAGCCCTCTGTTCCTGCCATCCCACCTAAAAAGCCTCGGCCACCTAAGACCAATTCTCTCAACAGACCTGGTGCATTGCCCCCAAGAAGACCTGAGCGACCAGTTGGACCACTGACACACACCAGGTACTGCCATGTTCTCATCAAGGCAGGTAGATATGGGATGAACACAGAGAGCAGGGAAGAAATGGGAATCAAGCTTTAGCTAAAGATTCCAGCCACTTCTTTCCAGTGAGGATGTGGTTGCAAGAGAGTGGACACAGTATGGGTTTCAGAACCAGTAGGTAAGAACTGGGTACATATCATGTAGATCATGCTTATACCCAGGACATTTACCTGGGCTTTGTTAGGACAGGCCAGCTGCCCTGCAGACTGGAGATGCAGGTCATATACTCTCCTCCATCCCCTCAATGACTGGCCTTCGCACACCTCACTTAAAGTTGTATCTTCTAACCCTCTACCTATTCTGTGGTCCCTAGGTTCTCTCTATTCTTCACTACACAGCTTGGTGTAGAATTCATGACAGATTTTCCAGGGCTATGTGTCTCTGAGCTCTAAGACCCTCCAAGAAATGCCTGGGGCCATGGTAATTTCTTCACTGGCAAGTTTGTCACGTCACTGGCTGTCAGAGACATGTGTTAGTAATAAGAAATCAGAGCTGGTACTATGCATCCCAGAATTTCATAGAGAGGAATTTCTTGAATTCTCTCCACTAGTTCTTACCTAGCACTTTTTACTATCACATACATGCATAAAACCTGTCAGTGTGATACATCAGAGCAAATCAGTGGCCCTGATATCCTCTTTTGTTTCTGGCACCATACTGAAGCCAGCCAGGTCTTATAAGCTGTTTCCATGGTAAGTATTGTGTGCTGCTTCTGAGTTCCTGTACTGAAAGCAAGCAGTCCTTTGGGCTTGGATCTTAGTCTGCCTCAGAAGCTGCTTTGTGAGTTGCTGTCTTTCTAACCTACCTCTTACCACCCTCTGTAAATTGAGGGTGATACTGAAATTCACCTAGATATAATATTCAGATATGTAGCATATGCTATTAAGTAACAGTATTTTCCTTGTCAACTATTCAGCTATGTAAACTGCAGTGAGATAGTAGTGTTTACTTAAATTTTTAAAAAAGTGTGGTAGCACCTACATAACATGCAATTTATCATCTTAACCATTTTAAGTGTATGGTTTGAATTAAGTATTCAGCATCATTGTACAATCATTTCCAGAACTTTTCCCCTCTTGTAAAACTGTACCTCTATTACCCATTAAACAGTGACTCACCATTGCCACCTCACTGTAGCTCTAGAAGCCATTCATTATTCGTCTTTTGTCTCTATGATTTTGATCCCCAGGTACATTGTATCAGTAGAATCAAAGTGCATGACAGTTTTCACATTGCACGATGTCCTTCCTCAGTGCTCATCTATGTTGTCACATGGCCAGTTACTTACAATAAAAAGAACAACAAATGTCTCCCCACCACCACCACCAAACTGACCAAATACACATCATGGCCTCAATGGCTGAGAGATATCAGAAGGCATCCAACAGTGTTGGGTGCTGACATATCTGTGTATGGGAGGCTGTCTGCACAACCAAGCACAGGGCTGTCAGCATTTCCAGAGCATGTCAGTTAACATTCTGAAGGTGTCGTACCAAGGTTCAATTGAACTACTGCCTCTGTGAAATGGCCCTTGTGAGAATGAATTGGATCATGACCTCCAATGTGCTGGTCAGGTCCCTATGTGGCATACCCTTTTCTATTTGCATGTGCTGAGGCCCCTTGGAAGCACCAATAACTCAAGCAACAGCCACATCAGTGGTGTGCTCATCTCAGAAGCTAACACACCAGAAGGAAAAGGTTATATAAACAGAATTGCTTCTGAAGAGAATATGAGTTATCCAAACAAAGAGAAGATGTAGAGCAGGAAAGATCACCCATCACTTTATAGCTGGCAAAAGGGCAGCCAAGGCCACATGCTGCCAAATCCTGATGGTCTTCAGGGACCACACACATTTCAATAAAGTCAATACTATGTTCTAACATATTCCTGCTGTTTTTATAATGATCTAATAAAAAAGAAGTGGTATTCTCACTACCTGCTTGTCTCTTATAGCTACCCTTGACCCTGTGGTTATGGGATGGGTACAGCTTTGTGAGCTAGAGGAAACTTGTCATCCCAGCTGAACTTGGAGACCCAGAGGTCACATTCACCTCCTGCTTCTGCCTAGCTCTTCTCAGCCAACAATTCTCAAATCTACTTGTGAGTTAGGAGGGCAGGCTGCCAAGGAGGATGTACATAAGGGCTATGTATGTATATAAAGTATTAGTGGGAAGCATAACTTCTTAACATTGATGTGCCACCTGAATAGCTTGTGAGAAAATGGAGATTCTCTAACCCCTACTCACCCTGTGGCTGCCCAGTCCCTAAGGCTTTGCATTACTATGCATAGGGTTGAGGAGATGTGGGGAAAGCCTCAGGTCTGACTTACCCCATTAAAAGGATGGAATTGCCTTTCCTGACTCAGTGGCTCTCAGACTTGAGTCACAGAAACAAAACAGAATGGTGGGCTCCATCCCTGGCTTATGTGGTGCTGGGAACTGAAACCTGGGCTTTGTGAATACTACCCAATTATACTAACAACTAAACCATATCCTCAATCCTGAATTTGCATTCCTAATAGTTCCCAGGTGCTGCTAATGCTGCTGATGGTGGAGTCTGCACCCCAGAATCACTGGTTTAGGTTCTGCCAAGTTGGTGCTTTTCCATCCTCCTCTGACCACCTCTCCTGCACCTGCTGATGTAGCCTGATCTCTGTGCCAATCAACATGTCTCCCTCTGGAAGCATGCCCATGTTCCTCACTATTGCTCTCTTCACCAAATGCCTGACACCTCATGTTTAGCAAGGTGCTAGGGCGGATACTGTGCCATTTAGGATGCACCCACCCCCGGACTCCTTTACAGGGTTTAAAGCAGATCAAGAGCATGTGTTTTGTCATTGCCACATGCCTTTCGGTGTCGAGCATATGGTAGTGGCTCATTTAACAAACACTTGTTGAATGCCATAGTTCCTTAAGTGGGGGTGCCAGTGCTTGTGTTTTATCCCATTTGCCTCTTCTATGTTCCTTCCCCGCCTCTATACAAGCTCTTCTGCATGTATGCCTTACATTCACAGTAGCTTAGTATGCCATGGATTTTTATTTAAATTTTGAACAAGCTTGTTTTACATGTCAATCCCAGTTCCCTATCCATCCCCCCCCAACCATCTATCCCATTCCCTTTCTGCTCCCCAGGGAGGATGAGGCCTTCCATGGGGGGGGTCTTCAAAGATATGCCATGGATTTTAAGAGGGAAAAAAACCCTACAAATCAAAGAAAATCTCACTGCCCCTCAGTACCTACTGTACTTACACTTCTAGCTGAGGAGTTACATTAGAAAAGTATGGCATATATTAGTTTGCAAAGTTGTTTCATTCTACAAACTTATTTGTGGTAGGAGCGTGCCAACTATATACATGTAGTCCTGTGCCAGTGTCCCTCTGAAGAAAGGGCACTGTGTGCTGTATGAAACAAAACTCTGCCAAGATTTACCTGACCAGATGGCCGGCAGGCTAACAGACAGATGATTAAGCAAAAGGACACAGAGTCCTCATTGGCAGTTCTTGCTGGAGAAGGAGGCATTCCAGCTTCAGCTGCTGTGTCCAGGGTGGAACTCTTCATCAGCCAGCAAGCTTCTTCCATGAGGCCCTTGCAGAAGAGGTTTTGTTCTCTTTTAGCAGGAAGAGGTATCTCCAAGGAAAGGGGTCTCTGTGGAAGAAGAGCATAGTCTGCATTTACATGTGCACAAAAGTGCACCCAGGGCCCACTGTGTGCCAGGCACTGTTCTGGATCTTAGGGAGGGTGGGGCTCAATTCTCAGGAGTTCTATTCAGGGACATCAGACAGATGCCAGAAGGGCATCGGTGAGGAAATTTGTGTCCATTCTAAACAAGTTGAAGCACCCTGTAAAGATGTGACAGTGACTGTTGTCTTCCTCGGGTGTTTGCACTGGTAAGAATGTTCCTCTAATTTCTAGAAAGTGCATATATAATTTTAGTATGAAAAACTACTTCAAAAACCACTACAAGGGTTAACTTTAAAATATCAAGTACCAAGTGCAGTAGTGGCTCACATGTCACCCTGGCACTTGGGAAGTGGAGGTGGGGGCATCATAATTTTCAGGCCAGTCAGGACTATGTAGTGAGACACTAAATTAAATGGGGGAGGGATAAAAAGGAAACAAAAAATGGAATGATGATGGAAATATTCCTAGGTCACAAGCGTCTCCTCATTTGAAGTCTGGGCCTTGGGAATATCCCTCACTTATTATTTCATGGTGCATTAAGCTTACTATGCCCACCCTATAACAAAGGTGCTGGCAATCCAATGATCATTCTGTCACCCGTGTTTTGATATTTGAACATAAATAGGTGTCAGTTGACAAACACACACATACACGTGCTATGTTTCTCTCTCTCTCTCTCTCTCTCTCTCTCTCTCTCTGTGTGTGTGTGTGTGTGTGTATGTGTGTGTGTGTGATGTGGGGTTACAGGTTTAATAGTTACTTTTATCAACTTAATAAAAATAGATTTAGAAGCATATGTGAGAAGAGAGCCTAAGACTGCAGAAGGGCCCAAAAGGAAAAAGGAAAGAAAGAAGGAAGGAATGAACAAATGCCACTGGCTCTAGAAATTGCCTTTAATAAAAGACAGAAAATCAGAAACCTGATGAGCAGAGCAGGTGTTTGCCCTCGAAGGAAGGGAGGTAGAAGCAAGCTGGCTAGAGGTTAAACAAAAACAGGTTTGTCAGTCCTCACCAACTCAGCCACCCTAAATCAGAATCTGTTTTCTTTTTCTTGTAAAGAATGAGGAAGCTAGAGGAGGACTTTTGCCCTGAGTTGCAGGAAATAGAGAGAGAGAGATTCACCTGCTGCCTGCTATAAGCTCCTGTGCTCTGAATGAAGGAAACAGGTATATCCTAAGGCATAGGTGACAGACATGGGAGCTCAGATGGCAGGGAGGGAATCACAGTTAGTAGGTGTTGGGGGAAGTCAGGAAAGCAAGGGTGACGTGGGGAAAGCTGAGAGCTGAAAGGAGTACAGGAGTCTGTGCTGTATGGCTTGGGATGTGAAAGAGAAGTGATGCCAGACGCTGGATGTGGGGTTGTGAACGGGAGGTCTTACTGACCTCCCAAACCTATGCTATTTTGTTGCTGTGGCCAAATACATGACTAAAACAGGGTAAGACAGGGAAAACTTGTTTTGGCTTGTGGTCTGATAGGGTTAGTCCGTGGTTGTTTGGTGCCATGTACTTAGGCAGAACATTATGGCAACGGGGTTGTGGGAGTAGGGACAGGGACTGAGAATATGAAATAACCTTCAAAAGCACAATTCAATGACCCCATCTTCTAATGTGACCACAACCTGAACAAAATAGCAATATCAGGTAGGGACCAAGTGTTCAACACATGAGCCCGGGGGTATATGCCATACTCAAATCATAACACTATGTTCTTCCTGTGAAGGACTAGAGGCTCTGCTGAGAGGATTGGAGCACAGGAGAGGGCAGTGCAAAGGAGTTGCATTTTCAATAGTGTTTGCAGGAGCTCTGAATCTTAGAGAAACACAGGCAATAAGTTATTGATGGGCTTTGAAACATTTCAGGTTTAGGCAAAGATTAAGTAAACATTTATGTACCAAATGTAAATTAACTGAATGATAGTCAGATCGACTAAAGCATTCTGGTTACTCATTCACCTGGATTACAACTTAGCAGGAAATAAGCCTCTGTATCTACCAAAGGAAAGCATTAACACTCCCTTTGGCATAACTGAACCTATTGATTAAGAAGGAAAAACAAAGACAAGTGAATGGGTACATGTAAGTGTTTTGTGCATTGGCCTGTAAGATGTGCACCACAGTGCTTATGTCATCATTTGGAGTTGGAATTACTTAAATGATTTTGTTTGAAAACTTGTAATGATGCCTTCCTTACAGGGCTGCTTTAGTACTTCCTTTCTTTTCTACAAGTTTGGATGAAGGTATGTTTAGTAATTTTTTATTTTTCAATTAATTTTAATTATGTGTATGCACATGTGTTTGTGTGGGGGTATACTGTCTAGTTTTATGCCAATGTGACATGAACTAGAATCACTTTAGAGTAGGGAACCTAAATTGAGAAAATGTTGTCATCGGGCTGGCCTATGGTGCTTTTTCTTGTTTGATGAATTCAATGGAAGAGTTTTCCCATATAATAGAAAGCAGGTCATGTTGTGGAACCCCTGAGTGGGTAGAAATATGTACCTGTATGGAGAGCAGATCAGAAGGCCACCAGGGAGTACAAGCACACAGAGAATCCCCTAGAAATAGTAATGGTATCAGGAGGAGGAGGCTGGAGATGGAATGATGACAGCAAATGCATGATGCTGAGCAATGCCAGCAGATTTAAGGGAAGCCTCTCATTCATACTTTAGATTTGTCTACATTATGTGCTGACCGAATTTCATTTGTTTATTCACTCTTTTCTCTTTTCACCCACACGTATAATGAAACTTACTTGCTGCAGCAAAATCCAGTAGTAGTGACAGGGTTTAGCTTGCTTTTGAAGCACTAAGATGGGGAATTAAGGGTGAAATCTGTTGATGATATCATTTCTGTGCCCTTCTGGGGTTGTTGGGCTGGGGTGGGGGGGAGGAGGAGGCTTACTTCCAGGTATCCTTACAGAGTCTGTACAGAGAATAGAGATTAGGAGAGAAATTGAGTGAGAAATGTCCTATCACCTTCCAAACATGCCTTCACCTTCTATAAATAGCAGAGCTTGTTTGTGTTCATCTGGGTGAAGACATGTATTGCCAGGGGAATCACTCTGGTTCTTCGCTCTCATATCCTTGGCATTTCTTGAACAGTCCCATAATTCAGTGGGGCTACATTTTCAATCCCAAAGTCTGTGGTACTTGGGACATCTTTTGTCTATAAGATGGTTATGTGGAAACACCAAGATCTCAGCATGGCACCTTTCTGGGAAAGGACAGAAAGCCCTTTCAAGTAATGAATAAAGGAAACCTGTTTTGTCCTTTCTTGATGGAAGAGTCCACCTCCAGGGTGTGCTATATTGTGGGGCAGAATGCTCCTGAAGGATGCACTCCACATTTGCTGTCTTCATACATGTTGCAGGTCCCCTTTCAGTTTCTAGTCTAAAAGAAAACTCCCCCAAAGAAGGAAATATGTGAATGTCAGCATCCTTTGTATTATTGTCATTTCAAGTATGATAGGAAAAAAAAAGCTAGGAATTGGCGATCTTCCATCTGGTTCCTGCTCTATTATCAGTCAACTTCCTGTCTTGTGCACATCCATTCTAACTTCTGAGCACATAAGATGTATAAGCAGAGGACTGTAACAAAGTGGGGAATTGAGCTGGGTGGTCCCTGCCCAGCATTCACATTCAAAGCTGAGATCTGAGATATTGAGCAGGTAGCTAGGAGAGTTGTCAAAATGAGTTCATTTGCTGTCCTTGTTTGCTTTCTGTTGCTATGATATAACACTGAACGAAGTCAACTTGAAGAGGAAAGGGTTCATTTGGCTTAAAGGTGACAGTCCAGGATGAAGAGAAGCCAAGACAGGAACCTGAACACAGGAGTTATAGCAGAGACCATGAGGAGTGCTGCTTATTGGTTTGCTTCCCGTGACTTGCTCACCTTCCTTTCTTATAGAATCCAAGACCACCTGCCCATAGGTGGCACTGCCTATAGTTAGCTGCTCCCTACCCCTGTCAATCATTAATGAAGGAAATACCTCCACAGATTTGCCTGCAGGCTCATCTGATGAAGAGTCCCTCTTTCCAGATATATCTATATTCGTGTCAACTTGAGATAAACTAACCAGTGCTCTGCCCTTAGCTTTTGCATCCTGGGGACATCACTGGATTGAGATGTTGCCGGGATGAGCAAAGGAGTTCCCCCATGTTTTACACTACAAAGGGATAATGGGCAAGATTGCCTGGTTGGGAGAAAAAAAGAAGACAGAGTAATGCAAGCAGTTTCTCTATGATCTCACTTTTGACGTGTATAATCATTTCTATGGTGTCACAGCTCCCAGGTGGAATGAGAGGTGGTGAAAATGAGAAGACTTGTCCTGTGTGTGTCTTAGTGGTTGCCTGCACATGGGAATCGGGTCTTTTGAATTTTTCTTTTCTGTTCCTTCTCAACTCTGCCCCCTTATCCCCATACTTTTTTTAGACATCCAAAGCTGAAAGATTTATATTATGGCAGCACATCGTTTTGAGGAAAGGGGACTGCTAATGAAACTACCACACAGACTTTGAATCTTGATCTGTGGGAACTGCTCTTTCTTTCTTCATTTCATGTAGCTGTAGAAGACTGGCTTCTACTTGGTGTTTTCCTGTCATAATGCTGCCTGTGCTATCATAGATTTGTTAGCGTGCTTCCTTTGGCTTCTTGAATACTTCAACACCATTTCCATCCCACATGGCTTGGCTTAACTGTCCCAGCTTGGGCTAAATTAGGCCATGCCACTAGCTGAGTTCACCTTCTCATAGGTTACACAGTGCTGTGCATCTTTCACATTCTTCTCCATGCACAAGCCTTTTGTTGTCTCAGGTTCACGTGGGATGAATGGGTCACACTGGATGTGTGATTTTTGTTTATTATTGGCACTTCTTAACTTGGGAAGCAAAAATTATTTACCCAGCTGGGAGTGAGCTAGGGTATCACAGATAGATACCCTGGTATCATCAGTGACTCACTGTCCCCAAGGCAGATCCTCTGCCTGGAAGACCAAGAGACTGAATAATAAAGCAGCTTCAGTGGACACAAGAGGTTCAGAAGTTCAAGGTCATTATTGGCTAAATAGAAAGTTCTAGGCCAACCTGGGATGTGTGGGATCCTGTGTCTAAATAAATAAATGAATGAGTGAATAAGTAAGTCAGCTTAAAGAAGTGCTCCTGATCTCTGCAATTAGACCTAGTAGGTTCAAATCTGGATCCTGCCACTTTAATACTTTTGTAACTTTTCATTAGCAAGTGGCTGAGCCTTGCTTAACTTCAGTTTCTTTCGCCATATAATGAAAAGCAAGATGTCACAGGGGCAGTTCCTTAGGGATCAGACTGTGCTAGCATCTCATGAAAGTGTGTTGTTGGGCTCAGTGCCCATAGAAGCAGGATTGGGCAAAGGGAAAGTTAAGTTGTGATGGTGGTTCAGCAAGTGCCTGTGAGATCCACAAGGCACTTCATTTGGGTTTTTTGTTTGTTAGTTAGTTTGTTTGTTTTTGTTTTGTTTTACTGGACCTAACCCCTCATGGCTTAACCACCACTCAAGAGCCTCCATTTCTTAATTCAGTCACACTGGGGATAGGTAAAGCATGAATTTGGGGCAGGATAGGTACCAGTGTCTACAACTCATCACTAAAATTAAATTACATTAAATATAAGCTTTTGGATCTTATTACTAAACTCTGGTTGTGAAAATTAGTTAAGGAATCAAAAGTTATGGAGGCCCACAAGGGACTTTGCAATTAAAATTGTCCAGTTGCCTTGTCCCATGTTGGCTAAGGAGGCTCTCTGCAGCCAAGTCTCTCTCTGGAAGGACTGAAAACTGGAAGCTGCACATAACAACATTCTCTCAGTAGTGGGGTGACCACCTGCCTCTTCAAGGGATCCCCCAAGGCATAGTAAATAGCTGTATGGGAGATAGTGAGGGTGAAATGCTCTATCTCAGTACCTAATAGGTGATGGTCCTTAAGCAAGCAGAAGCAGCTGTTATTTTCCTGGGATCCTAGGATCTATTTCTCCCTGTTGGGGCTGCTCAGACCCTTGTCTATGATTTAGCTTCCTTGTTCAGGAAAGCAAGGGACTTCTATGATGTCCAGTTACGTATCATGGAAGTGCCAAACTAAAACTTCTAAGAAAAAAATATGTGAAAATAGAATCATTTTGATATCAAATTTAAACTTCTTTGTTTAGTTTCATATTTTCTTTTTTGATATTTTAATTTTTATTTAAATTAGAAACAATCTTTTTTTATTTATCAATCCCAGTTCCCTCTCCCTCCCATTCTCCCTTTCCCCTCTCTAACTCCCCGCCCCCATCCCATCCGTCTTCTGCTCCATAGAAAGGGTAAGGCCTTCTATGGGAGGTCTTCAAAGTCTCTCACATCATTTTGGGGCAGGGCCTAGGCCCTCCCCTGTGTGTCTAGGCTGAGAGAGTATCCCTGTATGGGGAATGGGTTCCCAATGTCCATTCATACACTAGGTATAAATGCTGTTCCATTACCTGGGGCCCCATAGACTACCCAGGTCTCCTTACTGACACCCACATTCAGGGGGCCTGGTTCCATCCTATGCTGGTTTTCAAACTGTCAGTCTGGAGTCCATGAGCTCCCCCTTGTTCAGGTCAGCTGTTTCTGTGGGTTTCTCCAACCTGGCCTTGACCCCTTTGCTCATCACTCCTCCCTGTCTGCAACTGGATTCTAGGAGTTCGGCTCAGTGCTTAGCTGTGGGTGTCTCTGCTTCTGCTTCCATCAGCTACTGGATGAAGGCTCTATGATGGCATATAAGGTAGCCATTGATCTTATTATAGGGAAAGGGCATTTAAGATAGCCTCTCCTCTATTACTTAAATTCTTAGTTGGGGTCATCTTTTCATTTTTATTAGTTCAATATGTTTTGATTGTATTCACTTCCCCCCTCAACTCTTCTCCTTTTCCTATCCACCGAATTTTGTACCCTATGTTTGTTTTTTTTTTAACTCATTAAGTCCAGTTTGTGCTGCTCATACACTCTTGGATTAGTGATCTCCCACTGGAGTATAGTCAACCTACCAAGGGCCACACTCTTAAAGAAAACTGACTCTTCCTTTCCCAAAAGCTGTTGAGTGCCAATAACCGCTCAGCTAGAGGCTTCAATGACCACTTGCCCCTCCTTGCTTGCATTTGGTTTGCATATTATCTATCACAACAGCTGTGAGTTCGCATGTGTACCTGCCCTGCTATGCCAGAAAAACACTGTTTCTTGCAATCATCCAGCACCCCTAGCTCTTACCCACTTCCACAATGGTCCCTTAGAAGGAGGGAGTATGAGTCTAGATAGTCTTATTCTGCTGTCTTTGGGTAAAAGGTACTATACATAGCCAGCCCTCTCCTGTGTTCTCCTTTCATTTAATTGTTATGGGCATAGAAACTCAACAGGAGAAAACTCTGGCAGGAGTCAATAAATGATGAAAGGATGAGCTCTTTTATCTCTTTTAGAGTTCAATGGCATCCTTTCTGGAAAAAAAATGGTGACCTTGTAGTGAACAGACTGTGGTAGAATGGAGACCATCAAAAGCTGCATCCTCATTGAGTATCATCCACTATAGACATGTGCTTCAGTAAATTTCAGAAATTCTGGTATTTTTCAGAACTAAAATTCATTAGCATTGTTGTAAAGATGCTATAAATATAGTGAAAGGCATTTACAAATAGACATTGTAAAATGCTTACACACCCACAGTCTGAACACTGTCAAAACACCAGCTGCAGCTTCCCTACTTGGAAGGAGCAGAACTTTTTTTAAACTACACCTACTGTGTTTTCAAAATAGGCTTGCTTCTAGCCCTAGATAGAAGAGCATTTCAGCTGAAACCCGTGTCTAGCTCTTGGCATGAGGGATCAGAAAGCTCAATTAGAGTGAAGCCCATAACCCAGCCTCCTTACACACATGTAACCCATGTTCTAGAGTCACTTGGGAATGGTTGGTTCCTATTTCTTCAGTGTGGTTCATCATATTTCAGCCTATAGAGCCTTCAGGTTAATTCTAGAAACATGAAACTATCCCCTAAAGTAGAAGCCCTCACTGGCAAGAGTTCACTACACGTCACACCAAATGCCATTCAAGAGAAAGCCACCCTGACAACTGAAATACAATATTATTTTTCTTTGTTATAAAATGCCATCAGAACAGAGGTCCTGAAATTGAGGATGAAGCCTCTGGTAGCTATGAGTTATTTTGCAATTGTATTTTTTAATTGTATGGTGTTCTATATTTGTAGCAGTTGTGAACCCTAAATGCCCTTTAGAGAAAAAGTTCTCAATCGATGGCTGCTGTGTTAGAATGTGTTCAGGACTTTAGCCTTAATGCTGTATTAATTTGCCCAGTCTACCATAACAAACTATCACAGGCTGAATAGTGTAAACAGCACTTATTTAGCTGATTAGTGATAGAAGCATTGCACAAGGAGGGAAGACATGACAAGATTCTCTTCTGCATGGCCTGGAGAGCTGGCTTACTGTTTTAAGACCACTTGCTGCTCCTCCAAAGGACCTAAGTTCAAATCCAAGCACTCATGTCAGACAGCTCGGAACTGCCTGTCACTCTATCTCCAGGGCCTCTAACACCCTCTTCTTTAATCACTATCAGTAAAGGGAACTACATTTCTTTGAGATTTATTTTTGTTTTATTTGTGTGCATGTTTTGCCTGCATGTATCAGTGTGCACTGAATGTATACCTGGTACTTGTGGAAGCCAGAAGAGGTAACATTGGATCCCTGGAACTGGAGTCACAAATGGTTGTGAGCCAGTGTGTGGGTGCTGGGAACCAAACCCAGGTCCTCTGCAAGAGAAACAAGTGCTCTTAAATTCAGAGTCTTCTCTCTAGCCCTATAATAAATGAAAAATGTAAATATAAGAAAAGGGGTCTGTCTCAGCAGTTATGAATACTTGCTGTTTTCCCAGAGGACCTGAGCTCAGTTCCCAGCATCCATGTCAGATGACTCACAATTACCTATAATTCCACCTCCAGGGAATCAAATGGTATCCTTGGGTTCCTGCACATGAGTAGTATACACTCACACAGATAAGCACACATACATGTAAATAAGGTAAAATAAATCATTAAAAATAAATGGAAGGAAAAAATCCCCCATAAACTTATTCCTGAGACAGGTACTATTCCTAATTTTAAAAAAATATGTCTTGCCCATATTTTTCCTCTGTATGATTCAACTTGTTTTTTTTTCAATCTTGCACAGTTGCTATCATATAGAAGATCATAAAATGTTATGACTTGAAGAAAATGCATCTATTTTACAAATGTATAATGAATTCCCATTTCAGAAAATTTGGCCAGTGTTCCTGGATTCCACAGGTATTTTTTAGGCGTTGAGCTGGGTGATGAAAATCACTGATCAGACTTCCCAGGAATAACTGCCATAAATATTCTTTTAGTCTTAAAAAGGAATTCCTTTTCCTAACACATAAGGGAGGTAGGTAGGTGTATGCATATTACTGTGCATGTCACAGTTGACCTTCTTTTGTTCTCTAACATTGTACTATAAGCATTCATTCCTGTCAGAATAAGCATGTTTATAAGTGCCATTTGAATGCCTCATTAAAAAGCCCATCCAATGTCATGGTTTACTCAATGTTTCCCTAGATGTAAAATAGTCTATTGGCTTTTTTTTTCAGGTTTTCAACATTGTAAACAACACAAAAATGCATGGAACATATTTATTTCAGACTTTATCTTTCACACAGCCCAAACTATGGCTCAGAACTGGATCAAAAGCATAGAAACACTTAAAATATTTATCCTACTCTTAAAACTCAGTTAATTTTGCCCTGTGCTATTCCACAGATCTGGGTAATTTTCAAAATTTCAATATATAGCAGACGAAATAAACTGGAAACAAAGAGGTAAATACTGTTTGCCCTCACTATCATGTGTAGAACAATGGTTACTAGCAACTGTTAGAGGACTGGGTGGGCTGGGGTGACATTGGTCAAAGGGGACAAAGTTTTAGTTAGATAAGAGGAATAAATCTTGGTGATTCACCACACAACATGGTGATTATAATCAATAATAATGTGTTATATATTTCAAAACAACTAAAAGAAAGGATCGCTTTTTTTTTTTTACCACAAAGGGATGGCAAATACTTAAAGTGATTGATATATATATATATAGATAGATATAGATATAGATATATAGATATAGATATATAGATATATAGATATATAGATATACTAATTAACCTGATTTGATTAGCTTATGATAGATAAGTGTATTGAAACATCACATTGCAACTTATAAATATAAACAATTACTATTTACCTGTAAAATGGTTTATTTTCATTTTATTGAAGTGTTTCTTTATATATTTGAGCCATAGTTTCCTCTTCTCCAAGTTAAAATTAAACAGTTTTTGAAATGAAGTTTATTGGGTAGAGAAGGAGGGTATGGAAGGAGTTGGGGAAAACAGAAATATGTGACAAAATATGTTTTATGTAAAATTGTTTAAAAAACAATTCAATCATAGGGACTATACCTACAGTCATACCTTAATTGTTACTGGTTTTGAATGGTACTAATGTGATAATAAATGTTACAGCTTTCTGTAAAAAATACTTTTAAAAATAAAAGGCTAAAAGACTGGGATTATTGTTTATTCAGTAAAATACTTGCAGTGCAAGCAAGAGAACCTGAGTTCAGATCCCCAGCACCCATGTAAAACTTGAGCTTTACTGTATGCATTTGTAACCCCACTGCTATGGAGCTCATTGCTCAATGAGTCTAGCTGAATTGGTGAGCTCCAGGTTCAATGTGAGGTGCTGGCCATGGTGATACATGCCTTTAATCCCAACCTATGAGGGGCAAGGACAAGGAGATCTCTGTGAGTTTGAGGCCAGCCAGGGCTACATAGTGGGTCCCTGTCTCCGAATAAATGAATGAGTGAATTCATGGATAGATAAGTAATTAAATAGAGGGTGATCAAGGAAGGTACCCAATATCAGCCTCTGGCCTCCACAGGCACATGTACACACATGCATGCATACCACAAAAGTATATACCCACTCAAATGAATGCATACATGCCCCATACAAATATTAAACTAAAAGGCTAAAACACTACATTCAAAAGAAAAACAAATACATATAAAAATAAAATAGTTGAGTCATATGGTAATAGGGAACTAAGAGTAGAAGAGTAAGTACCAAGATATACTGAGCACAATAAGGGGCAATGGAGTCATCTCCAGCCCTTGAGATAGGCTCTCATTTGATAAGAAACTTCCTTGCTGTTAACTCAGACAAGTACACAGCAGCTCCAAGATTGACAGTAACCAAGATACATCCTGAAGGCATGTGTTCTGAAACAGCCAAGTTTTGAGGAAAATGATTGCTGGGAGAAGGTAAATCAGTCCTCTTCAGGGACAAGCACCCTGACAAGTTAGCCAATCCCAAAAGTTCAGCCCTAAACACATAAACAACACTAAATGATCTCAGCAGCTTGTATTTATAAACTTATACACACACCCACGCACACAAACATACACACATAGCCCAGTACATTCTTGCCCATGCTAATCTTGTCAGTTTGACTCCTCTGGTTTCTCTCCGGGGACTTTAAGCTGTAGTCCTGGGACCCTTGGTCATTTGGATTCACCTTCATGTGCACTTGCTCCTCTGCTCAATCCTACACTCTTCTCCTTTTCTCCTGTTCTCTTCCTTTCTCTTTCACGGTGTGTGTGTGTGTGTGTGTGTGTGTGTGTGTGTGTGTGTGTGTGTGTGTGTGTGTGAGAGAGAGAGAGAGAGAGAGAGAGAGAGAGAGAGAGAGAGAACAACCTCAGATGTCAGTCATTGCCTTCTACCTTGTTCTCATGCTTCCCACAAGCCATCCACCACTGTATTTGCTGAGTTCAGCTGGCTCACAGATTTCTGGGGGATTCTGTATCAACCTCTTATCTTACCTTAGGATCATTGCAATTATAGATGTGTACTACTGGGCCTGGCTTTATGTGAGTTTGCAAATTTTGAACTCAGAACCTCGTGCTTGTGAGCTTTAACTCACTGAGCCATTTTCCCAGAGTCCTGCCTCTTCTGGGTATGTCTTTTTATTTCCTGCAAGGTCCAACTGTAATGTTTCGTGTCTCCTGTGTCCTGAAAAATTCCCCTGCCCTAATCAGAACTGTGACATGCAGGCATCATGCCTTGTGGACCTGTGGTAGTCTATGTGCCTGGCCCATTCACATCATGGGCCTTTCCAGGGTGGGTACTTCCCACCTTGGCCCTCTCCTTACTCCCAGCAGAGAAGGCATTGGACAGATGTTTCGGAAAGTAAATCTGTTCCTGATGTATTTTGACTTCAGGCCATGGTAATTTGCAAAGGCTGTGAGAGGGCAGTTTCTATTGCTTTGATAGGAACAACTGTTCAGCTTTCACTCTCATTTCATGGTAAGGATCAGCCCTTGGATAACTTTATTTGGGCCTCATCTCCCTAACAGAGCCAAAGAGCTGTCTCTTTGGAGGGATATGGAGGATCTCAGGCTTAGTCTACAAAGAAACCGTTTCTTTCTTCAACTTGGAGATTTATTCCCATCCCACATGTGGGCATCTTCCAGCCCAGATTCTGAGAGAAGTCACACATCATAATAGGCATAGAGTGGGGGTAGGGCATGACCACTCAGAAGCTATCTAATTTTATAGACTTGTACCCCAGTGCCAGCCTTCAGGCTGCCAGATCTCAACTTGACACCTTATGCCTGTCAACAGCCTGGCTAATGCCTCAGCCCCAGGCCAGAGAACCGTTTTCTCAAGGTTAAAAGTAGCTGACCTTTGACAAGAAGAAGCATTGGCTAAATTCTGTGTTCCTTAAAAGGGAAGCCGCCAGTTAGACAGTGCTTATTTGGCCATGGGGCGGGAACAGGCCTGTGTTGCTTCCTGTGGAGACAGCAGGAGGGTTTGTGGCTAGAAGTGCATTGGCAAAGGGTCATTATTAAAATAGCCATCTTAGAAAATATGTACAGAACAGAGGGACATCCAGTCTGCTGGCCAGTTTCTACCACAGCCCACGTGGCTGAACAGCTCATTGGCTCTCACTACTTTCCTTTGGCTCCTTTTACAGGTAACAGTGCCATTCACACCACACACACACAGCACCCTCCGTGTGTGCAGCAAGAATGGGCACAGAATAACAAGGACACACTGATAATTAAATATCTGGACTTGTGTTTTTAATGTAGGGGTGACGGTCCAAAGATTGACTTGGCGGGCAGTACACTCTCTGGCATCCTGGACAAGGACCTCTCAGACCGCAGCAATGACATTGGTGAGTGAAGACAATGTTTTGCTTCTTTTCGCCGAGTTAGGAAACAACTGCAGGGCCTACCTTGCCTCTTCAAGCAACGAGATGGGCTTTGTCATAACCACTGAAATGCTAGGCTGTCAGCCTTTGCTGTGTTTTTAAGATGTCCCTGTTTTACAAGGAAAGTAAGTGATTGTGATTTCTACCTGAAGACATTATGTGTGGGGATTTTAGCCTCCCTGGGCTTAACAAAATTCCTTGTAAGTTTTAGTGAAGAGAAATGATGAATGAACATTTTTGTAGAAGTAGGCACTTATGTAGTTCATGTTTATCCAGCCTAGAAAAGGGTGCAAATGCAAAATGTCAGGGTTCACTGTAGAAGTGGCTTTAAGTAATTTGACTTTGAGGTTAAAAATGAGCTTTTTTGTGTATGGTAATTGCCACTTAGCACAAACCTGAGGAGCTTACTTCCCCAAGGTCAAACCAACACTGTGATAAATGGGAAGGGGCTAAGGTCACTCTGAGTAAACAAAAGTCAAAGTCTTTGGGGGCTATATCTGGATGGATGTGAGGTGACTGGCAGTGTGACCTGGGTCACAACCCTTTTAGGATGCCAAGTCTCAAGTCCAGGTCTTTTTTTCTTTTTTTGTTTAAGTGAAGCATCTTTTTATTTGTACCCATTGTCATAAGATAGTATTCTATTTTAGAAGGCTACATTTTGAAATTGCCCTTATTTTAATTAATGTTTGCTTGTGAGTTCATTATATATTCACAGACAGGCTTTAGAAATGATACATATTTTCCTTCTCCACATCTCATAACACCTCTCAAATCTTTAGTGCTATACTGACATTGATGTGTTGCATCTCATTACTCATATTAAGATTTGCTCAGTTTTACTGGTATCTGTGTATGTATAAGTTTCTCTACAATTTTATTTTGCTCATGTTTGCTGACATTCAAGGTTTGTAACATATCTATCAGTACCAATATTCCTCATGTTGTACACTTCCATTTTCTTTACTCTGTTTTTGTTTTGTTTTGGCTATTGTTGTTTGTTTGGTTTGGTTTCAGCATTTTTTTGTTTTTGTTTTCTTTTTTGGCTGGGTCTCCTTATATAGCCCAGGTATCCTAGTTTCCAGTTGCTATAATAAAATACCCTGGCATAAAAAAAGCAACTTAAGGCAGAACGGTTTTGTTTTAGGTCACAATGCTAGGCTGTAGTCCATCATTTTGGAGAAGCCAAGGCAGCAAGGAGCACAAAGCAGCTAATCATATCAATTATCAAGAGCAGAGAAAATAAACGTGTGCATACTTGTATTCTTGTATTCTCCATGATAATACAGTTCAGGAACTCCTGCCTAGGGATTAGTGCCACCCACAGTGGGTGAGTGGGTGAGTTTTGCTACCTCTATTAGTATAAATAAGATAATACCCCACAGACATGCCCACAAGACAACCTGATCTAAACAATCCCTCATTGAGACACTCTTCCTAGGAAGATTCTAAATTCTGTCAAATTGACAATTAAAGCTAATCAGCACAATAGGGCAGCCTAGAACTTACTGCAATATATAGTTCAGACTGGTGTCAAACTCAACAAGCTCCTGCCTTCATCCCCCAAATTCTAGGATTGCAGGCATCTACCACAATGTCAGGCTGTGTTACTCATTTCTAACCATGCCTACCTTCCTCCAATCCACTCATCCCCAACATCTGGCAGTTACTAGTGGGGTTGATTTGACAAATGGATTTCCAGAATCATCTGTATTGACCACTTAACTTAGAAACAAATGCCCAACGGTTTATAGACCTTATAAGCAAGCAGAATGCTTGGCATGAGCAGTCTTCTGCTCTGCCTGATATGACCCCCAAGGTTGGATAGCGTTTTCTTCTGAATCTGCTAATAGAATAACATCTTTGCAAACTGCTGACCTGGAGTCTCTGGCATGACCTTGTGAGACCCTTGTGTGCAGGGTACTTGGTTGTGACTGTAAATACCAAAAATGCTTGTGCTGCTCCCAGGAGCTAGTTTATACCCTCAGCCAGCTTTTGAGACTCTGTCATGAAGCATAACCTGACAGTTGAAACTGGCCAGCTACAAGTTTTGATTGAGCAGAGTAGTGAATGTCTAGTTGAATAGCTAGATTAAGTTACAGTTCTCCCACTGTGGTTTGGTATTCAGCCTGTTTTCAGCCAGAGCAACTAGTAGGTGAAATACTGGTAAAGGGCATGGGTAGGATCTCACACAGGAAAGGGAGGTGTTTTTCTATCTTTAGAATACATAGTGCTATGTGTCTTGCTTTTCTAAGAGCCTTTGACTCTTGTTTTCTTTGGGTCTGGAGTTGTCTAAAATGGCTATTGCCAAAGTATGAGCAGCATGTTTTCTAGTCTGACCAACTAGTTTGGAAATACTGGTGGCATTGATGGGAGAAGAATTCCTCCAAACACTTTTCATACTGTGGAAACTAAGTCCCAGTTATATGTATTTGGGAACAAAGAAAGATGGTGCTGAGTATTTTTCAATTTGCCAAGGAGACATTAATCCCAGAAGACCAACATTGTACAAGTTAACAATCTAATGTGTAGATTATTTGAAATTCAAGAAGTGCTGATGAGCAGCTATGCTACTAACCAGGAAATCCTGGAGTATCTACTACCCAAAGACCCACACACACAGGTCTGCTTCTATGGATTCATAAGATACAGGATAACAAATGACCCTTGTAGTGTGAGGATGGTACAACTAACTAGTATGACATAATACTGATCAGAATGTTCCTAAGTGCCAGAGTGCTGGGACATGCTCCACAAAAGAGCACAGACTTAGCTGTATCTTGGATTTGCTTAGGCAGAAATGGGAAAAGGTAGGGAAACCACATGAAGAAATTCTGAAATCTTGGCATAGATAGACCAGCCTGGCTGCAATAGGAAGTTCGTGCTGAGGAGAGAAAGTGACTTGGATTTGTAAGTAGAGATCAAACTGAGTTTAAAGGGGTTGATTTATAATTGGAAGCCATTGATGGTAACATTGAAGTGATGTATCAAACCTCAAAATTTGTATACAAAATGCTGAAGAGCTTTATGGGACTAATCAAATAAAGGAAAGCTAGATGCCAATAAGTTAGATGGGCTTAGTTAAGCATACTGACTTAAATATTTGTTCAGATACCCCTTGTCAGTGCTGGATGGGGTCTGCAAGTGAAGGCTCAAGGATTTAGAGACAGGCAGGGATTGGGGGTAGATGTTAAGAGGAGAATATAGGATTGGTGGCTAGAAGCCTGAATTGGACTGTTGGATCTATTGCTTCTGGCCTGGGTGGCTTCACTTACTTACTTACTTATTTACTTACTTACTTAACATCTCCATTGACTTCCTTACCTTGTGTTCCAGGACTATAGCAAAATACATGGTGGACTGCAAAAAGATCGAAATGTTTATATTAATATTGTTTGCTTAGAGGGTCATCTGGGTTAGGAAGATAAAGTCTAAATTTACCAGAAATAAAACAGAGAGATGAAAAAGATATAAAGGAGGTCCTGGAGAAATGTCTCTGGGTAAAGACTTGAGTGAACCCATATGATGGACATAGTAGCAAGCGTCTACAATCCTTCCTAACAAGATGGGAAGTGAAAATAGCTGCTCTCATAGATACAGTGGAGATCTACAAGAGACCCTGTCTCAAACAAGGTAGAAGGTGAGGACCAACATCCAAAGTTGTCCTCTGACCTTCACATGTGCACCAAGACATGTAATTTGAGTACACTGAATACTCAAGTGCGTGTGCATGTACACACACAATACACACACACATACACATATTACCCTGACACAGCACAAAGAGATTTAAAAAGGTTAAGATGCACCTTTGGGTGAATACCAAACCCCCACAAAAGCCACATTCAAGAAGAAAAATAAAAGATCTTGCAACTTCACAGAAGCCAAAGGAAAAGGAGACTTTTTAAAGCAGAATACCTTTAACCCCAAAGGCATAAATGTCATTTGCAGGTGGATTGGTCAAGGAGAAACGAATATTTCAGCGAGGGTGGCTCTTTCCAGCGCTGCTTTTGTAGGATTCCATTGCTTTGAATCAAGGAGGGCACTATTTGTACCAGAATATTTTTGTTAGTGATTCAGACAATTGAAGCTATCCGAATGTAGGCTGCAGTGAATAGCATAATACAGCCCTGAACATCATTAGAAACCATCAGTGTTCTCTATAAATAAATCTGTGTTTCCTCTTAATAAAACTGTAATTTAAAATTATTATAATATTAAATTAGAGAACATGGCTTTTTCAGATCTTGTGTGGGCAGCTCTCAGCATCTGTCAGCCAACGATAATTTAGAATGAAATCAATTGGTTCAAAACTAAGCTGTTGATGTCAGATTGAGATATTGTTTGTATCAAACTATGCAGCCATTTTTCAAGTAGCATAATAGAAGATATGGAAGAGCTCCAGCACAGGCCTGTGCATGAATAGAAACACAAATTAAATTGTCCAGTTCTCTCTTGGTGAGGGAAGAATCTCTGTTCTGATTGAATGGGAGATTATAGGCCATGAAGTTAAGTGCCATAACATTTACTTTTATTATTCCTTATATTGTAGCTTCCACTGCATGGTGAGATTTATTGTTACACTTTAATACAATCAAGAGATTTTCAGTTCTTTTCCTTCAGACGCACATAGCAATCAGCTTCCAGATGGGAAGCAGCCTATGAACTAAGGCCACCTAGCTTCAACTAATTGATTCAGAGAAAGGGTTTTTCATTCCTTCCCAGTTACTTGGCATCTTTGTTTTTGTTCCATTCTGTTCAAATCCACTTAAGTTTCCTGTTGCCACCTCTTTATGCCACCATCACCCTCTTCACTTAAGGAAGGTGAAATTTTCCTCTCGGTTTTCAATTCGACCCACCAAACACATCAATTTGGGGGCTAAGAGTTGCTGACTTTAAAGTTAGCAGACTTGAGTAAAAGGAAGTAAAGGCTAACTTAAACTTATCCTCAGATTGTTCATGGGTTCATTGCTCAGGGATGTCTGGGGACTGTGTTTCCTTTGGACCAGGAATGGGAAAGTGCTTCCCTATGTGTTAGGAATACTTTTAAGACCAGTCAATCAGCCAGGCGTTGGTGGTGCACACCTTTAATCCCAGCACTCAGGAGGCAGAACCAGGCGAATCTCTGTGAGTCTGAGGGCAGCTTCATCTACAGAGCTAGTTCCAGGACAGGCTCTAAAACAATATAGAGAAACCACCACAACACCCCTGAAAAAAAAAGAGCCAGTCAATCTGGGGACCAATAGGGAAGGATCAAAATACTCAATCAGGGCTCACTCAATTTACTAAACATCATTGTCATAATACTTAAAATGAGTGGATGTTTTATATTTTATACCTTAGTAAAGCTGTTAGAAAGAATAGTGAATTGAAAATTTTTCCAAATGTTCACATTAGAATCCCAATGTTTAAAAGGGGCTAATAAACATAAGCTTGAGGGATAGATGGGTGATAGGAAGGACCCAAGTTTAATCTGCAGGACCCATGGTTTTAAAATGTTGGGTGTGGTGCCATGTGTTTGTAATCTCAGCATGGAGGAGATGGAGACAGGTGGATGGATCTTCATGGTTCGCTGGCCAGCCAACCTAGTCTTTTCAGTAAGTAAGACTCCATTTATCCAAAACATCAAAAGCTAGGCCTGTCCCAAGGAATAGCAACCCAAGATTCCAACATTGTCCTCTGGCTTCCTCACACATGTATACCTGCACACACATGCACAAAAACAAACACACAAAAATGTCTAAACACTATTCATGTGTAAGTATGGTGTTATAAATGTTTCTCCCATACTACTTAAAAATAATTGTGCTGTGTAGAACAATACCATCAATACTGTACTGTCCTTGTGGTGCTTCTGACTTATGTATATAACCAATACTTTACACAGAGAACTATGTTTTTTAACTTCCTTGAAGTTTCCCTAAAAGTAGAAGGATGGAGGGGGTGTGAGTCATCCTCTTAGGCTATGAAATATGTGCATTTTTCATGTTAAATAAAGCATGCCCTTACTGTCCCTGATTCCCCTGTAAGGTACAGTTGCAGGTGATTGCCTCTAGAAGAATATAGGTATATATGTGTGTTTGTATGGAATAACCTGTTGCTACAGTCATTCCTCCAGTACAGGTGGAGTGCAGACCCTTTGTTTCTTGTTCTCCCTTCTACCAGGGTCCCTGTTTCCCAATATTGAAATCACAGCAATGGGAGCAAGCATGAAGGGGAAGAAAAAACTAGCAGGTTCTGGGTGCCTACCACATGCTTACTTGTTTTTCTCACCAGCATCCCTATGAGAGAAGAGTATGGTGACATGTACTTTTAGAACAGAGGAATGATGAATAAAAGATGGTCAGGTATTTTCGCAAAGTTAACTACCTGACTAGGAAGGAGCAAAGTTGGAGTTGAATGATATTCTCCCTAAGCTGGGGCCCAAACTTCCAAGAAATTGACCTATACCAGCTATCACAACTGTGTTCCCCCAAGGACATGTGGTAGTGATATCTGGAGACATTTTTCAGGAATGGGGGTGCTGCTGACTTGTAGTGAGTAAAGGACAGAAATGTCAATTAACATCCTATGGTGTATAAGACAGCCCCCCACCCTTCACATGTATCTTTGCATTTCTTAGAGTTTCCTAATTTTCGTGAGAATCTCCATGAAATGTATTTTAAAAGCAATTTCAGATCTTTTGGAAGCCAGTGATTGTATATACAAAAAAGAATTTAAATGTATTGGAAATAATGAGTTTAAACATCAACCAGTGATGTGGTTATGAGGGAATGGAAAAGGGAGGAAGATGAAGATGATGGGGGGGGAGAGAGGAGGAGAGAGAGATCCCATATGCTCTCTTTCTCAGGCTTGTAGCAAGTTATTTACCCTAGAAAAGGTGATACAAGTTAAACCTGGTTTTTGCATAGAAAGAAAATACTGTTTTTGAGATTAGAATTATTGTCAGTTGATTCACTGCCTAATGTTTAAATTATTTGATAAAACAGATATTAAATTTGATCAGTATTAGATACTAAATCTCTGTATAATGAAACTATTTAAGACATACATAAAGTGATTAATAGTGATCATTAGCATACTTCTTTTTTATTTCTGTGGTTAACAAGTGATTAAATTGCTTAATTTTGAATTCTCTAACTCTTTCCATAAGATGTCATTTTTAAGACTTCCATAGGAAAATTCTGAGAAAAGACTTCAATCATCTGACTTTGTACTACTGGCTTTTTGGTCCTCTTCCTACTAAAAACTTTCTGTTTAAAAGTTCACATTGAAATTCTTTCAGAACTAAAGAGCCAGATATTAGTTCTTGCAGTACTTCAGGTCATCGGTAATTTCTCCAGTTCCATGGGACATGGTGTCCTGCTATAGAGAACTCCATGATTGACTTGGAGTTGACTCTATAGAGACTTCTAGGTAGTCTCCTGACAAAGCATTGTGTATGAATATTGCACCACACCTCTCAGCTCCCTTAGGGCTAGTTGCTCGGATGTAAAAACTTCCATCTGAGAGGTAAAGCTTGCTTGTACTGACACCTTGCCAATGACCTGCAGACAGCCTTTGGAATCAGCTTCATCCTTTTTTCTTCTGTGTAACAGTCCTAGTTGTCCTGGAACTCACTCTGTAGACCAGACTGGCCTCAAATTCACAGAGATCCATGTGTCTCTGCCTCTTGAGTGCTGGGATTAAAGGTGTGGGCACCTGGAAGCCAGGTACTCACTCCACTTGTACAGTCCCACAAAGCCAGGACTGTCCTCACTTTGGCAGCCCATCTATTTTGATTAGTTTGTTGTTCTTGTTTTGTTTTTAGGCTGACTGGTTTTACTTTATTTGTTTGGGGAGGCTGGATTTCATGCATGAGTACTCTACTCAATCATTTCTACCCAAGCTTAGAAGAGGATCACAGTGCCTACTTGGATTTGCATATAGACTTAGAATTCCTCTCTAGGTATTTTGATCACTTCTGTCCTATAGACAGGGTATTTCTAGTCTATATCCAGCCTGATGAATCAAATGTCTCTGTCTTTGCTCCAGGTAGAAACCCTCTTCATCCTTCACAGTACCAATTCGGGGGCACACCCCATAGATTCAAAGTAGCCTAACACAGCAAACAGACATCTATCATAACAAATCAGCTAATCTGTTCTATCCTTATGGATTCTGGGGCTCCAGATGCTCATCACTGCTCATTTTTTCCATTGGTGGCTCACCTGCTATAGGTGTTTATTTAAGCTCTAAAAGTTGGCCCCTATTTGTAATTTACATAGATTTTTCCACAGCCTTCAAGTGGCTGATGTGCAGAATGAGATTTCCTTCTTCCCACCATATCTTATGTTAGTTCATTGCAGAGAAAGTGTCTGCAGCTCTGTGGTCTTCGAATTTTCCCATCTAAGCCATATAAAACAAAAGAATGAAGTTTGGACTGCCAGCCTTGCTCCTAGATCCATTCTTCAATCTTGAAACTTCATTAATAGCACATGCAAAGAAAATTCTACCTTTGTGATTTAAATCACACAGCCTCTCATCATGGGAGAATAACCCTATGAAGCTGATGACTCAAGTAATTGATCCCCTCGTCTTCCCCTCCCCCACTTTCTCTCGCTAAAAAACAAGGTTGACAGGGCTGTTTGCTAATCTGTCAAATAACCATTTGTTGAACACTCAACTACAAGCCAAGAATGATGGTAGGCCTGGGAAAACAGATCAAAGCCACAGCTTGTCCCTGGGATGGTGGATGAGGCAGATAAGTCAACATGGACCATCAATACAGGGTGTTGAATGCTGAGATGGCAGTCATTTGAAAGTGGGAGAACAGCCAACCCAGGAGTTAGCTAGATAGATAATCTCAGGCCCTTTGTCCATTTCTCTCTAGTGGCAATATGTGGAATGGCAGAGGCCTTAGGTTCCAGGCCAAATGTTCTAGCAGCCTTAATGATAAGTGGGGCTTAATGATAAGGATGGCTTCTGGAGATACTGGGAGATGATATGTCCAAATTTAAATCTTAGCATACTTCCATTCTCAGTAGTGAATAAACATAGCCCATTTATGAGTTCCTGCACAGCTCTGTTAGTGACAGCTGGCCTATCTCCATCTTTCAACTGTTTTTCCTCTGCATTTTCCAAGAGATGTGCTTTAGGTCACCTGTGGTCACTTGGATCATTTCTCTCATCCATGGAAAAATGAGGCTACATGTTCTAATTGAGCTAAATAGGGCATGACTGAAGTTTATGGAAAATGGGCAGTTCCTGGTGCCATGAAGAGGCTCAGCCCTTTCCAAGCTAACTCCATCCTGGCCAACATGAATCATCCCCATATGTCCGCAGAGGGTTCCTCTTCCAGTTGTTACAAAAGCCAAGAGCCTCTCATCCTTACAAAGCTAGAAAGAAAGAAAAAAAGAACTCAGTGATAGCCAGCTTAATCGTTTTGGACTAGCTTATGGGCATTAAAACCCTTTTCATTAGGAGGAAAAATTTCCCAGCCAGGCTGAGAAAGCACATATCAAGTTTCAGCTTGATTCACTTCAAAACCGCCATGAAAATTGGGACATTTTCTTCACACCACAATGAGTTAGTCATGGAAATTCTTCCTTAATCACAGTTACCATGGCCACAGTCTGAAGGAGCATGCCCTGGGCCACTGAAAATTTACGTGACAATATTGAAGAGTGTGTCTCCTTCCCCATCAGGAAGCAGAAGTATGTGGCAGTTCTCAGTCAGAGGAAACACACCAAGAAAACCTGAGGTTCTCCTTGCAGCAAGTAACCTCATCATTAGGATATCTTTCTTCATGGCAGTTTATTTTGGTTAGTGTTTCAAAGAATGCTCTTTATAAGCTAAAACTGTAGAAAATGAAACTTGGCTGAAATGTGCATTAAGAGGCTGAAAGTGGCTCCTATGAGGAACTCTGACCCTCCTCTTACTGGTGAGTGACAGAAACGAGGCAGACTTTTTGGCCATCTGTCATGGAGATGCTTATTGAGTGTGGCCAGACTCCAACATGCCTAGGTCTTTTTAGTACAAACCTCAGCCAATAGAGCTCAATGAGCCAGCCAAGCACTTTCCCTGCTGTCATGGCACAGAGCGCTACCTTCTGCACTGCAGCTGCCATGTTGTGCTCCACTAAGAGCATCCTTTAGAAGCTATACTCCTAGAGGAGGAGTTTTCCTTCCAATAGTTCATTCTTTCACTTGCTCCTTCTTAACCTCAACAGAATATCCAGCATGTTTTTCCTACAAATGAGGTAGACTTTGAGGACAAGGCCCTGCCTTCCTGGGTCTCACAGCCCACATATAGTCAATGGGCACCACACTTCCAATCATCCTAAGAATGTAATTCATTAGAGCTCATTACATGAACTTTTCCCTGGGGGAAGACATGAATAGATGTGTCCTCCCACAGATAGGTCACCAAAGACAGAGCAGAGTATGATTCTGCCAGAGTTCAACTTGGGAACATTGAGTTTATTGGGCTTACACGGCATATGTGAGGGGTTTCTTATAGGAGCATGAGCCCCCACAGCAGCCACACCACCAAAATACTCACCCTTGATAGCTATATAAATGGAGCTCCTCCATTAACCTTCTACCCTCCACATACTCTAGTGCAGTGATTCTCACCCTTCCTAATGCTGAGACCCTTTAATACAGTTGTAGGCACGCCAACCATAAAATTATTTTCATTGCTACTTTGTAACTGAAATTTTGCTACTGCTATGAATCATAAGTATCTGAAATTTCCGTCTCAGGTGACCCCTGTGAAAGGCTCGTTCTACCCTCAAAGTGTCAAAACCCACAGGTTGAGAACTGCTCCTCTAGCCTATCCTGAGGACCACTTGGTCACATGCTGTTAGGGCCCAGTTACATACAGTGGCCTGGGAGGTACATGAAGAAATAATAGGAACCTTTGGTGAGTGCCTATTGACCCTCTCCACCCCCTCCAAATGTGAGGGGATGAGCCATGTTGCTAGCATGAACTATCTAGCATAGCCTCAGGCCCCTGCAATAAAAACTGGAGTTTCCTAGTATGAACTTAGCTGTCTCTGCATGTCATCCCATTGTGATCGCAAGGTGGTCCACCATCTCCCTTAGTTTCAACATCCATCTCCTATTCCATTCTGCATGCTGCACCATTTCACCTCTGCCTCCTGTTCCCAGCTCTGAGAGTGTCTCTTTTGTTCTATTGTCAACCGTTTGAGCCTATAAACAAATGCTTTTGGCAAGGGCTTCAACATCTCTGTAGCTTTGCTGTCGGGCTAGTACTTCTTCATCAAGTGCTGGAGGACCACTTTACTGATAAGATTTACTCCCTATGGCTTACCTTGGCAAGCTGTACATAGGGAATCACCTGGAACAGCCTAGCAAGGGAAGCAGAAACAGAAGGCTCAGTTGGCAAGCTAAGCTAGCTAAATTTGTGATCTCAAGGTTTAGTGAGAGATCCTGTCTTAAGAAATAAGGTGGAGAGTGACTGAGTAAGACAGCCAACATCAACCTCTGGCTTCTACATGTATATGTGCCCCCCCCCCAGTCTCTTTCCATCTCTTCTCCCCACAGCAGTCTATCTCTCTGTCCCCTTCTCTCAACTCTCTTCTCTCCCCCGCTTGCCCCCCCCCATAAAATAATTGTCTACAGGAGTCAGTTCTGGCTATCCAACAGAGAACCAGTCAGTTGGATTTTAATTGTTCTTTAATCACTTCACCCTGCTTAGCTTTTGTTTCTAGAGCTTGTTTCAGTTTCCTGGACAGGGTGATGATATACATCAGGCTGCTCAGTCCTGGGAGCTCCCAGCCAAAGCCCTTGGCAATGTCTTGTTCCTTGGACCTCTCAACTGTCTTCTCTTCTACTCCCTCCCCTTGCTGTCTGTCCAGCTTCTGCTCTTTGTATCTTTGCTCCTTTCCCTGAGGCTTCCTCTGCCCTCACCAGCCAACTCCCAACCCCACCAGCAAACCACCCTAGCTGTGGTCCCGTTCCCTACCCCAGTCCCAGCAGCCCAGCATCTACTTGGCTAACCTGCTTGGCTAATCATATGTAGAGTGCATGCCAGTGGTGTTTTATGCAGCACTTTGCTATGTTAGCAACAAATAGGAGGAGGTGATTTGAAGAGGAATTATACAACAATAGAGAATAGAATAAATGATGAATTGCCATTCCACCAAAGATTATGTAAAATACGAAGAATTTTTAGCAACCTGACATCCAAGGTTAAGTAAAATAAGCAGAGTACAATATGATATATAACATTCGTTTTAATATCTTATTTTCTAACTGGTTGTCTCAATGTGGTGAGATTATCACTGACTTTCTTTTTGTTCTTTTTTTTGGTTACAATTTCACATAAAAATGTGCGTAAAACATGTATTACTTTTGTATTGGGAGAAAACTGATTTTAAAACAATGAATTGATATGTTAATGTCACACAGTAGCTTTTTTCACATCAATCCCACTGTGTAATATGGAATTTCTATTTCAGACAATACATACTTGGTAGAGTTAAGATCTGGGATAGAGCCTATAGAGGAACCTGTTGGGGAAATCAGATTATTTAAAGGGAAGGCTCCTGAGAGGGGCCAGCCCAGCCAGCCAGCTTTGGACAAGTACTTCCCAGTAGTATGAATCTGTGCCCTCTCCAGCTCAGGGTCCTCCTGGTTCCAGCTGAGTCATCTGGAGAAGTAAGACCCTTTATGAGTCACTCTTGGGTACTTGATGTTGATTGGCTCCTAACTGGCCTCAGAGCTCCACTGATCCACTCTCTTCGTGTGATGCTTGAAGGTGTTGCCCTCATCACAGCAATAATAGTACCAAGTTCTTTCCCAGTACTCATTCCTCTGAGCCTTTCATTTCCATCACACTTGGTTTGTAAATCCCAGGAATCTATAAAACAAGGTAACCTTTTGCCCTGATCACTTACGACACTGGCAAAGTAAAGGCCTTTCTCCTGATACATGAGGACACAAGACTTTCTGTTCATCGGATTGTCAGTCACTAGGATATAAGCTCTTTGAGGGCATGGATGAGCCCTGTGCATTTGCTGGTGTCATCTTAGCAGCACTTACTTTATGTGGCACAGAATAGTTGTCCAATAACAGTGGTGTTCAAGGTGATGTTACATATCAATAATTCCAGTGCTATAGAGGCTCAGGCAGAAAAATTGTGAGTTTGAGGCCAGAACTAATTTTTCAATGGTATATTTAAGATGTTTAAATATGGAATGGATGGATGGATGTACAAATAGACAACTGCTGAAGATAATGTCACCATTGAATGATTCTTGAAACAGAATAGAACCATGCTCAGTGTCTTATTTGAGCCTGGTCCCCTTGCTCAAGAGTTTAGTCTAACAGGATGACACCTGATGGCCTGACTATTGTGGCACAAATAGATGAGGCAGCACTGATGTCTTTTAGAATCAACAGGAACCAGTGTTCATATATCCATTGCTGTTATACCTTGTGGTAACTGTCATTTGTGCTGAGACTTCAAGAATGTTCTGTCTACTAAAATGGTTAGATTTGTGAAAGAGAGGAGTCCTCCTTTAATCCTTGTTCTGTAGCTTTTGAAAGATTTATGAATGTAACTGCCAAAGGGAAATAGGCAAGAGCCGTTTCTCTCTTGCTTGCTAGCATGCTAAACTTGCTAAGCTGAGAGGAAACAGTTATTGCATCCCATTTGAGTCCTTTATTGAATGACCCAAAGGTATCAGTGGCCTTTGTAAAAAGATAAAACATAATCTAGATTGACACGGTGCTCACTAAGTGAATAAGGTGCTTATAACATACTATAAGGGTCTTTTCCCCTTCTTCTTTTTGTTCTTAAAAAACTGTTTCATTTTGTTTTAGACCTAGAAGGTTTTGACTCTGTGGTATCATCTACTGAGAAACTCAGCCACCCCACCACAAGCAGACCAAAAGCTACAGGGAGGCGGCCTCCATCTCAGTCGCTCACATCTGTAAGTGTCTCTTTACTTCTCTACAGCTGAAAGGAAAAAGGGACTTGAGATTCTGGCTAAGGACTCTTCTTCAAGCAGATGATGGGAAACACCCCAGAAGAGGGGAAGGGAGAAGGAGGTCACCAGATATACTGCCAACTAAAAATACTTGGGAGAATCTTTTTGAATCAAGCAGTATTTCTTTCTGTTTGCTCTTTATGTTTCTGCCAGCAAGATGGCACTCCCTGTTTCCCACTTTCCTTCTGTCTGTTCTTAGACCAGTTCTTGTTTGAACCTGAAATGAAACTGGTAAGCAAAACATAGAAAAAGAGACTAAGCGTAGTTTGGTCTACAAATAAGACAAAGCTTACTCAATAAATCTCTGCCACAATGCATTTGGGCCAAATCCCATCATCATCAGGTCTCCAAAGAAAACCATATAAACCTCCAAGAGGTTGTATTTAACCTTACGAAGTTCACAGTATATAGAAGAGACCAATGAGAACACTCAATGATAAACCATAGACGGCTGGTTTTGTTTGGGAAGTTTTAAATAACTTTTTCTTATGAACCTGTTATTGTCATTGTTGTACCAAATTTGAGCAGCATGACACATAAAGTAGAAAATAAGTTTTCTATAGTATTTCCAGAAAAGCAAAGAACTGCCATAACATCTTATTCTGTGTAGCCTTAGGTTTTTCAAAACTTTTTTCTTTTCATGTAAAATTGGAATCAGGTAATTACATTGTTTTTGATTTTTGCCTCTACCCCAAAACTTAAAACTGCACACCATTCTCTCCAGTCATTACCAGTTCTTCCAGCATGACATATTTGATGACTGCCTACTATTCTAAAGTAAGTACATGAGAGTTTATCTAGGGAGTGTACTATTATTGGATTTTGATGATGATTCCAAGTCTTTGTTATAAGCCACATTGATGTGATTATTAGGTTCAAGTTTTCTGAGTGTGGGGCACTGGAAAGTGTGTTGCCTTGCTGTTGCCATTAGTTGCACACACACACACACACACGCACACGCACACGCACACACACACAGAGGTCATTTACCCTCTACAAGCAGAGTGTATGTGTTCATCTGTCCTGCCTACTGATTATCAGTCTGTCTGTACATTGCCTTGTCCTTTGCAATTCTAAGGCCTCATTACCTCCCTCCTGATAACACCAAGGAATTTAACCATTTGCAGGTTTCTCAAGATACTTCTCTTTTCATCTCATCACTAATCTCACCTGTGTTCTTGTCATTTAGAGAAAAGAATGCCACTTCCTTTGAGCCTCTTCTCTCATATCTACTGAGTCTGGAAGTATGGCTTGAATGGCCTATTTTTCTTCCTTATGTGAACCACACTTAACTTAGTATTGATACATTTTTGAGATAGACTTGAAGAAGTGGCTTCCTTTACACACTTTTAGAATTCTGTGGCAACCTGCCTTCTTTCCTTTCTCCTGTCCACAATCTACCCACCCCAGTATGCACATATACACCCAACCTATCTGATTGCTTCTTGGCATGTTTGCAATCCTATTTTCAATCCTACTACTTCTGTCTTCTCTTTAAATCCTTCACAAGTTTTGTTTTCCTTTTAAGTTTTCATAACCTTTTAAGGTATAAAGAGCCTTGTATCTTTCCAGAATTAAATATTAAGTGGTTCAAATTATTATCTCTTAGTTTGTACTTCCCGTGTTGAGAATTCTGAGTAGTATTTTGGAGACCAAATGATGGTAGCTCATCTTCACCCTGCTTTTAGGCTACCCAGATATTTATTTCCTTGGTCAACATATATTCCGAGACATCAATCTCCCGTGGACAGGACATTGTGTCAGGTGCCGAGGATACAGATGGTAATGAGAAGTGCATGGTCACTGCCTTTAAGAAGCTAACTTTGGTGACTCAACATCTGACATCTTATAGAAAGTGATTTTATTTGGACTAAAAACAGAATACCTTGGTGCTTTAATGATGTATAGTGAGAATATTCTTATCCTTCATTCTTATCCATCCGCATTTGGATCTATACACTAAATTCTTGTTCACTCTTAAAATTAGCACCTGTGAGGTTTTCCTAACAAATGGGATTAGTGGATAAGGACATATTCCTCAAAAGCCAATGGGGGAATAATTGAAGAAGCACTAGTTATGGTTCTCTGGCCTGAGGCAGGTTCTTTCTAATTGGAACTCTTTGTGTTTATAAACCCTAAAGAACAAGATCATGCAATATGGATTTGTAGAAGGAGTCTTTTAAAATAAAATCTTGAAAAGATCCATGCATTGCATGGTGGTTGAATATGCAAGTTTTCTTAGTAAGAAAACTTGGTGGTGGGGGGAATATTTTAGTCAACTGGATTTCCAGATTAAGTGAAGACTAGCAAATAAGACCTCTTGAAGCAAAACCTTGGCTTAAAAATAGCCCCCCAAATATTTTAAGTTTCTGCCTTGGTAAACAGAATAAAAGGAAGAAAAAGTGTTTGTAAGTATAATTTTTCCATTTTTTTCAAATGGTATTTCTAAAAGGAACCATTTATCTACCCCAGGGTAGAAAGCAAAGGAGGGAAAGTGAAGCTGAATTTGAACTTGCTCCAACATATTTCTAGAAGACTCTTCATTTTTAAAAAAGACTCCTTGCAGCAGGGACACTTGGTTTCATTTGTTTTCTCCTAAGCTTGAGACATTCTAGCTAAGGGATTACTTGCGATCAAGAGAGTTCTGGTGACTTGCTCCCCATTCATCCAGCTTTTGGTGTTCACAATGATTTCACAGTGAGGCAGGAAGGGCGAGGATGTCAAACAGTATTTTACCCATTGATGTTGCCTTTCCGTAAATATACCATAGCAAATGTACTCCAGAATGTGTTTTTACTGTCCATAGTAGTGAGGGTAGAGATTAGTAGCAGATACCTGCTAGTGGGCAGGGCTATACTTTGGAGCTGTGTAAATGCTCATTACTCTTGGTCCTATGCCTCTAGGAGTGGCCTTCTCTCGGATGTATTCTTTAAGGCACTTTGGTGTGCAGCAGATGTAGTAATTCTAGAGTCAAGGAATAGGATGCAGGCAGGGGATGAAGGAGAGGAGAGTAGAGGATGAGGCAGTCTCCTATTGACTATGGGTCATTTCATTTCATGCTGCTAGCTTTGAAAGGACTGGGACCACATATGCCATGTCATCATTGAGCCTGCAGTATCAGCTCAGTGTAAGGCACACAGTAACAAATGTTTAGAGAAAAGAGAGACTTAGAAAGGCTTACATGGTTGAAGTGATTGATGAGCATCAGGGGCAACTCCCAGTTTCACTTCTTGGGGCCTGGTCCAAGTCCTACTGCTAGGGAGCCATACAGTTATCTGTTGTAAGACGATAACAGCATTCTTTCTGCTTCACAGGGTTATAGAGACAGATCAAATAGAAGTGCTGAGTGCTTTGAGAAGCAAACAGCATCACATTAACAAAGCTATGTCAGCTAAAGTATGATTCTGACGAAGGCATTTTCTTTTGGCTTTATCCAGTCCTCCCTTTCAAGTCCCGATATCTTTGACTCCCCAAGTCCCGAAGAAGATAAAGAGGAACACATTTCGCTTGCGCACAGAGGACTAGACGTGTCAAGGAAGACTTCCAAGACTGTTACCATATCCCAAGTGAGTGAGTGGCCAGGGTGAGGTGTCCCTGCCCTTCCATGCATGTACTAACAATGGGTTAGAAACCAAGCAAGATAGATAAACAGACAGTGGGAATGGATGTTTGTCATTCTTTAGTGACAGTGATTACTGTAGTCATCAGAATCCCTTAGACATGTAGAGGCCCTGAGCTGTGCATTCAAGTGTTTGTTTCATTTTGTACTTCCTCCTGTAGTCTGCACTCCTCATAATGTTCCATGTACATTTGCAAAAAAGCCTTGACATTTCTGCCACCTGATCAACTTAAAAAGTTATGGAATACCTTGACAGACTACATTTAATGCTGTGCTCTGTACTCACAGACCTTGTCTTTTATATTCAAAACTGGCCAAAAATTATTGGAAAGTTTTTTTTTAATTTTATTCTTAACATGGTCTCCTAAAGAAAAGTTGGCTTGGATTCATGCTCCAGAGGTAATTTTATAGTCTAAAACATTTTAATTTCACTCCATGCCCAGAGAATGGTAAAGCTGATTTAAGTTAATTAGTTTTGAAAAATGAAGAAAACATTGTGGTGGTAAACACCCATAGTCCCACCTGCTGAGGAGGTTAGGTGGGAGAAATTACTTGGTACATGAGTTTGGGACCAGACCTGATAGCATAGTGAGCACCCCCCATCTCGACAAATAGAGAGACACACACGGGAATTGGAGGGGAAGAGACAGAAAGACAGACCAAGGGAGGGAAGAGGGTGGGGAGCAGAAGTGAGTCAGTGGAAGAGCACTTACCTAGCATGTGCAAGGTCCTGGGTAAGATTCCCACCATGAAAGGACATTAGTTTGCTACTGCATGCAGCCGTGAAGAGTAAACATCCTACACACACTCAGATCTTCTTAGAAATAAATGAAGACTTTAAAATTCTATCTTCCTGTACTAAGAAAACCATCAAGTAGGATTGTTTTCTTGGAACATTAGCAACATTTTAATGTCTAGAAATACAAGACAGTAGTCATTTGAAGCAGGCATTAGCATAAAGAAATCGAAGGTTGGAATGGACTTTTCTTCCTCACAGATGTGAGAGTTTGCGTTGTGGATTTTCTTGAAAATCTGATACAGTAAGCAAAATGTGAACCTATAAAACAGATCAATTTTAATTACCCACAAAGCCAAGGCATTCTTCTTTTTCAGAGGATTCTATTTACTGAAATTGGATTTAAACCATGTTTTTTGTTTTGTTTTCTGGCGTCCGTAGGCATAACTTCAGTTCCCTGGTCTCAGGCCTCCCAGCGATGTCTCTACAGTGACATCTACTGGCGAATAGTGGGTTTTCATATTTCTGATCTGCACAGCTCTATCCCCCTAGCCTATTTCAGTTCCCTGGAGTTGTCAGGTTGTATGTTTCACTCCTTCAGGAAATTCCACTTGAACTAATTTAATCAAGGAATGTGGTGACCTAGACTATGTGAGGGACTAAAAAACATACTTGTTAGGTGCAGTGAGCTGGTCTGAGAGGCTATCAGACAGAAAACAGCAGAAGAACTACTGATCTTAGTAGTATCTAGAAGCCAGTGACAGAGAGGGAAGAGAGGATTGAAAATGGAAGAAGGCCTGAGGCCTGGGATATATAATATAATCAGCAAAGAAAACAAGACAAGAACACAGATCTTCAGATTCCGTCAGCCATAGACATTGTGCTGGACTGAGGAGCTAACAGGTAAAGGGGGAGCTGAATTCCAGTTATGCTGATGATTAGATGCAAGACTGGGGCAGTTTTCCCTATAGACCTCAGTTTCCTGCTTGGTACAATGTGTGGGCAAGCTGATCACGGTTTACATTGCAGAGCTGATGTCCAGGGTGCAATCACAGTTCTGTAAATGTCAGTTCCTCTCTCCTCGTACTATGACTCCTCTTAACAACAAAGCCTGGGCTGGCGAAGCATTCTCCCTGGCAGCAGAGAGTGCTTTTCCTCAATGGTAACTTGGCAGAGAAAAGGCGAACAGAGAGACTGGGAATGATGGCCCATCTGCTTTTGGCACGCTCTGCCCAGTCTCTGCCTCTAGCACAGCCTGAATCCAGACTCTACCTCCTTGCTGCCATGCCAGCTGAACCCCTCCTTGGCGCCTTCCCTGGGATGGCCGGTTGAACGCCTGCTGCTGGAGGAAATCCCATGGTTGCTGCGCCAAGCTTCACCACCAGCCTCAGCTTCCACCGTATCTATCACTCACCCTATTGGCTCCCAAAGTCCTATCCCACTACTTTGCCTCCTCCTCACCTGACTTAACCACTCACTTGTCCTTGCTGGTGCTTCCTCTCTGGGCCTACCAAGCACCTGTGCTCACTCCGTCACTCAAGACTGACCCAGAGCCTGTGTGTTCCTCAAATACCTCTCTATCAGGCCTTTCCCACCTCTCCATCTTCAGCCTGTCCATCCATAGGCTTTTCCCCTAAAATCTCAGGGTCTCACTCATCTATAAAAACAAATAAAACTTGCCTTGTAGTCTGTATCCCCATGAAGCTTCTGCCTGAGTCCACAACCCCTCCCCTCCATCTTCCCTCCACAACCAAGTTTGTGGAATGAATCTTCATTTTGTCAGCCTCGCCATAGCACTCAGTGACCATTCATAAACTGGTCTCTCACCATTGGGTCTCTTTATACTTGAAATACCACGTGGGTTCCATTTTCCTTACAAACCCCTTGACACACTTATCCAACCTTCACTTTCTTCTAGAGACTACCCTAAGCCAAGCCCTTCTACTGGTCTTTCTTCGTTCACACTCTCACTGCTTCTTCCCAATTGTCAAGAGCTCTCTCTTCCTTCTCTTCTTGCCTCATTGATTTAGAGTTCCCCAGCTTCTACCACTGGGCATCTTCTGATCTCTCTTATCCACACACCCATGATATCCACTTCCTTTGGCCCAGCTTCTTATGTTAGTTGTTTGCTCTGACCACTAGGCATACCCTATCAGTTGTCCCTCAAGTTCCTAAAATGCAAACCCTAAAATGAAACCACCTGGGCCTTCCTCCATGAAAGGCACCACCTCTGCTGGTTCCTTCCCTTTGCACCTAAGACCTTGTGTTTCTTTCTTAACACTCTACAGTCTATCTAGGTCCTCTTCTCCTTGACAATGGCAGGCTGATCTATGAGGGCAGAGATTCCATTGACCTTACCCAGTCCCCACTCCAGTACCAGGAGTGTTGTCCAATGGCCTTTGTTAGATGTGGCTTCTTTACCCACATCTTTCAAAACAGTCGTCATTCTAAGTCACCCCCTAAGTCAGATGCTCACTGTTTCTGGCTTGCATGGTATCAAAGTCTCAACAGTTCTATCTAGTTCCAGGCTTGCCAACTCTCTGGCCTTTCTACCCCCACGACACTCATGAGCAAGGTATGCAGCCATTTGAACCATCCCCTTCTCTCCCTGCTGCCAGCATTGCTTTCTCCTGTTTCCTTTATCTTAGCCATGATTCCCATTAGGTCTCTAGGCCTAGTCTCTAGGCCACTGTCCAGGCCCTTCCCTCCTCATACAGCTTCTTTCTCCAACAGTCTACCCCTCTGACAAAATGAACTATTAGCGGCTTGCTCCATCCTTCTGGGAATGTGTTTGCTTTGGTGTGTTTCTGGGGCTATCTGTGCTTCCTCCCTCTTGTGCTACAGTGTGTATTGCTTTGTCTGTCTGCCAGTGCCCCAGTAAGTTCTAAGTTCCAAGGGGCCAGGAAAAATGCCTTGCTTACTTCAGGGTTTATAGGGCCTGACTAACAGTTTCATACCTCTCAGTGCATAAGAAACCAATCTGGGACTGTCTTGTCTAGAGAGAAGATGAAATTTAAAATACATACAGATCGCCTTTGAGCAGTGGTCTCTCTGTACCAGGTTGACCGTGGATGGCTTGTGGGTGAAGGAATAAATGAGTAGGATGTGTGGAGACAGGTGTGGGGTTGGGTATTGAAGGTTGATTCGACTCGCCAGGATAGGGAGGCAAGCCCTGCCCAGATCCCAGGCTCTGAAGCCTTTCCACCTTCCCTTTTCACAGGTGTCAGACAACAAGACAACCCTGCCACCCAAGCCAGGGACCATGGCAGCTGGCAGCAGTGGGCCAGCCTCTCTATCTTCAGTGGCATCCTCCCCCATGTCATCCTCTTTGGGAACAGCTGGACACAGAGCCAATTCTCCATCTTTGTTCAGCACAGAAGGAAAACCAAAGATGGAACCTGCAGTCAGCAGCCAGGCTGCTGTAGAGGAGCTAAAGACACAAGTCCGAGAGCTGAGGAGCATCATTGAAAGCATGAAGGACCAGCAGAAGTGAGTAGCAGGGACCCTTTACAGCTGCTTCCCGGTGGCTCTCTCTGGATCACTCTGCCTGAAGGTGGGCTAGGCCTTCACATTGATAGGGGCAGCAGAGCTGGGCGTGAATATGGACTGCAAGAGGTCTAATTTATACCTACAATTATGGTATTTTTAAAGCATGTCCAGCCTACTATGTGACAAAGAGCACAGCTTGGCTATATGCTATATAGGGATGAGTCACACACACACACACACACACACACACACACACACACACACACACTTACAAAGATGGACAGTCTCAGTAGAGTGCTAAAAAGAAAGTGAAATTCACTAGAAAATATATTATTTCCATGTCAAATAAGCTTTTTAAAACATTTCAAAATTGTATGTGTGTGCATGGACAATAAACAGATGGCAGTTTTCAGGAGTTGGTTCTCTCCTTCCACAATGGGAGGTCTCAGAGATTGAACTCATCTCACCAGGCTTAGCAACAAGCATCTTTACCTTCTAAGCATCTCACCAGCTTTACATTGCTGTTTCAGAATTTTGAGAAAATCAACTTTTAAGAATGGAAGATTCAGGGCTAGAAAGACAGCTCAGAGGTTATGATGACCTACTGCTCTTACAGAGGACCAGGGATTCATTTCCCAGAAACCACGTGGCATCTCACAGCTGCCCATAACTCCAATTTCAAGGGATCTAATGTCCTCTTCTGGCCTCTGTGTGCATCAAACATGTACATAGGACAAACATATACATGCATACAAACACTCCTCCACACAAAATAAAAGCAAATTAAAGGGGGATTTGTTTTAGTTCATGGCTTCAGTTCATGTCAGTTGAGCTTTTGTGCTGAGGCAGCACATCATGGCAGGGAGCATGTGATGGGGGAAGGCTTCCTCACTTCATGGCAGTCTGGAAGCAGAAAAGATACAGCAAGGGACAGCAGTCCCAGTAGGCCTTATATATCCCCAATGACCTAAATGTCTTCTACTAGAGTCCTACAAGTTCACAACCTCCTAGTAGTAGCACAGGCTGGAGATCAGGCTTTTAACCTGTGGATCTTTGTGGGGACATTCAAGAGTCAAACAACAGCAGTACATATATAAATTCTTTTGATTTTAGTTCCAGTTATGTGTGTGTTGAGGAGCCAGCATTGTGCACTTGTGTACAGGGCCCATAGAGAGACCAGAGGTGTCTTATCCCCTATGATTGCAGTTACAGGTGGCTTTGAAACATCCAACAAGGGTACTGGAATCTGAACTCACATCTTCTGGAAGAACAATATACACTCAACCTATGTGTTATCTCTCTAGCACTAACTTTACCTTTAGTGTTTCAGGGGAAATGTAGCTTCTTAACGTAGACAGATAAAAACAACTGGCTTGCATCAAGGCAGAAGAAGATATAGGGAATCTTTAAACCCAAGATTTTTCTGTCAGGAAGATACCCTCATCAGGAGACTTGGGAGCCTTTCCTTATGCATGCTCACATACATACTTTCATATCTCTTATCCTCAGGGAGCACTTGAATGGGAGGAAAAGCCTGTGAGCAAAAGTAAAATATCCTACACTACCCGCGATGCAGCATTGACTGGGAGAAAGCTGGTAAAGGTTTAGTGGTAGGCATCCCTCAAAGAAGCCTAGGCTCATAGACTACTGATTCAGATCTCAATTAGCTCTTTTTTGGAAGGAATCTTTCTTGAGATAATTCTCAGGGAAGCATTTCATGAGCATCTTGAAAAATGAGCTAGAATTACCAGGAGCAAAGAACTTTGGCAGAGGGAATAGCATGCAGATTCATAGGCAACTGAACAGCCTGGAGGATCATTGTCTCCCTGGGCACCTGGCCACCTTGGTTCAGAAGATGCTTGGAGGTGATGATGAGAGGTGTGACCAATATCCTTCAGCCTGTGGGAGGGGGTTCTGGGGCTGGTAGTGCCTGGCACTTGCCTTTCTTCCAAGGGTGGAAGGCCCTGAAGTATTTTGTTGTCAGACACTTTGGGAAATAATTGGGTTAAACAAAGCTAATTTCTTCTACAAAGGATTTTTTGAAGTCTTTGCCACACAGTGGGAGGATAGAGAAGACAGTACATGCAGTTTTGCAAATGCACATAACCGTAGGTCTATCTACTAAGTTCTAGGATAAGGGTTCTAAGGAACTAACTTTGAGCAATGTGGGTCTAAGCAGGTTCTGTTCCACTCTGTCTAGACAATGAGCAAAAGTGGGCTTCAAATCACTTTCTGACCAGAAGAGACTCCTCAGATAAATATGCAGAACTGCTTAGATGACATTGGAAAGCTTCCCTGGGCCATCCAGGCTCCCCTAAATTCCTTAAAGTTCCTGGTTACTGTATGGCTCTAGAAGCTATAGGTTTGGGTACCCAAGGACATCTATATCCAGAGAATATTGTCCTTTGCCAAGACAATGAATCCATGGTTCCAGGACATCCAGCCTTCTGAACAGGACCATATTAGGACCTGACTTACCTGGATCCAGGGTTTTGAACTTTATACTCACTGTGGAGCAGGGGCTGTGCCTAGAAGCTACTCACAACTCTGATGTCTCTGAGTCCACAGGTAGCTATGCCTTAAAGCAACAATACACCTTCCCCAGCCAACATCTTATTTAATCAGTAATTCAGGATGTCAATCCTCTCTTCAAAGACTCGTCTCTCATAGCCTTCCTTAGCTTGCCCCTCCTGCCCAAGATCAGTGAGTCCCCACCAATCTTCTACCTTATTCCCTGGTATCACATTCCCTGTAGCATTCAATTCATGTCTATTCCAACAATTCTCAAATGTGCTCAGATTTTGGCTCACCTCCCTACCCTGCCTTGAATTTCCCCCAACTGCCTTATCTCCCTTTCTGCTTGTAGACCATTTTCACTAGTTCAAGTCTCAGTGGCTTTCTTAACACCGTCTTCTCTGACTGACTTCCTCTTTCTTGACGTTGGCCCACTTAAGGCCATGCCTGCCAAGTTTTCCTGGGGTTGGCTGCTGGTTTAGGACCTCACTGTTGACTGCTTTCCTAAGCCCTAAGTAGTACCCATACATATATGGCTGTGTAATGTGTGTTTAAATAACTATACTAATTAATCACTGCTAACAAGTTATAACCAGAGTGTTGATAGCAGTGCTAGGACATAGTCTCAATATGGGGGACCATCATGGTATTCATCTGGAGATGAGTAAATGTACTGTCACTGTGTTTGCTGTGATGTTTCTGAAGTCTTCTTTTCCATTTCACAAATGTACATGTCTAAACCCTCAAAACAAAGGGAATACAGATCCCAGACTAGTCAACGAGCAGAGTCCCAGCTATGCAGAATGAGGAGCTTCATTCAACTTTATTATTTCGAGTTGGAAAAGGCATTAGGCTGTAACAGGCCTCATCTCATGTTTGCCCTCTTTCAGACTTCATTTCTATATTATTAATTCATGTATTTAAGGTACAATGAGTGCGTCTTAAGGTAAAATCAATTTGTAGGATTTTATGAGAACTAGGGAAAACGTACCAGTGACCTATTATTAAGATACATTCTAGTCAGGCAGTGGTGGCACATGCTTTTAATCCCAAAACTCAGGCAGCAGAGGCAGGCGGATCTCTGTGAGTTCGAGGCCAGCCTGGTTTACAGAGGTAGTTCCAGAACAGGCTCCAAAATAATACCGAGAAACCCTGTCTCAAAAACCAAAAATAAATAAATAAATAAATAAATAATAAAAATACTATGGAAAATTGAAGTATATATGGAGTGGTAAAAATATATGCACTGTGTCTAGGGAGGTGGTTCAGTAAGGAAGTACTTACCATACAAACATGAAGACCTGAATTTAGATCTCAAGCATCCATATACAAAACATCCATAATCCCAGCACTTGGAAGGCAGAGTCAAGAGGATCCCTGGTCTAACTAGTCAGCCAGTCTAGCTGAATCAGTAAGCTTTGGGTTCAGTGAGAGACCCTGCCTCAAACGGTATGGTGAAAAGAAATTTAAGACACTTGATATTATGAACCTCTGGCCTTTACATGCACACATAAGGACTTGCACATACATATGAACATGAAAAATACATGAACAAAAATAGTGTCTACAATTAAATATTCTGTAAATACCTGGTGGTTATAAAAGACAAGTTATAGGGAAGATTGCAGAATATGAACCTGGGTACTGGAGTCTAGTTATTGGAAAAATTGGGGCACCAATCTATGCCTTAGTTTCCCCCATTTTCTCCTATTAGGAGAAATATAACCTAAGGGCTTGCTAAGGTCATCTCCAGATCTGATATTTGAAGGCTACATGTTTTGGTGGTCCCCTTCCAAATAACAGCACACTACAAATAAAGTGTGTTTAGGGGTGGTGAGATGCTTCAGTAGGTAAAGGGGCTTGCCAGCACCTGTCTTAGTTAGGTTTCTATTGTTGTGGTGAAGAACATGATAAAATATAACTTAGGAATGAAGGTTTATTTGGCTTATAGTTTACGGTCAATCATGATGGGAAGTCAAGGCAAGAACCTGGAGTCTGGAACTAAGCAGAAACCCTGGTGGAGTATTGCTTAAGGGCTTGCTCCCCATAACTCATCCTGCCTTCTTATACAGCCCATAACCCACATGACAGGGTTATTACCATGCACAGTGGGCTGGGCTCTCCCACATCAATCATTAATCAGAAACACTCCACAGACTTGCCTAGAGACCAATCTAGTGGCGGCATTTTCTCAATTGAAGTTCTTTCTTTGCAGATGACTCTGGCTTGTGTCAAGCTTACAAAAACCTAACCAACATGCCACCCAATAATACAAGTCATGGATGACCTAACTTCAACATCTGGGACCCATATAAAGGTGGAAAGAGAGAACTACCTCCACAATAGTTGTTCTTTGACCTCCACACAATGTAGAATGCACATTCCTGTCCCAATCATGCACACATGCACATGTACACGCTCACGCACGTACACACACACACACACACACACACACACACACACACAGACAGACAGAGAGAGACAGAGAGACAGACAGACAGACTGACTGACCAACCCTGAGGGAATTTAAAAAGAAGAAATTATGTTTGGCCCATACTTGATATTAGATTTTCTTACCTCACATTTGGAAACTCTGGGCTTTGATTAGATTCTTTTGGCATTTGCTTTTCAGACGTGAGATTAAGCAGTTACTGTCAGAGCTGGATGAAGAAAAGAAAATCCGGCTTCGGTTGCAGGTAAGTCCATGAGGCCTAGATTTAGTTAGGAGTGGAAGCAAACTCAGGGCTTCTAGTTGAAAGGAAATGATTGCTGTTGGGCATGATGATGCATGTTTTTAATTCCACAATGGGGAAATTGAAGGAGGATCACAAGTTCCAGACAAGCCTGGTCTATAGAGTGTGTCCCATGGGCAGCCTAAGCTACCAAGTGTGATCGTGTCTCACGATTGCATAGTCACATATTCTGTCCTTACCTGAGCTCCAAAAGCTCTTGAGGAAGGAAGAGAAGAATCAACATACTCCTAGTTGGGCTTCTAGTTTAGAGTTTATTTTAAATATTTAAAATAAATTAAAATTATTAAAATTATTTAAATATATCATCTGTAAAATATTCCCTCCAGTTTATAGGATTATATATATATACACACACACACACACACTAAGTGCCAGAGGATATGGCATACAGGAAGCTCTGTTGTTAGCCATGTGGCATCTGAGCTCTGTCCCCCTCTAGCTGCTGATCCACCTCTGTCCTGATGACTGGTGGAGATCTTGTGACCAAAGACTGACTTTTATTATCCATTCAGTTTGGGCACACATCAATTAGAAAAGAATAGGAATTGTTCACCATCCTGTTGGGAGTGCTCACACCTACCCTTTGGGGTCACTTTCAGATGCTCTTGATTGCCTGCTCTGCCCTTTGGCCAGCAATCAAGAGTCATTGCTGCTTTTGAATAACTTTGGAGCCTAGGGCCCTGGGAATGACCAGGTACACTATTTGACAGGGTACCACACAGGAGTGCCTGTTTATAGGTTCATATTGATTCTGGCATTCTTACCAATTCTTCATGATGTCAGATTACCCATTTCATCCCTAAAATTGTCACCTTGAGTCTTTTCTTTACATAGTTGAGGGTGATTATCATTCAGCTTCTCATGATGCCCATGTTTGCTGCTTTCCCCCTCTTTATAGATGGAAGTGAATGACATAAAGAAAGCTCTTCAATCAAAATGAATACTTGATAATTGAGATGTTACATTATTCACCCTGAGTCCGAGACTCAAATTTTCTGCCCCAGCCAAAATCATCTTGTGCCAAAAGATTAAAGGTTTGCCTCAACATGTCCCTGTTTGAACGATTAGCACAAAAGTCTTGATAGCACAACACAAATTCCATCCAAGAGGAGACTCTTTCCCATGGCGTTGTCCTGGGTCTGGCAGTGGTTGTGATTTATAGCCAATTGTGCTAAAGGCTTTTCTACCTTGAGATCTCCTGCGAAATGAAAACTCAGGCAGTTTAGTCCATAGTACTATTTTGATGATATTTTCCATTAATAAAATGTAATTTCAGATTATTCGTTTACAAGCTTTATAATTTTATGATTTTTTAAATCGTGTTTTGTCACAGACGCCCCTAGTGTTTGTGCTAACCTAGTCCAAAGCAAGTGTCTTGATCACTTGCTGCAGGTGGACTGAATGCCACCTGGCTTTGTATTCCCCTTTAGGATTCTATTACATATGCAATTTGAGGTCCAAGCCTTCCCTTTCCCTGCCAGTCAACCTCTACCACTCTAACAGAAATTTTCGCTTATATATGTTGGTATATTTACAAAAAGAGAAAAAGAAAATCTGGTATTTGCAATGATCTGTGCCTTCTTTCTACCACCCTCTTGATTGGAGCTTTTGTGATGCAGCTACCATGATTCCAAATAAAGAAATTAAAAACAAACAAAAAAAGAAAAAAAAAAAAAAGTCACTTATCCTTGTCCACTAGAGGCCGCTGTCTTCGCAGCATCTCTCACCGTAGCCAAAGGTCCTAAGAGGAGACAGCTGGAAAGTCTGGCCTGCTCTTTGGTACCAGCTGTGACTTTTCAGTTTCTCCTACTTTGAGGTTGTTCATGAAACTAGAAATGTCATTCCAGCTTGATTGTTCTATCATCAGCCAAGTTAAACCCTGCTTCCTGCCTTTTACACCTATTGCGTGAACAGAATATGCATTATTAAAGCAAAAATAAATAAAAATAAAATGCAAATGAAAACGGGGGGGAGTTGGATTATTTCCTGCACTGGGTTATGTGTGTGTGTTATTGTTTAAACTGTATTCACAGTGTCATTTGCCTTGCGCACTTGTAACCCCCTCCTGAGATCCAGGAGAACAGGAGGAGGGTCTTGTGGAAATGTAGCTATTGGATCTTTCCTGCACTTACGGAATTGCTTTTTCTTTCCCAATGAAACTGATGTTTGCTTGTCTGCTTTATCTTTATAGTACATGAACAGTTCAGCCTTAGACTATGTAACTGTTTTCTCATCCTTAGCTAAAAATGGGGGGCATCCTGTACTGCAAGATTGTTGATGGGGTAGAGGTGGAGGGGTGGTCCCTTAATGGCCCCAAATATGTTTGATGTGTTTCTAAACTGCTGCTTTGTCTATTTCCTGCATTTTATAGTGAAACTACTAAACATTAATAGATTTTCACTACCACAAAGAATGAAAATTGATGACATAGAAGGAATGATGCAAAAAACCTCACATTATTCATTATTGAAAATATAACAAATAAATGTCTCTTCCTTTTTCTTCCTGTCTCCCTCCCCATGCCTTGTTATCACTTATATACTTGTCCTTTCTGCTCGAGGCTATCACTTCCCTCCATATATCTACAGAGTCCTGGTGCCCTAGCTTTCATGTGTGGGAACACAGTTAGGAGAAGGGAATATGTAAAGAACTCATTCTTTATTCCCATATGTGAATATATTTACGTTTTCAGCAGTCATGGTCCCAGTGTGCTTGGGGCCAAGAGCAAAGGGTTTCTACAAGCAGTGTAAAGCATTCCTGTTCCCCTTCACTGTGTTAAGCCTTTTTGCATTACACTTGAAGCCTTTAGAGATTTCCTACCACCTATTACAACAGTGACTAGATTCTTGATGTCTTAATTTCTCATCTGTTAGAAAATCCCTAATTGATGATATAAGATGTTTATGCAGAGTGAGAGCATTAACAATGAAACTAGGGGATTCAAGTATCCTCAGTGGGTGTGCTGGTAATCTTCCCCTAAGAAAGGCATTGGATTGCTTTGGGGAAAGAGAGAGAGAGAGAAAGAAAGAGAGAGAGAGAGAGAGAGAGAGAGAGAGAGAGAGAGAGAGAGAGAGAGAGAGAGAGAAAGGGAGGGAGGGAGGGAAGGACGGAGGGAGGGAGGGAGGGAAGGACGGAGAGAGAGAGAGGAGAGTGATTACAGAGAAATGAGCTGGTATATCCAGCTCCATTACCATCCCTTGGGCTAACCAGCAAGAAGATTGTGCATCACAGAACTGGATGAGCCACTGCCCAAACAGCCATCATCTTTATTCTTGACCAAATGGACCCATCAAGAATATAAAAATTTTGGAATGGTTACTTTCTTGAAAATTAAAATTCCTTTGCATTCAGCATGGACTCAGCCAGGCATCTATGGAGATTAATTTTTTTGCTTCATTTTCTAAAGTTGTATTTAGAAAAATCTTACGTATTGTGCTTTGTAAAAGAAGATGATTAAAATGAAACTTTGTGAAAATATTTTTGTTCAACGTTGTCATGGTCCAAGAGGAATGATGTCTTGGAACACAAACCCCTTTTCTCTATTTTACACAATCTGATTACTCTGATAGAAATGTCCTTAGAAGACACGAAGTAATCCATTAAAAATCTGTGCCTATGAATTCCATTTTTTAAATTGTTAGATTTTACATTGCTATTGAAGCATAAAATGCTAGTTAGGTATAAATTCTTTTTTAGTGTGAAAACCATTAAATTATCATTATTGGAATAATTGTGTAAAGCCATTTTTATTTGTATACAGCCCTCAAGGCAGCATATTCAAGTACATGATCCATTTTCTCCAATAAGAACATCCTGTATCTATCACCACATTTGTCTGTGGTTAGTAATGGTGTGGTTTTATTTCCTTTCACAAGCAGTTCCTTTATGGTAAGACTGCAGGGTGTATAATTCATTGCTCATAGTTGCCATGGTTTGTATAAAAATAATCCCCAGGTTCCATAAAGACTTGTATTATAAGCTGAGGTCATCACAGTCTTTTTTTTTTTCCATCAGATTAGGTTTTAGTCCTTTAGTTATTTTTGTACAAACTAATGTCAAGATGTTTTTGCACTAAGAGGGCTTGATGAAAAGCATTTCCCTTTGGTTCTGTACAAATGAGAATTGGAACAAAACAACACATTTGTGAGTGACGGGGTGTTCAGCATGGATGATTGTAACATCTGACAGAGGGAAGATTGGGTGCTCAGAACTTGGCTGAGTGACAGAGATGCTGTTCCTAAACCTAGTTTGGCATGGACTAGGCAAAGAAACTTTTGTCATTCAGAATGTCAGTTCTATAAGGACTGATAAGGAAGAGCAAGTCCCTTAAGGAGATGAGCTATACTTACCTACCATGCCGAGTTCTGTCCTAAGCTCACAAAGATTTGTTTCCAAACCATAGATTTAAGGTGGCTCCTGGACTGAATGACCACCCAATGAGAAGGTGCAGCTCTCTGCAAGATTTCCATTTGTCTTTTACTTTTAATAAGACAGACCATTCTTAGTAACAGCTATAGCCATGTATGCCTACTTGTGAAATAGGTATTTATTATTTACACAGCAAAAGGTATTTGTTATTTACTTTTAGACAAGATCTCCCCCAAACTTGCAACAGTACGTCTTCTGCCTACCAAGCGCTCTGGGATCACAGTTGGAAGCCACCATGCCCAGTGAGTAGTATTTCAATCAAACCATAGAACACTATCATTTTATTACATCTAGTTTTTGACAAGAGAGAGTGAGTACCAAAGATACACAGAGAAACCCTGTCTTGAAAAGCCAGAGAGAGAGAGAGAGAAGAGATTTTTCTGGAACTATCCATGGTGCCAGAATTTATCAAATAACAAAATTCACAATGTATGGTGGTTTCAATGGCAGCCTTTTAACAGATACTTTCACCTTCCTTGATAATTCTGACCAAGGTAAACACAAGTTCTTATATTGGAGTCCTAATTATTAACTCTCAGGTCACACATTACATATATAAATATTTGTGCATGAGTAACAGGATGTTTTAAAGGGTTAAGAGGCCAGAGAACTCAAGAGGTTCAGAGGCCCGAGAGGCAGGAAAGTTCATGGAGATGTAAAATCTCTGTTGAGAGACTTGTTGGTCACTGGTCTGAGAGAAACTGCACAGCTGAATCCAGATACAGAGGTGGAAGACTAGGAACAAGTTCAAACAAAGGACTTGGCAGATGGATGGACAGCATGTCCAGATGGGCAAACAGGATGAGAAAATGGAAGCCGAATTACGCTGTGTCAACAGCAAGGCCTGAGCCCAGCTGAAGGCCCTGTGAGGGTTCTCTCTGTTGACCCTTGATGCATATACTATGTGACAGCCAAATGACAAGGTGGTAGAAACCACCACCTTTGTAGTGCTAGGTGTCCACCACTTTATATAGAGTTACACATTTCCCTTTGTCTAGTGTCTTGAACATAGAGTTATTCTGATGTTCATGTGCCTCTGCATTCTCAATTCATCCCCCAATAAATTTAAAGGGTTGCTCCCAGGAATAAGTCATTTATCAGTCTCTGCTATGTGGGTGATGCCACACAGATGGTGTTCTTCAAATAGTCCCTCCAGGTGCACAGTCATCTACCATCAGAGTGGAATCTCTCAAGGCAAGACATCCCCCCCCCCAAAAAAAAAACAGTTTTGTGCAACATAGAGTAACTTAGAACAGGACACAGGTTGACGTCAACAGGTCCATTCAGTTTAAATGGAAACAAATTTAAATTATGCAGCTATGAAGTCCTGAATGCAACCCCAGCATACATGCCACCAAAGATTGTACCTAGCTCTTCAGAAAAGAGGTTGTCCTGCTTTGGAGTTTGGTGGGAAGATGCCTCAGAAACACAAGATGTCATTATGTCCATTAATTAAAAATAACTCTTAAGGTGTCTTACCAATTTTTCAGTCAATTTAGCTGATGAACCATCTTGAAACCAAACACAAAGTCACAAGGAAATAACATTGTTTTAGAAAAAAATAGGGATGTCTTAGAAAAAAGAAAAAGTGTTCTTTCCAAGCTTCACAATTATATTCAGTCTGAGAAAAGCAAGGGCTGGCCAGAGATGAAGCTAGATCTGCCATTGAATGTTCAAGGACAATTATTTGTATGAGAAATTCCCAACCTTCTCCCCTGCCTTGTTCCCAGAGAGAGCTTTGAAATTTCTCTTGTGTTCTCAGGATGATTTCCTCAAAGAAAGTGAATCTGGAAAGGGGAAAGCACGTGGATAGAGAGGGAGAAGTCTCAATGGGACCTCCGGGTATGGAGGTAAAACAAACCTACTTTCTTAATGCATCTAGTGTTGAGAAGATGAGATGGGATGGGGTGCTGAGGAAGAATAGACAGGTTAGAACTGATATGTTTTATGGTGGTGGGGGGTGCTTTATGTGCTGTTGGCAAGAGCCATTCAAATGAATCTCCATCTTTTAAAAAGGGTTAGAGACCCAGAGCAGGGACTAATACAGTAGGCTCAAATGTAGAACACAAACATCCAGGTTCTTAAATAGCTTTTTTTTCTAGCTAAAAAGATGATAATATATCCAAAGTAGGAGATAAAAACATGAAGAGAAAGAAAAGTTGATTTCAACCTCATTTAGAAATTGCCTTTAATTATTTTGGTCTCTCAAAATTGAGGTTCTTTATATATAGCTTTATTTATCTCTGCCATGATATTTTCAGAAACTATTTGTAATGGCTGTGTAAGATTCTCTCTATAGATATAACAGAAAATAAAAAGTCTTTCATCTAACATGTGGTAGGCACCATGATGGGTGTTGAGTACATGATGAGGTAGTTAGTCCCTGTTACCAAGAAGCTCAGAGTCAAGTGGAGGAAGTCAAGTAAATAAGAAAATCATGGTAGGGATGAAAACAAGCCATCAGATGACCTAGAACAGTGTTTTTCCACCTGTGGGCCATAGCCCCTTTGGAATTAAACCCTTTCACAGAGGTGGCATATCAGATACCCTATATATCAGACACTTACATTACAGTTCATAACAATAGCAAAATTACAGTTACAAAGTTGCAATGGAAATAATTTTATGCTTGGTGGGTTATCACAACATATGAAACGTTTTAAAAATAGACTCTTAGACGTTTACTCTTTGGGTAATATGCTCATTCAACAAAAACAGTGGAGCTTGTTACAGATATATTTTGTCATTACAAAAAGAGCAATTTGATCAGATTTATTAGTGAATGTAATTGAGATTACCACATAAAATTGATTTTGTCAATAGCTAACTGAGCCTAAGAGTTTTCCCAGAGAGTTTCAATTTAAAATTTTAACCAACAATGATAAGTAATACTGTTTTCAAGAGCCACAGCTTTCAGTAGAGTGAGAGCCACTGCCCTAGAAGTGTGTGGGAAAACTAAGCTAGAAAATATGACCAATTTCTGGTGGCTGAGTGTGGTTTGACTGAGAGGGCCACTCCTGGAGGTAGCAGCTGTGGGAGGAATTCTGTCCCTTCAGAGACTTTCCTGCAGGAGCCTGCCTGCAGCCAGGAGTACTGGTGGAAGCCACAGAAAGTGCTCTGTGCTGGCTCAGGAAGCCATGGGGAAATCCACTCAGACCTGCTTCCTTAAGGGGCAAGAGGCAGAGGAAGGGCATGGGGTGAGGACTGAAGAAATACTGCTACAGCCAAACTGCAGAGAACTTACTCACTCACCTCCATCCATTTTACAGAAGAGTATATTATAATCTGCAGGGATAAAGGCTTCACATTTACAGAGTGAAACACTGGTTAGTACTCACGGAAGCTGAGCAGGAAAGGGAGAAATCTATTCTTGTAGAAAGGGCAAAAACCCTTGTGAAAGCTCCATTCCTGGGAAACAAGCCCACTGTGCACTTTAAAATTATTAGGGAACCCAGCCCCCACAGTCTACCAGCATGGTAAAATGCAGAGCTCAAGAGACTATCCTGGAAATCAGCAGAAAGAAGGCATCCAAAGCTGAGAGAAGGGATAAAAATAAAAGGTCACTAAAGAAGCAGCAGAGGTGATGGATCATAGGGTAAAGGACTTACTGATTAAGCACAGGATGTGATTTCAGATCCTTAGCATCCACTAAAAAGCTGGGCACAATGGTAATTACTGTAATCCCAGTGCTGGTGAGACAGAGAATCCCAAAGGCTTGCTGGCCAGTGAGTCTTGCCAATTGGTGAGGCCCACACCAACCAGTGAGATACCTCACCTAAAACAAATAGGCTAGAGAGCAAACACACACAAAGGAGAGAAGAGGGGAGGAAGCCTACAGGAATTGTGATTTTCAATGTCCATAGAAAATCAAATACTAGCCACCCCCACAGCCCATCTTCTGGCAGGATTACCACCAAGTCCCACACTGAAGATTTATTTATCATTGTCATTATATTTTGTTGTATATAATTTGTCCAGCTTTTAACAAAAACTTACATGTATGTAAAAGCAGTCAGATGAGACAAAGCAAATCAGTGGCAGACTTAGAAATAGCACAATTATTGGAAGTATCAGAATTTTAAATGACTATGGCTCCTCCTCTGAAAACTTGTTGTGGAAGGCTGAGGTGTAGTTCAGTGGTAGAGCTTTAGCCTATCATGTAAAGGCCTTGGATTCAAGCCCCAGCACCTCCAAAAAAAAAAAAAAAATGAAATTGAAGTATTTAAAGCAGAGCACATCTGTAATTCAGTAAACTGGGAGGTGAAGGCCAACCTCAGCTACTTGATGGGTTTGAGTCCAGCCTGGGTTTTTAAGATCCTATCTCAAACAAAATAAAATTAACAACAAGGAAAAGACTACAAAAAACATTAAAACAACAGATCGCTATTTCTTACGAACCTATATGCAAAACCTCTTGATAAAATATTAGCAAGTAAACATCAGCCATATATAAAAAAAATTGTAATAAAACACAAGCAAGTAGGATGTATTCCAACATTTGAAAAGCAGGGTTGGAGAAAAGGCTCAGAAGTTAAGAGCATTTGCTGTTCTATTAGAGGGCTTGAGAATAATTTCCAGTGCCCACATGACAGCTAACAACCATCTGTAACCACACACACACAGACAGACACACACACACACATGAAAATAAAATATCCATACATATTAAATATACAAATAAATAAATCTGAGTCGGAAAACATTGTACAGAAGTTACAACACCTGCTGTTCTTCCAGGGCTTGATTCCCAGCACCCACATGGCAGCTCACAACCATCTGTAACTCCAGTCCTGGGGATCCAACACCTTCCTGTGGCCTCCTATGCACATGGTGCACAGACATACATGCAGGCAAAATATAAACATAAAATAAAAATCTTTAAAATATATAACTAAATCTTTATAGAAAACATTTGAGGCACATCTTGTGCCAGGGTTTAGCCAAATAAATGTTACTTGTCATCCTTCAACAATGACAATTTACTTTGCAACACAGAGACCATTATAGAAAACAATGAATCAAAATGCAGATGACAGGTGACATGCATATCGCAGCCCCAATTGATCCATCTATGATACAACTCCTGCACCTAAGTAGGGTTCAGAGAGGGGACAAAAAGAATATAAGAGCCCAAGGAACAGAATATCAGTTGTGAGACTGTGTTTCTTAGCAATGCCAAGGAAGCTATACCCATGAAGTCTCATCACAAGACCAGAACAAGGACAACACCAACAGACATGCAATTGTGGAAATAGAAAATATTATGTGTCCCCAACCCTAGAAAAAGAACTACAGGCAAGTAAGGCTGAGAAAAATAGTACTCTTCCCCCAGGGATGAACCCTTTAACTGGCTGTTCAGTATTAAATGGTCAGTCCTGAAATCATATATAAACAAACAAGTAACCTTATACAGACAGAGCAGGTTATAACTATATACTTAGGAACATAAGCACACACACACACGGGGGGAGGGCTCTGAATTTGAGAGCATGAGGGAGGTACATGGGAAGAGTTGTTGGAGATAAAGGGGAAAATTATGTAATTATATTTTAATTTCAAAAATAGCATTAGAAAGTACTGGAGGGAGTGCAAAAGAGGGTAATGGGGAATGAATGTGATCAAAGCACATTATGTACATGCATGAAAATGACACAATGAAACCCATTATTTTGTATAATATACACTGATTAAATCTCTAGTGGGAGATATCAAAATGAAAAAATATGGACAGCCTAAAGAGGAAAATTCATATGATTATATCAATTGATGCATAAAACACTTGAACAAATCCATCGTCCAGCATGATAAATAGAAAGGAAACTAGGAGAAGATAACTTCCTCAACTCAGTAAGTACCATCTACACAAACAAAATCAACACAAATGAACAAATGGCTAAAATAATACTCTGGGTTAAAGACTTGAATTCTTTACCTAGTATCTGGAATGAGGCAAGGATGCCTGCTATCATTACTTCTTTCCAGTATACTACTGCAAGCTTTAGGTGCAGTAATAAGGCAATAAAAAATAAAAGTAATACAGATTGGAAAGAGGAAATAAAACTGTCCCTATTTGCAGATGGCAGGAATGTCTATATAAAACCATCCAATAAAACAAAATCTACCTATTGCTAATAACTGAGCTCATCAAGGTTGTGCAACAAAAGCTGCATTCCTATATATTAATAATGAACATGTGAAGCTAAAGTTAAACATTAATGATTATACCATCTACAATTATTTTAAAGATTGTAGAGAGGATTTACATACTGAAAATTTGGGAGTTATAATGAAAGAACTCAAATAAGATCTGAGTAAATAAAGAGACATACTATTTTCCCACTTTGGAAGATTCAACCAACATGATGAATATGCCAACTCTCTCCAAACTGACCTATAGGCTTATTATAATTCCATTTAAAATTGTAGATAGATCTTCTCAAAATTTGATATGGGAAAACACAGGTCCTAATAGAGCTAAAACAATCTCAGAAAAGACAAATACAGGAGTTATCACTTTATCAGATTTTAAGAGCTATAGGTTGGGTGCAAAGATGGACAAAAATACATAATGGAGATTACATGTTTTTATGGAATGATAGACACATACACAGGTCAATAGACTAGAGCATAGAAAACAAAGGCTAATCTATGCATATGTACATGTACAACTGATATTTTGTCAACGCATGAAAGCCACACAATAAAAGAAGGATAGCTTATTCATCAACTGGTGCTGTAGCAACTGAATATACATAAGAATAAAAATGAACTCCAGGCTCCCAGTGCCAGAGCTGGGTTGTATTTAGTTGAGTTGTTGCCTAAGGGAGTCCCATAGAGATCTCCAAACAACACGGATTGGTGCTAGGACAGAAGGTTGCTCTCTGCAAACTGACAGCAGGCCTCTATTGCAGAGGACAACATCCACACAATACATTGAATGTGGGGAGAGGTCAAGCTGGTGCCAGCATGGAGCCTTCATCTCTAAATTCTAATCTCGTTGGTGCAGGAAGGTATACTCCAAGATGCCAAAGAAGTAAACACCAACCCAGCCACAAAACTCTCCACCTACAATCTGTCCTGCCTGCAAGATGTGCTAGGGGGCAGTGGTGGCACAGAACTTGGATTGGTCAACCAAGGTCTGATTTAACTTGAGGCCCACTCCACAAGAGGGAGCCCATGACACTGCCTGGATGGTCAGGAACCAGAGGCTGGATAGTCAAGAGAACTAGGTTAGAACAAAACATGGTCATCTAGTCCTCATAAGAGAGGCTTCTCCCAGCAGCAGATGGGAGTGGATGCCAAGACTCACAGTCAGACATGCAGAGAGTCTAAATTGCAGGTCTCCATTGGTTCCCTCCCCTTGGAGTTTGGAGGAATCCTGGCAATGGGCATTTAGACTTTCAGAGACAGAGGGGATACAGGACACAGGAGAACACGGCCCATGTAATCAACTAAGCAGGGCTCACATGGGCTCACAGACACCAGAGCAGCAAGCCCTGAGCTGCAGGGGTTTGCACCAGGTCCTCTGCTTATATGTTGTGGCTGGAACCTTGTGGGTGCCATGTGTCTCTCACTCCTTTGCCTGATCTTGAGACTCTTTCCCTCCTGTTAGGCTACCTTGTCCAACTTCGATGTGGATGGAAGCTTTTACCTTGTCTTACTGTATTTTGTTTTGTCGTGTTTGGTTGTTTTCTCTTGGAGGTCTGTTCTTTTCTGAAGAGAAAACAGACAGGAAGTGGATCTGGGGAAGAGGTTAAGAAGTGAACTAGGAGTGGAGGGAGGGAAAACTGTGATTGGGATGTGTTGTATAAGAGAAGAATCTATTTTTACTTTTAAAAAGAATAGAAATAAGTGAACTTCAGCCTGAACCTCATACATTACACAAAAATTATCTCCAGTGAACCATGGTCTTAAATGTAAAACTAGAAACTATAAAACATTTTAAAAAGACAATTTTCAGGCCCTAGATTTAGGTAAAAATTAATTTGGATAAATATGTTTTCCATTAATAGAAAAAAAATGTCCTTTGTTGTGTGACAAGAGTTTTCTTGGAAGACACAACACAAACACATTACTCTTCCAAGACAGTGGGCCCATAACAAACTGACATGTAGATACCATCCCAGTCCAGTCTGGTGAACCAGTGAGTTTTATATACACACACATATAGGTGAGAAGTTACATATGGGAGCAGAAACAACCTAAACAGTGCTGCCTCATCAAAGCCCACCCCAGCATAGGTGACAGCTCATAAAACCTGGGACCCTGGAGTGTACTGCACAGCTTGCAGGCAGCTCAACAGATTGGAAAGTGTCCTTCCCAAGTGACACAGTTGGTCTAAGCCTCTTCCAGTCAGCTGGTCTGGGCTCAGAAATCTTTGCAGCTTTTCTCCTGAGTGACTCTGAGCAGCTTTTATTGTTTACTCCTGGAAGGGAGGGACCAAGTGAATCTAGTCAGTTTCAGGGAGTTCCTGAAGCTATTTTAAGCTGCTTACTTTCTGTCTTAAGGAGCTTTCCTGGGAGATGGAATTTTTCAGTCTCTGAGGAGACTTGTTTCACATTTGGTCCCTAGCCTCTAGCGCTCCTAACATTCTTTCTGTATCTCTTTGACAATGATCCCTGATCCTTGCCCAGGGGTGGGGGTGACTATAGATGTCATATATGGCTCAGAATTAAGCCACTGTGCCTCAGCAAGCCATCTGTTCTCAAGATTATGATTATAGGTTGAGGCTGACAGCAACAGTGATCTATGGGCATAAACAAGTGTTTCGAGGGAAGTTTGAGGGTCACATCACATCGATTTAATACAATGATAGAAATTATTTCCCTGGTGGGACCTCCCCAGCCACATCTTTTTTGTTCTGGCTTATAGCATTGCATGTGAACTCAGAGCCCTGTGTAAGCCATTTTTATAGTCCCTGGGGTAGAACCAGTTATGGAGTCAACCTATTGCCATGCTTTAAACACCTCTAGCAGTTGCTGCTCTAGTCCTGAGTGCCAAGGTTGTGTTCCTTTCAATGACTGAGCCCTACCGGGATCATTTACTCAGGTTGCTTCTGCCATAGCTCCTTGCTATGGCCTTCTGAACTCCTGGTGACTTCTAACAGGAAGGGACACTGGGATAATAGGGTACACAACTGTTTAGTTTGTCCTGTTCAAAAGCCTCTTGAGTCTTTCTGTCCCAATCCCATATAAAACTCTTTATCAAGTTATACAGAGGATGGCTATCTTGGGCAAGATGGGATGTGAAAATCTGCCAATATCCTAAGAGCCCTCAAAACTCCTGTAGTTCCTTTACATTTACAGTCATAGGCTGTTAGACAATTTTGTCAGTAATGTTGTCAGGGGTCATACGAATCTTAACAGGCCATAATACTCCCAAGAATTTTATAGTTGCATCTGGGCCCTGCAGCTTGTGTAGATCTCCCATCATCCTCGTTCCTTTAGATTTACCTGTTATTTCTCTCCAATGGCTTTCTAAATCTGCAAAACACTCAGGGATTAGCGTATCATCTATATGAGGAAACCTTTTCCAGAGGATGGGAAAGACAAGGTAGTATCGTGAACCACCATCCTATAACAAAGATAACCTTGGTGAAGCACTCTGAATGTCTGTTGTAACCTGTTCTCAGCAAGTGTCAGGTGATCCCAGAACGTCACAACAAAAAGTCAAACGTGAGCAATGTCTGACACAGCATGGAAGGTTTCCATACATTTCTATCAGTTGCTTCTTCCACACATCAAGGTTTGGTACAAAGCATAGTGAGGAGGTATTAATTGAATTAGCTCCCTGCAATCTTTGATCATTCTCTCTAAGCCACTCAGTTTCCATATCCTAGAGTTCTTCCAGAAAGCCTCCTTATATTTCTCCACACCTGACAAACTCAGTGGGTCTGACTTAATTTGCTCAGTCCTACCCATGTGCAAGGGGAAATGAAGCCCTGTTCTCCCCTCCTGCATTGCCTTAATCCTTGAGCCCAAGAAGCACTGGGTTGCCTCTCCATTCACTAAACCTGGTTGTTAGGGGAGGTCCTGCTTGGTCAAAGTACCTCCAACCCTAGCATCACCATTTGCTGGTGGGAAATGTACTCACCTTAGTCTCTGGGGATACTGACTCAACCCTGAGACAGGCTTGATAGTCTTCACTTGTATTGTTCCATCATTGGTTGATCCTCAAGTTTTAAAATCTCCCAGAAGCTTCTTAGCACACAATTTGGTTTTCTATCAATACTTTTCCTTTTGGAATGCTCAACACAAATTTCCTTAGCAATTACTCAACACAAATCTTGCCACATTTGTCTTTGAGTAATCCAGACCAGCCTCTTTCTCTGCTTGACCTTTTTCCCATCTCCTCTAGATTGCATCTCACCTTACAAACTCTCTTTACATGTTGGTTTAATTCACTGGGATCTTTTCTACTTTATAAAGACCTTTCTCCACAAAAACGGCTCAGCAAAGCCACTAAATTTCCACACCAGTCTTGAGGTTCCTGCTAGGTCAACTTTTTCCTACCCTCATTTGTGAATATAGTTCTTTCTGGCCCAGTGAACTGGGGTTCAAATACCGGCTCTCTTTATCCTAGTTCCCTCTTCTATTGTCCTCTATCCTAGACATTTATAGGGACCTAAGATGGAGATAACCAAGTGTTCCTATAGATTCTGATAAGCCATTCCATCTGGGACCAATTTCCCTCATATCATATCAGGTTATGCAGTCTTTGCCTTAAGGAGGGATGGCTAGTTATATTACTCAGTTTTCCTGCCTGCACCACAGAACAGTCTGATCCCGACTGTTCTCATGTCCCACAGCCTCACAAGCCAGGCTATAGCAGGCTCTTTCCACTGCTTGTTGAAAACTCTCCCATAATTCTAGCTGTTCATGTGCTGAGTATTTCCTTATTATCCTGGTTTCTTGTATAGAAACATTAAGTCCCCCATTTGCATATTGGATTACAGATTTGTCTCTTTTTTAATTAAAGTTTGGATCTGAGAGGTTTATTCTATCACTCCCCCACCTCTCTCATCTGTTTGTTAATCTAATTTATTTGCCAAAGCAGAACCTAACATGAAGAATGCTAGCCTCATTTCTCTCTTTCATTGTAATTTACACAAACAATTCCTGCTTGGCTGCCACATCAGCCTCAGATGCATTTCTAACTACATACAACAGATGCCAGGCAATCTCTGATGTGGCTTGCCGACAATCTCATCCCTTGTGAATTAATCTCAAAGACTGCCAATTTTCCTCTAATTTTAAAACTGTTTTCAGGGCATCTTCATATTCATGTGGTGGACCCCACTCATCAAGGGGGCATGCCATCTCATACCACATAGACAAAGACTGCCATCCTGGGATTCCTCCCACAGGCACTCTTAATCCTGATGGCTCAGCCTTAGTTTCACATCTCACTACCCATAGCAAGAACCATGCAACATCTGTCATAGCACAAAGGCACATTAACACTCACACCATATAGGAAAGGACAACTGTATGGGAATTTCAGTTTCTCAGCCTCAGTTGCATGCATTGCTATCCATAGCCAGGACCATGCACTCATTCTTCCCAAATTCATCTTTGGTTATGGCAGGTGCCTATTTGGGTGCCAATTACGTTGTATGGCAAAACTTCCTGGGAACACAACACAACACACACACACACACACACACACACACACACACACACACACACAATCACTCATCTCAGACAGGGAATCCACAACAGATCAAACTACTGATACCATCATAATCCAAATTGGTGAACCAAAGAGTTTTAAACACACAGAAATAACAGGTAGGGGGTTACTTACAGGAGCAAAAATGACTCAAAGACAACTGCATCACGAAAGCCTACCCCAGTATGGCAACTCAAAATCTGGGAGCCTGCAGGCAGCTGAACGGTTGGAGCGTGTCCTTTCTAGATGACTCAGTTGGTCTAAACCTCTTCCAGGGAGCTCAGCTGGTTTCTGCCTTTTCCAGACTGTTGATCTGGTCTCAGACTCTTGTTTACAACTTTCCTCCTTTGAGAGAGAGACTGAGCAGCTTTATTGTTTACTCCCAGAATGGAGGGCCCCAGTGAATCTGGTCAGTTTCAGGGAGTCCCTGAAGCTATTTTGAGTTGTTTACCTTCTTTCTTAAGGAGCTTCCCTGGGAGATGGAATGTTTCAATGTCTGAGGAGACTGCTACACAACAGTCCCCCATAAAGACTAAAAACTATGATTCTATGATAGACCCATTAGAGGATGCAAAGACAAACTATAAATCTGGAGAAAATATTTGCCATCAGCACATTCATCAAAGGACTAGGATCTTGAATATATAAAGAATACTCAAAACACAAAAAGTGAAATACAATCTAATATTTCATCAGAGAAGGTATACTGGTGGCAAATAAGTACCCTTAACCATTAGGGAAATGCAAATCAAAACAAATCAAAACTGCAACAAGATATCTCTCAGCAAGCAAAAAAAAAAAAAAAAAAAAAAAGTTTACCTTTGTAGCAAACTGAGGAGACCATTACAGAAAAATGCAGAGATCATAGATTGCCTGTCCCAACAGGTACATCTACAACACAACTCTTGCACATAAGGGTTAGTGAACATTGTCGAAAATGAAGCAAAATATTGTAAGAGCCAGAGGACCAGGAAGTCAGCTGTGAGAGTGTGTCTTCTCAAAATTACAGGAAAACTACATCCACAATGCCTCAGAAATATGGATGCCTTAAACAGGACATGAAAAATAATAATACCAATAGATGTGCTAACACTGAAGGGTAAAATCTCATGAGGGTCTTACCCCTAGACAAATAACTACAATCAAATACTGACTACTGAGAGATGGAGAATTGGTCTTTCCCAGGTGTGAACAAAATGGTCAGCACTGAAATCATATACTCTCAAACAATACCAAACAGATTCAGCAGGCTATACTTGTATATTTATGCACTTGTATACATATATGTGTATAACAATAATAATAAAAGAAAAAAAGGTTATCAACTTGAGAGGGAGTTGGGAGCATGTGAGGGGTTGAAAGGAATAAATGGAAGGGGGAATATGCAATTAGATTTTAATCACAATTTGAAAAATTGTAAAATAACAAAATAAAGAAAAAAACCCCTCATTGATGTATCACCATAGACTTATGAGAATGGCTCTAAAAGCCTAAGAATACTAAATAGTGTTGAGGCTATGAAAAACTATATTATACACATAAGTGGAACTGTAAAGTAAAATAGCCTGTGAGAAGACAACTTAGGAGTTCTAAAAACAAAAGAAAAAAAATCAACACCACGACCACCACACACACACACACACACACACACACACACACACACACACACACACACAAACACAGCACCTACCTACCTATGTCCAGGAAACATTTATCTCAGAAAAATTAAAACTCATGCTCACAGGAAAACCTGTGGATGAATGTTCCCAGTAGCTTTCTTTATAATAGTTCCAAAATAGAAACAATTCACATGTCCTTAAAATGGAATCTGGATTGAAGAATGGTGGTACATGTATACAATATAAAAGAACTACTGATTCATTGAACAACTTAGTTGAATCCCAAGGTAATTATGCTGACTGGAAAATAATCCATAAGCTTGCACACTGTATGATTCCCTTTAAATAACATTTTTTAAAAAGACAGGAAGGGTCTCATGCAGCCCAGGTTGACAACAGACTCAGTATTTGTTGAGTATTATCTTGAACTTTTGATCTACTTTCCTCTACCTCCCAAGGGCTGGAAAGTATGTGTCATCATGATTCGCTTATATAACACTCCTGAAATGACAAAATTGTAGAAATGGAGAACTGATTAGTGGTTCTCAGTGGTTAGTGGTTGGAGGTGATGAGGCCTAAGATGATTGTGGCTGCCAAAGGATAACAGGAAGCATCCTTGTGATGGAGCTATTTTTCTATCTTTGTTATAGCAATGTCAATATCCTGGTTGTGATAAGGCGCAACTAGTGTAATGAGTTAATATTGGGGAAAACTGGATCAAAGGTAAATTAGGTAGCTCTATGTGCTTTCCTATACCGACACAAGAATTTGCAATTATCTCAATATCAAGCTTAATTTTTAAAATGTCTTTTATATACACAAAATAGCATTATTGACAAGTAAGGAACCTTCTAGAAGAAAATCATCAAGGTGGAAAATGGCCTGGAAAATTATGTCCTAGAGAAATGGAAGGGACTGGTATCAACTGAAAAGGGAGACCTCCTGGGGTAGTACTCAGAAAGCTCTGCCCAGAGTAAGAGGGAAGAGGATTACATTAAAATCCACAGGGAGAAAGTACAAAGAGGAAAAAGCTTTTCTCCATATCCGGAAGTACATTTGATGACACTTCTGCAATAGGACAAAGAGGTTTCCAGGACATGGATTTTAGTGAAGAGAAAGGCACAAGTAAGGAAGAAACACCTGTTCTACTAAACAGGCAAGACTAACACAGAATTTTGCAATTTTCTCCTTGGAGGGACTACAGGGAGTTGGAAGAGCATTGGACATTGAGGCCTGCTTCTCGTGTGCAAATTGTTAGAGACAATGCAATAGTGTGTGCCAACTTCACGGAAGGCGCTTGTTAGCTGGGCAAATGGTAGGTTCTTTACTCAGCAGGGTTTGTATTTAGAAAAAGATGTTATTCAAGCCATAATTCCCAACTCCTAGGCTTTTCGCTCCATCAGCCAGGTCCCAGAGAGATCTGAGAGGAATTCGAGAAGATTGCGGTGAAGACAACAGACACTGGCAGAGAGGTTTTGAATGGGTGACTTTGCCCTTTGAAAGGCTGTGCCAGTCAGTGAAGTAATTTCAGATGAACAAGCACATTAGGAAAATTACTACTATTATGCATTGCAAGGTTGCAAAGAACACATGTATCCTTGTATAGCACCATACTTTTTTTTTATTAAGTCTTAGGACAAAGGTATTGAAAGTTTTCTGGAGACCTGTCTGAATGTTCTCACAGATGTCCTCAGAGCCCACCATGAGCCACTCAGAATGTGGCTGGGACTAGGAAGGGTCTCTATGAACATGTTTTACTGTTTTTTATGGGGGGGATGCTGGTGTGTAGCACTGGTATGGTAGAACCAGGAAGACCCTTTGGACAGTTAATTGGGAGTGAGTTCCGGGCTAGATAGAGACCCTGTCTCAAAACTCACTTGGATGGTGTGGATGGTGTCTGAGAAACAGCACCTATGCTCTTCTAGTCTCCACACACATGCACATGTGCATATGCATGAATACACAAAACCAAGTGGGCAAGTGACCTAGACAGATAATACTCCAAAAGAAGTTACATGAAAGGCACAGAAGTATAGAACAAGACGCTGACGACCTTTAGCCAACACGGAATTGCAGAGCCAAATTAAAACGTGTTACTATTTCATACCCACTAGGAGCTGTAATGAAGCAAGATAGAAAATGTTGCTGAGGAGGGTGGAGGAAATGGAACCTTCCTACACTGCCATGGGAATGGGAAATGATACAACCACTTTGGAAAGCAGTGAATTTCTTTAAAGGTTAAATATACACTTAGCGTGCAACCCAGAAATCCTCCTACTCGAATTAGACTCAAGGCAAATGAGACCCCATTTTCACACTTTGTATGATTCCATCTAGTATATGAAATGTCCAGCAGGCAAACCTAGCCAGGGCTGGTGGTTTGCTAGGGGCTAGATCTTTCAGGGGATGGGATATGATTTTTAATAGGTACTGGGGCTTGGAAGAGGATCCAGGTATTCTAAAATTGTGGCCATGGATACAGAACTGGGACTATACCAAAAATGTATTCAGTCATTTTGCCATTTTGTTCTGGATGGTTTGCAAATTGTATCTTAGTTTTGTTGTTAAGAAAAATTTCAGCCTGCCCTCCCCGTGACTACATTTTACATTTTAGGCTCCAGTATTAAATTATATAAATACATAAATGTCCAGGTGCAGAAGATGTAGTGGAGACCTCTTTGGAGCCTTAGTATTTCAGGGGTCGGGCAGCCAGTGCACTCATACAAGAGGCTATTTTCCCGACAAACAATGTTTGTTGCTTCCACCTTCCCCATACCTTGTCAAGGTCACTACAAAAGTCAAAACAAATAGGGCTGCAAGGTGGGGCTCAGGGAGGCTATGTGCTAGTCCCGATGTGGAGGCGGAGTTAAAGCTACATCTGTATTTAGCTGGAAACTGAATGTCGATATTCAATTAGTACCTTGGACGTCTACTGTGGATGTAAGCCTCAACTTATTGGGGTGGGGGGAGAAAAAGAAGGGACGAAAGGCAAGAAAGAAGGGGAAGGAAGAGAGAGGAAGGGAAAAAGTAAGGAAGAAGGAACCCCAGCTTCTAATGGTAATTAGAAGGAAGGATGAGGGGGGAACTCAAGAAATGAGATAACCCCTTCAATCCCTGGCTCGGCCAGCGTCCAGGCTGGGGGCGGTGCTCTGGGGAGCCGGAAGGGGGCGCCCTTCCTGTTCCTGCCCCGTGGCTCTCGCAACCGCCCCCTCCACGGTCCTGACGTCGGAGCCCCCGCCTCTTTCTCGTGGGCTTTCAAAGGGCGCTCGGGGCAAACCGGCCTTGAGCTTCTCTCTGCCGGAGGCCGCCCGAGAACCCGCCGTCGTCACCTGCCCGCCGCGGGGCTCTCTGCCCGTTTGGGCTCCCTCCCAGCGGCCGTCCGTCCGTCGCCTCAGCAGCAGGTGCCGCGGGGACAGCGCCTCGGCTTCGAAGCCACCGGCCCCGCGCGCGGGCCAGTCACATGGAGGGCGGCGGCGGTGGCAGCGGGCCGGCCCCAGCTGAGGCGCTGGAGGAGGCCGCCGACTTGCCCCAGGGCGGGCTGCCGCTGGGGCCCGAGGGCGCGGCAGGGCTGGCGGGACCCGAGGGCGCGGCGGGGCCGGAGGGCACAGTGGACCCCGCGGGCTGCGAGGCCGAGGGCAGCCGCGGGCCGCGCCGGGCACTGAGGGCTGTCTATGTGCGCAGCGAGAGTTCCCAGGGGGCGGCGGCCGGCAGCCCCGAGGCCGGGGCGCTCAAGTGCCTACTTCGAGCCTGCGAAGCCGAGGGCGCCCACCTCACCTCCGTACCCTTTGGGGAGCTCGACTTCGGGGAGACAGCCGTGCTCGATGCTTTCTACGATGCAGGTGAGGACAAGTGTCCCCTTGGTTCCCACCTCCCTCCAACTGTCCTCGCCCTCTCACGAGTCCGGCCGCCCCTCTACTCCCTTCCCTGACCCTGCCCTGCAGTGTCCCCATCTATCCTTCCACCGTTGATGCTTAGGTCGCTTGTCTCCCTCGTGGACAGGGTAGACCAAGTAAGGAGCCCCTTGGCAGAGAAATAGAGGCTGCAAGCACTTAGACCCATTTCACTTTTTTTTTAAGTCAACAACCCATAAAGGGGCCTAAGACAGTGGTTCTCAACCTCTGGGCCATGACCCCTTGGGTCACATAACAGATATTTACACAGATATTTACATTCCAACTCATAACTAGCAAAATTCAGCTATGAAGTAGTAACAAAAATTGTTGTATGGTTGGGGGTCAGCACAACATGGAGAAGGTCACAGCATTAGAAGATTGAGAACTACTAACCTAAGATGATCTGAACCTGTTCTACAGTTCATTTTCTCCTGACATGTTCCCAAGGCAAGCCACTTATTAGAATCATCTGGGAGAGCTGTTGCTAAATCACCGTATTAATTTAGGTAAGATGGTTCTCCCTTCTAACCCCAGGAGACAAAGGAGGATTGCAAGTTCAAGGCTCGCCTCTGTTACATATGTGGAGTTTGGGGTCAGCCTAGTCTACAAAGGGATATCTTGCCTGAATCAAGCAAAACAAAATCCCCTTGCTCATCTCAGACTAATGGCATCCAATGTGAGGCTGTGGGGCTGTTTAATTCTTCCAGGTGATTCCATTCTACAACCAAAAAGTGGCAATTAACTGATATACAATGTATATGTTGGCTATTCTTGATGTTCTTTTAAACACTTTTACATGTTCATAGTGAGGTGTAATCTACCACAATGTGACTTTTTATCTCATAATGTAATCCATTGCTAGAGTAAGACTCTGTTCCAGGTTCACTGTAGTGAGTGTGACATAACCAGCTTTTAAGTCACCACTTTGAATTGACAACAGTTCCTTCCCATGTAGAATGAATTCTTACCTACCTGTTTTCCTTACTTAACCTTTGGGACAAATTTGTGAGACCTAGACAGCATTTATAAGCATCATTATGTGACACAGTAATTACTAGGGGTTGTTTGTGGCTTAGTTTCTCCACTGGTCAAATGGAATTAACACTGTCTATCTTAAACCTGAAAGCATTTGGGGAGAGACTTTGGAAGTAGTTTTCAAAAAGTGTTCATGGCATGTTTTTATAGCAAGATAGGTGTCTTAGTTGTATGTATAAAACTCAGCACTTTTGCATGTTTGGCAAGTTCTACAACTGAACCACCCTTCCACCTCTTACTCCCTTAACACCAATCAAGTCAACTCCTTGTTTACTAGAGGCAGCCGGGATGTAGCTTTATGTTTTTTTTTTGCATGGCAAATGGCCAAACCCTCTCCCATCTGGAAAGAGGTGGGGCGTCAGGCTTGTTCAAACAAGTGGCAGCTGGACCCGTTGAGCACACTCTCTTGACATTTCTGACCGTGCGGAGTATACTCTTGAGCACCACATCTTTTTAGAGAACTTGTTCAGGAGCCCACTTCACCTAGAACCACTCCATTTTCTCGACTTTTATTCATTCTGCTCCAAAATGGAGTTTGAACAGACTCTTTGAAAAGTAAATGTTTTGCTGCATCAGGCACAACTCTCCTCTCCTGCCTGCTGATAGCAAGTTGAAACATTTGTGTGCAGTGTCTGCTTTTCTGGGCCCAGTGGTGTGTGTTCCATGCCTGTGTGGTACATTTCACCTGCTGTCCAGGCTCCTTTGAACACATTAGGTGACAGTGTAGACATGAAACCTGAGCACCCGGGAGCATCACCCTTGCTCACTCGCTTCACACTGTTGCCTACACCATGAAATCTCCTTTGGTCAGCCTTGCCCTTAAATAATTTCTGTCAATGCCACTGCAGTTAGTGGAGTTCTTTATTAAACATATTATCTACACATCCCTACCGTCTTCTGGCTTCCTGAGCACCACTCTCACAAGCATTTTGGCATTGCCCACCAAATAGAAATCTATTTCTCTCTTCCCTCTTTCCCTCTTCCCCCCTCTCTTCCCTCCCTCCCACCTTCTTTTCCTCACTCTGTCTCTCCCTCCCTCCTTCTACAACAACAACAACATCAGATAGAAATCTGTCATTGGCTATTCTGTAAAAATCTCTAACAATGATGTTTGATTGAGTAGCTTCTGGCTACATGTAGCCATTAACATCGAAATTGGTTTAAATGTAGTAAAATATGATGTAGAGTCAAAATAGCCCTCATTTCAAGTGCTGAGTATCTACAGAATGATTTTACTCATAGTATTTTACTCAGTGCTGTTCTAAAACAAAATTAGTTGGGGGGGGCAACTATTGAACTGCCCCAAGTGTATTATGGGGGAACCATAGAATGTGGCATTAGGCATTTCCTTGTCTGTTCTCATAGCAACTCACAATGCTGGGTTTGATTGTGTGCTTATACTGCTTTATGTGGTTTTGTGTGCCTGCATGCATGCGTACTTGCCTGTCTTAGATTTTGTGTCACTAGCAAAAGGCTGATTGGAGGAAAGCTACAGGCTGATGGAAAAATCTAAAAGAACTCACACTTGGCCTGGAAATGTGCCTTAGTGGCAAAGTACCTGCCTAGCACACATAAGGCAGATTAAACTTAATGCTGGATACACTAGACTGGAAACCTTGGCAATAAAATAGAAATAGAATGCTGGTAATATTAATTCTCTTTTTGGTTATTCATAGCTATTTACATATGATTTTTAAAAATAAATAGAGCAGGATATTAAAGGTGGGCTTGTAACTCTGAAGTCACCTGGCTCACTCTGTCCCTGTTGGAGAGAGTGGCCTGATGTATCACCGTATTTTCATTCACTCCAGGAACCAGACTGCATGAGTCCCTGCTCAGACATCAACTGTTTTCTGATGGACCAGGCCTTTAGTGGTCCTCTTCTGAGCTGCCTCCTTTCTATGCTGCTGGTACTGCTACTCTCTTAGCATTAAGCCTGTAATGTTCTTCCACCCTTAACCATATTGAAGGAAACATTGCAGCTGCAGAATTTAGCCGCTCAAGTTGAGTGCATTCTAAATAGAGAGGTTTGTGAGCTGGTCCATTGCTTTACTAGCTATATAGTATTTGTTACTAGGGAACACATTTTATTTTTGATTCCCAGCAGTCAACTTCCAAACAGTTTTGGTATATATCCTATAAACATTTAAAGCTCTCTATGTATCAAGCTTTGAAATAGGTGCTATTCAAATCCTAGTTAAATAGTACAATTTGGGTAGGGCTAAACTTATGCAGGGTAGGCTGGAAAAATTCATGTGTCGCAGTACTTTGGGCAGGGTTTGAGCTATTGGGTGTGACAAGGCTTGGCATAAATGCCTGGTGGGTGGTGGGGCTTGAGTGTGTGGTTGGTGGGGGAGGGGTTGCAGGACTTAGAAATAGATTTCATTCTGGCATTGAGGGAAGTTTGTGAGAGGGTAGCCTAGGGGGCAGGCAGAATTGGACTCAAGAGCAGAGGAAAAGAGAAGGTGCATTTGATAACTGATGTCATTTCTTGTTTTTCAGTTATTTTTATGGAAAATTTCAAGCATGTACAGAACCATGCTTCAGCAATTATTAACATTCTGACTTTCCTTTGATACTAGGGGTTGAACCTAGGGCCTTACACATGCAAGGCAACTGTTATACCACTGAGTTATAGATAGGCTCCACCCTTCATTCTGTTATTATCTCTTCCTTACCTATTCCCTATCCAAACTGTTGGTATATTTGGCACATGTACAACGATGAGATGAAAAGTGACTAGCCCTGTGTAACTCAAACTCCATCGTGATATAGAATATTCTGTCTTCCCACCCATGTCTCCCATTTCCCTTTCCCTTCACTCCATTCTAGACCCCAAGGAATGACTGATTTTCCATCACTGTAGAATTGAGCTATCTTGGGGTTTTATATAAATAGACTCATAGTATATATTTTGTGCTTTCATTCATTCAGCATGATGTTTTTTTACATTTACCCATATTATTACATGGCATTTTTCTTTTGTAATGCTAAGTACTATTTCATCATAAGAATATGTTTGCTACAGGTGCCAGGTGTGGTGGCAGCAATTCTAGCCAATTAGTGAGCTCAAACTCCATGTTCAGTGAAAGACCAGGTCTCAGAAAATGAGGAGAGCAGTTAAGGAAGATACAACATCAACCTCTGATCTCCACATGTGCTCCCATATGCACAAGGGCTCACACATGGGTGTGCACATGCTTCCTCTCGCAAATACAGTCAAACCATTCTCCTGTTAATGGACATTTGGGTTGCTTCTAGTTTGAGGCTTTTGCTAGAAACATCTGTATGCCTTTTATGGACTAGTGTTTTCACATTCTTCTTGGAATACTTAGGAGTGAAATTGGCAAATTCAAGAATTAGCTATATTTTTTAGCTGTGTGAGGGACTTACAACCCTTTATCAAAAGTGGTTATAATATTTTATATATCCCCCGAAAATTCATGACATTTTCATATCCTCATCAATACTGTGAAGTATTGTAGCAGTTTCTCATGGATTTAATATGCCTTACCTAATAATTACTGTTGTCTTATACATTTCTTGGTGATGTTTATGACATGGATATCTTTCTCTGTGAGATGTCCAATGAAGTCATTTACCTATCTAATAGTTGTTATCTTCTTGTTGAATATCAGCTTTTTATTTTGTGTTTAAGTACTTTGTCAGAGCCATGAGCATCTCCCATATTATGGCTTGCTAATTCATCCCATTGTTTTAGTGTTTTTTGATGATGCTCTCTGATTTAGAATATCTTTTAATGGCTCTTTATGCCTGCATGCCTTAAACATGTGCAGATACTAGTTCATATATTCTTCTGAAAGCTTACAGCTTTCGCTTTTACATCTCAGAGTTATTCTCAAATAAAATTGGTATCCTGAACATGAAACCTTGACTTAAAAATTTAGAGAAGCTAGTCTTGGCCTAGGATGAACCTAACATTTGGAGGCTGCTAACAGGATCCTTGCTGCTTCCTTTATTCTCATCCTTCAAAGACTCAGAAGTACATGTTCTTTAGGCTAAAGTCCTGTCTACCTTCTGAAGAAAATTGTACCAAAAGAGACCAACATGCATCCATCCTATCATAGTCCACTGACCCTTGAAATGCTTGAGTTTATGTATCTGAATTTGAAGGTCTATTATAATCTTTTGGGTGAATGTATCTAAATCTTGTTAAAATAAGTGTCTCCAAATAAATATTGGTACCTAGAATTGGGCAAATACTCACTATCAATTACCTCTGTACCATTTCTTTCTAGCTCCTGCCACTACTTTGGTGTATAGTACATTGCTTGGTGCAGTTGAGACTCAGGTCTAAATCTCTGAATTAGTCATCATGTAGTATGATTTCCTGCAGTTTTTATAAAAGAATTCCTGGGTTTTGACGATTAAAAATTGCACCTCCATTTCATTTGTTCTGTGCTGAAGAAAAAGACACAAAATCAAGTTTTGAGTGTACTCTTTGCTTTCCTTTTAAATTGAGATACAGCATGTATAGAAAAGTTAGGTGAGTTTTGTCTGATTTTGTCCATTTTAGAAATATAATTTTAGTTTGTATCTTTACATGCCTGGCTCTTTTTGTTCACTGTGGGCCAGTCTGTGACATCACTGTAGCCGTTCCTTGCTGTGTCTCTATAGTACAGTGGTTCTCATCCTTCCTAATGCTATGACACTATAATATAGTTTCTCATGTTGGGGTGACCCCCATCCACAAAATTACTTTTGTTGATACTTCATAACTATAATTTTGCTACTGTTATGAATCATAATGCAAATATCTGTGATTTCTGATGGTCTTAGGTAATCCTTGTAAAAGAGTAATTAGACCCCCCCAAGGGGAACGATCCAAAGGTTGAGAACCACTGCCAAAGTATTTCAGTGCAAGAAGATGCCACAATTTGTTTTCTTGTAAAAAGAAGCATTTGAGTTGGTTTTGTCCAAGATAATCATGAGTAGTGTTGCTGTTATGAATACTCTAGTATTTAGGTTTTTAGACAACTTTATTGGAATATAATGTACTTATTTAAAGTATAAAATTCAGTGGGTTTTAGTATATTCACATTTACTTAACCATCACCACTGTCTAATTTCAAGCTTTCTGTTAGCCCTCAAATAAATAACAACTAACTCTTAAAAAAAAAACAACCCTGGAATCTAGTGAGATATAGTGAGAATTACATTAATCCTTTCCAAGGGCAGTGTCCCCAGCAACCTAGCCACTTTATCTTATGACCCAGCTCTGAAAGATCCTATTTTCTTTATACCACCACACTGAATATAAAATATTCCAATACATGAACCTTTAGGGACATAGTAAAAACTTACATAAAACCATGGCTTCCAAATATTCATTATATGAACATTATATTTCACATTTTTAAATGTGAAATGGCCGTTGGTTTTTCATTAGATTTCTCGAGACCCAAATTTCAAATCATGTTAGATGGGTTTGTTTAAAAATATTCTCTGTCCTGAGAATGAGAATTCTGCATCTAGGATGCTGCTGGTTACTAAGATATAGCTAAAGTCTTTGTAAAGCCTATGACTTATGGATGTATGGCCAATGCATATAGTAAGCACTGTACATTAATTGCACAGTGGAAATTAGTCATGAGAAAATACAGTGAAACTAGAAATGGTAAGGACAAAGAATGCTAGTTTCGTATCCAGCAGTGAGTCACCAGCACCCAATGAATTTAGTTGCCTTTAAAGGCTGTGGAGGCAGATGCTAATGAAGAAACATAAAGCAGAGAATAGGTGAAATCAGGAGTCATGTAAGAGTCCCAATGTTTAGTGATCTTGAAGGAACAATTGATTTTCTTAAGTAAAAGAAAGCAGTATGACTGTTGAGGAAGTACATATAAAATCCTTGAGTCCTTTCCCATTGACTGACATTTCATTGAGACAAATAGAGAACATCATCAATCTAGGACCTGTTTCCTATGATTTTGTCACTGTAAAAGAAAAGCTTCCTGTACCTTTTCATGGTTGGCAGCAAATGGCAATAGCACATCAAATCCAGCTCTGTTCTAAAATAGCACGTGTCTCAAAGGTGATACAACACACTTCTTGAATGAAGAGATTGTGCTTACCCTTGTAAGAAATGAGGCTGCCTAGGGCATTGGTGGCTCATGCCTTTCTTTAATCCCAGCACTTGGGAGGCAGAGGCAGGTGGGTCTCTGAGTTTGAGTTCAGCCTGGTCTACAAGACCTTGTTCCAGGACATGATCCAAAGCTACACAGAGAAACCCTGTCTCCAAAAACAAAATAAGAAATAAGGCTCCCAACATTTCCTCTTAATGAAACAGTTGAAGAAATCTGAAACTACCATGTGATGAAGAGGAAAACATTGATGCTGTATTACAAGGGGAGCCAGAATAGGGACTGTGGAAATGTGACAGCATGGATGATAATGATGGTATAGACACTTAAACTGTAGCCTAGCTTGAAGTATAATTTGGCACATTGTTGTTCTGCATTGTTGGTTGTATGTGCAAGCCATAAGTCATGCCATGCTGTGCTCTTCAAATACTTCATGGGAGTGAAATGAAGTTAGACTCCGTGAGTCTGTTCACCTTGGTGGGCGCATGTAGTTTGCTTATATGTTATTTATTTTGGTATTTAAAAAATAAGTACTAGGAGGCAAAAGATGGAGTTTCTTGATGTCTGTACTTTTATCTTTCTTCCTCCTGTTAAATCTCAAAAGCTCCAAGCAAGTTAACCCATCTGATGATAACACTTGGTAAGGATGTGTTGACCTCTTGACAGCACTTTCTGCTTTTTACAAAATAAGTTTAAATGACACTCTACAGCAAACCTGAAGTTTGTTGGAAATGAGGAACATTGATAAAGACAGATCTAATTATAGTTAAAGTCTGTAGACATGGCTTTTGCTCAGTAAAAGCTCACTTTTTACTGTTAAGGCAGTGTTAAGGGGACTAGTATTACCATATGTCCAATTTTAAAATATCTCTGGCAAAAAAAAAAAAAAACCCTTATTCTAAACTGTAGCTCTTTTTTAGAGAGAAAAAAAATCTTATTTACAATTGTTTCTTTTTCTTTATTGGAAGGAAGATAGGCTTATAGACAACCTGGAGTCTATTTAAAGACTGGCATGAGCTAGCATGAGCACACAATTACTATGTGGTAAATCATTTGCTATCATACCATTAACTAATGCCATGATGCGTAAATTCAGTACTTGTTAAACACACTAAAAAGTATGGTTTTGTTTGTTACCTATAAAATATTCAACAAAAATGTTTAAAGGTCAAGCATGGAGATGTACTTCCTCCTATAATCTTAGCACCTATGGGAGCAGAGAAAGGAAGGTAGAGAGTTTAACATCATTTGTTGCTACACATCAAGTTCAGGACTAGCCTGTGCTACATGAGACCCTATCTCTTGGAAACTAAAACAAAATTATGTTTAGTAAGACTGATCAAATGGCCTATTTAAGCTGACAGTGTTATACATGTATATAATGTGTTTGGATCAAATCCATCTCTTAGCCCCTCCCCCTAAATTCCTCTCCTATTCCCCCAACTACTTTTCTTCTCTAACTTTATATGCTTTTTTCTCAAAGAAAAAACCCACTGAGTCTGTTTAGTTCTTGCCTATATGTGCATGAGTGTAGGGACATCTACTAGAGCATTGGTAGCCTTTCAGGGGCCACATTCCTAAAGAAAACTAATTCTCCCTTCCCAAGCAGCCATCAGTTGCCAGAAGTGTCTTAGCTGGGCAAAGGGCAGGTAGAGCACCTCCCGTTCCAATGCTGGAATTTTGGCTGCCTTGATCGTGGGTAAGTTTTATCAGAAGTTTTAAGAATTTAAAGTGTTTTAATGACTTAGAATAATATATATTCACTTTATTTCACATTAACACGTTTTGAAATAATTATATTCAATAAATTGATGAGGGATACTTCAATGATGAATTCAGACAACATCCAGTTAGTTTATATTTCAACAGGAGCCTTGGCTTTTTGCATTCTCTGGTGGGGAATCATTTCTTAAACTACATGAGGTAGGAGTGTGTGCATGCTATATAGCCTCTCCCACGGATGGCCTGCTTCACTAGGAACTCACTGGAAGAAACTGGAAGGTAATGGTTGCTAAGTGCACAGAATGCATTTGGTAATGAAAACCTGCATTTTATCTCTTCGTTTTTAATCTGATCTGTTTACCTACGATTTAGTCTGATACATAAATTTGCTCCCAGGTAGCTCAGTTTTAGAAAGTGAGTCAGGAAGGTAGCCTCATCTAGGCACTGGCAAGCCTAAGACTTGGGGCCAGAAAAGGGGACTTTGAGCCCCATCTCTGTTCTGCCCTAGCTAAATGACCTTGAGGACTCTGTTAATAGCTTTGTGCTTCATTTCCCCCAGCTGCAAAGTGAAGCCAGACCTTTCCCCACCTGTTTTCTGAAGGGCTTCTGAAACTCAGCTGAGATGTCTAGAGGGATTTTCCATGTGGCAAAGCTTGTGATGTGATAACAATCTAAAGGGATTGTCTCCTTTTCTCTTTTCCTCTTCTTGATTGCTTGTGGTTTTGTTGTTTGAGGTTTTTGTCTTGTTTCATTTTGTTTTGTTTTGAAATGCAGTCTCACATTGTAACCTAGGCTGATCTGGAACTCAAAGCAATCCTCCTGTCTCTTGACTCTTTGAGTACTGACATTACTTGAAATGATGCCCTCTTAAAAAAAAAAATTACAGTCGAGTGTCTTATTTGAATTAGCATTTAGAAATCTAATGCTAGATTAGTGTCGTAATTGCTCCAAAAAACAATACAGTTGAATCTTGTTTAGGCACAAATCCTTTAGGTAAATTCAGTCTATTCACTTGAGTGATAAATGTCAGTAAGGTAAAAGTTTCAAGTTTCATGAGCCCAGCATAGAGATATACACCTTTAATTGCAGCACTCAGGAAGCAGAGGTAGTCATATCTCTGTGAGTTCAAGGCTATTGTAGTCTACATAGTGAGACCATGTTCAAATTTGAAATTATTTTATTATTGATCATGAATTGCTTAGAATTTGTAGAGGGAGTGATTGTTGAGACAATTTTGCTGTGTGACTTAGAATTTGCAATCCTCCAGCCACTGGCTCCTAAATCTGAATTCCCTCTTGAGTAGTAGTAGTTACCTATCTAGTTTTAATTGGTATTGGAGAGTCTCTGTCCAAGACCTCTGTTAAGGCACAGAAGGCTACCTTTCTGCGGCTGGTGAGGCTAGTATCCAGATTTCAGAGAAGAATACTGAGAAGGAACAGAAAGGAGGGAACTTGTGATATCATATGAAAACTTAACCCAATTAGCACAAGTTCAGTACTGCCTACAGAAATGAACTGTGTAACTTCGGGACTGCTATCCTTTAGTTCTGTGCTCTGTTTCTTCCCACCACACTCTTTGTCTTACCATTCTGTAATTAATGTTAGTAGTCACTATGACCTTAGAATTAGCATCATTGTTGCCACTTATAATAGCTCACTATGAAGCACTTAAATTTAATTTTGATAAGTAATAGAGTCCAGGGAAAAATCAGGTAGGCAGAATATCTAATATACTCTGCAGTTATTTTAGACTCAGACTCTGTGCATATATCTGCAGGGAGCAGAATTATCCATTTGAGATAAAGTGACCCAGCTGAGCTGTTAAGTATTTCCTTAGCATATATGTTTGTCCTTTTATTAGCAATTAACTCTTAACAGGTAAATTTTAATGTGATAGACACCTGGGTTAAAACCTCTCATGATTATTTTAAAATAAATTACCTCTATGTGAGACAATAATAATAATAGTATTATATTATTCAAGTTCTCATCTTTCAGCCATATATCCAAGAATCTTTAGGAGAAAATAATATAGCATTTAGTATTTGATCACAAGAATATAGAAAGGGAGGATGGGGTAGGTAGCAGTAGAGATAATAGAAAGCTGGTCATGGGCTTATAATTTTTGAGGTGAGGATCATTGGAATTTCATTATGTCCTGTGTGTGTGTTCATATTAAAAAAAGGTTTTCCAGAATCTTACCAGAGGCTCCTCATTGCCTCAAGGTACAGTCCATTCCCCTTGGGATACCTTTACCACCTGTTACCCAGTAACCCTTCCAGATTTATCTCCAAAGGTGTTCTGGGTCCCATATTACTTTTGCATCCTGTCTTACCTCTGGCCCTTTCTACTTTCTTTTCTCTTAATAAACACTCTTCCCTTCCATTTTCATTCTCTACTGACTCTGCAGTTTAGTTGCATACGTCTTACAAATTCCCAGGTAGCTATAATATGACTTCCTCAGGCTTCTGTTATCTGCTCCCTGCTGAATTATGGTTGATGACCCTACAAATGGGTACATCTATTACTGGGTTTCTCTCAATTTATGCACTACCATGCCTAATAGTTTATGTAACATGAGGCACTAAGATTGATCCCAAGAACTTACAGTACTTTCTGAAACTCAAATTCTTTTCTGAATTTGGTAACAAAGAAAACTATAACTATTTGTCTTCAACCCCATCAAAGACCTGAGAAGGATATGTGACCTGAGTAAACAAGAAGTGTAAAGTAAACAACTTCCAAAACTATAGGAACAACAAACATTTGGCTCCTGTGCAATTGTGGGACACCCATCTTTGACCTATGGGCCTAAAATATCTGACAAACTTTTCTGTGAAGAAGAAATTTTGAAGAACTGTCCTACCTTGTCTTGGCAAAGTTTGGCAGTCACCTTTTTTGTGTTTTGCTTGTCCAGTTTGGAGAGCATACTGTTAGCAGTTGAAGCAAGGACAGTTTCTTGCACAGATGGCTAGCTTTGCCACATGTACAGAATATGGCCTTTAAGATGTTTTAATAAAATATAGATGTTCTTAGATGCCAACCATCCTTTTTTGAAGTAAATTGGTGTTGCCAGGGGCAGACATATCTCATTGTAATGAAAACCCTTATGTTATTAAAACATTTTAAAGACCTTATTCTGTAGGTCTCTGAAGTGTTTGAAGATCATCTACCTAAAATATATCTGTTTGACCTTGGAAAAATACCTAAATGACTATAAGTTTGTTACAGATAGATGACTATTAACCTCCATTTCTTAATTATCTTAAGTAGTTTATAATAATAGCCTTTAAAGACTAAAAACTTACATTACATTATTAAATGAGCTGCATAGGTACAATACCCTAAACAAAAGTATAACAAAAAATAGTAAGTTATTATCAATATACAATAATCTATACCAATGTAAAATATTACTATTTTAGTTTAAAAGTAGATTCAATAATCTACATTTTATCCTATCATTCCTGTATCCCCTTTTTTTTCCAGAACAAGGTCTCTGAATCTAATCTCCTTTGTTTAGTTTTCTCCTTGGCTATGACCAGTAACAACTTGTAACTACACCCCTAAAGGATTACATTCATTAATCCATTGAACAGACCTAAAACCACCTACCCAAACTCTTGGGAATGTGGGTGTCTTGTTCCCTAGACTGCTTCCTGTTGTCTGGGAAAAACAGCATCTCTAGAGGACCCTGAGAAAGTTGGGACAATGGTCAAGTCCTGAGAGAGTTATTTTTTGTTTAGTCTTTATGTGATGGGAAAGTGTAGCGTTTATCTGAAGTCTTGGCTGGAGTTGTCTGTGAAGCTGGACCATCTCAGCTAGCAGCTTTGAAGTTGTTCTGGATACAGAATTTTGAGGAAACTGCAACAGAAGCATTCTGAGTTTGTATCACCTGGGGTGCTTGTCTTCATTGGTGTCTGGTCCCTTCCTGAAAACACACAAACTTTTAAATGTAACATTATCTGTGTTAACACAAGTATGGAATGTGAGGTGTGCATTAAGTCAGCTAAAGATTTTTTTGTTCTATGTTTCAGTAGGTATGAAAAATTTATAAGTCTGTTTGGACTATATAACCAAACTTCTATCCATGCCGTATGAAAGGGTGGCATGAAATAATAAATCATGAGGATTCTGTAGTTAAGATTTATCATGTCTTATCCAGTCTGAGCTGTTCCCATGTAGAAAGATCAGAATAAACATCACCTATCCTGTAGCTTTTTTTCTGTTTATGTCCATAGCCAAGATTTTTAGGAGGTCCCCAATCCTGGTCTTTTATTAGTTTTGAAGAAATTTATAGCTTGTTGTTTCTTGATGAAACCAAAGCAAAATCTATGCCCCAAACACAACATATTTTCTGACTTCCATTCTGAAGTTAAGACATTCTTAAAATCTAGACTCCTGTTTTATAATATTTTCCATCCTTGTGTGGCTTATTTTTTATTTTACTCTCTCTTTAAAGACTTTTATTATTTTAGAACTATTTTTATGACTGTCTATACTCATTTTCTTTAGCATCTAAGCACATTTTTAAACCAACTGTATTTGTTTTTTTACATGAATAAAAATAAAATTTATTTATGATGTTAAAATTCCAAAAATAATAACTGTTTAAAAACTATATTACACATTATCTATAGACAAATATCTGGAATTTGTGTATTTTTGTCACTGGATAAGTAGTTATCTGTGGAAAGAATGATTTTTTTTCCCTCCAAGTTTTTTTTTTCACCAATATTGCATTTTATTTTATATTTCTTATATTTATTTTTTTAATTTTATTTAATTTTATATAACAAAGTCCAATTAAATGAAAACAAACATTTATAAACAATATTTGGGAATTTGGGCGTCATTCTTTCCAAGCTACTTCCTGCTGGTAAGGGGCGCTGTCTTGGGGGGATTCGAAGAAGATTCAGATATCCTGGCTGTAGCCTGTAGGGCTGTTTTGTCCAGCTGTTTTGAATGTAGGATTAACTTGTACTCTGTTTCAGGCGGTCTGGCGTGATCAAACCTCATTAGTCTGGAAGGAATCCACATCTTTTCATTTTCTGTGGAAATAAAAATAGAAATCCTTTTCCCCAGTAACTGTCCTTCAACTTAAATTTTGGAGTCAAAGCATTTTTTTAATTTAATTTATTGTTTTACATGTCGATCCCAGTTCCCCCTCCCTCCCTCCCTCCCCCCAGCCCTCTCTCCCTCCTTCCCTCCCTTTTACCCTCTCTGCCCTCTCACATGCACTCTAAACACCCTCCCCTCCCATCCCCCCACCCCAATTCCATGTGTAGGGGAATGCCATCCAGTAAACCAACTGTATTTGTTTAGAGGTTTTCTTGGTCTGGACTTGACTTTTGTGGTTTTAAAGCCTTCTATGACTGTGAGCCAAACCTTAAACTACTAAGCAATGGCTAAACCCACTGCTGTGTGGCTCCACTTAGCACATGGCCTGGCAGTTTCCTCTGCCCCCTTCAGGTCGGTGAGAGTGGAGCCTCATGTCTGTGGGCCCTAGCCTGGTGCCAGTCTACCTGCCCCGCTCTAGGAAGTTTCTGGGCCCATGCTGCAGTATGTGTTTCTATTTCTACCTAATCTCCTGCTACTAAGTAGCATGTTGCCCACTGCTCCTAAACCTCATTAAAGTATTCTGTAAGCAGGGCCTCTTAAAAGAGCCAAGCACTGGGCCTATTCAGAACTTTTTTATTTAAAAGGATTTATTATTTTACATACCAACCACAGTTCCCTCTCCCTCCCCTTTTCCACTTCCCCTTAATTTCCCCCCACCCCCATCCATTCCCCAAAAAGGGTAAGGCCTCCCATGGAGAGTCAACAAAGCCTGGCACATCAAGGCTGAGTAAAGCTTCCCATCATAGTTAATGGGCTTCAAAAAGCCAGCTCATGTACCAGAAATAGATCCTGGTCCCACTGCCAGGGGTCCCACAAACAGACCAATCCACACAACTGTCACCCACATGCAGAGGGCCTAGTTGAGTCCCATGCAGGCTCCCCAGCTGGTGGTCCAGTGTCCATGTGTTCCTACGAGCTTGCCTCTGTGGATTTCCCCATTTTGCCATTGACTCCCCTTGCTCATATAGTCCCTCCTTCCTCTCTGATTGGACTCCAGAGCTCAGCCCAGTGCTTGGCTGTGGATCTGTACATCTGCTTCCATCAGTGACTTGAAGGTTCTATGATGACAGTTAGGGTAGTCATCATTCTGATTAGAAGAAAAGGTAAGTTCAGATACCTTCTCCATTATTGCTAGGAATCTTATCTGTGGTCATCCTTGCGGATTCCTGGGAATCTCTCTAGTACCAGGTCTCTTCCTAAACCCATAATGACTCCTTCTATCACTGTGTCTCTTTATTGCTCTCCCTCTACATTTTTCCACCAACTCGACTGTTCCTTTCATTCCCTCATGTTCTCATCCTCCATCCCCTCCCATCTACCTCCTACCCCCAGTTTACCCAGGAGATCTCCTCTTATTTCCCTTTCCCAGGGTGATCCATGCTTCAAGACTTTTTTCCAGCTTTTTCGGGCCCTATGTGGATTTATATGCTGGACATTGGCAACCAATTGTAGAAGGCTTTATTGTTGGACTTTCTTGGATCACTAGCCTGCAAATAATGACCCACAAACTTATTAATTATGAAAGTTTGGCCTTAGCTTAGGATTTTTTCTAACTAGTTCTTTAACCTGTTTCTATTCATCTACATTCTATCATGTGACTCACTTACCTCGCTTCTGTCCCATATGTCCGACTTGTTCTGCATCCCATTGGAATCTCCCATGTGCCTAGATTCATTCCTCTTTCTGCCAGAGATCCCACCTATACTCTCTTGCCTAGCTATTGGCTGTTGAGCTTTTTTCTTTTCTTTTCTTTCTTTTTTTTTTTTTTTTTTTTTTTTTTTTTTTTTTTTTTTTGGAGACAGGGTTTTATTGCGGTAAATAAGGGTCAGGATAAACAAATAGGCCGAATAGATGTTTATTCAGGGAGAAATAACTTACAACCTAGACAGATGAACACCAGGAAATTCAACCCGATCCTCTCCTGTCCGAGTCACGCCAGAAAGAGAGGCCTTCCTCGCCCCTCCGACCTCCTTCCTCAGGTCACCTCCGCCCATCGCTCCACCCCCCCAATGGGCGTGGTCAGTGCTACAGAAGGACTACCTCACTACAATTCCCCTTTTAGTCTAAAGAAAAGATTTAGGCTTAATACAAAACTATATACAAAACAGTGAATAACAAGTGTGCTCTAAGAAAAGGAAAATCGAGAACAAAATGACCTACATATCTAGTCCTAGGGTGAGGGCATAATGGAGTTTACAATAGAGTTGTCCTAAGTTGGAAAACGTAAGTCTAGTACCTAATATATCTAACTAGGAAGAGAGAATAATAGTTGTGATAGTTTAATCTTCAACCTCATCAAGACCTGAGAAGGAAAATAACAATACTAGAGTAGACAGGAAATGCGGATGGACAACTTCCAAAACGGTGCAGCAAGGACAGAAACAGCAAGCCACCTGAACAGTCACCCTAGGTCTCACAGCGACGTTGGTACACCCAGATTTGGCTAAGGCCAAGAGAACTTGACAGACCACAACAACAGCAGGGAAATAGAATGGCTGTCTTACCCTGACTTGGCAAGGTCAAGCAGTCTTCTATATTTGTCTCCTGCAAGCACATAGGACTGCATGTCCAAATCAGTGGTCAAGGTGGGGGCAATTCTATGCCCAACAGGCCATTAGCTGAGGCGAGATTGAACTCCAGCAGGAGCAACAACAGTGTCCAACATATTTTCGGGAAAATGCACGGTGCTGTCAGGAGCAACAGTGTCTCATGTCAAAGGAGTACTAATATTAAAACATTTAAATGCCATGTTCTGCATGTCTATGAAGGATTGAAGATTAAGCATCTATATCTGACTAATCTCATAGGTACAGGAAATGTGAGTGAAGATAATCTATAATACTCGGGAACTTAGCTAAAAAGACTGATTAAAACTTTCCTGAGTAAAGCAGGAACAAATACTTAAACAATATAACTATTTACATATACCTACATGTAAATCCCTAAAATAGAGGTAGAGTATAAGTGTCAAGACAAGAAGTAGAACTATAAAGGGCAGCAAGATAAATATCCCAAATTGTATCAATATACAAAATGTCTTGAACACAAGAAAAGTATACATACATAGAATATGGTAAAAAATAATGTGCATAAATATTATAAGTGGAAACATTTAACACAATATAACAAAATATAAACTTAATTTTACATAGCTTACCACATAGGAATGCATAACAATGTAAGCTGTAAAATACTATCTCATTCAAACTCAAATTCTCAAGGAAATAGGCTAATCTACTTATATCCCATCTAAACCATACCTTTACCCACCATTCCCTATTCCTGTCTAAAAGATAAACCCGAGTGTAAGCATCACCCAATCCCAAATAACTAAAACCAACCCAAAGACGATGACTATTATCCCAAATTTCCAAGGGTAGGGAAAGGGGGCGTAGTCATATTAAGATTACTTCCTGCTGAAATGGGACGATGATTGCTCCAATGGATCCTGTAGGAAGAAAATTTTTAGCAACCAAATTTCTCAACAGAACTGGCTGTGACATATGTAGTTAGTCACTGTGGCAGAAAATTCTTGACTGTAGTTCTATTTGAAACTGGCCAGGGTGTAATAAAAAGGTGCACCATTACAGCTAGCTAGTCATGAGTTGTCTCGAGCAAAACAGTCTCAAACCGGTTTTAGGGTGATGTTTGTAGTTCCGATGCATCAGGTTGAGTCAAGTGGAAATGATGATGTGGGGCCCCATCTTCTTTCCGGAAAGTTCAAAGACTGCTGTTAGGAATCGTTATTATTCCTTGTGGAAAAGTTACACATCAATATTAAAGTAAAATTTTCAAGTTTTAAGGTATGCATTAGGGAAAGACAACAATAAGCATTAAAAGTATGTGAGAAAATTAGGATTTCAGAGAGAAAATTGCATAAGATATGAGTCCCCAGATTTTGTTTCTTCTGCCTTACACCAATTGGCTTCTTGATTTAAGGCAGAAACCATGAATTTAATCTTAACAACATGCTTGAATTTAGAGAAGGAAAGCCAAATCCAACTCCAAAGCCAGCATTGGTTTACAAAATTTGGGACTTCAGGAATACTAGATAATAGAGAGAAATAGATTTCTATATAGAAATAGTTTACTACAATTAAATTTTTTTTTTTTTTTTTTTTACCATATATCAGATTCTGCTTCCTTAAGTGATTGTTTCTGAAAAGCTGTCTTCTCTTCTGTAGGCACCTACATGTTCAGTGTCTTTTGGCTGTTTGATGATAGGTTTTCTCTGTTTTCCTGTAAAAACAAGAACAGAACACTTCCCCTACCTTTGAGAGGCCTCCGCACACCTCATAGGACCTAGTTTGTTGGATGACTTGTCATTTCTCTTCATTAAGATGCTTCTCTTGTTCAACTCGGATCTTGATTAACTTAGATGGTATCCATAGTTTTTCTTCTCCTGTAGATACAAATGCAAAACCCCTACCCCAACGTAACACATATCCTGCTTTCCATTCTGAGGTCAGTACATCCTTGAAATACACTGGCTGATTTAGTTCAGAAGTTTTTTCTATTGTCCAGTGTCTTTCTGCAGCTGTTTTTCCTTTTTCATCAGCATTAAGAAAGTTTAATGTTAATAAAGCATTATGTAATCTGTGTTTGGGTGTTTTGGTTCCTCCTGCCTGTTTATGGAGCATTTCTTTTAAAGTACGATTGGATCTCTCAACCACTGCTTGTCCTGTAGGATTGTGTGGTATACCAGTTATGTGCTTTATCTTGTAATACTCAAAAAACTGTTTCAATTTGCTGGAGACATATGCTGGAGCATTGTCAGTTTTTATTTGTGCAGGTATGCCCATAATGGCCATTACCTCTAAAAGGTGCGTTATAACAGAATCAGCCTTTTCAGAGCTCAGAGCAGTAGCCCACTGAAACCTTGAAAATGTATCTATAGTGTGATGTACATATTTTAATTTTCCAAATTCTGCAAAATGAAACACATCCATTTGCCATATTTCATTCCTATTTATACCTTTAGGGTTACTGCCTGGTGGTAAAGGAGTTTGGTTATAGAATGAGCAAGTAGGACATTTCCTTACTATTTCCTTGGCTTGTTCCCAAGTGATAGAAAAATCCTTTTTTAAACCTTTGCTGTTCACGTGGTGTTTCTTATGAAACTCTGAGGCTTCTAGCACACTTCCTATCAATAAACGATCAATTTCATCATTGCCTTGTGCTAGAGGACCTGGCAGACCCGTATGGGATCTGATGTGTGTTATATATATAGGATGAGTCCTCTTTCTGATAGTATCTTGTAACTGTATAAACAATGAAGTTAATTCTGTATTGTCAGGAATAAATTCTGCAGTCTCAATGTGTAAAACGACTCTCTCTGCGTATTGAGAGTCAGTAACTATATTGAGGGGTTCTTTAAAATCCATAAGTACCATGAGAATGGCATACAATTCTGCCTTTTGTACAGAATTGTAAGGGCTTTGAACCACTTTACTAATATTTCCTGATTTATATCCTGCCTTACCTGATTTATTTGCATCAGTGTAGAATGTATGAACTCCAGAAATAGGTGTTTTTCTTACAATGCGTGGAAGAATCCAAATCGTTTTCTTTATGAATTTGATTCTCTCAGTTTTGGGATAGTTGTTGCTAATTGTTCCCAAAAGTTACTGCAAGCTCTCTGCCAATATTCGTTATCTTTCCATAAGGAAGAAATTTCCTCATTAGTTAAAGGTACTATAATTTCTGCTGGGTCCCTTCCTATTAGCTGACGAAGTCTTAATTTACCTTTTATAATCAAGTCAGAGATCTTTTCTATATATGTTTTCAGTTTTTTATTCTGTTTATGTGGTAGGAATATCCATTCTAATATGATATCTTCTCTCTGCATCAAAATCCCTGAAGGATATTCTCTAGATGGTAATATAACCAGAATACAGTCTAGGTTTGGATCCACACGGTCCACATGTGCTTCTAGTATCCTCTTTTCTACCCATTCTAATTCCTTCTCAGCTTCAGCTGATAGTATTCGTGGACTATTCAAGTCCTTATCTCCTTTTAGGGCCATTTTCAAGTTTTTCAAATCATGCCCTTCTACTCCAATTATGGTTTGCAGTTGAGAAATCTCTCCTAGTAATTTTTGAAGATCATTAAGAGTCTGGTAGCGATCTCTTCTGATCTGTACTTTTTGTGGTCTAATTTTCTGTAGACCTATTTTATATCCTAAGTAGTTGATAGACTCTCCTTTTTGTATTTTTTCAGGTGCAATTTGTAATCCCCAGCGAGGTAAAACTTCTTTTACTTTCTCAAACATTTTTTCTAATATTTCTCCTTTAGAGTCAGCTAACAATATATCATCCATGTAATGATAGATTATGGATTGTGGAAACTGTTTACGAATTATTTCTAACGGCTTTTGTACGAAATATTGGCACAGGGTGGGGCTATTTAGCATTCCCTGTGGCAAAACCTTCCATTGATATCTCTTCACCGGTTGAGAATTGTTATAATTAGGTACCATGAAGGCAAATTTCTCTTTGTCTTGTTCTTGTAAAGGTATAGTGAAGAAGCAATCCTTTAAATCAATAACTATAATAGGCCATTCTTTGGGTATCAAAGAAGGCAAGGGCATTCCAGGCTGTAGAGAGCCCATTGGCTGGATAACTTTATTGATGGCTCTCAGGTCTGTAAGCATTCTCCATTTACCAGATTTCTTTTTGATCACAAATACAGGAGAATTCCAAGGGCTGGTTGATTCCTCAATATGTCCAGCATTTAGCTGTTCCTGAACCAGGCTTTCTAAAGCTTCTAACTTCTCAGAGGTCATAGGCCATTGTCCTACCCAGACAGGTTCCTCTGTTAGCCATTTTAAAGGTAGGGCTTTTGGTTCCTCTGTTTGTTCAGCATTTGTATTTTGTTTTTGTACTGCCTGGATATTTGGTCTCTGTCTTGTATAGTACTTAACAGTATTCTTTCCACAATCATGAGGTCGTCTATGGTTCCCATCTAATACAGGAGGAATGTTAATCTGTGTATTCCATTGCTGTAATAGATCACGACCCCATAAATTTATCACTACATCAGCCACATATGGTCTCAACCTCCCTCTCTGTCCTTCTGGTCCTATACAGTCAATCCATCTCGTGCTTTGTTTTACCTGAGCCAGGGTTCCAATCCCTAAGAATTGAACATTTACCTCATGCAGGGGCCATCTTTGAGGCCAAGATTTATTAGATATGATAGTTACATCAGCTCCAGTGTCCACCAGACCCTCAAACAGTCTATTATTCATCTTAACTATCAATCTAGGCCTATGACTATTTATAGCAGTTTGCCAAAATATACGTTTTTCATTTCCTTCTGTCATGTTTGATTCAACTTCCGTCACTAGTTCGTCATCCAGAGCAGTATGAGTTTTTATAATAGGCACAGAATTTTCTAATTGTCCTGTGGGAGATTGTCTTCCACTGTGACTGGGAATGTTCGAACCACCTGTGATGTGGGGGCCTTCGAGAGGCCCCCAAGGAGTTTCCCGATGGTAAAGGGTTTCCTTGCTTGTCTCTGGTCGATCTACACTCATTTGTCCAGTGTCTGCCTTTGCCACACCTTCTACATAACCCAGAAGGCTGAGGCCTTCTGTTTGATTCATTCCTGGGGGTGTTACTTCTAGGGAAGCTTTGCCTACAATTTCTTTTTAGATGTCCTATCTTACCACAGTTATAACATCTGACATTATGATATCTTTTCAAACCTTTGGGGATGGCTTCTCCTACCCAAGCTTCTAAGTCACCATAGTAAGGAACTCTGTTATCTTGATATCTTCTCTGACCTTTAGATATGGCTTCTCCTATCCATGCTTCGGTCTTATTGTCATTATACTCAATGTTGCCTGTATATAGGACCCATTCATCCAAGGGTGCTGATCGCATTTTTAAAGGCCAAAGCACCTGTTTGCATTGAGGATTCGCATTCGTATAAGCTAAAGATTCTATGAGTATTCGCCTAGCATCTATGTCTGCTATCTCTAATTGTACTGCCCTAGATAATCTTTCTAAAAAGATACTAAAACGTTCTCTAGGTCCTTGCTTTATCTTGGTATAAGGTTCTATCCTCTCTCCTAATTCATGAACCTTATCCCAAGCATTCAAAGCTGCTGTACTGCATAGAGACAAGATGTGTTCATCATAGGCAGCTTGGGTTTCTGGGTCAGCATAGAGACCCTCACCAAGAATTTTATCTTGGGGAGCTTTATACCTTTCTTTAAGCCCTGAAGTTCAAGAGCTTTTGCTTCCTCTCTCCATAAAGCCCTCCATTCTATTTGAGAGGCGCTTTCAAGGACAGCTGATATTAATTGATCCCAATCCTTAGGGGTTACCTTGTTATTCCATGCCCATGATTCTACTAATTGCTTCACATAAGGTGAATGCATGCCATAAGAGACTACTGCTTCCTTTATACCTTTTAAATCTTTCATACGTATTGGTTCCCACTGATATGCAACGACACCTTTTGGATGTTTCTTCGTTGCTGGCTTTTCATGAATAGATACAGGGAAAGCTCCCCTGACCCTAAATGGTGTGGAAAATTTTAAATCTTTTTTCATGCCCTATTACCTGTAGTTCTTCTTCTGATGTATCAGACTGAAGGTCTTCTAAAGCCTGAAATCTATTCACCATTGTTTCTTTGAGTGTCTGAACTTCTTGAATCAAATAACTTTCTAGAGACTTCATTGTATCAGTCAGTTTCTTACTTTCTCCAACTACAAATGATTCCATGTTTTTAATCTTATCATCCTTAGATATTATCTGAATGGCGTGTAAACTGCCTTCCAGAAACAATGTTCTATCTGCTAGCTTGTCATTATCCTCAGACATGGAAGAGATTCTGTCATCTAGTCTTTCTATCTGATGTTCCAGTTTTTTAAACTTATTAGTAGCTTCCTCCGACCAGGAGTGGGCTGTTTCTGCTAGTTTGTTAATGCATTGCATTGTTTCTGTTCTGGTTATTGAAGTATCTGACATTAAACAAATTATACCTTTCAGCTCGCCAACGCCATCTTCAATATTCTGAATCTTTCTTTCTATATTTTCTATGCTTTGAATTCTATCATTTTCAATGTTTCGAATCTTAGTCTCTATGCTTTGAATTCCATCATTTTCAATGTTTTGAATCTTTGTCTCTATGCTTTGAATTCTATCATTTTCAATGTTTCGAATCTTTGTTACTAAGTCTCCCATAGTTTGTACAAGTTCCTTATTGTTTGCTGTAATCTCAAACCATTTCTTTAAGAATATCATGTTAATGATGAAACCCATTGCTATTACAAAATAAAAGTATATATTGGTCCAGTCATAAGTTTCTTCTGCTAAAATCCCTTCTACATATGAAGTAAAATAATTCCTAAAGTTCTGCATAGTAAAATTATCTGCCATAGTTATAGAACAATTTATCTCAGATTTTATATCAGCTTAAATTGCAAAAGATGTTACAATTACCTTAGGTGTAATTCTGCTGTCCTGGAACTTTGATGCTTTTAGTTGTATATCTCCGCTTGTGGTAGCTACGCCTGGAGGTGTGTCATCAAATAGCGCCTAGCCGCCCAGGCTCGTCTGATCCCGGTTCCTGTAAAAAGTTCTTAACAAACTATGGCAAGCAGAATTTTGTTAAAGGGGACTTTTGGAGTTACTTGTAACACAAGACGAAACGCGTGCAAGCCGGGCGGGTGCCGCCGGGTGGGTGCCGCCAGGCGGGTGCCGCCGGGCGGGTGCCGCCGAGAGGCTCTGCGCGAATGCAAAGTCCCGTGCGGAAATGGGCAAAAAATGTTAAGCGGTAAGTGCCTTCTCAGGTCTGCTTTAGCGGCAAAGATCTCCTTTGCAGTAAGGAAGAGGCAAATGTCCCAAAGCTGTGGTGAGTCCACCTGGTTAAACCCTGCCCGTTGGGGAAGGTGGGGGGGGGGGCGGCTTCTGCCGCCTGGGGGCAAAACCCAGGTAAATTCCGCTTCTGACACCAGATATTGCGGTAAATAAGGGTCAGGATAAACAAATAGGCCGAATAGATGTTTATTCAGGGAGAAATAACTTACAACCTAGACAGATGAACACCAGGAAATTCAACCCGATCCTCTCCTGTCCGAGTCACGCCAGAAAGAGAGCGCCTTCCTCGCCCCCTCCGACCTCCTTCCTCAGGTCACCTCCGCCCATCGCTCCACCCCCCAATGGGCGTGGTCAGTGCTACAGAAGGACTACCTCACTACAGGGTTTCTCTGTGTTGATTTGGAACCTGTCCAGGCTGGCCTTGAACTCACTGAGATCCACCTGCTTCTGCTGGGAATAAAGGTGTTGGCCACCAATGCCTGGCAGCTATTCAATTTTTTATTACACAAATCACAGTATACAAATATTCTGTGATATGTAGTTTTTGTATATGTTACAAGAACCACCACTGAAAACAAATCTGTTAGCAAGTTCTAAGTGAGCATATATTTTCATCACTTAAGAAAGGAAAAGAAGACAGGTATAGTGTCATGTGCCTACATGTCTTTAATCCTAGCACTTGGGAGGCAGAGGTAGCTCATCTCTGATTTCAAGGCCATCTATCCAGGGCTACATAGTGAGCTCCTGTATCAAAAATGTGTGTAGTATGTATATGCATGTGAGTACATATAAACATGTGTATATATATGCACATATATTCGTGCATACATATATTAGTCTCCAGTGTTTCTTAAAAATTCTTAGTTCTTTTACAGTTCATGGGAAATAATCCTAATTACATCATTCCCCACTTTTTTTCCTTTTATGGTCCTTTTTTTTTTTTTTTGAGTGAGTATAGCCTTCCTTGGCTATCTTAGCAGTTTCTCTGTAGACCAGGCTGGCCTAGAACTCAGATCTTCCTGTCTCTGCCTCCTGAGTGCTGGGGTTAATGGCATGTGCCATCACTGGCTGGCTACTTTATATAAAAAGCTGATGGTAGAAATATAAATTGCTGTAGTCCTCATTGATGATCAGCAGCAAGTAGAAGAATTAAGTACACAGATCACCTCAGCTGCCTCCCAACTCTTGTCTCCCTGTTCATCCTAGATGTTGCCATCGTGGACATGAGTGATATCTCCAGACAGCCTTCCCTTTTCTACCATCTTGGAGTCCGAGAGAGTTTTGACATGGCTAATAATGTGATTCTGTACTATGATACTGATGCTGACACTGCTCTGTCATTGAAGGTAAGGAGCATTGTTTACCTTTCTTTGCATATTTAATTTATGTCAAGTTGAAATAAAAGTTCTAGCACTGGAGGTTTTAAAATATACTAAAGAATTACTTGTAGAGTTTTCTTCCTTCCTACTACACCTGGTAGCTTCCACAGAAGATTCCTTGGCTACTGTGTGAGCATCCTTGCTATATTGAACTTTTGCAGACACTCAGTACTTAGGCTTAAGGAAGCATAAACAAAATCTGTTAGTTTCCATTGATGCTAGTTTGCATTGATGCAAAAAGGCTCTGAGTCACCTCATGGGCTTTTAAAACCAAATCTTCTCATTATGAAAATTGGTTTTCAATTTGCATAAACAATCATATGAAAACAACTAATGGTTACCAAAATGAGCAAAAAAAATTAGCATAGACATAATCGGTATTTGATTTATTTTCCTCTAATTTGAAAGCAAAGCTAAACTGTGGGAACCTGTAGGCTCCTGTACAATGCAGTAATTATTGAGAATTTCAAAAATGTGGTTTTTGAAAACTAAATGCAAACTTTCTTGGATAGTATAGCACTTTTAAAATGTTTATATTAATAGAATGTAAATTTCTAATTAGAAATATTACAGACTTCATCTTTTAGGGAAATCTTGATTTATGTGAAATAATTTTAAGAATAATATATTAGTTTGTTTACAGCTGCACCTATCAGCCTTGACTGGCCTTTAAAAGTTACCCAAAGAGCTGATAAATGCCCCAAGGCCCTTTTCACACACAGATCTCTGAAGGTGGGGCCCAGACACCTTGTTTTTTCTTTTTAAACTTCCTACATATACAGCCAGGGATGAGAATCAGGGGTTTAGAGAGTTGGACTTCACAGACATTATTCCTAATTGTTCAGCTCCCTCAGTACTAAAAGTCATGAGTATGTAGCAATACAATTTGATACCAAAGTTGGATGTTTGTGATTCAGATTTCATATTAAACCAGAATTTTCTAGTTTCTATAATGATTAGAGATTATTTCCTGTAAGAAATGCTACCTATTTCAGATGTATAATGTGTATATAATTAATTTTACAGATGCTTTACTATGTCAGTAGAGCTCAGGACTGTATTGTGCAGAAATCATTCACAAGACTAAGAAAAGAAACTTGTCAGCAAAAGTTACATTGTAGATGTTTCCAAAGACTTTAAATAAATCTAAATAGATCTATATATGTGGTGGACTTCTATTCACTAAATAGGTTGTATTTAGAAGTTATAAATATGAAAATTTAGATTTGTTTTTTGAAACATAGGTTTCAATGTATTTTCTTAATTGTATATATCTTCCTCAACTGTGTCTTAGTAAATCCTTCAATAATCCTATGACCTAGATAATTTTTGTTTTATCATCTATTGTTTCAAGACAGGGTTCCTTTGTAAAACAACCCTGGCTATTCTAGACCAGCCTGACCTAGAACTCATGGAGATCTACCTTCCTCTGTCTCCTGAGTGCAGGACTAAAGGCATACACCACCACAGGCCAACAAGTTTTATTTATTTATTTTTTTATAATTGTAGAGGTTGCAAATTCCTTAACAGTACAACTATTTACTAAAATGGAAATGATTGGCCATTTGCACACCAAAAGCAAGAGATTGCACTTGTTACCTGAAAAAAAAAGTCGTAATATATAATAAATGTTTTATAGGGAAGTCATTATGCATTCTTTTTAAATAAATGTCAAGTTTCAGTATAAAAATATTAATCAAGTGCTGCATAGCCATCATGCTAAGTTAACAAATACTGTTGTCATTATTCTTTGAACATGCCCAGACAGCTCTAGTGGGAAGTCAGGACTAGTTTGAACAACACTCCTCTGTGAGAAGGCTGACTACATCACACCCTGAAGCCTATATTAGTTCACTCAAGAAATAGTTCAAACTGAAGCATAGCCCATTTCTTTACTTATTGTCTTCTCTGGCAAGGCAAGAACCAGGTACCAAGCTCTCCAAAGTGAGATCTTAATCTATATATGAGTAAATATGCCTCTAATACATGTGACAACATTTTATAATTATACTCCCCCAGTAGTTGCAAACTAACCAATTACAACGTTTTCCTTGGTGTCTGAATTTTGCAGGTTTAGTTTCATTCTATTTGAAGATTTCAGAGGGTAAACGAAATGATTAACCCATTAATATGGGGAGACTACTGGCTTATGAGAATTGACTTTAAAATTTATGTTCATATTTTCTTTTTCTTTTCAGGATATGGTTACTCAAAAAAACATAGTAAGTATTACACTTTAGTTTTTTAACCATATTTATGTAAATTAGTAAATTGCTTGACTGATGTTTTTTCAAGTAGCTAGGAGATTTAAAATATAAATATATATATGAATGAGTGGGTGGTAGGTGCATGCACCATAACATGTATGTTGGGGTCAGTGCTCTCTTTCTACCATGTGAGTACCAAGGATTGAATTAAGATCAACCTTTGTGGCAAGTACATTTACTGGTTGAAATGTCTCACCGGCCCACACAGGTGATTTGTTTTTAAATCATGCCAGTTGATTTTGATTGTAAGAAAAACAACTAGAAATCACTTGTCCTACAACTCAGTTTGTAGTTCAGGACCCACTCAGCCATTCAGAGAGTGGGGCAAAAGGTCAGGTCAGGCAAGTATGTATTAATTAGTCACTAGGACTTTGAACGTGGTACAATCTGAGTATTTCTTGGGTTGGGTCATTCTTCCTGCAGTCAACAAAAGACTTTTGTTTGTTTGCTCATTTTTGTTTGGTTTTGCTGGAGGCCTACATTCCATACTTGTTCACCAAAGTTTTCTGGCAATGATGAACTTGTACCCCAGTTCATATGGGGGCTATGCTTGATGTTCTCTGACACAGTTAAAAAGAAGTGGGATGGAATTCCATTTCCTTCTGTTTCTACCTGTTTCTTCCTTAATTAAGTACTCAAATCTTCAGATTTGCATCAAACATGTTCCTGTGCTTGCATATTTTCATCATCATGTTGCTTTGAATAGGCTAATGAAACTGTCATACTAAGAACATTTCAACCGCTTGCCTCCTCATTAATACGTGTGTGTTATATTTGATTAAAAATATATGTATGTATGTATGTATGTATGTATGTATGTATGTATTCCAGCCAGGCAGTGGTGATGCATGCCTTAAATCCCAGCATTTGGGAGGAAAAACAGGCAAATATCTTGAGTTCAAGGCTAGCCTGGTTTACAGAACAAATTCTAGGATGGCCAGGGTTACACATAAAAATCCTATCTCAAAATAAATTATTTGGTTTACTTTTATTTTTTATCTGTATGGTTGTTTTGCTTGCATGTCTATTTGTGCGCCATGTGCATAAATTGTTCATGGAAGTCCAGAAGACCACATCAGAACTCTAGGAACTGGAATTATAGATGAATGTGAGCTGCCATGTAGGTGCTGGAACTCAAACCCAGGTCCCCTGAAAAGCAGCCATTGTCTTTAACTACCGAGTCTTCTCTCTCGCCCTACCTATTGAATGCATGCCAACTGCTCTGCTTCTCAACAACCCTCTGATCTATGGTATTTTGTTTTGAGAAACTGTAACCTAGACTTAGGAATAATCCTTGGATCACAGCTTCTTTCCCACCAGCACTTCTAGAAGGGAAGGATTTCTTGCCACCCTGCCTATTCCACTTGGAGTTCCTCCAGGGACATGGTAGAAAGGGCCCAAGAAATGAGGTTCTTAGCAGAGTACCCTCTTTGGGAGAGTAGAAGTTTTATGTGGCTACGTCTTCAGAAGATCTCACTGAGCAGCTGAGGGACTTGGGAGCTGACAGAATTCCCCACATGAGGTGAATCTTCCTTCCCCACCCAGGGATGACATTTTAGAAACAAAGTGATTACCATTGGAACATGGGTTGATAACAGTTTTTTTATTTTTTTAGAAAATATGAGTGTTTGGAGTTCTCTTCAGAAATGAACAGGGGATATGTATATTTCTCTGTCATAACCTCGAATCACCCAGGAATTCTATTAATATTTGTAGTAATTCTAAGTATAACTTAGATTCATTCATTCAGTATGGTTTGTTTGGGAATAACTTACTCTAGAGAATTTGGCAACAACCACCTCTGCTACAGTGGCATTTCATTAGAATTCAGTGCCCAGTATTCTAATGCTTGAGAAGTTGTAAAGTATCAGAGCATTGAGAAGAATTAAGAGATGGGCTGGAGATAACTCGAAGGAAATAAAATAGCATTAACTAGGAAAGACTAAAGGGAAATAAACTGGGGAGTGCTTGCATTCATGCTTATCCTCTTTCTGGCAATAAAAGAGCATTAATTTTCCCATTACAGATGGGATGGACATAAGACAAAAAATATTTGCAGCAGCAGAATGGACAGCTTGCAGCTAGTGATGATTAAACATTAAAACAATGTCAAAGTAAATTGGTTGAATTTTAGGAAAAGTTTGCTCAGTTATCCCCCTTCTGTAGATTGGTTCCTGCAATCATATAACATCAGAGGTTACAAGAGAAAAACTGATAGAATTGTTGGTTTGTGATCACTTTGGAAAGATTAAATACACAGGTACTTTTCCCATACTACTACCACAGGCACCATAGTCACTGTTAGTGAAATGTAAACCTCCTGAGTTGGCTACAGACTAAATGCTGAGCATGCAGACATGCTGCCATATGTTTAAATAATTTGTATGTGAGCGAAAACCAGGCTTGTTTTGAGGTCTGCAGGGAGTGGGTTGCTGGTTCTAGAATTGTCTGAAAATACACCGACTTCAAGTTGATCTGAAAGGGGGGGTAGGCATGTCTGTCTTCTTTTTCAGGAGCAATGCTTTGTAAGAATTTGAAGTATTAAAGCCCATCTATAGGTTTCAGACTGGAATGTCCCCAGCTGTTCTGGCCACCTCTTTGGAAACCATTACGTTCACCCCCTTTTCATATATGCTCATAGTCTCATTTTCCAGGGTTCTTATGATTTACTTAGATATAATGCACAGACCATAAATTCTACCTGTTTTAATTCTGTCTTGTTAAGTCATTACAACAATCCGGCTTTGGAATATTTACATCAGTTCCCAAGCTGTCCACTTGCAGGCAATCCCTATTCTCACCCTCAGCCTCAAGAAATTGCTAATCTCTGCATATTTTATAGATTTGCATTTTCATATAAATGGACCATGCATTATATATTTTAGTACCTTTCCCTTAGTATAATAATATAAAATTTCACACATGATGTAACATATACTCATAATTTTATCTTTTTTGTTGATGAATGGCATTCCACTGTGTAGATATTCCACATTTATTCTCTGTATTCCTCAATAATAGGCAGGTTGTTCCCACTTTCTGGCTTTGCACAATCCCCAGGTTTTCACTCTCTTGTATTCATATATCACTGGAAGGAGTGTAACCTTGAGTGAGGTACATTTTGCCACTGACAAAAGTTCCAGAAGGGTCTGACAGCAGAAATGGTCTGCTTAAGAGCTCCTATCTTTTGGGGATCTGAATAATGAACCTGAGAATGCATTGCATTATATGCATTTCATTGGAGAAACAATAGAAGTATAGAAGTCATATGTACCTCAAGAGTAAGGAATACATTCTTCAGGCTTATAAGCATAGAAATCACTTCTTTCAATTGATTTGAAGGTTTATTACCTGAAAGCTACATAACTTTGTAACACAAAGGAGAGATGGAGACCTACATTGTCTCCATATCTCAGGAGAATTATTGGGTGTTATGTTCCATTTTATATCTATAGAAGAAATTGTTGAAAGAATGCTAGAACTCCTTTTCACTTGTCATGCCCTAATGCCAGAGTTCAGTTGTTTTGTAAAAGCGAGTTAAATTTCCAAGCTACAATCACATTTTTAAAAAGTACCATTTCATTTCAAAAAAAAAAAAAAAATCTGATTCTTGACCTTTGGACTAGGTGATTTTTTTTTTTGAAAGTAAGATTTTAGAGAAACTTGTTCCTGTTTAAGTGGTTATCTTTATAATCCCAATGAATTGAAAATTCTTTGAGAAATAGATGCTGACAGTATTGAGAGAACTGTTTTAAATTCTAGACATCTCCAACATACAGGCATAATTAAACCTAAGTTCAAGGATAATGGAATTTTTCCTAGTACTTTCCTCTTCCTCCTTACTTTTAAAGTTTGCCATGGCTTCCGAGCCAAAATTATCAAATGTGATATTTTAGTTTCTTTTCCTGTTGCTGTAATGAAATAACAAAAACAACTTCATGGAGAAAGGGTCTGCTTTGGCTCACAGTATTTTCAGGGTATGGTTTTGTATTATTGTAGAGAAGCAGCTGGTCATGTCACATCCACGGGGGTGGGGTGGGGTGGGGGAGAGGGAGACAGACAGGGAGGGGGAGAAATTGCTTCCATTCAGTTTCCTTTTCCCATTTATGCAGTGCAGGGGCCCATCCAATAAAGTCACCCACAGAGGGCAGGTCTTCTCATTTCAGTGTATTCAAGATAATCCCCCAGAGGCTCATTTTTTTTTTTTTACATCTTGATTCCAGTTCCCACTCCTTCCCTCTCTCCCTCTCTCCCTCTTTTCCATCTTCTAATTTCCCCAACCACCATCCCCTCCCATCCACCCCCCAATCCACACATAGGGTGATGCCTTCCAGGAGGGGTCATCTAAATCTGTCAAGTCATTTAAAATAGGGACTAGGCCCTCCCTACTGCCTCTAGGTTAAGGGAGTATCCCTCCATGGGGAATGTGCTCCCAATATTCTTTTGTGCACCAGGGATACATCCTGGTTCCACTGTCAGAGGTCCCTTAGACTGCCCAGGCCTTCTAGCTGAGACCCATGTCCAGGGGCTCTGAGTCAGTCCCATGCTGGATTCTCAGCTATCATTCTGGGGGCCTGTTGGCTCCTCCTTGTTCAGGTCAGCTGTCTCTATGTGTTTCTGCAGCCTGGTCTTGTCCTCCCTCTCTGCATCTGGATTCCAGTTCTGCTCAGTGTTTAATTGTGGGTGTTTGCTTCTGTTTCCATCAACTACTGAGGGCTCTATGATGGTGGATAAGTTAGTCATCAATCTCATTAACAGGGAAGGGCATTTATGGTAGCCTTTCCACTGTTGCTCAAATTGTTAGTTGGGGTCAGTTTTGTAGGTCTCTGGGCATTTCTCTAGGTTCTGTTTTCTCTTCAAACCTATAATGGCTCTCTCTTTCATATTATCTCTCTCTTTATCTCTCTCTGTCTCTCTGTCTCTTTCTCCTCTCTCTCCCTTCTATTCCTCCCCTGACTAAATCTTCCTAGTCCCACATGCTTTCCTCTCCTCCCCTTCCCTTTCTCCTAGTTCCCTCTCCACTCACTGCCCCCCACTCCCTATATGCTCTGAAGATCTTGTCCCTTTCCCCTTCTGCAAGGGACCTTATATGAAACTCTTAGAATTCTCCTTGTATCCTAGTTTCTCTAGTGGTGTGAATTATAGGCTGGTGAGCCTTTGCTCTATGTCTAAAATCCATATATGAGCGAGTACATACTGTGTTCCTCTTTTTGTGACTGGCTTTCCTCATTCAGGATGGTTTCTTCAAGTTCCATCCACTTGCCTGCTAATTTCAAGATTCCATTGTATTTTTTCTACAGAGTAGTATTCCGTTGTATAAATGTACCACATCTTCTTTTCCATTCTTCAATTGAGGGGCATCTAGGTTGATTCCAGGTTCTTGCTATTACAAGTAATGCTGCTATGAACATAGTTGAGCACATGTCTTTGTTGCATGGATGTGAATCCTTTGGGTATATGCCTAAGAGGGGGATTGCCGGGCCCTGTGGTAGACTGATTCCCATTTTCCTGAGGAACCACCATACTGATCTCCAAAATGGCTGTGCAAGTTTGCACTCCCACCAGCAGTGGAGGAATTTTCCCCTTTCTCCACATCCTCTCTGGTATAAGTTGTCATTGGTGATTCCAATTTTAGCCATTCTGTCAGGTGTAAGATGGTATCTCAAAGTTGTTTTGATTTGCATTTTCCTGATAGCTAAGGATGTTGAGCACTTTTTTTTTCTTTCTTTCTTTTATTTTTTTACATGCCGATCCCAGTTCCCTCTCCTTCCGTCTCTCCCTCCCTTTTACCCTCTTTGCCCCCTCACATGCACCCTGACCACCCTCCCCTCCCATCCCCCCACTCCAATTCCATATGTAGGGGAATGCCATCCAGGTGGGGTCATGTAGATCTGTCAGATCATTTGAAGTAGGGACTAGGACTTCTCTCCTTTCTCTAGATTAAGGCAGTTATCCCTCCATGGGGGATATGTTCGCAAAGTCCTTTTGTGCACCAGGGATACATCCTAGTTCCACTGTCTGAGGTCTTAAGTGTCTTTCAATCTTTTTGATTTCCTCTATTGAGAGCTCTATTCAGTTCTGTACCCCATTTTTAATAGGGTTATTTGGCATTTTGTTGACTAGTTTCTAGAGTTCTTTGTATATTTTGGAGATCAGCCCTCTGTCAGATGTAGGATTGGTGAAGATCTTTTCCAAGTTTGTGGGAACCCACAGTAGTAGGAGAATGAATAATTTACTTTCTACATAGTGATGGTCAGTTTTAATTGTTAACATTACATTATCTAGAATTACCTAATCTCAGGGACTGTCTACAAGTTGGCCTGTGGTGGGGCAAGGGGTGGTTGTCTAAAGGTAGGGACACCATTTCCTGGTGTTGCATCTTGAATTCTGTAAGGAGAGAAACAGCTCAGTAGTCGGCTTGCTAGGACATGCATAAACTATCAGTCACATACAAACTCTGCCTTCTGTGTATTTGATTTCTATGTCTTCTGTAATTTCTACCTTACATCAAGACTCTGTTAGGATATTTTTGTCTCTTTTTATCATTCCTGTGATCTTGTTTTTTTTTTTTTTTTTTTTTTTTGGTTTGTTTGTTTGTTTTTGTTTTTTTTTTTTCTTACAGGCACTTTGGAAGTTAGAAATCATAAAACTTGTCTTCCAGGAGGAATCATCAAAAACTGTCCAGTCATTTGGAATAGGGACTAGGCCCTCCCTCCTGTGTCTAGGTTAAGGGAGTATCCCTCCATGGGGAATGTACTCCCAAAGTCCTTTCATGCACCAGGGATACATCCTGGTTCTACTGTCAGAGGTCCCTTAGACTGCCAAATCCTTCTGAGACCCATGTTCAGGGGGTCTGAGTCAGTCCCCTGCTGGATACCCAGCTATCATTCTGGGGGTCCATTAGCTCTTCCTTGTTCAGGTCATCTATCTCTGTGGGTTTCGGTAGCCTGGTCTTGTCCTCCCTCTCTGCATCTGGATTCCAATTCGTCTCAGTAAAACTTGTTTCTTTACCTTTTAAAAATCACATGACCAATGTCAGAACCACATGATTTTTTTTTTATTTTTTGGTATTTTTATTTTTGGTATTTTCTTATGTTTGATATTAAATTGTGCCTACTAACTGAAATATTTGTAATTCAAGACAGCAATATAATTTTCTTTAAGGCATAAAATTTACAGAGCATAAAACTTACCAGTACTCACCTATTTGTTTAAGCATCTTATTTAGATTTATTAGAGGAATTTTGGAATTATGTTGAAGTGACAGTTTCCAGAACCCTTGTACAGGAGATGAAAGTTCTGAGATTTGTTTGGCTCTAAAGTCATCAGGGCATCAGTTGCTTTTTTAACCTTGCTGAGTTTAGGTTTCCTCATCTATATAAATGATCAATTTTATAGTTTCTGAGTTTTGTGCTAGCTCTGAAATACAAAATATTTTCATTTACCTTGAAGTGGCACAGTGGCAGAATTATCCTATTGAAATTCTTTATCTCATGTTATTTTTTTTTCTCTTTTGACCATACACATGCAAGAAGAGTAACATTATAGGATGCACTTTGCATTGATCTTGTTTAAAAAAAAACAGACTGTATTTTCCTAGCTAAACACTTCAGTTGACTTCAAATTTTTTTAAAATGGCTAGACAAACATATTTACAAAGCTTTACTCTTTTAGGATTGCTATCAACTTGGACTTTTCCTTCCTCAATAGGTTGACCTTGTCATATATGGTCAAATTAAGTAATTTTTAAAAGTATTCTGATATGTCCATTAGTTTGCAAACTTTTCTCAGTCTTATGGACCTTTTATTTTTTCATTTTAATTTTCACTAAGGACTTGTGAACCACTTGACTTGTAAGATATGAGACTCTCAAACCTCACAGTCTGCTAGCATTCATTTGCAAGTACTCAGAACTCAGTTTATCTTGGATTTACTAAATCACTTTCTGCCCTTAATGAGGTTTTTTTTTTTTTGTCTTCTGACTTGAATAGATATTTGTGTTAGTATAAAGCGTTTTTTCTGGAAGGGCAAGTGTAAAGAGTCATTCATTTTAAAGTTTACATGCTCATACTGTATTTGCTCCAAAGAATTCATTCATAAACCCTGTGTTGCTGAAAACTAGTTTTGTTACCTGCTTCTAGCCATAAATAAAAGTAGGTGCTGGTATAATGGGGGCCCTTGGTTTGTGTTTTCATCCTAGTCTTGAACTGTCAGTCACCTTGACTAAAGCATTTGTAGCTGAAACAACTGAGGAGCAATCTTAGCTGTCCTTGGTTAGTAGTCATGATTGAATACAGTGGATGTGATGGCTAACTCTAATTGTGAACTTGGGCCAGCAAGATATCTTAGCAGGTAAAGGCACTTGCTGAACTTGAATGACATAAATTCAGTCCCTAGAACCAGCATGGTTAACTCAAGCATGTTGTCTCCTGCCTGCCATACATGTTATGATACAATGAAGCCCCTTCACACACACACACACACACACACACACACACACACACACACACACACACTTATTTCTTTGTGTATTTATTTCTGAATTTGGCACAACCTAAGATCAATGAGGGAGTCTCAGTGAAAAATTCTCTGGCTTGAGTTAACCTGTGGAATTCATGTGAGATATTTCCTTACTTTGGCTAATTGGGATGGGAAGGTCCACCCTAATTGTGGGTGGCACCCTTATTTCATAGGTAGGGTCCTGGATTTTAAAGGAGCTAAGCACTAAGCATGTACGATTTGTTCTTTACTGTGAATGTTACTAGCTGCTTCATGTTACTGCCATGACTTCCCTGTAATGGTAGACTGTACCCTGGAATTGTAAAATAGAAAAAAAAAACCCTTCTCCCTTAAATGACTTTTGTCTCAGGGTATTTCATCATAGCAAGAGAAATGGAACTTTAAAAAAAGGATAACTGAGTGGAAGCTCCAAAATGTTCTGCTTTCTGGGGCTGTTCTGAAGAATCCAGGCAACTGCTTCAGAATGAACTGTACCCACAATCATAGAAAGCCTTATCTGTGAATCCCAGGGCCACAGCTAAGACATTCTGTGTGATGCATTTGCAGATAATCATGAGTAGCAGTTCTTAGCCCATGGGGAATAATATACCCTCCTGTTTTAGACTGCAAGAATCTGTGGCCTTTGGATTTTGGGAAAATGTTTTAATATGCTTAAACACAAAGGTTTATAAAGAAAATTAATTATATTGAATTATAGTCAAGTGAATTTAAAAAGCATAGTAACCTCCATGCTATTTTGTAGTAATGGTTATTAAAAGTTATTTTGAGGTGTCTATAGGCAACGATAGGAAAAAGTCCATTATATCTCTTTTGGTCTTGCTAATTCTACTAGAGCAATTTTACCTACATGCATAATGATGTAAGTTGTATTTCAGTTGAAGGCACATGATGACAAAGATTAAATTTGTCTCATTTGTGTTTGAAAAACATCAAGAATAAATGGATCCCTTGGTATAAAACTCTAGTCTGGTTTAGAGCTATTATGCTTGTTGGATGCCCACTGTATGCTAAGCATGTCACAAAATCCTCATATTTAAGCTACCACCTGTTAAAGTTGACACTTATTATTGTCCCCATTTTTTAAAAAAGAAAACTAAATTTCATATATGCAACTACACTTTTCAAGGTCATCTATCTAGATTGAGGCAGAGCTGGTACTCAATTCTTGCCCCTTTGATTTTTTTCAAATTGCTATGAAATGAGAATGGTATGAAATTTGAAATGAGACTTTTTTTTTCATTTTTAATGTGTTTCTTGTTCACCTAAATTTACAAAAATTAAAAACAAAGCATGGCCTGCTTCACCTGAGAGTGTGATAAATTGACACATCTTCCTCCCCTACTGATACAGAAATAAATTTTCATTGGCACCCTGGGTACATGCACAACACAAACAAATTAATTTTAAAAACATTAAATTTCTTTGATTTTTTTCCCCTCAGAAGCTATCTTTAGGATATGACCACACTTCAAAGATATCATATGCAAATATGTTCATCTTGAAGTGATTCATAAATTTTTTCAAATCAAACTGAAAGTAGCACAGATAATAGTGTATTTGGTAGGCATTAAAAGTTACGGTGTTTAAGACTATGTAAACTTTTGTAATGGGTGCTTCTGAAAAATCTGTTACTTAACCTAGTGAATATATAAGACACTGTGTTCACAGTTTGATATTTACTTACTTAGAACTAAAATCTTGAGAGGACACATTCCTCTACCTAAGCCCTCAATGTCAAAAACCAATGGTTGTTCCTCAGCCTCCTGACATCACTCACTCTACCATAATCATTCTTTTAAAAATATTTAGAGTATCTAGAATAAGATTTCCATATCAGTGTGGCCAGATAACTAGTTGAGATACCTCTTCAGGGAGTAAACTAAGCTGCCTTTGTTAAATTTATTTTCATGTGCTGGGTTCTTGAGATTATTTCATTTATAACAGTTTGAAATAACTGATCCTAGTTCACTGTAGTTATGCTAATGATTTTTTTCTTTTTAAGTTCTTCTCTATCTACCCACAAAAGTCTGAATGTGTACCATCCTTTGAAGATGGACAGGGCCCACTCGTCCTCTTTACAAGAAGAAAAGCAGCACATTCAAAAGGCTACTTTTATTTGGAGTCCATTAATTACTTTTTAAAATGTAGTCATTCGTCTCAATTTCTTTCTGAAAAATTTCTTAAACTTTGAGATAGTTTCTGAAATATTTTCAAAAAGGAAGTATTTTTACCTTCCCAAGTGTTAAGATTCCTGCTGTCTTCAGTCCTGTTTATTAAACTTACTGAGTTCATGCATTTCCTCTCTTTCTCCTTATTTTTTCTCTAACAGTAGCTAAACATTTGTTCCCAACTCAGCTCCTCTCCTAGCTGCAGGGAAGCCTACATCAGTCTCTGTTGCTATTGGCTCTGCCTTCTCAAGCAAGAACCTGTCATAGCACACATCCTGCTTGTCAAAATGCTGTTTTCACACCTTATTATGAGTTCAGCAGGACAAGAGCAAAGTTTACTCCTGTGCTATTTGGGAAGATAGGTTTGGTAAAGGAATAAGATTAGCAAGATTTCAGCAGAAATGTTTGTTTCAGAAGTCTATATGAATAGATTCTGTTCTTGTGCCTTAACCTGTCTGCCTCCATGTTAGAGAGGCCTGGGATTTCAGTTGTGATATTTATAAATATCTTTGTCTTTTGTTTGGCCATAGTGTCACCATTTCTTAGACTAACCTTAAATTTAGTATGTGACCCAAATTCACAGTAATATTCCTGCTTCAGCCTCCCGAGTTCTATGATTATGGAAGTGGACCACCATACCTGGCTTAATTGTGTCTTTTAAATGAAAATGGTAAGAAAATGTATATATGTATGTGCATGTATGTGTGGTAGGGAAAATTGTATTCATTTTTGTTTGACATTTTTTGCTTCTGTCCATTTATCTGTAGATTCAGGTTAAAATTTGGTGTCTTTTCTTTATTTCAATACAACTTTATTCCCAACTATGTTTTTGTTTTGTTATCAAATACATTATATTCCTGAATTTGATTTTTAAATCAATTAAGAGAAGAAATTAGCACCCACACAACACTTTAGTTTTACAGTACTAAAGATCAAACTCATGGCCTTATATATAGTAGTCTACCACGGCCTTATATATAGTAGTCTACCACTAAACACTTTCATTAGTCCTTGTTTCCTTGCGACTTGGTCAAGCCAAGGAATTTACCCTGGCCTTGAATTTGGTAGGTAGACCAGGGTAACCTTGAATGTATAGTCCTGTTTCTGCCTCTTAAGTGCTAGGATTATAGGTATATGCCAAATACCTATAAAGGCATTTTCTAGTCTTCCCCAGCACATTGAATGTCATCCCAACACCTTCATTTTTTCTCATAAAAAGTCAGATATTATCTTCTTGGAATTCCTTTATCAATACCTTTTTGTTGCTTTTAAGATTTTATATCTTGTTTTTCTAAGGATTTGCATGTCTACATGCAAATATGTGTTGTGTACAGGTGTAAATGTATATGTAGGCTAGAGGAAGGATACAAGGTATTCTGCCTTATCACTCCCTGCCTCACTGGGTCTATCACTATTCTTGGACCTGGGCCAGCAGCCAGTGATCATCTTATCTCTGCCCCTAACAGCGCTGAGTTTACAGCTGTGCAACTATGCCTGACATATAGGTGCTGGGATCTGAACTCAGCTCCTCATATTTGAATAGCAAGTACTCTTTATCTGCTGAGACATCTCTCCAGCCTGATCTTTTAAGATTCAGGGTATAGTGTGTCTGAGTTCGGACCTCTGTCTTCAGGCTGCTTGAAACTCATTTAATTTCTTAGTTATGTAGAGTTAATGTTATTCATCAAATTTAGGAAATTTTCAACAATTACTTCTTTAAACTTTTTTTTGTTTATCCTTTGCGAACTCTTATTATATGTTGTATATACTGGTGCATTCGATGTCTCACATTTAAGTAACACTCTGTACATAGTTTCTCATCCCTTTTTCTCTGTTCTTCAGATTGTATTAATGGAGGTATCACTCTATTTTGAGGTCTGCTTACTTTGACCACCTCCAGTGAAGTTTTCATTTTGGTCATTGTATTTTCCCACTTCAGAATTCTCATTTGTTTCTTTTTATTATTTTAGAATAATTTCTATTTATAGATATTCTCTATTTGAGACACTATTATTATGTTTTCCCTTTTGGGCTTTGCTTAATTCTATACTTTTTAGCATTTTTTTATGTATGGGTATGCATGTTGAAGCACCTGTATGGATGTCAGAGGGCAATTTGCAAGAGTTGGTTCTCCCCTTCCACCCTGAGGGTCCCAGGATTAAACTCAGGTTGTCAGTGTTTTGAGGAAGCAGCTTTACCCATTGCACCATCTGGCTGGCCCTGGTTGTGTATTTTTAATTAGCATACAAAGTAAGTTTCATTATGGTATTTACAGGTATGATTTGTCTTTGCCAATCCTCCTGTTGCCATTTTCTCCTTTCTCTGCTTCCTGCTTTCTACCATTTCATGGTTTCCCTTAGTTCTTTCAACATACTTAGAATAGCTGTTTAAAAATCATTGTCTCCAAAATTCAATATTTAGGTCCTTTCAAAGGTAGTTAATGCTGCCTGCTCTTTTCCCTGTATTTTGATTTACCCTGTCCTATTTCTTTGCATATTTCCTTGTTTTGCTTAAAAAATTGGCATTTTAAGATAGTTTATTGCAACAGTGTCTATTGAGTTCCCTGCTAGTTTTGTAACTTGCATTATTAGTTTTGTGGCTTGGTTGGATTACAACAAAGTCTATGTCTCTGCCTTGTGCCACTCTTATATGTGGCTCCTTCAAGAGTATAACTTTGGGCAGAGGCACTTACTTTAATCTCTCCATGAATGACTATTGTAGCTGAACTCTTGAACTATCTTGTCCTTTGCGGTCCCTGACATGTTTCTGATGAATCTTGTATGAGTGTTACATCCAGTTGTTAGTTTACCTTATTAGCTTATAGGTCTAGAATATTTATGTTTTTAGTTGAAATAGAATTCTTTCCCTCCTCCCAGCAGACCATCCCTCAAAACTCTCCAATGTGCACCTCCCACTATCAAGTTGGAAGCTTCTATTACTTTGCATTTGTTACATATGTGTGTGTGTGTGTGTGTGTGTGTGTGTACGAATATATACAAACAGTCTGCGTGTGTGTGTGTGTGTGTGTGTGTATCATTTCAAGGCTGAGCACTTTGCATTCGTCTACTAATAAGGGAGCCCATCCTGGGAGAAGCTAATTTTTCTCCCATTTATCGACTGTAGTTCTTTATCTAATGGTGGGACCCTAGGGAAGTTTTCTCCTTCCACATTAACATATCTATTGATATTGCTATAGTCTCAGTCTTTTTATTGTAGCCATTTCCCAGGAGAGACTGTTTCACATCAGATGACCTGACATTCTGGCTCTTACAATCTTTTACTTCCTCCTTCCTTGATGTTCCCTAAACCTTATATGTAGGATCTGTTGCTTTTTTTTTTCTTGTTCTTTTAAAAAGTGTGTGTGTGTGTGTGTGTGTGTGTGTGTGTGTAAAAGTGTGTAAGAGAGAATATATATGATATGTGTTGGATAACTGTCATGGTCCTTTGTGCAAATATGAGGACAACTTTGGAAGTCATCTCACTGGCCTTTGCTTGCCTTTTGATGATTCCTTGAGGCATAACATGTTTCACAGTCTGAAATAATTACATGTGGGTCTTTTTTACACTAGTGACCTTTAAAGTCCAGTTCTTTTTTATTTTAATAATTTTATTTCAGGTATATTTAAAAAATCATAAATGGGGTTTGTAATCCAAAGGTGAAACACATATTCTTCAGAGTCTGACAAGCAATTAAGACCATACTTTCCAAACCCATTTTCATTGCTATTTTTCAGGTTTCTGAGGCCTAGTATTTAAAGTGTTCTTTTCTAAATGTACATGACTCTTGCACACTTGTTGATAAAGGTTTTCTATAAACTTTTCATCAAATACAAAGAATGGTTTCCACCCAAATATTACCAGTATGGGAAAAATGTCTACCAAGCGTTCAGTTCTGTCAGAACCAGTACTATTTTCTAGAATACAAGAAAATATAGATAATGAAGTTAAATTATGCTCACAGACTTTGGCCTCCATCCTACTTCATCATTATGCAAGGTTGTTGAGATTTACTGGCAAAGAAAACCCCAGGTGCACTTGAGAGGAGGTTACTTTTGAGGAAAAAGGGGTGCCTTGTTAACTTCTCTCAAATATTTATTTTAAATAAAAAGCTAAAAGAAACATTTTTAAATGCTTTGAGTATTGCACAGCTTACTAATCACACAAATAAGTAAATAAAGACTGTCTTTTAAGGACATTTTTCCATCTTTAAGATGACCATTTATTTACCTTTTTGGTTTTTTTACTGCCTAACTTCAATATTTAAAGTTTTTGTATTCTGTACTTCAGTATTGTGTTTTTTTTAAATGATCTTTAAAACTCAGAACAGACACCAGACCAGTGCTCTCAAGTCATACTGTTTACTATAATGAAGAAATGAAATGGACAGAAATCTGAGAAGGTTCCCTTTGTTGTGAAGGTGAGCAAACCTTCAACATGGGAGCAATTTAGAGTCTCTGACTTGCTGAAAATGAGAACACTTGCACTCAATAAGTCAATATATTATTCTTAAAAATTAAAGTTTGGCCACTAAGAAAAAACTGGACAAAAGCTATCTACCGCAAACAACTAAAACAGCTCTACTCACTCCCTCTACTCCCCACAAAAAGAGAAGTAGCAGGGGCTGAAGCCTTTACATCTGAAATCTTAGCTCCAACTTGCTTGAGCTGGTCTATGTACTCCATGCTTCAATGTGCCCCCACTTACTCCACTTATACATTTACATCCATACACATGTTCATATATATATATATATATTCATTAATTCTCTAGTAAGTCACTTTTTTATGTTTGTTGGTAAACTATGAGGAATTTGAGCTAGATGTATACAGGGTTTTATAGGTACATTGTAAACATCAGAATCACCTGGGTCCTTTTGTCCAAAAGCCTGAAATCAAATTATACAGCTAGGGACCACTACTTTCCCAGATGGCTGTTCACAAACTATACACTGATCAAGGGCAGAGAAAAAGCCCTCATAACTGATGATTAGATGAGAAGGCAAAGGTATAATCTCAGTCAATCTGATTTGCCAGGGAAGAAAGCCTTATGTACTATCCACAGGAATAAAGTTAAACACAAAATCAGGATCAAGTAAACCATGTGAACTAAGTATGCTATCTAGCAGATCTACATCCAAATCTTTAGATCTCCTCTGCTGTTGACATATTAACTGCTATTAACTGTCAAAACGTCTTGGTCAACTTTCAGGATAGCTGCTTTTCCATTTTCTGGGCCCAGTACCTTCATTGCCAAAGGACAATTTAAAACTTGATCATTATTGTCACTGTTTGAAAACTCTAGTGAATATTTGAAACAGTCTAGGCCTAAAGGTTCCTTCTGTTCTTTTAAATTTTCAAACATCAATCTGGAATTATTTATTATGAAAATGCCTTGCCCCTGCCACCATCTTCCTCCACCCTCAGTCATAGGTCCAGTCCTTGAAGTCTGTTCTAATGTCAGGAAGGTACCTTTTAGCTGTCTCTTTCAGTAGCTTGCTCTCTGAAAAACATAAAAGTTGATCTACCTTTCAGTTAATGCTGTCGGAGCAGTGCAAGACTTCTCTTAGCTGCTTGCCACCAATCTCCTTTTTAATATTGTCCATAGACTTGAAATTTCTCATGTTGTATTACTCATAAAGTCAGCTCCCTATTGAGAAACTGTCCTTGACAGCCACTTCTTCCTCAGGCACTACTATTCATGCTCTAGAACAGGCAATTGAGGTAGTAATTTTCTTGAGCTAATATGCTGTTCTATGTGTGATGCACGAGGTAGAGGTGGCAGTCTTGGGTCTTTTCTTGGTTTGTATCTCCTGGTATAGACTATTTGCCTTCTGAAAAAACAGGAATAAAAGCAATCAGAACATAGTATTTGGCTTTTTTCTTTTTTTCTTTTTTTATTCTTTGTCTAGGATAGAGTTTCTCTTTTGATCATGCTTGATAGAATTGGAGCCCCTACAAGGCCAGGACATGGTGTTATCCTAGACTCAAAGTTGGAGATAATCCCAATTACTGGAGGCTAAACAATTATGGCTCAGATGCTCCAGAATTTTACTTTCATTATTACTATTTAGTGAGGCTTCTTGAATTGTTTTTCCATTTCTTACATGTCTTTACAACCTTTTACAGAAACTTTAAATGATTTTAATCAATTATGGTAATTTTTCTGGAGATAGGCTCTAAGGTTCTTCGAGCACCTCTAGTTTGACACAAATATACTTAAAAAGCTATAATTCTTCAAACATATTTTATCTTCTGTACCTCACCAATGAACTTGGAGTTTCCCTCCTTTAGCCTGAAATTAGAAGGCCTTTTCTATAACCACCAGTTTCAGTTAAAAAAAAATATATATCAACTTTGAATATGCAAATGAGTTTTAATTTAATTTTATTTTAACAACATGGTTTTCCTGGCATGGATGAGGAAAAATTTTGTCTCTAAACCACTAAAATTTCAGTTTTCTTAGTAATTTAATCTCTGAGAACTTCAAACTATTAGAGAGAAGGAAGGGTCTTTGATTCCCCAGGTGCAAGCAATTCCTGGTGATAGTAAAGCTATGTGCCATCCTTCTGCAGTCATTATCCACATACATGAACTTTTGCCCTTTCTATTTATAATATTGGCACTGTAGTTTTGAGGGGTTTAATGTAAGCCAATAGCTGGTACCCTCAGGGACCGTTTCCAGCTGCTGTTTCACAGCAGGGTAATTATTCTCAGAGAAGCTCATTTTCATGGTTAATAGAGCATCTGAAGACTTAGTCTGAGACAAGTTAGGATTTTTTTAAAAATTATTTTAATTTCATGTGTAAGAGTATTTTTCTATATGTGCCATATCTGGTACCCACAGAGGCCAGAACAGGATGTTGGATCCCCTGGAATTGGAGTTACAGATGGTTATGAACTGCCATGGTGCTGGAAATTGAACCTGGGTCCTCTTCGAGAACAGTCAGTGCTCTTAATCACTGAGCCATCTCTCTAGACAAAAGGATGGGTTTTTTAAACATTTTTAAAATATTAGGAAATAATTCATGGCATACACAAATAAGAAATTTGAATTTGTGTCCATACATAAAATTGTACTGGCTCATAGTCCCTGCTCTTGTGTTTGTGGATGGTCAAGCTGAGTAGAGTAGAATTCTGCAAAGCCAAAAATACTAATCACCTAGTCCCCAAGATAAAGCTCACCTACTTTAAAATGTGCTTTAGTGAAATATTATTGGTAATTGTTTTTAGTAGACATGACAGATGTCCAAAAAGAGAATTTCAGGAAAATTATATTTTAAAATGGAAAAAAAGAATGTGACCTATACTTCCATCAAGCAGATTTAATACAAGGAAAACTTGTAAGTTATAAAATTTTCTGCTTGATCTTAGATCATGGTTTTGTGACAATTTTCTCTATAATTAATATATTTATTTTCAGTTTAAAAGAAGTCTTCCCCCTTATTTGATGCCTTACTGGGGACATAATATTATTATTATGGGGACTTCAAATATTATTTTGTGTGATATATGCCTGTTTATGTAGGTATATGCTTATGTGCATACAGATGAATACCAGAGGTTGATGTCAGTTATTTTCCTTAATTACTGTTCTCATTTTTGAGACAGCTTCTCATTTAATGTGGAGATAATCTATTTACCTAAGCTGGCAGTCCAGTCAGCTTTAGGGATCTGCCTGTTTTTGCCTCTCAGTGCTGGGATTATTGACAAGCCCAGGTCTGGCTTTTATTTGGATGTTGTGGATCCCAACTGAGGTCCTCATACTTGTGCAGCAGTCACTGTACTGAATGAACAATCTCCCCACCCCCAGAAAAGTACTTTTTAGTGTTATGTCTTCACTGTGTCCAAATTCCTCAATACTTCTATTAAAGTAATTTAAAAATTGGAAAAAATAAGTGAATAGTTCCTCGTGCCATATAATTTTTTTCAAAATTCAAGTTTAGATATGGGAATTTAAATTTAATCTTTTTTCAGGCATTGGGTGCCTTAGGTTAGCCATAAACTTGCTATAGAGCTGGGGATGACCTTGAACTTCTGATTCCCCCTACCTCTAACACCAAAGTGCTAAGATTACAGGCATATGACACCAAACCTAGTTTATGGGCTATCGGAGATTACGGTATACATTTTTAAGCTAGTTTTTTTCCCTGAAGAGTTTAAACAAAAGATTGAGCACATGAAGGGCCTATGGAACATGCATGTAATCTCAGGAGTTGGGAAGTAGAAACAGGAAGATGTGGATCTTCAAGATAATCTTGATCTACACAGTAAGTTTAAGGCCAGCATGGGCTTCATGAAACTTAGTCTCTAATTAATTATGTTCAGCTTGGTAACAGTCAATTTGATTTGTAGCTAGGACAAAAAATTTATAAGACAAAAGTGCTAAAACAAGAGAGCTGGAGAGATATCTCAGCAGTTGATTTCCCTTTGACAGCAGATTATCAATTGCAAATAACTAGTTGGTTAGGGGTGTTACTTTGTTTCCAGAACCCTCTCAGTGCTCTGGGACCCTTTCTGTCTTGAACTTGTGCTGACCCTAGTCACAGTCATTGTAAGTTCTGTTGTGTCTGGAAAATGCTGTTTCTTGGAGTCATCCACCACCTCTAACTCTTGCAATCTTTCTGCCTTCACTTCTGTGTCCCTGAGCATTAAGCAGGGAGTGATAAAGACCTCCATTTAGGGCTGGGTGCCCCAAAATCTTCTCACTTTCTGTATACTGTCCACTGTAGGTCTCTGTGGTAGTCCCCATCTACTACAAAAGTACCTTCTTTGATGAGGGTTGAGTGTGAAATTCATTGATGGGCATTGCAGTATGTCATTAGGAGTCATTTTACTGCTACTTCTTTAGCAGAATAACAGTAGTAGGTTTTTCCTGAGGAGGATGGCCAGTCTAGTCTCAGGTTGCTGGCTGCTTTAGCAGTGTCAGATGTGGGTTCCATATCATGGAGTGGGGCTTAAATCCAATCAAAAAGTGATTGGTTACTACAATAATATTTATGAACATTTATATCAGTATATCTTGCAGGCAGGTTACACTGTAGTTTGTAGTGTTTATAGCTTGGTGACACTGATGCTTACTTGACTCTTCTGCTGTCATGCAGAGTTATTTCCGGAAGCATAAATGCTACTCAGTAAGTATGAAGTTTCTAGTTGGATATCAGCTTGACTTCTCTGTGTTTGTGACATAAGTGATGGCCTTACCATCAGGTTGTAGAAAGCAAGCAATATACTTGATAATCTCCTGTGATGTGTTGGGATGGGCCATGGGAAACATTTGGCCAACAATTCAATAAGATGTAAACTATTCCTGGCACAACCTCCAATATTTTCAAAAGACTTTTCCAGAGTCAGGCCACTGGAAAGTCAAATTTATTTGTATACTTATATATTTATGTGTACTTACAAAGAAGATTGATTATAAGAATGTCACATAATGTATTTTTAGCATTAAGTGCGCTAAAAATTGAGCACATAGTTAATGCCCTTTAAACATAATGCTTATGCTTTTCAAAGGATCATGATTCAGTCCACTATAATTATTCTATAGAACAAAAGATGTTGCTTTTACATGAGAATTGCTAATGGTGTGAAAAATTTCAACAGATTTTTCAGAAAACCTTTTAAAGCAATCATTTATCAATGTGCTTCTTTAAAGCCATTTCTATTCACAAAAGTTAATAGTACCTATATTAAATATCAAATAATGTAGATTTTTTAAAAATTTAGACTAAAAACTAATATGTGTTGATTATTTATTTAAACTAAAAACTAATATGCCATTTTATAATTCTTGGTTATCAAGGGGTCCAAGTTCCTGTGGTTCAGAGAACAGGCAATGAATTTATATAGTTTCTAAAACTTAAAAATCTTTAACATCTTTACCAGTGAAGCCATACACACATGGTAGTGATTTTTAAATTAAGTGTTTTTCTGTTTTGAGCCTAATATATTTGAGATGAAAATAACACAAAGTGTTGTTCATACTGTGCATCTTCTCCTTCCCTGTCCTACCAGGTCTGCCTGTTCAGGGCCATAGCTGTGCTTCTGTATCACTTGCATTCTGAAATACTTTATGTTTCTTTTTTCCAGGCATCTAGTGGAAATTATTATTTCATCCCTTACACTGTGACACCATGTGCTGATTACTTTTGCTGCGAGAGTGATGCCCAAAGGCGAGCCTCAGAGTACATGCAGCCCAACTGGGACACCATCCTGGGCCCACTATGTATGCCCCTGGTGGACAGGTTCACTACCCTCCTTAAGGACATCCGTGTGACTTCATGGTAAATTCCAACAGCCACTAAAAATTCTGGGAGTCTTGCAGAAATCTTCCCGTCAATTTCAAGGAGGTGGTATACTTTGAAGTGACCACATTGCCCAGAGAATAGGGGTCATTGTCTATCTACTTAATCATCTTGGAATCCATCTTTACCCCCTTAGTGTCTCACTAAGCTGACTTCTTGAGATGAAACCAGAAAAGGGCATGATCATAATTGGTTGGGCCTGAGGCTAACCATGGTTCCTTATGTGACCTTGATATGCAACTCTTCTTCTCCATGGCTCTTTTCTTTATAAAAAGTGAAGTGAACTCTATGGTTGTTTTTAATAATCTCTTTCAACTCTAAGATTCTGTGTTTTCAGATAGTTTCTGAACATAATTTTTTATTCTCAGTTATTCAGGTTCTCAATATGCCAGAGCAAGGTCATTCTGACCTTAAGCTCTTGTCATAAGCATGTATTGAGTCAAACTTCAGCCAACCTGACCTCAGGATGTCTTGTGACATGTTATCTGTAGATGTACGTCATGGAGTATGGTGTCCAGTCAGAGGCATACAGGTTTGAGTATGAATTCTGGCTTAGGTGATTGGTCACCTGAGTAGCCTTGGAAAAGTCACTTCCCCTCTTTGAACCTTAGTTCTAAATAAACGGTGCCTTCAGTATTGTTAGTTGAAAAGTTAAAAGCAGGAAATGATTATTAACTAGAGGATCCCTGTTGTTTTGCTCACAGCCAATTTAAAGGATTTATTCCTGTAAGTTGTGTCATAAGAAGGATTTGTTCTTCCAAAACAAATGAAAATCCAAAGGACTGGCAGAACTGACTTGTAATGAAATGTCAGTGACCTCATGTCATACTTTGGCTCAGATCATGGCACCCTGAACCGTGGAAGGTTACTGTCTAGAAAGTCTAGAAGTCTAGAAAGCCAGACGGCATCAACAGAAAACAAATAGGGGTTTCTTTGACACTTTGATTGTTACTGTATTAATTCAAAGGAAAGATTTTAGTGAATTTTAGAGAGAAACCTCTCCTAATAGCATATTTTAAGTCCAACAAAGAGACAATATAACTTGAATCTGACAGAGAAATGTTATTGTAAGAAATAGATCCATGTTTGTTCCTCATTCAATAAATTCATGTAGTAGGAGGAAAACAAACTTTGGAGACATTTGTTTTAATTTCCAAAAGCTCAAAATACCTGTTGGTGAATTCTTTTCTGTGACTGGTGTCTGTCAATTTTTGAGAGGGTCAGTGGTGCTTAGGTTTGAAAACCTCTATAACAGGGATGGCCAGTAAGAGTTTAGTCCAAGATGGCTGTATAACTTTCTACTTATCAAGCCAAACTAATAACACCTTAATAGCTTTGATGCCTTTATAGTCTGCTGAATGGGCAATGGATGTCACCCAACTTAGTGACTCATTCAGTTAACAGAGTTTTAAACTGGCAGAATCTACTAATTTGCTCATCATTAGTGTAATGGCAGTTGACAAATAAGGAAATAAAGAAGTACACTGGTATTTTTATATCGGGACCATTTCTGCAGGCTATCTATTCTTTAAATGGTAATTGAGGTCTTATTAGGTGCATTGGACTAGGCTTTGTACTATATGTACATTTATATGCCCCCATTTTATAATATTCAGACTAAGTACTATTTGTCCCTATTTTATCTATGTTCTATTTCTTACTCTATAATTGATTTCCTTTTTCATAAGTGAGAAGCTTAAATTTATTTTTATAGTTATATAATTTCATCTTCATAATGGGTTGATAGTATTACTGCTTGGTAATGCTCAGCCTCTATTTAAAATTACTTGGAAAATAGACAAGATACTTAACTCAATCTATGGTCATCATTGTAAGTTGGCTTCTATACCACTAAATGAGGATTTAGTTTTTGAAGTTTTAAATGAAGTACCATATACTAATATTGGCTTATGAGAGACTATGATGACATTTCAGGGTAGATTTACACTGTTTTAAATGTTTTTACATGCTCTTTTGTTTAGGTGCCTACAAGAGAGAATTTTTTTTATTTTATATTGGAAAACATTTTTGCAGAAAAATATAACAGGGAAAACTAAGGATGGAAGGTACAGTTGTCTGTTATCTTCCTAACATGGTCTCTGTGTAACCCCTTCTTGGATTGCTCAAGGATACATCACTAGTTTCCATTCTCCTTCACCTGGGAACAGCTTCATGACTACTAACTGGGAAACATTAGTAGATTAAAATATTTTTAAATGAATTTGCCTAGGTTTCATGCCTTTTGGAATTTTGTTTGGCTTTTGATAATCTTTTGATAGTAGGGAAAATTAAATAATCATTTTATTTACTTTATGCTGTGTGTGTATATATATAATATAATTCCCAGGGAGTTGCATTGAAAATTCTATAGACTATCTGAAATTTAAGCTTTGAAGATACTTTCAAGGTTGTAATAAGCTGAGTTTTTATCACTTACTAGTTTATTGCTGTAGTATGCAAAATGTAGATAACTGTGTTTACTGGTATCGGAAGACTCGGGGATGGCCAAGACCCCTTTGTATTATTGAGAACCATACTTGTTTGAGCACTCAAGAGTCTTGGATGCATGTATGTAATTGGGGGGTTTGTTTTCTTTTCCAGTGCTTATTATAAAGAAACCTTGTTAAATGACATCCGTAAAGCCAGAGAGAAATACCAGGGTGATGAACTGGCAAAAGAGTTGACTCGGATCAAATTCCGCATGGATAATATTGAGGTTCTGACATCGGACATTATTATTAACTTACTTCTGTCCTACCGTGATATCCAGGTATGAAGTGTGCTTAGGTGACACTAGCATATATATGCTTGACGTTTTGTCCCATGGAATTTCTCATACAAAGTATGCTTACTTATATCAGGAGTGTGATGAAGAAGCTGCTCTATCTAAATAGGTATGTGGCCTGATGATGGGCTTTAATAGATGATTTAAAGGTAGTTTTGTCATATTAGAGCTGAAGTAAGCATGCCAAGAGCCCCTGTTGTGATTAAAATAAGAAACTAAGAATTTTAACATTTTACATATATTTTATTCTAGGTAATACTCTGCAAGTCTTCCATAAATCCTGATTTTTGAGTCCTCTTAACCCTATGGTTTATGTTTTCTCTTATCATTTCTATTTTTTTATTTTATTTAACTTTATATAACAAAGTCCAATTAAATGAAAACAAACATTTATATACAATATTTGGGAATTTGGGCGTCGTTCTTTCCAAACTACTTCCTGCTGGTAAGGGGCGCTGTCATGGGGGATTCGAAGAAGATTCAGATATCCTGGCTATAGTCTGTAGAGCTGTTTTGTCCAGCTGTTTTGAATGTAGGATCACCTGGTACTCTGTTTCAGGCAGTCTGGTGTGATCAAACCACGTTAGTCTGGAAGGAATCCACATCTTTTCATTTTCTGTGGAAACAAAAATAGAAATCCTTTTCCCCAGTAACTTGTCCTTCAACTTAAATTTTGGAGTCAAAGCATTTTTTTAATTTAATTTATTATTTTACATGTCGATCCCAGTTCCCTCTCCCTCCCTTCCTCCCTCCCTCCCTCCCCCCAGCCCTCCCTCCCTCCTTCCCTCCCTTTTACCCTCTCTGCCCTCTAACATGCACTCTAAACACCCTCCCCTCCCATCCCCCCCACCCCACTTCCATATGTAGGGGAATGCCATCCAGTTGGGGTCATGTAGATCTGACAGGTCCTGTGAAGTAGGGACTAGGGCTTCTCTCCTGTCTCTAGATTAAGGCAGTTATCTCTCCATGGGGGATATGTTCGCAAAGTCCTTTTGTGCACAATGGATACATCCTGGCTCCACTGTCTGAGGTCCCTTAGACTGCTCAGTCCTTCTGGCTGAGATCCATAATCAGGGGGGCCTGAGTCAGTCCCATGTTGGCTTCCCAGCTATCAGTCTAGTGGCCATTAGCTCCTCCTTGTTCAGGTAAGCTGTCTCTATGTGTTTCTGCCGCATGGTCTTGTCCTCTCCATCTGCTACTGGGTTCTAGTTTGACTCTACAAGTGAAATTTGAGGCACAGAGAAATTAAGTATCCTGCACAGATTCACAGAGTGAGGGAAAGTCAGGATTCAGAGGCTGCCTTGCTACATTACCCTTGCCTTTGGTGCTTCTAGCATTTCCTTTATGCCTTTGTCACTTCTTTCTCTTTACTACCACTCTTCAGTGAGAGTAGAAGTAGCTGGGCTCTGTTAAGGAACTAGGGAAGCAGATGCCTATTTTAATATAGGCATTCCAAGTTACTGGAAAATTTTAGACCCAGGTTATGAGATAATGGACAATGAAGGGAAACTGAGGATTTCTCTTCAAATTTGAGCTAGTTTTAAGGGTATCTTGTGTCTTTTCCTTCTGGAGACACAAAGGATAACACACTTTACTTGTAGAATACTACAAAGCTGCACTACAGGTTGTTGATCACAGTTCTGAATGATGGAGAGAGAGAGCCCATTTATGGTCTGAACACAGAACAGAGTCAACTACTAAGGAACCCATGGGCTGAGTGACAAACAAGCTACCAGCTTTTAATGACAAGTGGTATTATGCAACAGGAAAATTTAATTGACTTTTCTAGAATTATTTCTTTTTGGTTTTGGTTTTGTTGTTATTTGGAGACAGGGTCTTATGTAACCCATTGAGTCTTGAATTTGCCGGGTATCTGAAGATGACTTGAACTCCCCATGCTCCTGCTTTTGCAATGGTTATAGGTGTGTGCCACCACACCCCTGCCCTTGAAATGTTTCTTTGAGTTGCTGGCTATTTTGTACCCTTCCCTTCCTGAATGCCGCCTTCTTAATTTTTCATTGGTAGAACTCTTAAGCCCAAAGAAGAGCTGGAAGGTTCCTGGGAGATATTGTCTTCTCTTTTCTGAGGCAACAGCATCAAAGTCTAAAGCCACATGTCAGGTTTCTGTATAAAGATCCTGTCTGCTGACTGGTTGTCAGTGAGTTATCCAATACCAGTATTTTCTAAGCCTGACTAATTTAGTAACTGTTGGTGGCACTGCTAACATGGAACCCAGTGGAGACACACGTGGTAGCAGTTTAACCCCTGGGGTAATTCATACAGCATTGGGAGCAATAGTTCATAGCCTGGGCTTATTTGGCATTGTCTGAAGAGACATTCTAATTGTCAAAACTGATTGTAGGGCAGGAGTACTTGTGACTTCTAGTAGGGATACAGCTACCCTTCCAGAAATACACAGGACAGCTTCCCAGAAAAGAGAAGTAAGCCTAGAATATCAACAGTGCTACAATTGAGAAATTCTAGCTTAAATTAATTTTATTTAGGCTAAATAGGAATGAGTAAGATGCTTTTCCATTTGCATTAAAATAAGTTTTCTTGTGTGTAATTCTGCTGCTGGTATTAAACCTTCCAACCTTCCACACTCAACACATAACATCTTTTTCCTTATTGCTAGGCTGATTTGTGCACTTCTTTTTGGATTTAACTAATGTTTTATTGATCCCTGTGGTAGAAGGAATTCCTCCTCTGTCTCATTTATCTTCTTTTTTTCCTCTGTGCTTGTCAAGGCTACAATTAATTTCACTAAATACTATCTGCAAGGAAAGGCTTATGTTTAAATTTTGAGGCTGTCTTATGTTTGTAGCTATTTGGAAAAACCTATGAAGAGATGTTTCTTCTTTTTCACACTGAGATGTTGTCCCAACAGGACTATGATGCAATGGTCAAGCTAGTAGAAACATTGAAGATGCTACCTACATGTGATTTGGCTGATCAGCACAACATTAAATTCCACTATGCATTTGCACTGAATAGGTAAGAATAATTATGTGTAGTGTTTGTGAACATGTGATCTGTTAAATTCTTCTGTTGTCTATAACATTCATCAGATGTGATCCATATCATATGCTAATAGCCAAAGGTATGAAAATATACAAGATACTTTGCCTTTGAAACATAATTCTAACTATGAGATCAGACATGGAAAAAAATCTTAATAGGGCCAGATATGGTGGTACATACCTTTATTCCATGCACCCAGGAGGCAGAGGCAGGCAGATCTCTTGAGTTTAGGTCAGCCTGGTCCATATAACAAGTCCAGGCTAGCCAGGGTTATATAGTGAAACTCTGTCTCAAAAACAAAATGAAACAAAAAACTGAAGAAATTCTAATAGCTTGGGGGGATATGCAGTTTAATGAAGTGATATAGAAGTATAGCAAAAGGAGAGAGTTGTACTGTGTAGGGGTAGAAGTGCTTCTTTGTATTTTCTAGTCTAAGTTTTAAAGAATTATACCATGGATTGGAGAGAGTAGAATGTGGAAGAGAATGAAAGACCATTCCATTTGGCTGGAGTGTGAGCATAGAATTCTTTTGCACAAGGTGCATCCAAGTAATATCTAGTGCAACCAGAACACAAGATGCAAGTGAAGGCAAATACAGGATATAAGGTTAAGTGTGGAGGATGGGATTATATATGAGAAAGGTATTGCCAGGTGATTACATGCATTTAATCCCAGAAATCTAGTCCCAGACATTAATTCTAGACAGAGGCAGGGGAATCTCTCTTGAGTTCAAAACCAGTTTGGTCTACAGAGCTTGTTCCATGTCAACCAGGGATACACAAAGAAACTATGTCTCAGAAAAAGAAGAAAAAGGAAAAATAAAGGAAAAGAAAAAAAGGTATTGGTGATATCTTTTAGGCTATGAGGGACTAGCTGAAGCAGTAAGATTTATATTGCACAATAGATAAAAATAGGTCTTATTTAGGGTTTATATTGCTGTAATGAAACACCACAAGCAAAAAGAAAGTTGGGGAGGAAAGTGTTTGGCTTACATTTCACTGTTTGTCATTGAAGGAATTCAGGACAAGAACTCAAACAGGGCAGCAATCTGGAAACATGAAGTAGCAACAAAAATAACATTGGGGGGTCAAAACAGGATGAACTATATTTAAGGGGGTCACAGCATTAGAAAGGTTGAAAACCACTGCCCTAGAATGTTGGGATCATCTGTATAGTTGAAGCTAGTTCACTGCCACTCTTACATTTGCGACTGATGGGACAGGGACAAGAAGGAAGTATGAGGCAAGTGATTTCCTCCCTCCCTCTTATCCTTTCATGATTTTGTATGTTGTAGTTCTCTTCCCTTCCCGCCCCCCAACAACTACCTCCAGATATACCTCTTACTTCCCCCTCAATTTGTTTCCCTACTTTTTTAAAAACCCATCAAGTTTGTGGTGCCTGTATATTCTTGGTTGTGCAGTTGACCTACCCTAAACTTATATACTAACAGTAGATTGATTATATTTCCTGGGTATGGGTAAGACTTCATGCCCATCTCACCTCTCCATGCTGAAATTTTGTCTGGCACAGGTCTTGTGTATGTCGTTAAAACCACTGTGAGTTCATATGTGGACTTGCACTGATGTGTCTATAAAACAGTTTCCTTGTAGCCATTTACAACTTCTGGCTCAAGATACTCCTTCTGTCTACTCTTCTGCAGTGATCCTGGGACCTCTGGAAGAGGGTGGTTTAGTATATATGTTCCATTTAGGATTGACTATTCCATGGTCTCTTATTCTTTGTACCTTGACCAGTTGTGGGAGTTAACACCATCCACTACAAATAGAACTTTCTCTGATGATGGGTGATACATACATTAATCTGTGGCTGTGTTACTAGAAATCAGTTTAATACTATGTTCATTTAATAGAATAATAGTAGATTATACCCTAGGACTACAGGTTCTTGGCCTGATAATGGTCCCAAGTATGGATTTCATCTTCTGGGCTGGGGCTTAAATCCAGTCAGAAAGTGGTTATTACTGCCATGATGTTCATGACACTATTGTCCTTGATCTTAATAGATCAAGTGTGGTGTGTGTGGGGGGGTGCGCATGCACACATGTATACAATGCATATACATGTATTTATGTGTATGCATATATGTATGTTTCTGTGTGCATATATGCATACTAATAAAGGAGTTGAAATTGAGTCCATATAATGAAGCAGTAGTACCTCTACTAGGCACCATAAGCTAAGAAATAAAAAGCCCCATGCTAGGAATGGGTTGCCTATTTGGAATTGTTGGCCAGTAAGGTTTCTTAGACTCCCCCCCCCAACATTATAGGTGATTGCCAATGCTATTGGTTATCCTATAGATCCTGGTGACAAGACTGTTCTTACGACAGCATGCTCTTGATTCATAGGACATGAAAAATTCAAGCTGTTACTCATCTGGAAGCTCCATCCTTGCGGGATAGCTTTCCTAATGTGGAAAGGTGCTGTGCATGCTACAGAGGAGAAAAGTAAATGAGAGATTTTCTTTAAAGTGATGTCTTAGTAAGGGTTACTATTGCTGTGCTAAAAACAATGATCAAAAGCCACTTTTGGAGGAGAGGGTTTACTATTCATCACTGAAGGATGTCAGGACAGGTACTTGGAGGCAGGAGCTGATACAGAGGCAGTAGAGGAGTGCTGCTTACTGGCTTGCTCCTCATGGCTTGCTCAGCCTGCTTTCTTATAGAACCCAGGACCACCACCCTAGGGATGACATCACCCATAGTGGGTGGGCCCTCCCCCATCAATCACTAATTAAGAAAATGCCCTATGGACCTGTTTACAGCCTGGACTTCTGGAGGCATTTTCTCAGTTGAGGTTCTGTCTTCTCAGATGACTCTAGCTTGTGTCAAGTTGACATAAAATTAGTACAAGTGAGTTACTACTTCTTTTATATTCCTTTGATATGAACTTAAGTCAGTTGACTCCATATTGCTGCAGGTGAAGTTGAAAAATGTAGTGTAATGGCTGGTTTTGTGTGTAAACTTGACATAAGCTAGGGTCATCTTGATGGGGGAACCTCAGTTAAGAAAATGCTTCCATGAGATCCAGCTGTAAGGCATTTTCTTAATTAGTGATTGATGGGGAAGGGCCCATCCCATGGTAGGTGGTCCTGGGTTCTATAAGAAAACAGACTGAGCAAGTCATGGAAGCAAGCAGCACCCCTTCATGGCCTCTGCATCTGCTCCTGCAACCAGGATCCTTCCCTGTTTGAGTTCATGTCCTGATTTCCTTTAGTAATGAGCAGCAATGAGGACTTGTAATCCAAATAAACCCCTTCCTTCCCAGCCCGCTTTTTGTTCATGGTGCTTTGTTGCAACAATAGAAACCCTAAGTAAGACATGTAGTTTTTAGCTAAATGACCATCAAAACGTGACTACTGTGAATTTGCAGGACAAGTAGTGTTTCAAATTCAACCTGTCAAGATCCCAGGTGTCTAAATGTCTTATTTCCACTGTCTTTCTTCTTCCGTGGGTAATATATAGGGAACATTAATTATTTTAAGAATAATGCTAAGACACATTTTCTGCCCCCAGTAAGTAAGCTGTTACTTACATTATTATGTCAGAACAATACAGAAGAGTATTCTAGAAATATATGTGATAGAGGCTTCTAGTGTGGCTTCATAAATCTTCCAATGAATGACATCTTTAAATAAGGAATACATAAAGTAAGTGTTCTAAATGAGCTGAGAATTATTGCATCTGGTTTCCCAGTTTCAGAGGCTGTTCTTTTTCAGCAGCTGTATTTAAGCTTCAAATTAATGATATATCACTAGCAGCAACAAAACAGGAGCCCATGTTTTCCCAGAATCTTGCAACCTATGTAAGATGAACATCTCATAAAATAAGATAAAAATTTTGCAAGCAGTGAAAATGTATAGATTTTGAATGTTTAATTTGATGAATTTGAGAAATGAATATACACATCTAAGCAATACCCCTTCCAAAATGAAAAAAAAAAAATCACCATGAATGTTTCTTGTTCAGCTTTGTCTACATTCTCTACCTCTCCATAGACAACCAATGTTGCAACCTCTATCTTCATATATTAGTTTTCCTTGTCTTTAATATCACATAAATGTAATCATACAGCATGCTCTTTTGTGTTTGGCTTCAGGATTTTAACATGTTGATGATGTTCGTATATGCTGTTGTGTGTATCACTAGTTTTTTGTTGCTATAGAATATTCCATCATACAGATATTCTATGATTTATTCATGGACATTTAGGATGTTTCAGGTCTGGAATGCTAAAATAAATGCCTTTGTAAGCATAGATATAGACATACATTTATGTTGGATACATACATACATACAGTATATGTAGTGGATAACAGCAAATAATGATGGAATTTTGATGCATCAAGGGGAGGGTGCATTATAATCTCTATGAAAATGTGTTCTCTCCTACAAGTTCTTCACCCCCAAACTCCAGTGGCTTTTTAAACTCAACTCCCCAAAGTAGGGGGAGTATCTGAGGAATGCAGGCCAGCCTTCATTAAGTCTGAAAAAATGAAGTCTAACAATCCTGTTCCCCTAGTGTTGTAAACTCTAACTTTAGTAACACTGGCCTCCATGTGATAGATTGTTGACCTAAAAGAATTAAATGTGTCAGCATTTGTGAAATTCTTGAGTAAAATTAGGTTGATAAATAAGAACTGGGAGCTATGTAAGTTGTTTGTTGCTATTTTTTTTCTAACTAGACAAAATAGAGCATACCCATTGTCAGATAGTGGATAAAATAATGATTATTGTCCTCTCGAATGAATGAAAGAATAAAACAGGGTTTGAAGTGGAAAACTGACATCTAAAAATGTGTATGACAGTATGAGATGATTCCGAGACAAATATATTTCCAATCTGGAGGAAGAATAGTTGATATTGCACACAAAAGACCAACATCCTTTTTACTTCCTTGTCTAATTGTCTCCTGTCAGACACTGACTCTGTTGAGCTCAGGCAAGGGTCCTTGGTACTGAGAACCTTATTTTTCACACAGTAAACTAAGAGTTTTCACTTGCTTCATCTGTATACATAGTCTTGAAGTTCATGTTTCTATTTTAACTTGTCCAGCAGTCAGCATAGTTATAGTAGGATATGGCTTTGTATACAGTTTTAAGGAAGTGATTAGTGCTACCTTTTATGTATAAGGGAAACATAGTGTTGGGGAGGAAGAAAGGCATATTCCTGCATTTCAATTGACCTTTAACTTTTATGAAGTGAACCAAAACATGACCGTAAATTAGTTACTAAAGGTTGGCAGGCATGAATGATATTTGACCCTCAGATGGCAAGGGCTCCCTGTCAGTGGGAAAGCTGGCTTGAGCCAGCCAGCATTTCCTGGTATCTTCCACTTCACTGCATTCAGAAGCCCATTCAAAGCTACTTGAAGTTTCCACTGAGCAGTTAAACTGCGAATCATTTATGAGAAATTTTGTGTCTGCTATTGGTGTTTTAGACAAGACTTTACTATTTACACTACTGCATAATATTCTAACCAAGGACCTAGCCAGTGGAATGAAAGTTGACTGTGCTAGACAGTGTCCAAGAGAAACAATTTAAAGGAGGAAATAGTCTCATTTGGCTCTCAGCTTCAGAAGTTTTAGATCATAGTCCCCAGCCCCATTCTGGATCTGTGGAGGCACTGTATGGTAGGGATCACATAATAGAGCAGGGAAACTCACTTCTTGGCTTGTAGGAGCAAAAGGGAATGGGAGGAGACAAGATATCTTTTCAGAGCATGCATCCAGTGACTCACTTCCTTCATCTCCTAGTTTTCATACCCTCCTGATGATAATGATATATTCTGAATCCATCAACAGATTGACTAGATTAGAGCCTTCAGGATCTAGTCATTTCTGAAAGGTCCATCAGCTAACAACTAAGCCCCCAATATATCCTAATATATGGCCCTGTTGGGAATAGTTCATATCTTAATTTTAACATTCTACCTCTGTTTCCCTACAAGCTCATGTCCATCTCATAATAAAAAATGCATTCAATATATTTCCAAGAGTCCCTATAAACTTAACAGTTCTTGTACTGTTAAAAAGCCCAAATCCATAGTCTTTTCGAAATCTAAAGGTAAACTATTAGTTGTGAACCTCTGTAAAATGTAGAAAGAATGCTATATACATTCCATATTCAAAGGCACAGAAAAAAATCCATTCCCAATTGGAGAAATGCGACCAAAGAAAAGAGGAATGGGACAAAAGAAAGATTAGAACTCAGTAGATCAAACCTTAAATCCTGTAGATCCATGTCTAGCATCCATGACACATGGTGCCATTATGTGCACTCTAGGTGGGTTGGGATTGTCCTGGGCTGAGGCCTTGCTGTTTGCAACCAATATGGCCTTTTAGGCTGGTCCTGCTTGCCCCTTTGGAGCTTTCTTTAGATGTTCAAGTTTCTGATATTCCTAGTAGTTTTATCTGCACAGCTTTTCACATTGCCCTCCAAGTGTTGCCTGCAGGGATCTCCATCCTGCCGTACATTACCTACTGGGTAAAGCCTCATGACACCCATAATTCTTGTTTTATATATCATTGTAAAAACATTATCTTATGGGTAACCTCAAGATTTGTTGCCAGTATAAGCAGAATCTGTGCTCCCCTTGGACTATGGTTTCTATAGCCTGTAAGTGCTTGGATGAGTAAACATGGAGAAACACTTTCCAAATGGCCTTAGCCAGCAGAAAACCCCAGAGCTCTTTTTTTTTTTTCAAAGCAAACTCAAATTTGTTAATCTTTATACCCTTGAGTCTGTAAAGACCCAGTCTGGGTCATTCCTGAAGATATTCAAGGTATCTTTCCTATGGTCCTGATGCAAAATAGTTGGTTTCTTTTAATGGCCTAGATCTCTTCAGCAGCTTTTTTGTTCAATGTAAAATACACAAATATTTCTACTTAAAATTCTCATTGTAAACTTGGCTAAAAGAAGGGAATGAAATAGATGCCACAATCTGAATGACAGCTTCCTTTGAACTTTCCACTGCCAAATTTTGTAGTTTACCACCTTTTTTAAATCATTTTTTATATGGGTGTTTTCCTTGCATGTATGTCTGTGTACCACTTGCATGCCTTGTACCTGTGGAGGCCAGAAGAGGCACAGATTAGAGATGGAGTTACAGAGGTTGTGAGCAACGATGTGGGTGCTGGTAAATTGAATCCAAGTCACTTGGAAGAGCAGCAGATACTCTTAACCACTGAGCCATCTCTCTAGGCCAGTCTATCACCTTTAAATTCATCCTACTATACATTCTCAAGACACTGTAGACAGGTTCTTTTTCATAATATTATAACATGAATATCCTCTAATCTAATTCTCAGTATCATAAACACAATCTTTACTGTCTGCATTTTCATTAGCCTTCTGGTCTTCTGAGCTCTCACGATACTCATCCATCAAACTTTGGTTACAGCTTTCTATCTTACACTCAAAATGTTTTCAAACTAAGAAAAACAATTCCAAAGGCTTTTGAACCACATTATCAGATAAACCCATAGTTACAGCTCTAGTCCTTGGCACCAAAATCTCTATTTGTTAGTGTTCTCCACAGGAAAAGGGCTAATAGGTTGTGTGTGTGTGTGTGTGTGTGTGTGTGTGTGTGTGTGTGTGTGTGTGTGTGTGTGCGCGCGCGCACGTGCATGTGCGAGCATGCACACTTAAGTATACTGTATATCATATATGATTATAAAAGATAATTTAATACAATGGCTTATACATTTGAAAGCTAGATAGTCCAACAATGACCATCTGTACTATAATGGAAAGTCTGGGAACCTGGCGGTTCCTCAGTCCAAGAAGCCAAAAGTCTCAGCAGAGAAACCAATGATGCATTCCCAGTGCAAGGCTACAGGTATGGAAGCTATTGTAGAGTTGCTTTTGTAAGTACACATTGAAAGGATAAAGAACCTGGGGTCTAATGACCAAGGCAATTGAGGCAGCCACAGTAAACCTGCTTGTTTGGGAAAAAATGAAACTTGCATATGCTAACTGGTAGACTTTTTCCCTATTTTATATCTAGGTCCACATTCAGACCAGACCTTTCCACCTGTGTTGCTGTCCCTGGAAATGGGGGGCTGGGATAATTAATTCTGAAAGTAACTTAAACTGGCATTTATCAGAAGGACACTAATCTTATTCAGAACCTATAAAAGCCATCCAAATCTCAAGTTTCTGGGCTCCCCAACCAGGTCATTGTTAAAGTGAAAGGAAACTTCGTCTTGGAGAGTCATATGGGCTTGTCATCTCTAGAGTAGCCATCAGCCTCCTTTTGTCTTAGAATTACATAATTCCAATTTCTTATTTCATAGAGGATAAAGAAAAAAGTAAAGTTCCAAAATTTAACAGCTAGTCAATTTGGTTGGTTTCCATAACCATATTAATTAGCAAAGCATGATATCTAATACTAGTTTTTAAAGCTAAGGTAGTAATATTATGGTATCATTATCTTCTGTTCCTGATTTATTTGACTTCATTTAATCAAGTTCCGTACCATTTGTGCTATGTACCAAAACTTTCTTCTTTTTGAAGCCTGAATAAGATTTCATTGCATGAATAGACCACATATTGTCTATCCATTCATCCTTTGATGGATATTTAGGTTAACTTTACTTCTTGGCTATTGTGACTCCTGCTGCTATTAACAAAAATCCTGCTGTGTTAGTTTTCTGAGAAAATGAATTACCTTGTTTCCTGCTGAACAACAGCTTTGCCAATAGTACTTGTTTTATTTTTACAAATTACTTGCCCTTTCTGTCTGCTCATATTGCTTCTCACTGGCCACCTTGAGCCTACCATATCATCCTGTTTTATTTCCTTTTTTGGCTCCCTCCTATTTATATATCATTTATATATCAACAGAAGTTTGTATGTTAAAGGAAAGTGAGCTAATGAGGGATCAATGAAGGTAGTAGCCAATTTTCAAAAAAATTCATGTGTGTGCATTACATAGCCATACACATTTCAGTGTACACAAATAAGCAAACTCATTCTCTTCAAAGTAATTGACTGCAATAATCTGCATTTGTCAGTATTGCCTCTATTCACAATAGCATAGTACCAGAAAGGAAGTTTTTGTTTTAATTTTGGAGTTGTCTAAAAGCTTACTTAAAAGGAACATGGAAAATTAATAACATTTCAATGTGTTTTACAGACAGACAAATCTGAATTTGAATAACAGCACATACACTTAAAGCATTTTCTTCCTTGTCAAGTTAAGATTCTTTGGCTACATAGTAATATCAGATTGAGCTATATGAGACCCTAATTCAAAAATAGGTAGGTAGGTAGGTAAGTAGGTAGGTAGGTAGAACATACATACGTACGTACATACATACATACATACATACATACATACATACATGCATGCATGCATACAGTTCTAAAAAGCTGAATGTAAAAGATCTCTTACTTGAAATGTTTGGAACTAGAGTATTTTGTTTGTTTTTAGGGTCCCCTCCCCAAACTTTTGAATATTTACACTTTACCTGTTGAATACCCTCATCAAAAAATATGAAACACAGCAGTTAAGAGCTCTGGCTAGGTGGTTCTTCCAGAGAACTTGGTTTTAATTCCCAGCACTCACATGCCTCAGAACAGTTTATTACTCCAGTCCTACAGGATCTGATGCCCCTTTTTTTCTGTCATGGACACTTAATCCAATGGTACACAGACATTCAAGCAAAACATCCATGCACATAAAAAATATATTTTTAGAAATATGATGTCTAATATTAGGGATACTCAGCCTAAATTACTTGGTATAATCATGGCATAAAACAGGTGCTTGTCTGTGACTATTAATATCACTGTGTAATTTGATTTTTCATAGTTTATCAGGCTTGAGTGATAACATTAACCACTTCTAAGTATCAAAACAATTGACAAAATGCAAAGGTTACCGCCAAAGAAGATACTTACCTTCAGCTTGGGATAAAATTCATAAGGAGAAATTTATGTATACTGTTGTTAGCACAGACTATTGTTGGAACAAGCATGTGCTCTCTTAAGATAATTTTTAATTAGCATACAAAGTAGTGGATTATGTCACCTTCCCACAGTAGTTCTTCTGCTTTCATGTAAGATGACTATTTTGAATAGGACAAGGTTGATTTGAATGTCAGTATTAGAAGGAACAAGGAGTGGTAGTTTAACGATCCCAAAGTTAATTACAATATGTATCTCAACCTTGGTCTGATTGACATTGGGCCTCAATGATTCTTTGTAATTTGAGTTATCCATAGTCTTTACCTACTAGATACGAAGAACTTAATACCTCCAGATGTAACAATTTAAAGTGTCTCCAGACATTGACAAATGGCCCATGGGAAACAAGAACTTTGCTACTTGAGTGCACTCCTCTGTAGAGAGGATTTTCAAGATGTAGAAAGAGCACCTACTTTGACATTTGAATTGCAATACACTGACAAGGTAAATTTAGTTTACTCATCTGTAAACTGGATTAATGATGCCTTTGGTGAGCATTAAATGAGATAGCCATATGCCGGTATCCTATACAGCCATAGCATCTGGAAAGCAGTTCATTAAAGTTTAGTCCTGCCTTCATTTATCCCCCATTTACACTTCTTAAGTCCAATTGAAAGTTAACTTAGTGGCGTACAAAATTGCTGCAGTATCAACCTGCTAAGTGCCACGTGACTTAGTGGTTTAGCATGTAGGGACTAAGGGTTGTTCAAAGTAGACAAGAACTATTTGTGGTATAAAAATAAAAGGTACCCATAGATCTAAAGCAACTGTTGGTTGCCCAGGGAACATTTAACTTTGAATGATTTCAGAAATATTTCACAATCACTATGCTGTTTACTATCCACAAAGTCAATAGACTGAACTTATATGAACTAGAATGGTGGCCATTAATGGAGGCTTCTAAAAATTAAATAAGACTATCATAAGCATAAATTTTAGCATAGTATTTAGCAGATAAAATATGTTGGATAAATGTTAATTGCACTTCCTATTTATCAAAGGAGAATCCCAACAATATTTAATGATGAATATAAAACAATATTACCTGTTTTCTGTCAAAGTACAGCTCTAAAATAATTAAAATTAGTAAAGGAATTTTGAAGAGTAGTTGTCATCACTACCTAACACCAGTCTTTCTAATAAGATTTAGAATATGTTTTGTTTTTATATTTTTTTTTGATCTTGTGTATTTTGGGGAAAAAATGTCATCTCACTTTCTCTTGTGGTTTAAGGTACTTTTTAACCTTATGACATTAGAGTCAGGTATGGGAAAACATATCTTTTTGTGTTTTTTAAAATTTTAAATTAATACTTTTCTTTACTAGCATTTAAAAATTAGTGCACAGAGTAATAGGTTTAAATACCGTATTTTTAGATTTTTTAAGATTATACTATAACATTGCTTATCTTGCCATTATTTTTCCTTGTCCTTCCCCTGCTGTTCTTTCTTCCCGTGATATTCCCTTCTACTTTCATGTTAAAAAAAAAACCTACAAATTTACATCTTTGATTCTGCATAGGAAAGAAAATGTAATATTTACTTTGAATTTAACAACTCTTTCGTCTTTGAACTTCAATATCCTGAAAATTCTAGTGATACAGCATTACTAGTCAATCACTTCATTGGTGTTTTAAGGCTCATGGCATCTACCAGATTCAGATTATCATTTAAGGGCCAAGCCATTGTTTGTAATACATTTTGACACATAAAGTAAACCATTAATCATTAACCATTTGTCTTAATCATTGTATTATTGTGAGGAGACAACTATGACCAAGGCAACTATTTATTATAAGAGAAAGCATTTAATTTGGAGGTGGCTTTCAGTTTCAGAGGTTTAGTCTACTATAATCATGGTAGGAAGCATGGCAGCAAACAGGCAGGCACGGGAGCAGTAGCTTGAGAACTACATCGTGAGACATGGCCAGAAAGACAGACAGAGACTGACTGACTGGCTTTTGAAACTGGAAAGGCCACCCCCAGTGATGCCCTTCCTTCAACAAAGCCATACCTAATTTTAACAAGGCCATACCTCCTAATCATTGTAATCCATCTATCTCACTTAGTGCTACTCCCTGGCAACTAAGCATTCAATTATATGAGCCTGGGGGCAGGGTAGGGGGAGGCATTCTTATTCAAGCCACCACACCATTCCTTGAGGAAATTTAATCTGTGGGTTGCTAGCAAGTCCTCCACTTGGAATTAAATGGACAGCATGTGAACATTCTCTATTACTTGAATATTTAAGTCCAAGTTCTTATATTGAATTTGGAAAGAGCAAATTGTAAGTCTGCATTTTCCTTGGGGAAGTCACATTCTCATCCTCTGCTCAAGGATTCCATGTAAGTTTGTTTGTTGTTGTTTTTTTTTTTTTTTTTTTTTTTTTTTTTTTTTTTTTTTTTTTTTTTTTTTTGGTTAGTTGTTCGTGGCTTCCTGTTACTTATTTTTTATTAATTTACATTTTTATTTTACATATCGATCTCAGTTTCCTCTCTCACCCTCCCTCTTCCCCTCTCTCCCACCCTCCCATGCCCCCCCAACCACCCTCCACTCCATACATAGGGTGATGCCTTCCAGGAGGGGTCATCAAAATCTGTCAAGTCATTTGGAGTAGGGACTAGGCCCTCCCTCTTGCCTCTAGGTTAAGGGAGTATCCCTCTATGAGGAATATGCTCCCAAATTCCTTTTGTGCACCAGGTATACATCTTGGTTCCACTGTCAGAGGTCCCTTAGACTGCCCAGGCCTTCTAACTGAGACCCATGTTCAGGGTGCCTGAGTCAGTCCAATGCAGGTTTCCCAGCTGTCAATCTGGGGGTCCATTAGGTTTCCCCCCTCCTTGTTCAGGTCAGCTGTCTCTGTGAGTTTCTATAGCCTGGTCTTGTCCTCCCCTCCCTCTCTGCATCTGGATTCCAGTTCGGCTCCGTGTTTAGTTGTGGGTGTTTGCTTCTCTTTCCATCAGCTACTAGATAAGGGCTCCATGATGGTGGATAAGTTAGTCATTGATCTCATTATCAGGGAAGGGCTTTTGTGGTAGCCTTTCCACTGTTTATAGACACTCCTGAGATTTTCCTATAGATCAACCTCTCTTAGTCTCAGCGTATGTTAAGAAACTTCAAGAGTATTCATTTCTTTTGTTATTGCCCTTGACATTAGGCATGAAATCAGGTTTGCAGATTTCTCAGGACAAATTTTTGAAGGGATACAAGAATGACCAAATCAGTCCTATGCATTTCTCTTCTGAGTTCAAGAATAATAGTTCATATTTTAGGCTAAATACTGTCAGTATCATTCAGGTAGTGCTTTACAGAAGATTCCAGTGCTTGGGTATATGTGAATAAAACATTTCTAGTGTATCACAGCTGTTGCTAGCAGTTCAGAGACTATTATTCCTGTGTTATGGAGCTGTCAAAGAAATATTTGTGTTGTAGGGTATGTTTCCATTTGGGAGTTAGGTGACTGTGTTCCACCTCCACTTTGTTGATGTTTACCCATGTACCTATAAGCAAGTCATGTGACTTCTCAGAAATCAGGACTTTGCACAGATAAATAAATAAATAAAAGGAGACGGACAGTGAGATGGCTCAGCAGGTAAAAGTATTTACTGCCAAACCTGATCACTGGAATTTGATCCCCAGGACCCACACAGTAGAAAAAGAAAGTTAATTCCTACATGGATGCTGTGTCATATTTACATACATGCGTGCACACACATGTATGAGTACACAATTACACAGTGAGTGCAATAAAAATGTAAAAGGAGAATGGGTTATATGTTGCTTACCAGCCTTTTGGTAGTACTCTGCACAGTTACAAAGTTACCTGGCACTACCCCAAACATTTCAGTAATTGATTTTAACAAGATGAAAGGTAGGGTCCAACTATAATGATTAGTTTAGTTCAACTTCAATGAAGGACTCATTTATGATAGAAATAGGTGGCTTGTAAGGAAGGTTAGTGCTAGAATTTGAAGGCTATATACTTATGAGGAATTTGAATGTTGTTATGAGGAATTTGAATGTTGTTTGGTAGATACTAGGTGTTTTTGATGACTAAGCCAGGCACCCATATGATCCACTATCTGTATAGTCTTTACGCAGGTTACCAATCTCTTCTGAACCCATTAGTCCTCTTTAAAACAACAGCAAAAAAAGTTGGATCTGATGCTCTTAAATATTGCTCTTCTTTAAAAGTTTCCATGAGTTTGTAATACAAAGCAGGAAATTTTTTAGCATTTTTGAGACCTTGCCTTTATAAAAGACCTGCTATCTGCTATCCTATCTGCAATCTCAGTCCTACTCAGATAGAAGCTCAATTCTGTCACCACTTGGGAGAGTTCAGAAGGCTATATATGCTTTCAAATATTACATTGTATTCATTAATGTTTTATTTAAACAAGATTTTGTCAGATCATGGGCTAGCTGAAAGACATATTTAGAATTTATTTCACTACTAAATGCCAAACTTAACCTCAAATAATTTGTCCTCTTCCTTGATTAGCCCCCATCTGGTTTTGTTGTTTTTGCTGCTTATGAATTTAGAAACAATTTCAGGTTGATAGATAATCTCAACGGGAATTAAGGGTGTAGCTCAGTTGGTATTTTCCTACCATGCACAATACCCTTGGGTTTGATTCCTCAGTACCATGTAACATAGTGGTGAACACCTATGAGCCCAACACCTGGGAGGTGGAACAGTTCAAAGTCTTCCTTGGCCATATAGTAAGCTCAAGGGCAGTCTGGAATACATGATTTGATACCCTGTTGGAAGAACGGTAAGGGAGGAGAGAGAAAATCCTTTGTATGTACTATAAAATCACAGACTACATTCTCTCCTAGAAGCAGCTGGTGCACATAATTTATCTGAGAGGTGATCTTATGATGCTTTAGAAGAATAAGAGAATGTGTAACAGGAAAAGAAGAAATGCTATAGGCATAGAAGACATGTGAAGAAGCAGAAAACTAGGGCTCTATTCTAGTTAGGACAAACCTTGTCGTTGTCTTATCTAAGGGAGAAGAAGCTGGCCATTTACCTACCAAACCCCAGCCGTCATTGGTTTTAGATTATTCTGAGAAACAGCAGTAGCAGAGGGTAGTAGGCTCTACCAAATCTGTGTGAAGATGAGTGCTAGTAGAATAAGGGCAAGGATCTGAGTTTCTGTTACTCCTACTGTTACTGGAGTTGACTTTACATCCATAAAGTCTCCTCTTTTCTTCAGTGTTTACTTAAAATACTAAGCTCTTCCTACATTATACTTTGCACAGAATTTGGGGAGTTGTTTCATTGTAGTTTCTCATAGTGACTTGTTCTACTTTGAGAAAGAAACCAGATACATCTGAAATATTTACATGAATGAGAGCTATTAGGAGATACTGATATTATACTCGATTGAAGGCCTTTTTTTAAACAGTTATTTTAAACAGTTATGATGACTCTGGATAATGTACATTATAAATCAGACTAATTGCTATGAATTTAGTTTTCAGGAATATTCTGGGTATAGAAATGTCAAATATTTGTAAAATGATAGATTAATGTTGGTTGAATAACTGGTAGTTTTGTGTGGTGAGACTTACAGGCGATATATTACAAATGAAAAGTAACATTCAATATCTAGGTTAGCTTGTTCTATATGTAATAATGGCTAAATTATTAAATGTTATGATGATAGATGGTATTTTACATTTCTGAGATAAAGTTTAACTTAATAGTTATACATTAAAAGTAAAAACTATTGCCTGTCTGTATTTTCCTTTTTCTAATATGAATTTTATTTTGGGGAATTTCTTACATAAGTATTATATTTACATCATTCTACACCTCCATCTCCCTCTTCCCCTTCTAATTCTTCCTATCTGTCCCTACTCTCTCTCAAGGGAAGATTTTTTTATTTGCTAGGGTGTAATTTTCTCATTCAAAAGTGGTTTTAACCTGGGTGAATTACCACACACCTGTTGTCCCAGCTACTAAAATGCTGAGACAAGTGAATCTTTTGAGCCTAGAAGCTTGAGACTGCCTGAGCAACATAGAAAAGCCCCATCTCAAAACATGTTTTGTTTGAGTGTCTGATAAATGAGTACCCAGAAAGCTTTTAGCAGTATATCTCTGGATTATTCACACATACATGGAGCTTCTTCTGAGAGCAACTTGAGAGAAACACTATAATGAGAAAACTACCCTTCCTTTATGAACAGATGGAGATTGTTGGCTCTGTCATTGATCCAAAGGAAACATCAATGCTAACCTTCAAAGGACCACCTAGAATGAGAAAATGTTTTCAAAATATTTTTATTATTCTTTAGAATTTGATACATGTACAAAATGTATCTTGATCATATCCATTCCCTACTCCTCCCTGAAACTTCCCCAGGCTGCCCCCCAAACATACCTCCTTTCCAAATTTATATTCTGTTTTTTAAATAACACACCTAGTCCAATTTGTGTTGTCATATGTGCATGGGTGTGTGGTCATCTATACTGGGGCATGGGCTACCTATTGGTGACCACCCAGGACAAAAGAAAAGTGACTTTCCTTCCCCCAGCAGTTTTCATCTGCCAATAACCCCTTGGTTAGGTCATCTGGAGTCCACTGCCCTCAACATATACCATGTTGAAATTTTCACCTGGCTTGATCTTCTGCAGGTCTTATGTTAGTAACCACAGCTGCTGTGAGTTCATGTGTGTAATATGTCATGTCCAGAGTACAGCATTTCACAGCATTCCTCCCCATTTTCTAGTTCTTAAATTCTTTACACTTCTGAGATGTTCCCTTAGCTTTGAGTGAGGGTTGGTATAGCCATCCCATCTGTGGCTGAGTAACTCACTTACTCTCAAAGACTTTGGACAGTTATACTCCTCTGTATTAACCACTACCCTCTGAAATAAGCTTGTTTGCTAAAAATTGAGATTATCGCCAATGTATGTATATTAAACATAAATATTTGAAGGTAGTTTGACAATGTGCTATTTAGCAAAACATCAGCTAAAAACTAAGAATTCAGAGGGAAAAAAGGGGGTTAATGGGAGTGAATATAATCAATTCATTATATGTATGCAAGTACACACACACACACACACACACACACGAAACTCAAATTTTGTTTTTAATGAGTCTTTTAAAATGAATTTTAATTTTATGTGTATGGGTGTTTTGCCTTGATGCATGTGCACTGTACGCATGCCTGATGACTATGTAGGCCTGAAGAGGGCATTGGATCACCTGAAACTGGAGTTACGGGTAGTTGTGAGCCAATATGTGGGTGCTAGGAAATCATACCCAAATCCTGCTTTTAGTCACTGAGCTATCTCTCCAGCCCCAGAACTTTAAATTTTAAGTTACTTGTCACCCATTCTTACCAAAGAAAGTTGGCAGCTATGTCTTCCATGTTTTCAAATTTGTGTAAGTGGGAAGAGACAGCCTTAAAAATATCCAGTTCTGTTGCATGGTCTTCTAGTCACTGTAAGGCCGTCACATTTTTTTTTATTCTTTATTTAAAAAATTATTCATTTTACATACCAACCCCAGTTCCTTCTCCCTCCTTTCTCCCACTTCCTCCATCCCACCCCCATCCACTTCTCAGAGGGAGTGGGTAAGGTCTTCCTTGAGGGCTCACATATTTCTTTGTAATTCTCCTGAGGGCTGGGGAAACTTGGTACGATGGGAGCACAATAGGAGTGCTTCTGCCCAGTGATATAACTTGGGCCCACTTATAGAGTAGGAAACAACTGTTTTGGTTTGTGTTTCTTTGGTTATGGGCATTGTTCACATGAGAACACAGGTTGCCTCTAGTTTTCACCTTCTCTTCTGTAAATATGAGGCATCTGGCCAGTGGAGGGCACCTGTTTTCCTGTGGCAGGTGTGTATCTGTCAGAGCCCAATCAGGAAACTGAAACTACCCTATGTGTTTAAAACAGAGGAAACTGAACACAGGAAATTGGTTTGTACAGCAATGAAAGAGTTGAGGGAATCAGAAAACCAGGAGGCAACCTAGAAATTAGCAGCTGTAGGACACTGCTCTCACTTTTTACCTAGAAAGGTCTATAATAGAGGTGATATTACCAGAAGCCAGATACAGAAGTAACCTGGAGTAGTGATCCTCAGGCAGCTTCCTAGGAGCTATCGATGGAAGAGAACCAGCTACGGCTGGAGCTGTCCCAAACCAAAAAGGGACAGGAAAATTTTCCTGGTCTTTTCCTCTTCCCCATCCTCCAATTATCTGCCTAAACAGTCTTTCAATGGCTACTGCCAGATAGATGGTCATCAGAAGCCTGAAAACTTAAGCTTCCTGAACAAAGCAGAATACGGAAGACTAGGGGAGTATATAAAAGAAAACAAACCCATCACTGACCCAATAAAATACTTTTTCAGATATACCAGTTATCTTCTGTCTGATCCTAACACAACTTTATTGTGGCATAGTTTATACAGAATAAAATGTAAAATTGTAATTATATAATTTGATGAGTGTGGCCAACAAAATACACTCGTGTGATTACCAGTGCTGAGAGCTACAATGATTTAATTCCCAAAAGTTATCTTTCTTCCCCCTTTCTAGTCACTTTCCCCACTGTCCAGCCCCCATTTGTGTATTTTTGATTGATCTAGTTCCCCAGTTCCATGTTTTTGCTTGTTTTGTTTTGTTTTTGTAGTGTCAGAATTTGTATATGCCCATTCAGTGATTTTCTTTTTTAATTTTTTCCACTTGTTCTTGGGTTCTAGAGTTTTCATTTCTTTCCATTCTCTCCCTTATTCCTTAATTCCTTCTCTTTATTCCCTTTCTCTACCCCCACCATATACATTTATAGAGGCAGTGTGTTAATAACTGATTTCAAATTCCTGTTTGGAGTAGGTTTTTGTTTGTTCGCTTGTTTTTTCAAGTCAGGGTCTCTTTGTGTAGCAGTTCTTTCTGTCTGTCCTGGAACTTAGTTTGAAGACTAGGCTGGCCTTGAACTCAGAGATCCACCTTCCTCTGCTTCCTAAGTGTGCAGTAGATTTTTTTTTTTTTTGTGATGGGGTCTTAATGTTGTTCAGGCTAGCCTGAAACTCATTGTATTCCTCTTGCCTCAGCCTTTCAAATGCTTAGATCATGCACACCTCTCCCAAGTTTTTTTTTAAACTTTCTGTAAAGTCATCTCTGGGTCAGTATATTTGATATTTGATTATGTTGTATCTCAATTATTAGATAGCATTTTTCTGCTTCTCTGCACATCTCACAATTTTACTGTACTCCACATATCATATTAAAAAGACCTGAGTCAGAAGTGTGATTTTATTTTATTTTATTTATTACTGTGAATATTGGAAGCCTTGCCTAAGCCTGGTGATTAAGCATTTATGGCTTTTTTATAAATAGTTCTGGAGATTTGCTGGGTGACTGTGGGTTGCATTTTTAATTTGATTCACTTCATCTGTTATTAGCCCAACCTCCAACCTCCTGTCCCTCTGCTTCCTTTTTTGTCTTGTCAATATTTGTACAAAAAGAGCTAGGGACTGCCATTTCTGATATCTTTAGGTTCACTTCTTTCAGGGTCTGGAATCCAAGTGCTGTGATTAATACATGTGATAGCTTTTGGTCTCTGATCTTCTCTTTTTGTGAATTTCTAGACTAAATTTAGTGGGTAGAGATAGAGCAACAGAATTGTTAGGGTGAGTGATTTTGATTTGCTTAGGGATTATCCTAAATTGCATTCTCTCCTATCATCTTATACTGTTTTGAGAAAGAAAAAAAAAGCTTATTTACTCCCTGTCTTTACTATGAGAGGCTCTTTTCTTTCAGTCATCAACTTAGACCAGGCAAGCAAGTGTGGAAATGGTCATGTTTCTGGAATTGACTTAATCACAACTTCCCACCACAGGAAGGACTGTTCACATGCTCATATGCCATAAAAGTCTTTTATTATGTTTTCAGTACCGGCAAGACAATGTTGTAGAAAGGATGGTGGTCTCATCAGAGAAGACCTCACTCATTAGAAAAAAATATGGAGAAAAGGTCAGAAAGGAATCATGAGTCATGTCATTTAAATACATGGAGAGGGAAACATTAGGTAGAGAGACCAGTACAGCAAGAAGGCTTGCGCAGCTGGAGCAAAATAGATGATTGGATTATAGATAAGAGATGAGTTTGGAGAAATAACTGGCTACAAGATCGTTTTAGAAAATGATACTTTTTCTAAGCTAAGAGTCCCTAAAGAATTTATGTTGTAGTTGTTGTTTGAAACAAAGTTTTCACTGTGTAGCTCAGGCCTCAAATTTATAATGCAAGAGGAACTTTAGCCTCTAGAATGCTGGGATTGCAGGCATATACCACCACAGCCAGCTTGCTTCAGGAGACTTAACCAATTAGAGCTGTTACCTGACATAAAATTGTTGCAGGATAATGACTTCTGTGTTAAGAATTCATTACAGAGAAGTAAGGGAGAAGGCGGGGAATGACAGTGGCATGGGTCATGGTGGTAACTGTTGAAATCATGAGAAGTGGACTTTTCAAATATGGTTTGAAATGAAATCCAGTGGCATCTGCTTGGTTAATAAGCAGTATTAGGTGTTAGGGGCCATAAAGCATAACTAATGTTATAGTTTAGCCTAAATAGCAAAAATACTGGACTAATCAGTAAACAAGATCAAGAAGCTGCAAAAAGGAAATTAATGATGGTATGGTCAAATGATTTTAGATGTATTAAAATTGATGGATTAAACTTGCAAAGGATGTGCTTGGGTGGAGATATAAATATGGAGTTTGGGGAAATTTTGAGCCAGAAATAGAAATTTGGTATAGATGGTTTGAAAACTGAGGTTATAATTAGATTGTATCTTGAAGAGATGTAATGTATTTGATAGAGGAGAAAGGCCACGTATTTGTGTTTGGAGATACTCCATTGTTAAAGGATGATAGATATAAGTTGTAATCAAGCCCAAGTAAGAAGATAATCAGGTGAATGCAGTGTTCTACTATTCAAATGAATGAAAAAAAAAAAAAGATTCACAGTAGCCAAGCACAATGCATAGGTCAAATGCAGGTGCAGCTCAAAGGATCAGACAGCTCAAGGACTGAGTATTGTTGCATAGATTTAGCAGTAGTGCAGACACTGAGTCAGAATGTGCAGGATAAAAGGCATGGATGTCCAACTCTCATCTCCAGAGAGTCACATTAATTGATCTAGGGTGCACACTGGATCCCTGGGCTGTGTCTAATAAAGTTAAGATCCACTATCTACTTTCTCGTCATGTTGAAGTGTCCTTAATGTCAGAAACTGATGTTGCTGGCTGAATAAGCATAGGTGTTTTTATCTATAGAGCTTGTTTCTGGATACTTGGGATCTGAAAATTATAAGCAGATCTGAAGGTAGATTAGTAACCACTAAAGGGATTAGCTGTTTAGCACCTGTCTTAAAGTGGCTTTTAAGCTGAAAAATCTCTTGGTTTTTCATTTTTTAGGGGCTTAATTTTTGTTTTTTTATATTCAAAAGATATTTTGTTTTAACAAGGATAAGTTCAAATTAATATTTTTTTAAAAAAATCCTGAAAGGAAATATTAGTGTAACTAGTTCAGAAAAAAAGTAGCCTAACCAGAATTCTCATCAACAATTAAGCATTTAAGTGAATTAAGTATATTCTTTTCAAAATCCTGAATATTTCAACCCTCAAAAGTCAGCTAGTAACAAGTATAGAAATTTTATACCTCATTAAAGTTTTAATATTTTTTCATATTCTTAGCATAGACATGAGGAGTTATCTAGATGCTTGAGTAAATTTGAGTTGGTTTGGTATCTGTTAGCTCTGATAATTAAATAATATCATGGTAGGCTAATACAAAGAGCAATCTGGTTTGCAGGCTGGTTAAATTAGATACTATATGACAAAGGGAGCGGGAACACAAATGGTTTAAAACACCAAGTTAGAAAATGGAAAAAGAGAGTGAAAATAAAACAGGCTTAATATTACAGGTTTCCCAGACGGAGACCAAATGTGTCTAGATTAGCCCTTCAGATTAGCCCTTCTCAATATGGGTTATGTTCAAGCAAGATAATTACACCCTAATGCCCTATGGCATCCACTGAATGACATGAATAAATTTCTTTCCTGAGTGTGCAGTGGGGCTAGTTATGTACCATATTTGGAAGGATTTAGAAAATATTCACAAATTATATAATAATGTTCTCTAGGGTTTAATTTTACTGTGGGTCCCCAGTTGAGAAAGACTATTTAGGTAGTATTCTGTCTTCTTAGATGATAAAGTTAATTTTTATTACAAAATATATAAAATGTATTTGTTTTTAAATTTTTTATTAATGTATTTTTATGTTCCAATCCTAGTTCCCACTCCCTCCTCTCCTCCTGCTCCCCCCACTCCCTTCACCTCCCCCACCTCCCATCTGCTCCTCACAGAGGGTAAGGTCTCCCCTAGGAAGTCCAAGTGTGTCCCATCATCTCATTGAGGCAGTACCAAGGCATCTCTCCAGCCCCATACTCCTGTGTCTAGGCTGGGCAAGGTATCTCTCCATATTGAATGGGCTCCTCTAAGTGGCCTTATTTATTGTCCCAGTCACACCAATGTCACTATATTAAGGGAGTCTAGTTCATTCTTATGCAGGTTTCCCTTGTCAGACCTGCATCAGTGATCTCTCACTATCTTGGGTCAGCTGATTCTGTGGCTTTCCCCATTGTTGTCTTGACTTCTTTGTTCATATTATCACTCCTCCCTCACTTGATTGTATTCCAGGAGCTTGACTCAATGATTGGTTGTAGATTTCTCCATCTGCTTTCATCTGTTTCTGAAAGAGGGTGCTAGTTTCTCAGGGGTTGTGGATTGTAGGCTTGTAGGCTGAGTATCTTTTGTTTTATGTCTGGTATCCATTTATGAGTGAGTACATCCTATATGTGTCTTTCTTGTTTCGGGTTACCTCACTCAGGATGTTTGTTTTTGTTGTTGTTGTTGTTGATGTTGTTGTTTTTTCTAGTTCTGTCCATTTGTCTGGGAATTTTAGGATGTCATTGTTTCCTACTGCTGAGTAGTACTCCATTGTGTAAATATTTTATTTATCCATTCTTCAGTTTAGGGACATGTAGGTTGTTTCCAGGTTCTGGTTATTACAATGTTATGAGAATAGTTGCACAGATGTCCATGTGGTGTGAATGTGCCTTCTTTGGGTATATGCCCAACAGTGGTATTGCAGAGTCTTGAGGTAGGTTGAGCCCTAATTTTCTGAGAAATTACCATACTGGTTTCCACAGTGGCTGTACAAGTTTGCATTCCCACCAGCAATGGTGGAGTGTTCCCCTTTCTCCACATCCTCTCCAGCATAAGCTGACATTGGTGTTTTTTTTTTTTTAATTTTAGCCATTCTGATTGGTGTAAGATGGAATCTCATAGTGGTTTGATTTGTATTTCACTGATGACTAAGGATGGTGAGCATTTCCTTACGTGTCTTTCCACCATTAGAGATTGTTCTGTTGAAAATTCTCTGTTTAGATCTGCACCCCAGTTTTTAATTGGATGATTTGGTAGTTTGACATCTAGTTTATTGAGTTCTTTGTATATTTTGGAGATCAGCCCTCTGTCAGATGTGGGGTTGGTGAAGATCTTTTCCCATTCTATAGAAAGCTGCTTTGTCTTGTTGACCATGTTCTTTGTTTTGCAGAAGCTTCGATGTTTCAGGAGGTCCCATTTATTCATTTTACTCTCAGTGTCTGTGTACTGGTATTTTACTTAGGAAGTGCTCTCCTGTGCCTATGCATTCAAGTGTATTTCCCACTTTCTGTCCTATGAGGTTCAGTGTAGATGGATTTATATCGAGGTCTTTGATCCACTTGGACTTGCATTTTGTGCATGGTGTTATATATGGATCCTATTTGCATTCTTCTACATGTTGACAGTCAGTTATACCAGCACCATTTGTTGAATATATTTTCTTTTCCCATATTTTATATGTTTAGCTTCTTTGTCAAAAATTAGGTGTTCATAGGTGTGTGGAATGATATTAGGGTCTTCAGTTAAATTCCACTGGTCCACCTGTCTGCTTTTATGCCAATACTAGCTGTTTTCATTACATTACTCAGTAGTAGAGCTTGAAGTCAGGGATGGTGATGCCCACAGATTATCCTTTTACAGGATTGTTTTGGCTATCCTGGTTTATTGTTTTTCTATATGAAGTTGAGTATTGTTCTTTTGAGGTCTGTGAAGAATTATCCTGGGATTTTGATAGGGATTGCATTGATTCTGTAGATGACTTTTGGTAGGATTGTCATTTTTACTGTGTTGCTCCTCAAGAGCATGGGAGATCCTTCCATTTTATATGTTCTTGAATTTCTTTCTTTAAAGTATTGGAGTTCCTATCATACAGGTCTCTCACTTGTTTGGTTAGAGTTGCCCCAAGATATTTTATGTAATTTGTGGCTTTTATAAAGGATGATCTTTCTTTGATTTTCTTCTCAGCCCATTTGTCATCTGTATATAGGAGGGCTACTGACTTTTTTTTTATCTTGTATCCTGCCACATTACTGAAGGTGTTTATCAGTTGTAGGAGTTCTCTGGTAGAATTTTTACGGTCATTTATGTAAACTATCATATCATCAGCAAATGGCAAGTATTTGACTTTCCCAATTTGTATCCCTTTGACCTCCTTTTGTTGTCTTATTGCTCTGTCTAGAACTTCAAGTGCTTTGTTGGATATGGACAGAGTGGCCAACCTTCCTGATTTCAGTGGGATTGCTTTGAGTTTCTCTCCATTTAGTTTGATGTTGGCTGTTGGGTGACTGTATATTGTCTTTATTATGTTTAGATATGTTCCTTGTATCCCTATTCTCTATAAGACCTTTATACTGAAGAGGTGTTAAATTTTGTTGAAGGCTTTTCAAGCATCTAGAGAGATGATCATGTGTACTTTTTCTTTAAGTTTGTTTGTATAGTGGACTAAATTGATGGGTTTTCATATGTTAAGCCATTCCTGCATCTCTGGGATGAATCCTACTTGGTCATGGTGGATAATTTTTCTGATGTGTTCTTGTATTTAGTTTGCAAGTATTTTATTGAGTATTTTTGCATCTATGCAAAAGGAAATTGGTCTGTAATTCTCTTTCTTAGTTGTGCCTTTGTGAGGTTTGGGTATCACGGTAACTGTAGCCTCATAAACAAGAGTTTAGCAATGTTTCTTCTGTGAAATAATTTGAAGAGTATTGGTATTGTGTCTTCTTTAGATCTTCTTTGAACATTTGGTAGAATTCTATACTGAATCCATCTGGTCCTGGGTTTTTTGTTTGTTTGTTTGTTTTGGAGACTATAACTGTTTCTAATTCTTTAGGGATTATGGGTTTATTTAAGTCATTTATCTGTTCTTGATTTAGTTTTGCTATGTGGTACTTATCTAGAAAAGTGTTCATCTCTTTAAAGTTTTCCAGTTTTGTGAATCACATGTTTTTGAAGTATGACATGATGATTCTGAGTTTCCTCAGTGTCTGTTATGTCCCCCTTTTCATTTCTGATTTTGTTAATTTGGGTATTCTCTCTTTGTCTTCTGGTTAGTTTGGATAGATAATTAAGTAAATTTTTGAGTTATATATTTAGGAAAGAAAACATAAAACCCTGTTATAAAAGTACCAAGAAAGAAGAATAATTTGTTTACTGATTTATTAAAATAAAGCTGGGTGTATAGTATCTGGAACATGTAATGTCAGAATTTGAGAGGCTGAGGCAGGAGGATTGCCATGAGGTTAAGGCTGTCCTGGGCTACATAGGGAGTTTCAGTTCATCTTTGGCTGAGTGGCATGTCCCAACAAAATATTTAAGATTCATTAGACTAATTATTAACAAAGCATAAAAACTACCAATTCATAGAAATCCTCACAGGAGTGTTCTGAAGAATTTAAAGGGTATCCTCCCAGGCTTCCGTTAGTAAGTAGTGTTTATTTCAAATAACCACATCATACTTTTCATTAACATTTTTCCATACAACATCATGGATATTGTTCTATATTATTATGCATTTGTTCCTTTCTAAGGGCTGCATAGTATTACATAGCTTAGTTGTTATACATTTATCTGTCCATTCAGTTAACAGACATTTGCAACCATCTCCAAGTTCAATTGTTATTAGCAATGCCATACAAAAGTACTTTTCAAAACTTCTTGGGAAATTGTATATTGTAAATTCCAGAAATACAATTGTTAAGTCAGGTTGCTTACCTACCTTGTAATTTTATGTAAAATTTCAAAAGTATTCAGAATTGGAGAATACTGTGATTATAGGCAAGGATTTTCATAGACCCATACCAATAGGAAATGGGGAAATCGGAGACTGGCATGGTAGCACTAGAGAGGCAAAGACCAGCCTGGTCTACAGAGTAAGATCATGTCTAAAAAGGATACAGGGGATAGAAATGTAAATATATTTATTATTAAAATTATGTCATGTCTTTATGGAGCCTAAGAAGCCCCATCATAGGCTGCCTGCAACCCAGAGACCTAGGAAAGCCAGTAGAATTCAATGAGTCCAAATGCCTGAGAATTAGGAGTGCCATTGTATGTGATCCCTGAAGTCTGAAAACCTAGTACCAGCAACTTTAGTGTCTAAGAGCTGGAAAGGATAATTTCATAGCTCAAAGGGAAGTAAGAAGGAAGAGAGATTGAGATAGGCCTTTTGAGTCTACTTGGGTCTCAATGTATTAGAGGTGCTAGCTAGCATTGGTGAAGGTGAGTCTTTAATCTATTGACTCAAATGCCAAGTTTACCCACACACTCAGAAATGATATTTTTACCAAGAGTCTGGGCATCCATTAGCAAAGTCAAGTTGATATATAAAACTTATCATCTTATAATTAATCTCAATGTACCCTTTATTCACTTGAATAATTAATTACCTTTACAAAAAGCAATTTTATTTTACCTAAACTGTTACCTTCTTGTACCCAAAGACCAGATTTTGTTACGAATCATAGACATTACACTTCGCCCATAGATATTTCAAGGTTAAGGATGCTTTTATGAAACAATTATAGATATGGTATCATAGCTAAAATTAATAACCATTCCTAAATATCAGTGTTTTCACAGTTTTACTTTTCTAAAAGATTTCCTTTTATATTAATGACTGCTTTGCCTGCTTGTATGTAAATGCACCATGGTATGTTCAGAGGCCAGAAGAGGATGTTAAATCCCCTGGAACTGGGGTAGTAGGTGGTTGTAAGCTTCTTGACATGTGTGCCAAGAACAAAATCTAGATCCTCTTCAAGAGCAGCAAGTTCCTTTCACCACTGGGCCATCTCTCCAATGCCAGATAGATAGATAGATAGATAGATAGATAGATAGATAGATAGATAGATAGATAGATAGATATATTGATATATATATATCATTAGATTTATCTGATTATGAATCTAGATGTAGTTTATATATTGTGTTTGATTGACATGACTCTTAAGTCTCTTTTTAATACTGTTTTCTCCTCTATTTTCTTTTTCTGATAAATAAGAATAACATCAAGAAAGGAATTGCATATACTTTTGTATGAGATTTTTTTTTTTTCTGGCACAGTTCTTAAGTATTTGATACTCTAAGATTTAAGTATTTGATACTCTAAGATTTGTTTTTCCATTTTCAAAAGAATCTTCCCTTTCAGAAAAAGAATACACATATACATAAACATCTTAAATTAGGTGTTTATTATCTCATAACTTTTCAGGCGGAACAGCACAGGTGACCGAGAGAAGGCTCTTCAGGTCATGCTCCAAGTTCTGCAAAGCTGTGACCACCCAGCTCCTGACATGTTCTGCCTGTGTGGGAGGATCTACAAGGACATTTTCCTGGATTCAGGCTGTGAAGAGGATGCAAGCAGAGACAGTGCCATTGAGTGGTAAATAGCACACACATAGTGCTGCATAGAACGGAACCATGTAGGCTGAGTGGCCAGGTCTTTTCCTCAGTGGATATCTGTCGATTGACAGTGAAAATGATTGCAGTATATGTGGTCTAGGAATGTTCAGATCAGATTCCTGGATGTGAAAGAAAGCCATGAGAAGCAGGTGCCTGCTGTTTATGCTTATCCCATTCATGAGAAAGGAATGAGGCTTCACGTACTCCTGCCAGTTGCCCTTTTCAGAATTGTGTTCACCACCATTGGCATCATCTTCCCAGTGATGTTCATGTTTATCTGTCCTTCATTTATTTATTTTTTTTTTTCTGAGACAGGGTTTCTCTGTGATTTTGGAGCCTGTTCTGGAACTAGCTCTTGTAGACGAGGCTGGTCTCCAACTCACAGAGATCTGCCTGCCTCTGCCTCCCAAGTGCTGGGATTAAAGGCGTATACCACCACTACCTGGCCCATGTCTGTCTATCTATTCAACAGATGTTTATTCAAGGTTTACTTTGTACTAGAAACTTTTCTAGGTGGAAGATGCAGACACAGCAGACATGAATCCTTATCTTTGGGGATCTTGCTTTGCTGGTAAGGGAAGTCAGTGGCCTGCCAAAAGCTAAAGAGTAGAAAAATATGCTTTATTTCTGCCACCTTATTTATATGCACATAACATTTTCTGGGATTCTCAGCCACTCCCATACCTTAGGACACTTGGATAGAGATCTCCAGCTCAACTGTTGATTCCACATCACACACACTCTCTTTACCCACCTGTTCTAATTTAAGGTGATGTTGATTGAGTTTATTGCAAATCTCTTGCCTCAGCCTTGTGAATGTTGAGAATTGAGAGAGGCATGAACCTCCACCACACTTAGCTTTGGTATAGCTTTTCATTGTTATAGAAAAAAAAATGGGAAGATACAGTAAGATATGAAATTTTAAGTCTTTAGAACAGTGAAGAGTGAAAGGTTGGACTTCTGTTGAGTGAAATAAATAGCAGTGATTTTTCTTGGTGTCCTCTGATCTGTATGGTGGTACTTGTGTTATTCTCCAAAGTTCATAAAACCACCTTGTAACCGACTAAATGATAGCTTTCCACTTTAAAAACTAGTGTGTCACTAAATTCTCTTGTCACGTAAATGAAAATTAAATCGTTCCTGATTTGCAAACCCTTGGTATTCAACTGTTTGTGCTTCTACTCCATTGAATAAATCCTTTTTCCTTATTATAGCTGTCATACTTGCTAACAGATAAACATTTTATGTGTAGTAAAGAATGAGGAGGAGAGTTAACATGAAACTGTAAATGTTTTCCTTTAAAATAGCACACCTAATTATTTTTATCTCATTCCCTATCCTAATATGATAAATTCCCTACCTCTTACCTCCCCTTCACATTTGCATTGATAGCCATTTAGGAACTGAGATTCAGGCAGTATTCTCATACATGAAGAAATGATTCAGTGTTGTGATAATGTAAGCAAACAAACTGTAAGCAAAAAGAAAATGTAAGCAAAAAAATGGCATGTAGAGAAATAACCCATAGTTGATGCCATTTCTATAAAATAAAAATGCCCAGTGTACACTGAGAGTTTAACTTAAAATGAGACTTAGGCATCAACTTATGGTCATTTTTCAGGATTATCATAGACTTTAAATCTCTTTTGTATGTTTTTGTATGATTTCCTTATTCATTTAGTCAATAGGCTTTTATAATCAAACTATTTTAGGAGAGAAATAAAAAACTAAAAACTTCTTAATTTAAGTTACTGTGTTGCTATTACATTTTCAAAACATTGAGGCTGTATGTACCTGGTCATCAAGGTTAGGAGAGGGACTATAAAACATTAGAGTAATAAGTATTTTCATGTAAATATAGTTTGTATTATTAGCTATGCATATCATTCTCAACAAGATGATGTAATAAGAATTTTGTGGTTCTGTAATTATAGGTATCGCAAAGGGTTTGAACTCCAGTCATCTCTTTATTCAGGAATTAACCTTGCAGTTTTGCTGATAGTTGCTGGACAACAGTTTGAAACTTCAATGGAACTAAGGAAAATAGGTAATGTTGTTTATTATTACAGATATTTATGATTTAGTTATATATTGAGCATTAAAAAATTATGCTCAGTTTGCTGGGTATGGTGATATACATCTGTATTCCCAGAACTCAGGAAGTGGTTGCAGAGTTGCAGGTGAATATCCTTTAGGTTGGCCTAGTGTCTCTCTCACTCTCTCTGTGTTTGCTCTCTCTCTTTCTCTTTCTCTCTCTGTGTGTATGTGTGCGTGTGTGAGTATTCATTCATAACGAAGGTGCAGTCACTTTTCAATAGTATACCTGAGACAGCAGCCAAATAAAAATGCCTACTTTTCTTTTTCCTAAAGTCTTGTATAATATGGCAGAACTAGAAAGATTTTTTTTTCATGATATCAAAATTCAAATTCTTAAGGTGTCCGGCTGAACAGTTTATTGGGAAGAAAAGGGAGCCTGGAGAAAATGAACAATTACTGGGATGTAGGTCAGTTCTTCACCGTCAGCATGTTGGCAAGTGATATTGGGAAAGCTGTCCAGGCAGCAGAGAGGTTGTTCAAACTGAAACCCCCAGTCTGGTAAGTCCCATGTGTGCCTAGTAATCTCATGTCTCCATATCTGAACCTGTTCTGAAATGTCTCATTCAAGAAGAAAATGTTAAATACAGCAGAGTAACAACTGCTGTTTCACCTCCTTTTTATGTGTCTTCATTACAGAAGCTATAAGACATAACAGCTATGAGGGTTCATAGATTTTATGTGCAGGTTTGAAGACACAGATAGATTCTCACCTAGAATGTATACTTGCATGCTCTATCCCTGAGACTAGTCTGTCAGTCAGTCCTCTTCACTTCTTTTAGTTCTTTTAGTTGGTGTCTTCAGGAGCAAAATGCTGCTTGATATTAGTGTGTGTTTGTAATAAAGCATATAGTAAAACTGAAAAAGAACATCAAGAAAATGATATTCCTAAGCTGGCAGCACTCAGTAGTCCACTGGCCATGGTAAGCTCTGTGTTGATTTAGGGTGTTTTCTTGACCTTCATCCAGGGTGTTGGCATCCTCCTCAGTTGCTATAAAGCCTGGTTGTTCCACAATGTACTTTTATTCCTGTAGAACCCCAGCCAGCTATTCCTTTAAAAGGATAGTATGTACTAAAATTGAGGTGTTAGTAAAAAGCTGTCGTTTAGAATTTTATTAGACTGATTTTATCTGCTGTTTGCATTTCTTATGATTATTTATGTGGTTACTCAGTGACTATGAAGAGCTTGTGACAAATACGGATTGAAGTACATTAGGCTTCATTTTAGGAAGCCTCTTTTAAAGGGATTAGAATTGATTTCAGTTTCTTTAGGAATCAAATGTATGAGGTTTGTGATTTCCGCCCTCCAGGTACCTGCGGTCATTAGTTCAGAACTTGTTGTTAATTCAGCGCTTCAAGAAACCCATTACAGAACATTCACCCAGGCAGGAACGTCTTAACTTCTGGTTAGATATAATTTTTGAAGCAACGAATGAAGTTACTAATGGACTCAGATTTCCAGTAAGATATGCTACACGTGTGTGTGGGGGGGGGGTAGTGGTTCCTTTGTGGGGATCAAACCTAGGAACTGGCACATGTTAGGCAAATAATTCTACCATTGAGCAATCTGCTCACTCTCAATCTTTTAAGATAAACAAGAGGCTAGGAATTCATGTTAAGTAATTATAAAACCTATGAAAAGGCAGAAAATTGTAATTTATAATATTTGGATAGTAAGTCCTCGGTGGGATCAGCAAATGATAAGTTAGTCTCTGGGAAAAAGTTTTGCTTGTCTCTCAAATAGTGGCTCTCAACTGATTGTATTTTTTTTTTCACTCAAGGGACATTTGGCAGAACTTGGAGACATTTTGGGTTGTTAGAACTAAGTCTAAGTTGTGATGCTACTGACAATACAGTGTAAGGAATAGGGAATCTGCTAAATGTCCCCCAGTAATTAAAAGAGCACCCCCCTACACATACACAGTAATTATCTGGTTCAAAAATAGTAAGGCAAAAATGAAGAGATGTTGTTCTAAAAAATGTTGTACATGGAATTTAAGACTGTCTTTTCCTAAACTTTGGTTTGCCTCCAGTGCTGCTAATTAATATTTAAAACTTCATTGAAAAACCAGAATTGTTTTTAGCTTTTCATTTAGTTTTTGTTTCAGTTTTATGGGCATCTCATAAATTTTTGTAAGTAAGATATCTAAGTATTCTAGAAATTATATTTCAATAATTGCATTTCATATTTCTGCTATGAGACTTTGTGAATATGGGTGCTTTTAAGAAGAATTTCATTAATGACTCAAAATGTAGTTATTAAAAATTATCAGAATTATTTTGTTTCTGGGTAACACATTTTAAAATCTTGTTTCAATTTTAAAATGTTTCCAGCTGGATAGGTGCATGTCAGTAACAAAGCAGAAACTTGTGTAAACTCTACTTAGGTTTATCATACTAAATGTGTTGTTGCTTTGTTTGAGAGATTCGTTTTTCTGCTCCTCTCCCTCCACCTACATGTTTACATGCTCTCTTTTTCTCCCCTTCCCTTTTTTCCTTTTTGCCTTCCCATATTCTTAACCAATTAACTAATGTTACTTGGAATCACTCACTTTTCATTTACCTGCATATGTACATACTTGGTACTTGTTGGCAACCCTGTCTGCTTCCTTATTTCTCTCAAAAACAGGAATTTCCTTCTTTCAACTATCACCTTCTCAAGTAGGCCTTTCTGTCCTCCCTGAATAAGCCCCAACTTGTTCACTTCTGACATGCTCTTCTTGGAGTGTTGTGTGGCAGTGGATTGCAGTGGATAGCCTTGTGAATTTGTTATTCTGAGTGTCCTTGTTGGAACAAAGCCTTTCTGCAGCCGGGAACTTATATGCCCATGCTATAGCCATGGCTCCTAGAGCCATGCTTGGTATAGTTGCTCCTTTGTATTTGTTGAGTACAAATTCTTCCCTTTCCTCAGTAGGCAGGGTCATCTGTTGTATATTGCTGTTTTGTAAAAATCTGCTTTTATTTTAGGTTCTGGTAATAGAGCCAACCAAAGTCTACCAGCCTTCTTATGTTTCTATCAACAATGAAGCCGAAGAAAGAACTGTTTCTCTATGGCATGTCTCCCCCACAGAAATGGTAAGGGGAAAAACCATGAATAACCCTTTCTTCCATATGATTTAACCAATAAGGTGATTTCATATAAGACAGTTTATGTGTTAGTATTAGAAATAGTAGGCACCCGTCCTTCTAAATTATGATACTATGTATGATACTGTACTCACAGAAAAAAGAAATCTATTTTGTGTATGTGGGCATGGAGGACATGTGTGTATGTGTTTATGTATAGTAAATATAAAACAAGTACAGTTTTTTTTTTAAGTTAGATCATGAAGTCCAGGTGTTGATAACACACTCCTTTAGTCCCAGCACTTGAGAAGCAGAAGTAGGCATATCTTTGTGAATTCAAGGCTAGCCTTGTCTACAGAGCAAGTTCTAGGACAGCCAGAACTGTTAACACAGAGAAACTGTTTCCAAAAACAAAAAGTTTAGACCATAAGGAAGTAGATATAGGATATGTAAAGTTCCTTCATATTTCTAAAACCTTGTCCCAATTTCCATCCCCAGCTCTAGTGCTTGAGTGAATATCCCTGTACCCTTGCTCCAGACTCACTTGTGTGCATAGTATACACACATATCTTCCTCATTTTACACACACAGATGTTTTACATTCGGGTATGGGTATATAACATTTAAATTTTAGAAAGTTTTATTTGTGTGTGTACATGTATTCAAGTATTTCACAATTAACATGTGAAGGTATGGGAACCTGTCTTTGTGGGCCTTCAGTTGGATCCAGGTGACTTTCCCAGTTTGTACCTGAGAGGGGGAGTATGGCTTGAGAAAGGGCAGGTAAAGACGCTAAGAAAGAGACAGAGACATAGGATAGAGTCAGAAGGGCAATCTAGTGAACACTGAAGGCACCAAGTTTATTATTCCACATTCTTAAGTACCCCAAACAAAAGGGGGACATAGCAGAAGACTTCTATTATCATGTATAAGGAGCAAAGAGACTTTCTTCCCTTAATCCTCCAAACATTTGGTAACCATACCTGTCATCTGCCTTGAGGGTAAACACACCTGAGCCCAAGTCTTATTTAGATAAGATATCACTTATCAAGACCAAAACATCCTGCAGTAGCCGTGCCTTAGACCTTTAGGTCTTTTAACTTACAAGGGCAGTTTTGAATTCCCTGACTTTGAGGCAAGATGAAGAGGAACAATATTTATGGGCCCCAACATGAAGGTCAAAGGATAACTTATTTTTCCTTTCTTTTATTATTATTTTTCTTATTTTACATATCAATCCCAGTTCCCTCTCCCTCCCATGCCCCCCAACCTTTTCCCATCCCCCCACTCCACACATAGGGTGATACCTTCCAGGAGGGGTCATCTGAATCTGTCAAATCATTTGGAGTTGGGACTAGGCCCTCCCTCCTGCCTCTAGGCTAAGGGAGTATCCCTCCATGGGGAATGTGTTCCTAAAGTCCTTTTGTGTACCAGGAATGTATCCTAGTTCCACTGTCACTGGTCCCTTAGACTGCACAGGCTTTCTAACTGAGACCCATGTTCAAAGGGTCTCAGTCGGTCCAATGCTGGTTTCCCAGCTATCAGTCTGGGGGTCCATTAGCTCCCCCATGGCCAGGTCAGCTGTCTCTATGGGTTCTGTAGCCTGGTCTTGCCCCCATTTTCTTATCACTCCTCCCTCTCCCCAACTGGATTCCAGGAGTTTCTGGCTCAGTGTTTAGCTGTGGATGTCTGCTTCTCTTTCCATCAGCTACTAGATGAGGGCTCTATGATGTCAGATAAGTCATTAATCTCATCAGGGAAGGGCATTTAAGGTAGCCTGTCAACTGTTGCTCAGATTGTTAGTTGGGGTCACCCTTGTAGGTCTCTGAACATTTCTCTAGAGTCAATTTGGTCTTCAAACCTATAATGGCTCCCTCTATTATGGTATCTTTTTTTTTTTTTTTTTTTTTTTTTTTTTTGGCTCTTTTCTGTCCCTCCCCTGACTTGATCTTCCTAGTTCCACATGCTCTCCTCTCCTACCTTCTCTTCTCCTAACTCCCTCTCTACTCACTGACCCTCCTCCCAATATGCTCAGGAGATCTTGTTCATTTTCCCTTCTGTGAGAGACCTTGTATGAATCTCTTAGGTTCCTCCTTGTATCCTAGTTTCTCTAGCGGTGTGAATTACAGGATGGTGATCTTTTGCTCTATGTCTAAAATACAAATCTATATATTTATGAGTGAGTACATACCATGTTCCTCTTTTTGTGACTGGGTTGCCTCACTCAGGATGGTTTCTTCAAGTTCCATCCATTTGCCTGCGAATTTGAAGATTCCATTGTTTCCCCCCCCCCCGCTGAATAATAATTCCATTGTGTAAATGTGCCACATCTTCTTTATCCGTTCTTCAGTTGATGGGCATCTTGGTTACTTCCAGGTTCTTACTATTTATTACAAGTAATGCTGCTATGAACATAGTTGAACAGATGTCCTTGTTGCATGGATGTAGAATAGAGAATTCTTAATAGAGGAATCAAAAAAGGCTGAAAGACACTTAAGAAAGTGCTCAACATCCTTAGCCATCAGGGAAATGCAAGTCAAAACAACTCTTGAGATACCATCTTACTCCTGCCAGAATGGCTAAAATTAGAAACACCAATGACAACTTATGCTGGAGAGAATGTGGAGAAAGGGGAACACTCCTTCACTGCTGGTGGGAGTACAAACTTGTACAGCCATTTTGGAGATCAGTATGGCCGTTCCTCAGGAAAAGGGGAATTAGTCTACCACAGGACCAGGACCTGGCAATTCTGCTCTTAGGCATATACCAAAAGAACAACTTTTAAGATGTGGTTCTCTCCTACTTTGGGATTTGAGGATCAAATTTAAGTCATCAGGTCTGTGCAGCAAATGCTTTTACATTGAGCTAACAATATTTTTACTTTTGAAACTTGTTTTCAAAGATTTCTATACAAAACCAACACCTAGCCACCTGATTGTTTATGTATATATGTATGTATTTACTTTTTACATTCCAATCCCAGTTCCCCTCCCTCCTCTCCTCCCCCCCCCACTTCCTCCCCACCCCACTTCTCATCTGTTCCTTGGAGAAGGTAAGGCCTCCCATAGGAAGTCTACCAAGTCTGTCCCATCATCTTGTAGAGGCATAGCCACCATTTTAAAATGTCATATTCCTTATGTTTTCTTATTGTATGGTGTGTTTCATTGTCTAGATGAACCTTCTTTATTTCACTTCTTTATTCTCACTAATACCTAGTAAGAGTCTTCATTTTTCCACCTTACCAGTGATCTCATAGATGGGCCTGATTGACTCAAGAGTATGTATTTTCAGAACTTTGATATCTATTATCAAACTTATGCAAGCTTATATTCATACTAATAATTATAATTGCCCATTATAAGGGTTACAAAATACTGAGATGGGTCTTCAGGTTTGTGTTAATAAAAGTATCTGCCTATATAAAGTATTCCATTGGGTTTTTTCCTCTCATAAATTCTGCACTAATGAAGCCCAGCACCTGTGACAAGCACATTAGGTAGGTTTATTTGCTGTGTGTGTGTTTCCATGGAGTATGGGGGGGGGACTTCTACCATTAGCTGAGCAAAAGGAGGTTATTTTTCTCTCTGTTAGCAAAAATGAGAATGATTATGTTATCAGGTAAAAATAAGCATTATCTTCACAAATAAAACACAGCATTGTAAACAGAGGCTCAAATTCAAATTAGAAATGCCTTAGCAAATACAGTCAGATCTCAAGTGAAGCCTAGTAATCTTGTCTAATATTTAACTCTGGAGCAATCTTCAGTTGACAATCATTAATGAAGATGAGCTGCAATGATGTGCTTGTATTTTTCCTACACTGTGTATATTAAATAATGAGTTCAAAATTACATATAATATATATTAATTTATATATGTATAAACATGTATAGTGTATGAGCTTGTATGTTTATCATTTGAAGAGTCCACACATTTAATTTTCCGCCTCTTTGTTTTTCTAAAATCTTGTCATTGAAGTACAGGTGGCACCCCCCCTGATCTTGAAGTCTGAAATAGTTCAAAATCTGAAATTCTCCAACTGTTACTTGTCACAAAGCTTTGGATTTTGAAGAATTTCAGATTTCAGATATTTAGATCAGAGATGTTCAGCTATTAAAGTCTATGGAAATATGGCAAAATATGAAACACTTATAGTCCCCAATACTGGGGAAAGTCAATCTGTATGATATATACATGAAAACATATTCAAATCATAAATGTATGATATGGTGAATTTACAAGATGAATGCACTTTAGAAGTCAGCATAAGTCAAGGAGTAGAAAATCATTAGACCCTGTCCCAGTTCCTTTTAGACAGACAACTTAGAGCCACGTCCCTCAAGATGGAAATTCCTGTTCCAATCACTAAATATGCTTACTTTCTTTGTATCATGGATGTTACTATTGGTGTGGTAGAAACTTCAAATTTCAGATCTGTAGCCTTGTCATTTCATTGATATAAATTTGAAGTACCTCATATTTTGACAGATGGCTGTAGAAAAACCTAATGCAGTTAAAGCAAAAATGGTTTTGATGTTATGGAATTCTACCAATGAGGCCTCTTTCATTCAAGTCCTGGGATAGTTGCTGGCTCTTATGAGAAATTTCCTTTGGTGCATGTATCTCAATAATTGTAAAATATCTTAACTTTTTCTTTGTAAGAAATAGAAAAGAACTCTATGTAAAGGAAGTTTTCTTGACAATAAAGTGTTTTGTTAAGTTCTTAACACTTGTCAGAGGAAATGCTGGAAAGATAGAAATTCTGTTTTTCTGTGAGACACATTCTCTTTTTGCCTTCATTACAATTTTGAAAATCAGCAGATTATAAAAAACAAGAGTAAGTTGCTTAGAGCAAGATGACATTTTTCTTCACAGTTATGTTTCCTGGTGGTATATGTATGGATGATGGGAAGAGAACACTCATATACATGTCAATGCAAAATAAGATTAAATTCCTGGTTTATTAAGAATTCAAGTTCATAGGAAGTATGAGGCAGTTAGCATGCTGGGAAATGTTGAACAACCGACTCCCTTGGAGTTCAGGCTGAGTTATAGAGTTTGATTATTTCCAAAAACTTTAAGAAATCCAAGTGAATTTTCCTATTTAAAATTATTTCCCTACAATTATATGTTGGTGTTGTGGTCTTTGGCTTTTCTGAAACTGGTTTTGATGTTCCCGTCTAAGACTTAACTTTATGCAAAGTTTATGAACAAGGAATGGTTGTAGAGAGAAGGGACAGTTGTTTTAAAAGTTGAACCTTGATATATAGTGAAGTACATTAATTCTTTTTGCAATACTGTTTAAAACAGTCCCCAATTTCAATATTTTAATATGATAAAACTTTGTGTATATATCATGCCATCTCCAGGCTAATAGAAGACCTCATACCATCTTGCAATAGCTAGAGAAAAAGAAGGTAGAAGATTGCTATAGGGTTTGGGGGGTATTTTGTTTGTTTATTTGTGTTGATAAGGAGGAACTATGCTTTTTTTATTTACTTTTTGGAGATAGGGTTTCATTCTGTAGTCCTGAGTGGCCTGCAATTTACTATGTAGACCAGGCCAGTCTTGAATTTGTGACAATCTTTTGCCTCAATTGCTGGGATTACAGACTTGTGTCCCTATGCTCAACTTTCACAGAAGCTTCTCATACCCTTGGTAAAGACTCTGTCATTTGGTCTAATCTAACTTAAAGGAAGACTGGCATTTGGGATAGCTTGTGTGTCCAGAATAAAGTGAAATGAAGACAAGTGGGTTTTGTCAGTCTTATTCTCCAAATATTTTTATAAGCCATTTAACTGAGGTGGGCTGTCCTAAGGCTGTTTAGAGTTGCCTACGTGTTGACAGAAGATGAAAGACTACTCAATGTGTGTTTTTGTGTGGGTAGTTATCTATCTCAAGCTGTGTGTTTCAATTTTTGTTTGCTCTAAACTGGATCAGACACAAACTTTTCATATCCCAGAAAATGTTCTGTGTTCCAGGTTATGCAAAGCATACAGCTCTAACCCTAATCACTGTTGAGAACAAACTAGATAGAAGCAGAAATAATACTTTATTAAGAAAAAAAATAAGCTATTGACTTTGGTCTTTTATACTTGCAGAAACAAATCCATGAGTGGAATTTTACACCCTCTTCTATTAAGGGAATAAGGTAAGAACACAAGAGAAAATATAACTTCTATCTGTTTAAATACAGATAATGGTATGTTTAATGTTTATGATGTTCCTACTTATTTATAAGATAAGATGTTTTTATTTTTAGTTTTAACAAAATCTAACAGACTATTTTCTCTATTGGTGTCCTATATGCAGTTCATAGTGTGGTACTAGTAAGAACATCTTGACTTGTAATATGTTAACTTTTCTAATCAAATAGAAAAAAATGATTGGCTATCAAACTTTACAGAGAAGTTCTATCTCTTAAGTGAACAAAGAATATCTTTTAAAAACCAAAACATTCAAATATTTACCACCATCATCCTCTAAGGGCTGAAGTTAGGAGTTACTTGCAACTACTATTTGAGTAGGGCCACCTGGACAGGGCTCTGGAGGCAGGGGTACTGTTAATAGAGACAAGGATGATATATCCCAAAAAGTATGCAAGCTTTCATGGCTTGCCCTATGCCAGGCTATCATACCTCAGCTGTTCTAATCAGTGTGCCAGGATGTCCAAAGGTGGGAGTTACTGTGAAGTAGGTATGCATTCTCTTTGAAGGTACACATTCTCTTTGATATGACACTGTAAAATCACTTGTCCTCTGTAGGCTTCTGATTTTTCTATTTTAATCAAAACAGGAGCTTAGACTAAAGTTTTATGCGCTTGTCTAAATATAAGACTTAACTCAAAAACCAATGAACAAATCCCTTCTCACCCAGGATGATCCTGTCTTGAGTACATCAGTGTTTGAATAGAATTATGATATACTTGGATAATGCAGCCAAAAAACCACAAAATAGTATAAAACATTATCAAGTCTATGTTACAAGGCAACAACGTTGTACAAAAAAATGTAGCTGTGGCCTTCAGCAGGGATTAACGTAGGGCTGTAACTCAGACATCAGGACTGGCATAACAAGACATACATGCTCTGGATCCTATAGTAGTTACTTTTTCTAGTTTTTCAAAATTGGCCCATTCATAACCTGGATTTAATTTGTTTTGAATCACCCTGAGCCATTACTGTTTTAATACATCTTTTTGGGCCACCTATAGCATTAAGAATAGTGTAAGAAATTTTGATTTATTGGGAGGCTAAAGTCATGAGTCGGAGGTCCAGCTGAAGCTACATAGCAAGCTCAGCACCATCCTGAGCTGTACAGCAATACTTTATCTCAAAACAAACAGACATAAAAAAAAAAACGGGTTCTGGATCAAGAGAAATGACAAAAAAGGGGCCAGATAAAGTGACTTCAGTTGTTTAAAAAGCTAATTGTATAGATGGTAAACTTGCCTGATCTCTCTGTAGTGTCACCTGGCAAAATGAGGGTCATTACACATTGACCCAGTGTGAGTGAACGTTTCAACAGCAAAAGTAAAGTAGATAGAGTGTGATGACTTCCATTTACTGGATGTGTTTAAACAAACTGAATATTGCTTGTTTGAAGCTCTCTAAGTCAGGTCCACACACTGGGTGGAAATAGACTAGAAAACATTTAAAGGACTTAAGATTATATTGTGTGACCATGAATACTGTATCCTGATACTTTCCAAGGGTAGAAATTCCTTTGAGATGCTAAATATTTCATTATTACCCTTACCTTTCTGTTTGTGTAATATGATAAACTCCTAGAAGACAGAGATAATATTTTCTAGCCTTTTCTGTTGCCCATGTTTTCTTTGCCGTGGATATAGAAGAATCTCTTGATGCATGTTAAAGTCAATTGATTTTTTTGCAATATCTCTAATTTTAAATTTCATAGAATAAGAAAAGGCAAATTGTGGGAGTATTTTCTAAAAGATTAATGAATTATTGGGCCTAGAAAGATGGCTTAGTGAACAAGAGCACTTACTGCTCTTGTAGAGACTGGATTCAGGTCCCAGAATCCATGTTGGGTGGATCACAATCCAGTTCTGAAGGATCCCACAGCTGCTTCTGGTCTCTGCAAAAATCTACACACACGGGCACATACACATATACATAATTTAAAAATTAAAATAATTTTAAAATAATAATTAATAGCTGGGCAGTGGTAGTGCATGCCTTTAATCTCAGCAGTTAGGAATCAGAGACAGGCTGATCTCTGTGAGTTCAAGGCCAGATTCATGTGCTGAGTGTGTTCGAGGACAGCCTCCAATGAAAGCTACAGAGAAACCCTTTCTCAAAAAACCAAAACACTACAACAACAACAAAAATAATGATTAATAAAATCAGGAACTTAGAAAATCTAAGGTAGGTTTTTTTTTAAGATTTTCTTTAAAAAACAAAGTAAGCACCATAATGTGTGTGTGCATGTATTCTCTTTTTGTTATTATTTGTGTAGCTCTGGCTGTCTATAACTCGCTCTATAGACCAGGCTGGTCTCAAATGCAGAGATCTTACTATCTCTGCCACCAGAGTGCTGGGATTAAAAGCATGTGCCACCATGCTTGGTGTTGTATAAGCATTCTTCTGTTTTGAAATTTTACAGCCTATCCAAGTTTGATGAACGGTGCTGTTTTCTTTATGTCCATGATAATTCTGATGACTTTCAAATCTACTTTTCCACTGAAGACCAGTGTAATAGGTAAGTTACAGCTAATTTAGGTATTTACAGTATATTTATGATAGATGAATTTACAGGATCTTTGTCTTAAAATGTTTGACTGCTTCATCATAATTATATGTGTATTATGTATTATGTATTTGGGGGTAGGAATAAATAGCCCAAAAGATACTGTGTATCACATAATGCTTCATAGCAGAGGATACTCAGTGTTTCGGTGTTTCTGTTGCCATGAAGAGACAGCATGACCACAGCAACCCTTAGAAATAAAAACATTTAATTGAGGTGGTGTCTTACAGTTTCAGAAGTTCAGTCCATTATCATTGTTGTTGGACATGGCAGCATGCAGGCAAACATGGTGCAGGAGAGGTAGCTGAGTGTTCTATATCTTGTAGGCAACAGGAAGTGGTTTTTCGTACTGGGCATAGCTTGAACATATATGATACTTTAAAGCCCACCTCCACAGTGACACATTTCCTCCAACAAAATTCCACCTACTCCAATATGGCCACCCCTCCTAATAATGCCATTTTCTTTGGGGGACATTTTCTTTGAAACCATCACAGTCAATGTTTTTGTGTTATTCCTGGTGATGTTAACATGGATCAACTAGTGAAAGTGATGTATGTCTACTTTTAGTTGGGCTATTTGTCTTTTTATTATGGGTTAGTTATGTATTCTCCATACATAGATGCAATTTGCTAAGACTTTCTCCCATTCTTTGGTTGTCTTTCATGTTACTAATAGTATCATTTACAACACAAACATTTGTAATTGTTAGGTTTGTCCCTTTTTCTCTTCATTTGCATTTTTGCTTATAGTTAAGGTTTGGGGGGCTGCAGATGCCTCAGCAGTTAAGAGTACTTGCAGATGCTGGGCAGTTGTGTCATATGCCTTTAATCCCAGCTCTTGGGAGGCAGAGGCACGTGGATCTCTGTAAGTTCAAGTCCAGCCTGGTCTAAAGAATGAGTTACAGGACAGGCTCCAAAGCTATACAGAGAAACCCTGTCTTTTTAAAAAAAAAAAAAAAAAGTGCTTACAGAGAACCATAGCAAGCAGCTCACAATCGCTTCTATCTGCAGATCCAGGGGATCCATTGTCCTCTTCTGGCCTCCATGATCACTGCATACATATGGTATATGTACTGATTAGCAGGCATACAAATACACATAAATAAAATACTAAACTTAAATTTAAAAAAATGCTTTGCCTGATTCAAGGTACTTTATGGTTCTTATTGTTCTATAAATGTAATAGATTTGGCTGTCATATTTATTTCTCTGGTTCATTTTAATTCATTTTACTTATTATTGTTGGGGGTGGATGCTCACATGGAGGTGAGAGGACAACTTGCTAGACTAGGTTTTCTCCTTCCACCATGTGGATCCCAGGGATTAAACTTAGATCATCAGGTCTGGCAGCAAGTGACTTTACCCAGTGAGTTATGACACCATCCCTTTTATTAATTTTTAATAAATACTATAGGTATAATAAGTACTATAAGTATATAATTGAACTTTTGTGTATAGTACTTGATTGTCCTGATATCGTTTATTGAAAAGAATATTTTTTTCTCCATCAAATAGTCTTGGCATTCTTAGAAAATGAGTTGGCCCTCTAAATTTATGGAGCTTACTTCCTGACTTCTTTCCATTGGTCTACATATCTGTCTTAAGGTGATATAGCCCACTACCCATTGATCATCTTTTTCTTCTTTTTTAGTGATTTATTTATTCTTATTTTATGTGCATTGGATTTTTGCCTGCTTGCATGTCTGTACGAGGGTATCATATCCCCTGGAACTGGGGTTCCAGACAGTTATGAGCTACTGTGTGGGTGCTGGAAATTGAAACCAGGTCCCCTGGAAGAGCATTCAGTGATCTTAACCACTGAGCCTTCTGTTCAGCCCCTGATCATCTTGTTCTATCCCTCCCTGTCCTTTGCTGTTCTCTGCCTTTTGTAATCACCTCTCTATTCTGACCTGAAATCAATCTGTCAAAGAGACATCTGTACGCTCACATTTATCTCAGCACTTAATATCCAAAAAATAGAAGCAGTCTTGAGTGTCCATCATCTGCTTTGTGAATAAAGAAATGTGGTACCTATACACAGATGTATTTAACACTAGTCTATGGATAGAACCTACTAAAAGTCTTCATTTTACTACAAGAGCAACTATTCTTATTGTGTTTTACATATGTGCTGCATTTAAGAGAGGTACGTTGGCATCAGTAACCAACTAGTTAATAGAGATACTTCATGGAGAGGACTTAAGCATCAAGTATGCTTTGAACTAGATTGGGGAATCACTAAAGTACCTTGTCAAATCAAGAGTAGAATGATTGTTTCATAACTTATAGAAGTTATTTTATGTTTAACTACAATGTAATACAATAAGGTTAAGTTAAACATAAGGGGAAAGAGTGATCCTGATGGGTGGTATTCTGTGGCATTTGCTGTTCTAGATTTTGCTCTTTGGTCAAAGAGATGCTAAACAATGGAGTGGGCAGTACAGTGGAGTTGGAGGGAGAGGCAGATGGAGATACCTTAGAGGTAAGTCACAGAAGACCCAGAACTAGGAAAAACATCATCTAATATACCTTTGGTGCTTAGAGAAAAATGTCCCAATTTTCACATGAATCCTCTATTGAATATAGTTAAAGATACCTTTGAACCCAGTGTTCATGGGTCTCAGAAATTAAGTTTAAAATGTCTCTGTAGAAGAATCTTATGATCATGGGATCCTGTCAGTCAGAATATTTTTTAAAATGGCCATGGGTCACATTAAAGTGTCCTTTATGCATAACTATGCAAAGTATATTTTTCTAAATTAATAGTATTAGTGAGACACTAAGAGAAAAATAGTTGACAAGCTGTAAACAATTTTTTTCTAAATGGAATTTAGTTATATCTACTTGTACATGGTTTATTAAATATATCAAAGTTTAAATCACTTTAAGGGAAGTGGCATTATCATGTTCGGACAGCACAGTGGTCTACAAGGACTACATCATTTATTAGTGTTTTAATCTTGCAGTCATTCAGATTTGCCACTAATTCAAGTTCTCCCAGTAATTACAATTTCTTGAGTTAGACTGAAATTAATTCCTTAAGGTTTTCTTCAAAAAGTATCAAAAAAGGGTTCAGTTTAGTAATTGGGTCAGGTACAAGAATTACTGGCTTACAATTAAAGTGTTATAGAAGTAAAGTGAGTGATTCCCTTTAATGGCAACAGATGTGGGAAAGAGTAAAATAAGTCTGTCAGACAGTGGACACCCTTTAGTCATCTTAATTTTGTATTTATTGTCATGAGTATTTTAAGAGGCATATGGAAGGAACATACACACATTATTCAGTGGGGTAAGTAGAAATAGCGGGGACATACCAAACCCCAGAAATGTCCTTTGCTTTCTCTCTATTCTACATAAGATTTACTTAGACTACTGTCACCTTTGTTTTAATCATTACCAAGAATAAATTTGATTGAATGCAGCTGTATGCAGTGGCTTATTATTGTTGTCATTTGCAATTTACTATGTAATATGTATGCTATGTGTGGAGGTCACAGGATAACTCTAGAGTTGATTCTCTCCTTCTTTCTATGGGTTTGGGGGACGGGGTTGAACTCCAGTCACCAGGTTTGCACGGTAAGCACCAATACCCACTGCGCCATATCACTGGCCTTGTTTTTGCTTTTTAAGACAGGTTTTCCTCTGTAGTCCAGACTAACACTGAGATCTCATGAACTCCCTGTCTTAGCCTTCTGAATGCTGGAATTATAGGCCTGTGCTACCACATCCAGCAAGGTCACAACAGATTGTGATAAGATGGGTGAAAGGGACTAGTAATCCTAAGTGTAAAATGTATGTGTTAGATCCATATGACTGAAAGAGGATCCTCCCAACATGTGTATATGATATTAAGATGTTAACTTTTACTGACTTTTCTTTCCTGAGCTACTGAAAGGGTTGTTTCCTGACAAGTTGATAAGTGGTCATACAGGAAGATATTGATTTGTGGTACTTAACATGCTTAGAAAGTTTTAAATTGCAGCATTAAAACGGTGAAAACTCTCCAGAAGGTAAGCCAGGTAATTTGCAGGTGAGTCTTATTTTTTTACTTTGCTGAATTACATTTCATTAAGTCATTCTATAAATACATGAACAGATGAGACTAATTGTTAAATGAAAAGTGTATAGCCTAAGAACCATATTTTGCTTGGCACCCAAATAATGCTAAATTTATAGTTTTGAAAACTTGTTAGATGAATTCTGGTCTTCTCTCTGATAAGTTGTATTTTCTTTTTTTTTTTTTTTTTTTTTTTTTTTGTCCTGTTGTTTTGCCTTGTTTAGTATGAGTATGACCATGATGAGAATGGGGAAAGAATTATCTTGGGGAAAGGCTCTTACGGGATTGTGTATGCTGGCCGAGATCTCAGTAATCAAGTACGAATAGCCATCAAGGAAATCCCAGAGAGAGATATCAGGCAAGTTGGGACTGCCTTCAGTATTCTGCATTTTCTTTTCTTTTCTTTTTTTTTTTCTTTTTCTTTTTTGCATTCTTAGCAATCTGTATCCCAAGCCTACCACTGATGGTGTAAGGATTTAATCTGTGTCAACAGAATGGTATGGCTACCTTATGTTGTCAGAGCTTGTAATGCTCTTATAATAAGGGTAATCTGCTTTATGTTCTCTTATAGAATTAATACATTGAGAAAAATCAAAATACTTAGAAGTTTGTGGATTAAAGAAGGTCATATTTCAAAAGAAAACTGTATTTTTACACACAACTATATCTGAACTTTTACATTTTATGCAACTATTTGAAAATATTTTAAAATGTAACTGAGAATTTTTTTTCTCTTTGTTTTTCAGTGCTGGGGATAGAACCCAGGTCCTCGAGCATGCTAGGCAAGCACTCTACCACTGAGCTACATCTCCAGCCTTGACTGAGTGCTTTTAAATTTACACTGTAACAAATGAAACTGGCTATGATTTGTCTGGATATGTCATTACAGAACTAAAATGCAGTTAAAATTCAGAGTTTCACAATATAATTTTTGTTAATAACTGTTATGGTTAACCATAACCATAGATTTGGGGATGTTTTTCTGCCATCAGTACTACAACATAGCAATTTTATTATTACATTTATTTTTTAATTTTCATTTGATAGATTTTTATCATATTCTTGCCCCTCCTTCAAGTCCTCCCAGATCCTCCCTACTTCCCTACCCACCCAATTCCTGTCCTTAGTTCACTTCATTATATATTTAAACCTCATTTAAATTTAAACAAAAGCATAGCAGTGCTTACTGTTGAGTGATTCTGTAGAACCACAACAGAAATAATCATGGGCCACTGACACATCCACCAAAGTTTACAGTGTTTCCCAGCTAAAAAATATGTGCATAGATTTCTCTATCAAGGTTATCACTGTGTTACATAGGATTTCTAGCAACTGTGTGACCATCCACTCACTAATTGTTCATTTTCAGTGGGATAATGTATATGAATTTTAATGAAGACCTGAAACAAACCAATCTGACTTCTTCAAATTACCAATCTGGAAACCAAGTTTGAAGGAGATTAAGGAAATCCCAAAAGTGTATAACAGACAGAAACAAGATGAGCATTCCAGTCTCTTGGGTCCTCATCTAGTATTCTCCCTTATTCATTCCATAGATAAGCTGTTGAACTTGCATAGATTTGGGGATATTCCTGGCATGTTTCTCCATTGGTAGTGCGGTTCCTACTTTTCCTTGCCCACAGAAGTTTCTGAGATATTTGAGCTGGAAAGGGCCTAAGAGGCAATTTTGTCCAATTTGTAAATTTTGGGCTCAATTTAGGATGACAGGGATTGTTTTGCCTCCGTGAATCTGGGTTGATGCTAGGGACTAAAAGGTGACCACGATTCTATCCCGATCCTAGGGTGTTGCTTTGGTGGAGAGTGCAGATACTGTGTCCATGAGTTGAAATTAAAGGTGCTGTAACGGAAGGGTACACAAAGTGTTTTTGGAAAACAGAGGGACTGACTTTTCCTGGATGAGCAAGTTTAAGAGAACAAATAATCTTCAAGCTGGTTTATTGAGGAATAAGTAGGACGTAGCTTGGTAGAAAATGGGGCCTATGAAGGAATATCAGAGTTGTTAAGAAACATAACATTGAATAAGCAGTTTGTGTAAAGCTTGGATGTAGGGTATGGGCTAGTAAAGGATTCATGAGGCAAAAATGTTAAAGGTATGTCTGACCTGATTTGGAAGGTCATTGTATGCCACCTTAAACAATATGGTCTTTATGTGGAGTCTATGAATAAAAGTAGTAGAGTTTCATAAAAGGCTTGAAAGTTCAGAGACCAAACCTAGGCAACTCATTAGTACTGGGTTGAATCTGTATAGTAAATCAGTTTAGGACAGACTTTTCCATACCACCACTTTCCATGGGAAGAAGAGGATTGTTGAAAGAGGTGAAACTTTGTTGGAGAATCTGTGCCCAAAATAATAATATTGGTAGAAATAGTAACCATTAGTTGAGTGTTTACCATGTAACAGTCCCTCCATCAATGCCTGAGAAATTTGAGGCACTCTAGTCACCTAGAAACCCTATGTGGCTGTGTTGTTACATTTAAATATTCATTATCTGAAATTCTTATGACAAGTAGCAAGAAGTGTTTCAGATAATTGTTTTTTTTTTCCAGAGCTTAGAATGCTTGTGTGTATGTAAAAAGGTAGGGTATAGGACCTAAATCTAAACACAAAATTCCTTTATGCTCCTTGTACCACATAGCCTGAAAGTAAGTTTAGATATTACTTCATTGTGTCTGCATTTTGACAATGAGCCAACACACAGTGTTGGGTGTGACATTTTCTACTGGTGTCATTTTGATACTCAAAATGTTTTTGATCATATAGCTTTTTGGATTAGGGATATTTAGACTGTATCCCATGTTTACAGGTAGAAAGTTGAATATTCTCATGGAAGCTGAGGAAGAGATGGTTAGCAGTAGGGTGGATACTGTTAAAGGACTACTGGGGCCTAGAACCCTGAGATTTGGCAGGTGATGCAGGCTTTGCTTTTTTTCTGCAATAGATACTCTCAGCCTCTGCATGAAGAAATAGCCCTACACAAATATCTCAAGCATCGCAACATTGTTCAGTACCTGGGCTCTGTTTCAGAAAATGGCTACATTAAGATATTTATGGAGCAGGTGCCTGGAGGTATGTTAGTTACTCGCTATGATCTCACATTCTGATAATCACTTATGAGACTACAATAAGTATATCATTGATTGTCTCATCATTTAACAAATGACAGAGTTTTTGGAGATTGGAAAACATTTGTTTCTTGGAGTTCTATATAACTTTGCAAAGCTCACATAAGCAGTTTATTTTGGGCTTATTTATTCAGCCTAAAATACTCACCCACTGTCTACTGAGTGCTAACATTGGAAACAAAGAGTTGAAGAGAACAAAATCTCTGGCCTTGAGCTCTGCTCTTCTCAGTCTAGGAGTTTATAGGTGGTTTGGGAAAGGGACACTGGAACTCTTTTATAATCTTATACATGCATATAATATTATTTATCCTACATTATCCTCTGTTGTCTCTTTTTCACTCCTGATGACTCCTTTTCTTCCCAACTAGTTCTCTTTCTTTCACTGGGTTTACTTAGGGTTGCTTATATGAGCATGTTTAGGGTTTGTTTTTTTGTTATTAGAGCATGGGTAACATGTCAGTGTCTACACCACTAAAGAAAGTCGCCTCCACAACTATTAACTGCTAATAGTCTCATTGGCCTTCCCCTATCCATGATGGAATATTGAATGGCCCAATCTTATACAGCTCATATTCAAGGTAACTTAAGTTTCTGTGCGTTTATAATTGCAATGGACATGTCATATCCAAATGACATTGTTTCTTAGCATTCCTCCCAATTTTCTGGCTCTTAGATTCTTTCTGTTACATCTTCTGTAATGTTCTCTGGTCCTTGGGGAAGAGTGGTAGACATATCTCATTTAGAACTCAGTGCTCAGCAGTTATTTATTCTCAGAACTTTGACCAGTTATGAGTCTGCATTAACCACTGACCAATACCAAAAGACTTCTCTAACCAAGTCTTAAAGCAGCACTCATCTTTGGGTATGAACACAAATAATGTATAAGGCAATTTGACATGTCAATTAGCTAAGCAGCAGTAATAGAATCTCCTTTAGGGCCTATGATCTACCCAGTCATTGGCTTTTGGTCAGATTTATAGTACCAGGCATTTATTTCCCCTTGGGGAATAGAAATAAAATCCAACAGAAAATGATTGTTTGCCCACCCCATAACCAATATGGCACTATTGCTTCAGTGAGCACATCTAGCTAGCCTGGTCAATATTGAAGTATGTAGGGTTTAACCAGTGTGTATACCATTCTTCTCTACAGACCTGCATAACACTTTATAGTCCTATGAAAAGTAGCTAGCAGAGAGGTCATTCCCTGGTCAGTTCCAGCTTGATTTCTTTATGTTGTGTCTTCAGCAGTAGTATTAGTAACTCTTCTGGTGGGCAGCTGAGAGCAATGGCAATAGCCTATTTTGTTTTGAAAATCTCTGGAGCCTTTCTGGTAAGCAAGTCATAGAGAGGTATCACATACCTTGCACTGGAATTTTCATTTAAAAACCTATGGCTTGGACTGGAGAGGTGCTTAGTGTTTAAGAGCACTTGCTGCTCCCAGCACCCACATAGTGAGTCATAACTGTCTGTAACTCCAGTTTCAAAAGATCTTAAAGGATCTGAAATCCACTTCTGACATCTGCAAACACATACACATGAAATTAATTTTCTAGGAGCAGCATTACCCACCCATGCAGGATACTTCCCCTTCAAATATTTTTAAATTATATTTTAATTAGTTTACAAAATAATAGGTTTCTTATGGCTTTTTAATGCATCCTTAGTTTTGATAAACCCTCCCACCATCCCTACCTTTCCTCCATTTCCCCATGCTTACTCCCTTTAAGTGTTTTTATACCTGGTATCGCTAATAACACACTTTTATATCACATTGGGCACAGTTACTTTTAAAGAGATATTGCAAAATAACAAATGGATAATAAAACCAAAATACAAGTGCTTTATGTAGGAAATCCCTACATGTAGGCAGTAGAGTATTGGAAGTAATTTTTTGGCCGGATGATAAGTGGAGCACACCTTTTATCCCAGTACTTGGGAAGCAGAGGCAGGCAGATCCCTGTGAGATCAAGACCAGCCTAGCCTACAAAGTGAGTTTCGGGACAGGCAGAGCTACACAGAGAAACCCTGTCTCAAAAAAATAGTAGTTTTTTGGATCTGTAACTGGTAGTTTGAATGGGTCTAGCCATTAAGATTCATTTGGGGGGGGGTTAAATAAACTGTATAAATTAGAGTAATAATTACTATAATACTTATAAATAAATATCACTAGGACATTAAATAGCCCCATCTCAGCTAATCATTGAGTAGGTGAAATGAGATAATACATGTAACAACTTCTGGAAAGGGATCTGGCAATGAGCAAGAAATGAATAAATGAGCATTGAAATAATAATAAATCTCATAACATTTAATTGAATAGTGATCATCAGTTTCTGAGTGCTAGTGTAGGGTTAAAATTACCACTTGAGTTAACTTCCTTGACCCATTACAAATGCATCTTTACCATCCTGTTGGTTTTTGTTTTATTTTTTGGTTTGGTTCCTTTTGTGTTTGTTTGGTTTGGTTTGGTTTTTCTGTGCCACTTTCCAGGAAGCCTTTCTGCTCTCTTGCGATCCAAATGGGGACCAATGAAGGAACCCACTATCAAGTTTTATACCAAACAGATCCTGGAAGGCCTGAAGTATCTCCATGAAAATCAGATAGTTCACAGGGACATAAAGGTATGGGCTTCTCTAAGCCATCAAAGTGGTGTTTTTCTAAGCCTTTGCTATAGTATGGTATAACAGTCTGCTCACAGAGGGAGACAGCTTAGCAGGAAAACGCCCTTATCCTATGTCAGATCCACCCTTTGTAGGGGGAGTTCATCAGTGTCCCACACTATAGAGTGCTGGTTTGCTTAAATCTGCCTTTACACACTCAGTGCTGTTCTTTTTCCAAAGGGTGATAATGTTCTGGTGAACACCTATAGTGGAGTGGTAAAAATCTCCGATTTTGGAACATCTAAACGCCTTGCAAGAATTAATCCATGCACTGAGACCTTTACAGGTAAGCAGAGTAGAGTTGATTGTGTGGTGCCATCTTGGACCTAAGCTTTCTTCTGAATCTGTGGTCATCTATGAACTACTTATTGGTCACCTTTGATTTTTCTAAATTTATTTAAGATTTTTTTCCCATAGGATTTAGTTTAATTATATACTTTCCTTTTCCCAACTCCTCCAAAATCCTTCATACCTTCCCACCTACTCAACATTATGCTCTCTCTCTCTCTCTCTCTCTCTCTCTCTCTCTCGTGTGTGTGTGTGTGTGTGTGTGTGTGTGTGTGTGTGTGTGTGTGTGTGTGTGTGCACGCGCGCTTGTGTCGTTACAAAATGAAAATCAAAGTAATCTTGAAAAACCAGTAATACAAAAAATGTGTAAAAACATGGAGTCTATTTCATGTTGACCAGTTACTCCTGGATGTGGGCCCTGCCTGCCCTACACTGTAGTTGATACACCAAATGTCAATCTAAGATTTTCCCTTTCCCAGCAGGTATCAATTGCAAATAGCTTCTCGGTTAGGGGTGGTACTTTGTTTCTACTTTTTTCAGTGTTGGGATTTTTGTCTGTTTTGAACCTGTGCAGGTCTTGAACATACTGTCACAGTCTCTGTGAGTTCATATATGTATGTATCAATCCTGTTGTGTCTGGAAGATGTTAAGGCACCTACCACTTCTGGCTCTTACAATATTTCTGTCTCCTCTTATACATAAATTCCAGAGCCTTAATGGGAGGGGCTTGATAAAGATACCCCATTTAGGGCTGATTGCTCCAAAGTACCTCACTTTCTGCACATTGTTCGTTTGTGGGTCTTTGTGTTTATTCCCACCTATTAGAATAAGAATCTTCACCGGTGATGGGTTGACTGAAACATTGATCTTCATATATAGCAATATGTCATTGGGAGTCATTATATTACTATGTTCCTTTACCAGAATAATAGTAGTAGGTTTTCACCTAGGCCCATGACCCATCTATTTTCTCATGCTCTTGATTGTGTCAAGTATGGGTTCCATTTCATGGAGTATGTCTTAAATCCAATTGAAAAATATGTTGGTTACTCCCATAAAATTTATGCCACTATTGTACCAGTTTATCTTGCAGGGCAGGTCACTGTCACAGGTGACAGGGTTTATGGCTGGGTAATATTGATACATACTTTTCTCCTCTGCTACTGTGCAAAGTACTTTCTAGCATCATTAATACTAATCAGTAGGGATAAAACTTTGTAGTTGGGGGTCTACAGATATAACTCGGTTAAGATACACTCACTGGCTGCTCATCCAGAGGACCTGGGTTCAATTCTCAGAACCCACTTGGCAGCTCACACCTGTGTGTAATTCTAGTTATAGGTGATCCAACACCCTCACATAGCTACACCAATGTACATTAAATAAATTAATTTAAAAAACTTCTAGTTGGCACCATGTTTGATGATATAAGTAAGTTGTATGTTCAGCAGCAGGACAATCCATCAGGTGATGGAGAATAACCATACCATTGGTGTTTGGGGGGGGGGGTTCTATGGGACCCCTTTGGCCAATGACTGAACAATATGTAACCCATTTCTTGCAGTGAAGTTTTACTTGGTAGCATATGATGTCTAGTTGGTATATTATCTCCCCTATTATGTAGTTACTCCCTTTAACTTCCTTTCTTATATGTATATATTTTAGGAAACTTCTACAGTAGCAAGTTTCCATATGACTTTTAAAAAGCTTTTAGTGATAATTGCCTATCTCCATATTCCCTCCTTTATTCTCTCCTCCTATATTCCTCCTTATTTAATCATCCTTATTTTAGTTTCCCCTTTATCACACTATACTCTTATTTCCCCTTCTTTGGAAGGTCCTCTCTTCCCTCCTGGTCCCTAACTCAGGAACCTAACTTCTGTGGTTTTTCATATTGAAACATATCTAAAATTTAAAAGCTAGCATCCAGATATGAGAAAACACACAATATTTGTCTTTGAAGTTCTAAGTTACCTCATTTGGGATGATTGTTTCAAGCTCCATCCATTTTGATTCTTAATACAGATGAAGTATTGCCCTTGACTTTAAAATACTTTAATTTTATTATGGTGATATAGTTGGGCAGCTGTTACACCAATATTGCCCTACTTTCTTCTTGGCCTCTCACAAGTTGGGTAGACAAAGAACTCTGCTGAGATTTATTAAGGGTTCTCAATCAGTAAAATGGAAGTTTGTCTTCACAGTTGGTAGCATACCAGTCAAAATCATTGGTAATTTTGTGTAACTTATTAGGACATTTTATTGACCTATCATAAAAATAGCTCTTTACTATAGTGAATTCTAACACTTTGCATTTTGATATAATTATGATTCCAAGGGAGACTAATTTTCCTGGGGAAACAAGGTATTTTATGTGAGTTTAAAGAACTGCCTTTTCTTGTCCACTTGTTGGTGATATAACATTCTAAACAACAGGGACTGGATTCAAAGGTGATATAAATTACCAGCTGATTTTCCATTTACCAGACCAGTAGGTATAAGGCCTCTCACAAGCTACCTGTGGCTTTTTGGAATTCCTATTGAAAAGCAACTGTACCTAAAATTTTGGTCCTTGGAAAGAAGTGCCGATTTTTAATAAGGTTGTGGTCCCCTAAGGAAGAACATGACAATCACAAAGAATATGTCTGATAGAACTGTGAAACAACTCTCATAACCTTATAGTTCTAAAATAAGGTAGAGATGGCAGGTAATAGATTGTTCTGTCCTATTTCAAATTCATAGTTCTTTCTTCACTCATTGTTGTTACATGTATGTGTGTGTGTTTGTGTGTGTGTGTGTGTGTGTGTGTATATATATATATATATATATATTCCTAAATATAACCTATTGAGTCACATAATGTTACTTGTATGTATGTTTTCCTCATTTTTTTATAAAAAAGTGTTTATTTCAAAAGGTACTATGATTATATGATTCACAATTTTTGAATGGGGTTATGCATTATATTTTTTAATCTTTTTTATTTTTTCTTATTTTCCCTCTCCCTCCCATCCTCCCCACAAGAACCCCTCATCCACTCCCCAAGGAGAGTGAGACCTTCCATGAGGGATCATCAAAAATCTGTCAAGTAGATTTGGGGTAGAGCCTAGGCCCTCCCCCGTGTCTCTAGGTTAAGGTAGTATCCCTACATGGGGAATGGGCTCCCTACGTCCGTCCGTGTGCTAGGGATACATCCTAGTTCCATTGTCAGGTCCCATAGACTGCCCATGCCTCCTAACTAACACCCACGTTCAGGGGGCCTGGGTCGGTCCTATGCTGTTTTCCCAGCTGTCAGTCTGGGGTCCATGAGCTCCCCCTTTTTCAGGTCAGCAGTTTCTGTAGCCTGGTCTTGACCCCTTTCTCATCACTCCTCCCTCTCTACAACTGATTCCAGGAGTTTGGATCAGTGTTTGGCTGTGTCTGCCTCTGCTTCTGTTAGCTACTGGATGAAGGCTCCTGTTGGTCTTCTTGTGACTGGGTTACCTCACTCAGGATGGTTTATTCTAGTTCCATCCATTTGCCTGCAAATTTCAAGATTCCATTGTTCTTTTCCACTGAGTAGTATTCCATTTTATGTAAATGTACCACATTTTCTTTATCCATTCTTCAGTTGATGGGCATCTAGGTTGCTTCCAGGTTATGGCTATTGCAAATAATGCTTCTATGAACATAGTTGAACAGATGTCTTTGTTACATGAATATACATCTTTTGGGAATATGCCTAAGAGTGGAATCGCTGGACCTTGTGCTCGACTGGTCTCCATTTTCCTAAGAAATCACCATACTGATTCCCAAAGTGGCTGTACAAGTTTGCACTCCCACCAGCAGTAGAGGAGTGTTCCCCTCCACATCCTCTCTAGCATAAACTGCCATTGGTGTTCTTTTATTTTAGCATTCTGACAGGAGTAAGATGGTAGCTCAAGAGTTGTTTTGATTTGCATTTCCCAAGTGGCTAGGATGTTGAGCACTTTCTTAAGTGTCTTTCTGGCATTTTAGATTCCTCTATTCAGAATTCTCTATTTAGTTCTGTACCCCACTTTTTAATTGGATTATTTGGTGTTTAGTTGACTAGCTTTTTGAGTTCTTTGTATATTTTGTCCTCTGTCAGATGTGGGGTTGGTGAATATCTTTTCCCATTCCCTGGGTTGCTGTTTTGTCTTGTTGATTATGTCCTTTGCCTTATAGAAGCTTCTCAGTTTCAGGAGGTCCTGTTTATTATTGTTGATCTCAGTGTCTGTGCTACTTGTGTTATGTTCAGGAAGCAGTCTCCTGTACCAATTTGTTCAAGGGTACCTCCCAGGTTCTCTTCTAAGAAATTCAGTGTGACTGAATTTATATTGAGGTCTTTGATCCATTTGGACTTAAGTTTTGTGCATGGTGATAGTCTTCTTCACACCAGCATTCAGTTACGCCAGCACCATTTCTTGAAGATGCTTTCTTTTTTTCCATTGTATAATTTTAGGTCTTTGTCAGAAATCAGGTGTTTGCAGATATGTGGGTTAATATCAGGGTTTTGAATTTGATTTCATTGGTCTTCCTGACTATTTTTGCACCAGTACCAAGCTGTTTTCAGGACTATGGCTCTATAGTAGAGCTTGAAGTCAGGGATGGTGATGCCTCCTGAAGATCCTTTATTGTGTACAAGGTTGTTTTGGCTATCCTGGGTCTTTTGTTTTTCCTTATAAAGTTGAGTATAGTTGTTTCAAAGTCTGTGAAGAATTGTGCTGGAATTTTGATGGGGATTGCATTGAATCTGTAGATTGCCTTTTTCCTCTTTTAAAAACAACCTTTGTACACAAAGAATTAAATTGTATCTTTTCAGGAAAAATAGATGCAAATAGAGATCACCATATAAGAAAAATAAGTCAGATTGAGACACAAGTGTATGTTTTCTTACATTTGTGGATCCTTATCCTACATAAATTCATAAATCAAAACTAAGCGTGACACAACAGTAGGAGACAGGCTTTCTGTGGGGATGAATAGAAACATGGAAAGGGGGGAGAAGAGGGGTGTGAATATGGTTGAAGTATATGAAATAATTGTATGAATATGGCTTTATGAAACCAATCACTATGTACAGTGAATATATATCAAATACACCCCCCAAACACACACACACACACACACACACACACACACACACACACACACACACACACACACACACACACACACACACACACACCGCTACTTACCTTTTAAGTATGTCCAGGCAGGAAAATATAAATCACCCCAATTGTTTTCACAGACTATCTTCTAAGTACTAAAACTGAAAAGGCTTCATAAGGGTGGGAGTGCAGAGATGGTAAGGTGGTAGGGACAGAACTTAGAGGAAGGAATATGCCTAAGGTGGTATAAGTACCTCTGAGGGACAAGAAGCTGGTTCTGGGAGTGTAGAGTGACAAAAAATACCTAGATATCGGAGCCATCCTGAGGGTCCACATCAAGGCCTGCTTACAGGGAAGAGTAAGTCCCACTCCACCCTTCGAGAGTCTCTCTAGTGCCTTTTAGGTGCAGAACCAAACAGGGAGCTGCAGGCAAGGAGGGATGGGGATACCAGCCCCAGCATCACATGGCAGAGTGAGCTGAGTGCTTAATAAACAGTACAGTGTTAAAGCTTTCTTACTTAATTATAGATTATTAGAGGGAGAATCTCCTACCAACACCACTCCCTGTGATAGTCAAAGCAACAACAGCCTGTAGGGGATATTGTAACACCAGAAGTTTCCTTCCTGAGGCACTGGAATTTCCTCACAGTGCAAGCACATACGAGATGCACCTTCATCTTGCCTAACTTTGCAACTGACTAATCAGTTCCCCCTTCATTTCATCTCTGGAAGCCAAACCATTTATTTGCGCCTCACTGATCTATCTCTCTCTCTCTCTCTCTCTCTCTCTCTCTCTCTCTCTCTCTCTCTCTCTCTCTCTCCACCAATAATAGTATATAACATCAATGTGGTTGAAACTAACTTAAAATAATTTAAAATTCATTTCTTGTGGGGCTCATTAACTATGTTTCAACAACAGAATAGTCCTATGTACCGATAGCTACCAGGTCAGACTGTACAGAATACATGCCCATAATTGCAGAACATTCTATTGGTCACAGCTTCTAGAGTCTTTAAAATGTTGATAGGAAACTGAGTATGGTGGTTCACACTTAATAGAGGCTTGAAAAGCTAAGAAAGGAAGGACACCATGGACTATATAGTGATTTCCAGTCTAGTCCTGGCTATGTACTGACACTGGATGAATGATGGTTCCAGACATACTAGTTTGTGCCTATAAAGCCAATATTCTGGAGGTTGAGGCAGGAAAGTCAAGATTACCATATTAACCTGGGCTATAAAGTGAGATTCAGACTAGCCTGAGCTAGAGAGTCTCTGTTAATTAATTTATATTTTATAGGAAGGGAAAATGGTAACATGACATTGGCCTTTCAAGAAAAGCATATAAGTAGCTTCTTTGATTAAAAACTCAGGAAACTACTGTTGGTTATATGTTCTTAAGACACACTCTTTTCTTTGATCTGGATATCAGTATTGTAGTAATACCTTGGCTAAGGTCATCTAAACCTTTGTCAGTCCATAATATCTCCTGATGGCATGTCAACATTTCCACTTTTCTTTTCTCGTGCTATATTTAAGGAAAATGAAGATTATTTCCCAAGCCCTTTATTGGCCTCTCCAACTTCCTGCTTACCCTATGTCTTTTCCCTTCATTATTCCTTTCACCCTCCTGTTGCCATAGCCACCTCTGGTGGCTCCTGACCCACAGAACAAAGTCCAAAATCAGCCACCTTTTTTTTTGGGGGGGGGGCAAGGGTTGTTTCTTTTGTCAGTTTGCCCCAGATCAGCTATCATTTGGCTGTACCATGAACTCTATACTTGAGCTTTGTTCATGCATTTCCTTTGCTTTGCTGTCTTCTATCCTTTTTCTACCTCTTTTATCTTTACAGCAGAAACTTACTTCACCGACAGCATCAGCTACTGCCCTTTTGGATCATGTTGGTTGTGCTTTACACAGGGTGTTCCCCACTAATGACTGATCTGGCAAAGGTAGAACTCATCCAGTATACAAATTTTGGCCAGGAGCTCCCTGATGGCTCCCAGCAGTGGCTTTTGAGATACCTCCTACCTGATTCTTGCCCATTCCCACATCTCTGGAGATTAAACTTGCATTGTAGGCTGGCACTCTTGCCCCCTCCCTTTTTATCCTTCTTATCCCTTCTCCCCCCAACAACTCTCTTGTATATCTACTTTGTCTTGGCATTTGCTTGTCAGAGAACAAAATCACCACATTGATAATTTCCCTGATCCAGTCAAAGCCTAATCAAGCATTTATTCATCCACATGAGCCTCCTTGTTGGTACCTCTATTATAGCACTGCATTTTAATTGTGAACCTAGCCTTTAAATGGCTGTCCCATCTCTATAACACTGCATTTTACTATCTCTGTTCCCACCAGCACCATTACCACCATTGTGCCATCTCTACCATGTTAGCTCCTTCTGATAAGCTTATTTCTCCCATTCCAGTTTCCTTGTATCAGGCATACATTAAAACATACATATTGAAGCCAGGCAGTAGACGTGCACACATTTAATTCTAGTACTTGGGAGGCAGAGGCAGGTAGATCTCTGTGAGTTCAAAGCCAGCTTAGTCTACACAGTGAGTTCCAGGACATCCAAGGCTACACAGAGAAACCCTATCTTGAAACAGCCCCTTCCAAAAAAAAAAAAAAAAAAAAAAAAAAAAACCATGAATATTGAGTAGGGTTCAGTTATCCTTTGGGGGGGGCTAAATAATCCCTGTCAATATGAATCACATTAAAGGAAGCATATTGCATGTCACTAATGCAACCAGGGTGGGTGGCCAGCATGGTCTACAAAGCTACACAGCAAAAGCCTGTCTCAAAACGAGAGGGGGGGGAGGAGGGAGGGAGGGGGAGAGGGAGAGAGAGAGACACCCCACCTGCCATTGCTGAAGCAGTTAAATCCACACATATTTATGCTCCACTTTTAAGCAATATGGTGCCCTCAAGTCTTTGTTCATTTGTTTTTCACATAGGGACTCTGCAATACATGGCACCTGAGATTATTGATCAAGGACCTCGAGGGTATGGTGCTCCAGCTGATATATGGTCCTTGGGCTGCACCATCATTGAGATGGCAACCAGCAGGCCTCCATTCCATGAGCTTGGTGAGCCACAAGCAGCTATGTTCAAGGTAAAATATATATGTTCATTTAGGTGGTTTGGATGGATGCTGTGGCAGAACTCCCCAAATGTAAAACTCATGATTCTATCACTGAAGTTGAGCCTTAGCAGAAGGTTCTCACAGCTTTCATGTCTCCCACCAGCAGCCCAGTCAATTCCAAGGCCTAGATAAAAAAGTCTTCTGACTTATCAATTCAAATAAAACCCTGAATGTAAGTGCTTCAAAACAGAAACAACTTCCCTTCAGCACATCAGTGACTATAATTGATCTATTTGAGATCACTGAATACCATACCTGCAGCTTCCATCCCAGGTCTTGGAATCTAGAGCAGCTGGTGCTAAGCAGAGCATGTTGTCTGCTTCCTGGTCTGTTGAACTCTTGTGCTCAGGAAGCAAGCTGACAGCCATGAACTGACTTCATCCATAGGGCAAAAATAACTTTCCTGATCCTCTTCCTGTCTTTTGCTTTTACTTAACCAATAAGCTGTACAAACTGTCTGGAAATGTATTGATTTTTGGGGATTGTACATGAAGTCAGTTTTTATTGCCAACAAAAACATAATCAAAGCACTCTTTGTAATATGTTAATATACTTAGGCTAGGCATGGTGGCACACTCATGGGAACACTTGGGAGATAGAGGCAGAATGATCAGGAGTTCAAGGCCATCCTCAGCTATATACTAAGTTTGATGCCAGCCTGGGACACATGAGACCCTTTCTTAACCTCCAGCCCCAGCCATGCATGTGCAAGATGCCAGGTGCTACCTGCTTTGCCCTTTTTATTCAAAGAACCAGAGAGGAACTACATTTTCTCACTTTGGATTCGGTCCTGGGCTTTTTCATCTTTGTGTATTCTGGTGCTGGTTGGCACTGCCAACATCTCTTCCCCATTGCTCAGTTAAGGAGTGCTACAAATAATGCCTGACAGTTGAATTCTGTCTAGAATCTAATAGTCTCAAAACTCTTCAGCCATTTATCCATTCAAGCTATGAGAAGTGGGCGTCCTGAGAATGGGACATGTCACTTGGTCAAGAGCTTCGTGAAGATAAATCAGAAAGCTCTCAAGTTTCAGAGCTCACAGAGTAAATTCAGCAAGGGAATAAGAATCAGCCCCCAGGAGAGCTGAAGAGTGGACATTGAGTATGGATATGAAAGAGTGGCTTCTACCTCTAGGTTGCATAGTGGAGTTGGGAAAGACACAGGAAGGTGATAGAGTTATGATGACAGCTCCTTAAAAGCCTAGAGAGTAGTGTCTAATGAAAACAGTTATGTAGGAAGAGGTTATGTAGGAGTTTTCACAGAAGATTCCTATGCCATGATGGAACGTGACATCTGGGGACCGACTCTTGCTCCACTATGGTTCACATGAGACCTCCTTTAATAGCGCAGTGGACTAGCTGGCAAGAAGAGGAACTGGAGCTACCTTGGTCTTGCAAATCCTAACAAGAAAGCATTTATCCCTCCCTTAGCCAGTGGGGGGACTGAGGCCATCTTATCTGTAAGATGGACAATTTGCTTATCTGTAAGAAGACAGCCTCAGGCTGTGCTTGCTTGTGGCTTAGAGCTAGAGGCTAAGAATCTGGGCTGTGGAGGAAAATAGAGATAAAGAGATATGAGAGGGAGTGGTGTCTCTTAGAGTCTTTATCTGGGAAGATAGTACAATCTTTGAAACCTTTGAATTTTCTCAGCTGGAGGCTTTCCTATCCTGAAACCAACATCCTCTAGAGCAGTATTTCTCAATACAGTTCCTCATATTGTGGTGACCCCCCAAACTGTAAAATTATTCCATTGCTACTTCAGAGCTAATTTTGCTACTGTTACAAATTATAATGTAAATATTTCTGGATATAGACATTTGCCAAAGGAGTCGTGACCCACAGACTGAGAACGGCTGCTCTAGAGGCTTAAAACATCCTTGCTCCTCACAGTCTTTCTGTGTTCTTCCCTGGGTTTACTCAAGGGAAGTAGTGGCCTTGCTGGGGCAGGATCATCTGACAATGCTCTCCTGCATAGCTCAGAGTACAGCAGGGATGGCAAATGAGCCACTCTTTGCACATGGTTGTCTATTCTGGCTCCCTTTTTGTACTATGATGGTCTCCAGACTCCACAAGCAGGGTCTACCAGGCCTCTTAAGGCCTATGTCCTGAAAGTCTCACTATTGCTTCCCCAACAGTTTCTTGGTCAAAGTCGCGAGAAACTAGCTAAGACTTCAGGAAAGGGGAAATATTCTCCATCTGTAGCAAAGGGCCCACCACATAAGTATCACCAAGCTTTTATGCTCATGAGATGGCATCTTCTATTGAAAGTGCATGCACCTGGATTCACCCAAAGCTGACACTGTAACTGTCCCTTCAATGCAGGTAGGGATGTTTAAGATCCACCCTGAAATTCCAGAAAGCCTTTCAGCTGAAGCCAGAGCCTTCATCTTATCTTGTTTTGAGCCCGACCCTCACAAACGGGCCACTGCTGCTGACCTACTACAAGAAGGGTTCTTAAGGCAGGTGAACAAGGGCAAGAAGAACCGAATTGCTTTCAAGCCTTCAGGTAAGGCCTACCTGAACAGCTGGAGAACATGCTGGGCTTGAGCTCCTTTCATGCCTAGAGGGGGAAAAATGGGTACCTGGAATACCAAGTTTCCCATGCGAGGCCCACTTATATAAAGAACAGTGGGAGTGGTCCCAGAGCTTTGAAGAGTATGCAAACCCAGCCAGTTGTCCATCTATTTTCTGACAGGAACAGAGCACCTCATGGATCACTATGATGCTCCTTCCTGCACTTAAAGTGCTTCTTTGAGGAATGTGAAAAGGGGGAAGATGAGAGGACACCTGCCTTGGGTTTTGTGCCTTTCCCACATATAGAGACTGGTGCTTTATTTTTGAAGTCTGGCCTGTTATCCTTTGTTGATAGTAACTTAATAAAAGGGCACATTGAGCAAGTCTGCCTGTGGTTACTGTCCTGCAGGCCAGAAAATCCTACATGACACTTTCTCGTGTAGTAAGTCCTGTCAGTGAACTAAGGTTGGCCTTTAAAAAGAAAACAATTTGTCCTCTTGCTATGGCAGTGTGGCTCACCAACTTGCTGCAGAGAGCTGTATTCCAGATGAGGTTCACCTACATTGTCACTGGGATCCTTCCCCTTGAGATTGTTCAACAGATTAGTCCATGATTAGTAAGCCCTTATCTGGGCACCTGGCCACTCTCTGCTGTTTCTCCACAGAGGGTGTCCGGAGTGGCACTGGTGCCCTGGCCCTGCCCTCATCAGGTGAGCTTATGGGCAGCAGCAGCAGCGAGCATGGCTCCATCTCCCCAGACTCGGATGCCCATCCTGATGCATTCTTTGAGAAGGTCCAGGTGCCCAAGCATCAGCTCAGCCACCTTCTCAGGTACTTTCAGTATCTTGTCCCTCTGCAGGGTGCTGGTTGTTCCTTAGTACCAGAACACCTGCTGGGTCACAGGAAGGGCTTTTACAGGACAGCAGGTTGGCCAAGGAATCACTTCCTTCAGCCAGTGTCCCTTGTCTTCTCTGGTTATCCCTACTCTTCCTTTCTTCCCCTCCCCTCTTCCCCTTTCTTGTCTCCTTCCCCCTCATTCTCTCCACCTCCCTGTTCTCCCTATTCACTTCTACTTCTTCACCCTCCCTTTTGATCCCTTATCTCCTCGTTTCTACCCCAAGGATACCATGGAAGAAGTCAAAGAGGGGATAGGCGATACTACACTTCTTACCCACCAGTCAGTCTCCTTCCACAAGTTCCTCTTCTGGCATCTCCCCCAGGGCAGAACGTGCTACCCTTCCTCCCGACACACAGGAATTATTGAATGTGTTTATTCCACAGTGTTCCTGATGAAAGTGTGGCCCTAGAAGAGCGAAGCACAGCCTTATCCCCAGAGGAGAGGGATCCTGGTCTTTTTCTGCTGCGCAAAGACAGTGAGCGCAGAGCTATCCTGTACAGAATCCTTTGGGAGGAACAGAACCAAGTGGCTTCCAACTTGCAGGAGTGTGTGGTCCAGGTAAGTACAGGCTGACAGAAGGCATCTGATAACAGGGACAACAGGGTGTCCTATACTCTGGCACACTCACATAGTTGTAATGATTACTGTACTTTGTTCCCAACATCCTTCCCTTTTCTAACAAAGAAAAACACCCCTGAAAGGTACATTTCAGTGTGGTGCTGAGTTGCTTCCTGGCATTGGTGGGGTGGTGCTGCCCTCTGATGGAAAACAAGCCAAATGGCAGCTGAAAGCCCTGAAAAGCCTCCATGAAGCCTCTAGAGCGGTGCTTCTCAGTCTGTGGATCCCCTCCCCTTTGGAGTCACATATCGGATAACCTGTATATCAGATATTAAGATACAGTTATGAAGTAGCATCTAAATAATTTTATGGTTGGGGTCACAGCATCAAGAAGGTTGATAACCACCATGCTAGAGTTACATTCAGATGTTAAGAGAACAGCTACTGTAGGGAGAATGGTTATGGAAAATGACGTTTTAACTAGGTTGCAGTAGTAACAAAATGATGTCTCACCTTTTATGTATGGGAAGTTACTTTTAAGAGAGGCCATTGCCCTGCTGTGAACTGTACCTTCCAAGGCCCACTGAGGACCCTGTAGAGCGGTCAAACAGGAAGATAGAACCATTCTCAGATGGCTTAGTGCTGAGGCTTTATGTCCACCTACTCATCTGAGAGGGTCCCCCAAGACTGACAGGAAAGATATGGAAGGGATTGAGGAAGAGACCTTTGCAATTAAGAACTCCCACAATTCCATTAGCAAATGGAGTCTACTTTCCCTTGATGCATTTGGAAATTTCTGCCTCCTCTCTGACACACTCAAATTAAAATGATTTTGTGTATGTATGTATGTTTTTGTCAGAGTTCAGAAGAGTTGCTTCTCTCAGTTGGCCACATCAAACAGATCATTGGAATCCTAAGGGACTTCATTCGCTCCCCAGAGCACAGGGTGATGGCTGCCACAATATCAAAACTAAAGGTGGACCTGGACTTTGACAGCTCTTCCATCAACCAGATTCACCTGATCCTATTTGGATTCCAGGATGCTGTGAGTGTTCTATCAGGCCCCGGAGAACATGACAGCTAAACCAGTTAATTCACCCTGTTTTGTAGCACCCATTCCTTCTCATTTGTTCACATCCTGAATCCTAAATGTCAGCAGCTCTTTGTAGGCACATAGTAAAATAACACTTTGTAAAGTGGGCCACTTGCATTTGACCAGAGACCATGTATAGACTATGGGGAGAGGCAGTTGCCAACACAGTGGATATGATTTTTTATGCCTGCCAAGATATATATATATGCTCTTCCAATATCAAAGCTGTTTCTGGTTTATCTTGTCAAATGCTACCAATAATCTGTCACATTCAGTAAATGCTCCTTGAATAAACAGGCAAGAGGGCCAGTGGCATTGATCCCATTGTGATAATTCAGCATTTCGAACCCATTGTGACTTGGGACCTACCTAGGGGAAGATTCTTTCAGAAGAAATGAATCATGGAAGAATTTCAGAGCAGCATAGCAACAATTTCATCTCAGAGGAAATAGAAACAAATTGGAATTATTTCATCGGTTTCTTAAAAGTTCAACAGAATGGACATGTGGACTTTTGTGATTACTTTTAGGTCAATAGAATTTTGAGAAACCACTTAATTAGGCCTCACTGGATGTTTGCAATGGACAACATCATTCGCAGAGCTGTGCAGGCTGCAGTTACCATTCTCATCCCAGGTAAATGCCCTCTTCAACTCAAGATTAGGTTCAGGCTGCCCAAAAGACCAGTAATATATCCTCAGCATCCAACAGCTGTTTCCTTTTATGTTCTGTTTTGGCTTTATACTTCCCCAAATAAATGCTGCCATAGAACTTTCTGGGACTAAGTCTGTGAGCCCTGTTTACCTACCTCCTGGGTATAATTAAGATGACTGTGTATAGATTATACTTTTGAGTTTAACAAGAAGTCGATGTCTGGAGGCAGGGATCCTCTAGTGCTTATCAGATAGTTGATAATTACATGGCTGTTCCTTCTCTTAGAGGAAACATGGCTATAGGTCTTGCTCTGTGTGTGCATGTCCATTCTGGGGGACAAACTCGGGGTCTTATGTGTTCTGAAGTACATACTGTGCCTCTGAGCTATGTGCTCCCAGCCTAATCTTAGGAGGCCTCCTTTTTGAAATGTTATCATGAGCTTAATGGCCAAGTTGCTTTTCCTCTGGTACTTTGGCTAAGGAAAGGCAGGGGTTTAGAATTGTTAGTCTCCCTTCCCCTCTTCACACTGGGCCCTTGCTGGTCACTTCTGCTTGCTTTCTCAAATGTTCCTTGGAACAGGCACCAAGCAGAGCACAGACCTATTTGTAGCCATCTGTGGTTAATTGGTCTTTCCAGCCTTCATTATCCATTTCTTCTTGTGTAAAGTAGGAAGGACTATATTTACACTTCAGAGTCCAATCAAATCATCTCTTTAGTCAGTAGTCCCCTCATACAGAAAGTAGTGCACTGAATTGCCTTGTTGAGTGCTATTCTGTACCTTGGTCTGTGTTTCCACAGAGCTCCAAGCCCACTTTGAACCTGCCTCTGAGACTGAAGGGGTAGACAAGGACACAGAAGCAGAAGGGGACTATCCCTTAGTAGACCTGATTGGCCAAGTACACGTGACACCCAGAGGTTCCAGACCTGGCTCAGTGGCTATCCAGGATGGACAGCCTGACCAGCAGGACCCAACTCTCCAACTAAGCATGCTCAGACAAGAGAACAACAGGTCAGGATCTCGCACACCCTGTATAAGAAGTCTGGTCACTTAAAAACTTTATCCAGGTGTGAGGGGCAGAGAGAAAGTATATGTAAGTGAACTAGGGCAAGGGAACATTTACAACATCAGCAGTAAACTCTTTTTCTTCAATGCCAGGAATCAGTAGTGTTGTGTTACAGGTCACATACAAATCTGTCATACCAAAAGCAGCAGCATAAACTGGAGTTTTGTCTTCATGGTAGAGCTCTGGCATGGCATGTGGCCCGGCAATGGACAGCTGTATGTATCCTGCCCAGCTGAAGCAATTGGGAGAAGTGGGACAGTGTAACACTGCAGACAGTTGTGTATCCTGTAGCCTTCCCAGTAACTTGTTAGGATTCCTAGGCAAGCATTAGTATCTAACCTTGTAAGCGAGTAACATAATTCCCTTTTGCTCTGGAAAATAAGCTTTTTAAAATCACCCACTGTCCAGTTAAAGTAAAGTAGCTGTTTGTTCCAAATGACACATTGTTGCTTGTGGCATTACTGTATGAATGGGGAAATGTACTGTGGGCACACATTTTGGATGAAAATATATAACCCTCAGGGGACTCAGAACTTTGATCTTAGGTAGATATTTTTTTAAGGCCTGAAATTTAAATGACCATGATGGCAAACACTCAGGAGTTTTAAAATGATAAAACTTACCTTTTCTTTAAATTGTCTTTGCAGAAAGATTTGTAATCATCCAACTCAGTGTTGTGACTAGCTAATACACAGCCCGCCTATCCTCACGGTGTGACATAAACAAAAATGGGAATCCTTTCCATTAACCACCAGAGGCTCAAGCTACTTAATGTGCTCAAAGAGGAGCTTTTTGAGACAAAGGCAGGCAGGCAGGGCAGAGATGAGAGGATTTTTTAACGTGTTAAAACACTTGTATTTTCTTGTCTTGCTAGGGTTGAAGTATGCACTTCTCCCCCATTTTGCTACCAAATGACCCCCCACAAACTGTTATGACTGTGCCTTCTTGGGCAAAATCAATAATGAACTCCTGTACTTTAAAGCTTAGTCCTATAGTCTTTAGTTCACTAGTAGATAATTAAGACATGCCATGTGGTTAAAGTAATCTTGTTTATTAGATACATGAGCAAACAAAAAGGACCAGCCATGGTTCTGACCCCAACCCTGTTCCCTACTGCTGTTAATGAGCTAGCATGGGGAGATCCAGAAGTCTGAGGATTAACTGTACCAAGACTTGCCTTTCATGTCCCAGGGAGACCATGAGTAAGACTACATGTCACAGGCCCCACCCCGAGACACAGTAAATTGCTTAAACTATTCTTTGGAAAAGAATGTTTACTAAGAATTGTTTAAGGTTTAAATGTACTATGGACAGTCCTAGGTGTTAGAGTACTCTTAAGTGACTGTTAGCAGCATTCCTCTTCTGCAACTGCAGTTTCCACTGCCCATCTTTGATCTTGCCAAATAGTCCTCTTGCTTTGGCTACTAACGAGTGCAGAAAGAAGGCTGCCCATCCTAGAGTCAGCTACTTTATCTCACTTGGTTTGAATAGTCAGATGGTCCTTCTGGCCACATTTTAATGATCAACAGCAAGTTGACTTTTGGTTCCTGATACATTTTGAAACAAAACTGTCTTAGTCTGTAGAAGGCTGTTCTTACAGAATATTCAAAAATTTCTCATATCTCTGCATACTTCAGAGTAAAAAAAAAATCAATGTACTGGTGGCAGATTCAATGTCTGGTGAGGGTGCATAGATAGCTGTACACTCCATGTCCTCAAATGGCGACAAGGCACTAATTTCCCAGGCCTGTTCCTACCATTTTAACATAAATTTCAAGATGGATACAATCAATGACTCCATTGCAAAAATATACCCACACTCTCAGTATTGGGTCTTTGGTGTCAAGAAGAAAACCATGGTTTCCCTATATAGGATGAAAACTACTGACAAAAATCTTTAGTAACAAATCAACCTGATTTCCTTTGGGGCCCCACAGTTTGGATTTGGGCTGTGCCCTTTTCTTTCTTTTCCAATACCAGATGTTTGAATTGAATGTGGATACTTAATGAGTGACTGGAGGTTTTGTTTTTAAAAACAGACTTTGGGAACACCTGGTTCAAAAAGAAAGAGAATACCAGAATCTTCTAAGGCTAACTCTAGAACAGAAAACTCAAGAATTACATCACCTTCAGTTACAATACAAATCCAGTGGTAAGTCATTTTCACTTTGCTCTGATGAAGGTGTCAAAGATGGAAAAACTATTAAATTATAAATGGTTGGGGCTACCATATAAGGTCACTGGGAAAAAATCACAGTGGGTAGTGGGAGAGCCCAGAAGATTAAGATACAAAAATGTATCTTGACTGTAAGTCATCCCACAATCTTATAAAAAGTATACCTTAATTAGAATCTGTCCCTTAAAGCATAAAAAAAAAAAAAAACTAGACATAAACCCTGCCATCAAATCTTGACACTGGCTTCTTCGAGTTTTAGTGTAATCAGCCTAAGGTAAAGACACTTATTCAAGATGATAAATGAGGCTGGTAATATCTCCAATTCCAAACGTATTAAAGGAGATGACTATTTACTCTCTGGAAAGGAAACCCAAGAATTATAAAAGTAGCTGAATCGAAAAAGTTTTATTTGTCTCCTTTTGACATCACATTTACATTCTGTTTCGATACATCATTACATCCACTTTACTTTTGAAGCAATTTATGGTTATACAGTACTATACAATAAACCAAAATTGGAACCATAGGTGGTACAGAGAATCCTGCACCTCCTGATGAACTGGGAACAGACAGAGAGCTCATAGACTGGTTGCAACTACAAGGAGCGGATGCTAATACAATAGAAAAGGTACATTTCTAAATCAAAGTATTCCTATGATATTGTTGAAAAACTGCTTATCTCATACACTGAATCACTGTTTCAGATTGTTGAAGAGGATTATACACTTTCTGATATTCTCAATGATATTACTAAGGAAGACCTAAGGTGCCTCAGACTACGGTAAGAGCTTCCAAATGCTTCGAATAATAGGTCTTAGTGAACATTTTAAAAATGAAATATTAAAAATGAAATATGACAAAATGCTGGTAGCTTCCTCCAATCTTATCTTTCCACTCTTGTTTAAATGCCCACACCTCTACACAGTGCCACCAAGTCTAGACAAAGACACACAATAATTAAAATACTTGCTTTCTCTTACTTGTGAGGTGACTATTTTCAAATTTGCTTTTCTTATGGAAACTCCTGTTTTGCAGTGGTGGTATCCTCTGTAGACTCTGGCATGCAGTCTCCCAGCACAGAAGACAAATGCAAGAGTCCTCACACTGAGCCAAGCTGGAGAGAATAAGCAAATACCCTACCTGCTTATGGCCAAAGCTTCTGTTCGTGTACACACAAATCCTGCATTTACACAGAAGGACCCCTGTTTACTTAATTCAAGCATGTATAATTTAGGTCATCCTTGTGTGAAAACAGGATTGTATGTAACATCAACCATGATCTAGTTAGTGTATTGAAGTCTTAGGATTATATTTCATTTAAAAAGTTAACATACCTTATAGCAACTGCTGTAAAGATAAAGCATAATACTTAAATGTTAGTTAAAGTGTGCCTTGCAATGAGAGTCCAAGTTCATGTGTGTTAAATGTCTAAATGGAGAAAATTAAATTATTTTACCTTTGAAGTAGCATTATTTTAAAATGCCTGATTTTATATAGCCTTTGATCAGAGACATGATGATCAGTGACAACAAGATGTCAGCCTCCACAATGCAGGGTGGTGGCTGCTACGCCTCTTCCAGTGCATTTCATTAATCCCAGCATGCCTCCTCGAGGACATATAACTATCTATGACCACACCACAAAAAGTGGCAGTTATTACTTTTAGTAACTGTTATAGGATATGATATGATGAGGGAAAGTTATAAACTCTACAATACCCATTTCAAATCCTATACAAATCCAATACACTCTTATTCACATGGATACACTGCATACAACATACAAACTACATGCAACTTACTCTTCCTTAATTTACATGTTTTCAAAACCTTTTGTGTTTGGGTATTACCTGTTCTTACAGTGAATGATGACCGCCCAACACCCATCCATTTCAGTTTCCCATTAACTGACTGACTTAAACTTGATCCACTGGTTGGCACCACGTACTTCAAAAGGAGGATCACTGCTGTAGATGTGATAGCCTAGTTCCTCCAAGGGTGGCTCTGGATCAGCTGTAGCAAACTGGGCAGCATCCTCGATTTCTTTCCTCACTTCCACATCAATCTCCTAAACACCAGAATATAATCCAAGAGGTTTTTCAATTAAGGGCAGCTTTGGAACCAACTAGTATGTCTGAGAACCTGTTCCTATACTAAATGTGCTTATAAATCTTTCAACTTTTTAATTCTATGTGAAAGCCAGAGGTTGATATCGGGCATCTATTACTCTCCAGCTCTATCCAGATAGCATTGTACACACGCATCACTGTGCCCATCTTATGTGGGTGCTGGAAATCCAGCCTCAGATCCTTATACTTTAAAAGCCAGACTTAAATCTCCAAGAGAAACTGTACCTTTAATTCTTCAACACTTGCGAGATTGCTGTTCACCATCCTATCCTTGAGAAGCATAATAGGATCACTCTTACTTCTTACTTCCTGGATTTCTTCTCGAGTGCGGTAACTATGGGGAAGAGGGATGCAATGACAAAACCATAAGAACCGTACCTGTGAACCAGACAGCTTTAGTGAAGTATAGAGTATATAGTATAGTGTATTTCTGAATTGAGAGGAACAAGCTAATACCAATGTCACCATGAGAATAGTAGGGGTGACAAGCTGTTATGCATCTCTTATAGAAAGTTATTCACTGTACACTTGGGGCTTCACTGGCATTCTGATGAGAGCCAAGTTTATGTTTCTTTGATCTGGAAGAAAGGGTCACCAGTTCTACCCCCTTTAGTCTCAAGTTTTTACATGGATGGAGCAAGGGAGAGCTCACAGTGGTGAATTATAGGATTTGAAGCCTCATACAAAGCAGCATGGCCAGCAAAATCCTGAACACACCAGGTTTCTGATAAAATGTAAGGGTTCTTCTATATGAGTGGACAATTACTATACAAAATCCATTTTTCACCTAATTTTTTTTTTTGTTTCCCTCAGTCCAGTGGTTCTCAACCTTCATAGTGCCACAATCTTGTAGTACAGTTCCTCGTGTTGTGATGATTCCCCCCCCCCCATCATAAAATAGGGTCATCGCAACTCTCAGGTTGAGAGACACTGCCTTAGTCCATTCTACAATGGCTGAACTTTGTGTTAAGCCTGCTAGAACAACTTAAACTTGCTATATGGCTAACTAAGTCAGCCTTGCTCCCTAATCTCAGTACTCTATGGGTAGACTATTACATGCCTGAATTTGGGGGAATACCCACATAAACTAAATGACCCCCAAAATAATTCTCTTGACCATTCCACATTTCAATTTAGCTATACCTGCTCATGCTAACACGTAAAATACATTGTAGGGATCTCAGTCTGCTTTCAGATATGACTCAAAACAACCACTTGGTGCCAACAAAATAATTTTATCTGGTTGTAAGAGCCATAATGAAGTATTCTACCATTTTATTTAAGTAGCTCAAAGCCTGCCACTTACCATGGGAACCACACAGATACCCCATGACTTTACCTGACTCCAGGGTCGCTCATACTATGTCCATGGTAACGGTAAGTCTGTAGCTCCATCAGGATGGGCCCCTAAACATATGGATAAGAATGTATTGATTCTTGGCACACATCCCAAAGTCTTAAACCATCTTCTATGTATCAGCTGAGTTGTCAAGAGTTTACTGGTTAACTCAAGACAGGGTTTCTCTGTGTAACAGCTCTCGCTTTCCTGTAACTCACTCTGTAGTCCAGCCAGGCCTCAAATGCAGAGATGCTCTGCCTGGCCAAGTGCTGGAAATCTTAAGGCATGTGCCACCACTTGGACTGACTTTTTTTTTGTTTGTTTTGTTTTGTTTCAAAGACAGGAGCCTATCCTGGAACTCTCTCTGTAGACCAGGCTGGCCAAAAAAAAACTCACCTGCCTCCACCTCCTCTGAGCGCTGGGATTAAAAAGATGTACACCTCCACCTCCTCTGAGCGCTGGGATTAAAAAGATGTACACTACCACCACCCAGTATGGACTGATTCTTATTTATCTCATGTTTCATCCTTCTCAAATTTACCAAAAGTAAATAAACTGCAGGGGCATATTTTCTTGGTTAGAACTGCCAGTTAAACTTAGCTACTTGTACCTTTTAAGCCAGTCTCTGTTCCCCTCTCCCCTCACTGCCATACACCGACAGGTAAAGCAGCAAGATTGCACTTGAATGTCTATTATTTAAGTAAAATTGCACATTATGGGGATTCCAAGTTTGATCATTCAAGGGATTTATGATTAACAGAGGGATGGGAACACATAATTAAGACCATGCTACCTCACTAGACTATGCTTGTCTTAGAGAGCTCATTTAGTCATTACCCCAAGATAGCTCCAACAGCTGTCTGGAAAGGCTTCTTTTAACCTTGAGATAATAGCATCATAAATCTATAATCTCATCTTACCTTACCAGACCTACAATAGGCAGCTGCAAACTTTGTTGCCTCTCGGACACACAGGATATCCATTCCATCTACCTGTTAGTAGAGGCAGAATGTAAATAAAATAAACTATCCAAATCCATTTCCCTTTTATTGTGATGCTGAAGAATAGAACCCAGGGCCTCACACATGCTAGGTAAGTGCTCTGCCACTGAGCCACACACCTCTTGCCCTCCCATTCAACTTCTTAATGACCTATTCAGGAGTAATGTGATAAAACTGTAGAGCGTCCAGAATTAACAGGATATGGTTCTGTCTCTACATTTAAGGAACCTTACCCTCAGTCCAGGAATAAAATCTCCTCTTTTGTAGTAATCTGTACTGGCCGCTGCTCTCTCAACAGATGTCCCCATGCCATAGCGGTTATTTTCACAGATGAAAATACAAGGTAATTTCCACAATGCTGCCATATTGTAAGCTTCAAATATTTGCCCCTAAAAAAAAATGTTTGAGTGGTTTAATCTAACAGTTGTTGCTTGCACAAAGTTTCCAGTGGTGAGGGAAAGGAGCATGCCCTGGCTGTGATAGGGAAATATGGTGGGTATTGTAACAACTAGACTAAATTTTGGGGGTCTACTAATACAGACCACACTGCAAAGAGGAACATGGAAAAGCACCTGAGTTTTATACTCCGCTATCAATCTGTCACACACTCACTTGACCAGATAATCAGAGCACACCAGCATCTGACATTCAGCATCTCGGCCAGGGTTGAACTAAGAGCCATCCAGGGTTAATTACTGAAAACAAGAGCCAAGGTTCAAACATAGGAATCTGGCATTGCCCTGGAGTCCAAAAAAGTAAAAGCCTCTGTATCACACTATTGGTTTATAATGGGGTATATTTAACAAGTGAGGCTGGACCTATGGCTCAGCTGTAAGAGCAAATACTGCTCTTGTGGAGAACTCAAGTTCAGTCTCCAGCACCCACATGGCAGCTCACAGCCATCCTTAACCCCAAGTTCCAGGGGACCTTCTGACCTCCATCGGTGCACAAACATGTATGCGGGCAAAACTAGAAATAAATAGATCTTTAAAAAGAAATTAAAAAAAAAAACTCGACAGAGTATGTTTGCAAAGTACTAATACAAAGCAAAGAGGAGTTTCCTCACAGAAATGTGCCCTTAGAAGGGTCTGATAACTCATGTCAAAAAGTAAATCTCTCATGTCAGCCACATGAAGTCCTATTCAGTTAATAAACATTATGTCACTTCTTTTTAAATCCAAGTATGACCAGTCACAACTTGGAAACAAAGTAACTGTAATGAAAATTAAGAGATGTGCTTACCTGATTAGCAGCACCATCACCATATAATGTCAGACACACTTCATCTTTTTCATTGTACTTGCAGGCCAGGGCAATCCCTGCTCCTAGGGGCACCTAACAGAAACAACAACCAAGAAAGGAACTGTAGGAGTTAATCAGGGTTAAAATGCATTTAAATTTCAACTCCTGAAGAGATTCTGGGAAATTAAACCAGTGCTGAGTTTTCATTCCCAACCCTGTTATTTTCAAAAAAACATGAATAAATCCTATAGTTTCACATTTCTGCACCCAAAGATTTAAGTACTGATTCCAGCAAGATAAAAAACGAAACATAGATTTTAATATATATTAAAATACATATTTTAACGTGTGTGTGTGTGTTTATCTCTCCTATTGTAGAAGATATTGTTGCATGCTGTTACATTTCACTTCTCATCAGGCCTTTGATTTTTATAGCAGCTCTTATAATTGGACCCCAGTGCTTGCACTGCCTATGAGTACTAAGTCAGTGAATGAAGTGAGGTGACGAGCCATTAACTTTTACTGACATATTAAAAAGGTGAAGGGATAGCTCCAATACTATAGGCTCTTACTCATAAAACACAAAAACAAACTTCAAATCAGTACCCAAATCTAATTAATAAATGGTACGATAAGCAATTAAAGACAAACCAAACTCCCAAATTATCAAACTCTTCAGACAATTTCTCTAGAGTGAAGCACAGGCCAGTATCAAATATATAAAGGATGTGCTCTTGCTCAACTACCTGAGCTCCAACGATGCCATTGCCTCCATAGAAGTTCTTGGCGTACATGTGCATCGATCCGCCTTTCCCTTTAGCACAACCTCCTCTTCGTCCTAGAAATGGCAGCACACATACACATGCATGAAAAACCAACCACAGAGCAATAACCACCACAAAATCCAATTGTCCAAACACCTGTCTCCAGAAAACCACTCCTCATCTCTGTCTAGGATAAGGAGGTTAGGCTAACCCAATGGTGCCTGCTCCATAATCACCTAATTACCTTAGATGTTACACTGGGTTCATTCATTCACTTCTAGTCTGGCACACTAGATAATGTAAGGTTCAAAACAGTCACAGAAAAGAGGAATATAAATAGATTGTCTAGAAATCTGCCTACATTTCACAAAGCACTTCAATCCAATTAATCTGATAGATTTCTAATGTATAGGGCTATGCTTTTCCAATTTCACCAAAGGGGCCAGATGACCTCATAAATGGTTTTACTCAGAGGCACAGAGGTACCAGGATACACATCAGAAGGCTAGTTTCAAAATCAAAATTCCTAAATTTTTTTTACCACTAACTTGTAATGCTTAATAACTTAATGGGAGACATTTTAAAACTTCCTCCACTCACTATCCCTCTCTGTAAATCCATAACAAACCTGTTAGCTCTGCAAGAATTGCTCGGACAGGTAGGCCCCGAGTGAAGGTGAAGCCATGCGCTCGATAGGCTGTGATGAGATGGTCTGTGGGGTTTATGCCAGCCTCCAGGCCCACACAGCAGGCTTCCTGTAGTAAAGGAAGAACCATGAAGCAATGCCATTATTTATTTTTGAATAAAAAGTTTCTATTAGAGACCCAACATTTTAAAAACCATGGATCAAGCTGGGCAGTGGTAGCATACACTTTTAATCCCAGCACTTGGCAGACAGAGGCAGATCTCTGTGAGATTCAGGTCAGTTTGGTCTACACAGAGAAACCCTGTCTAGAAAAGCAAAAACAAAACCCATCATTAGTAACTCAAAGAAAATGACTTTTTCATCAAAAAAAAAAACAAAGTAGAGGGTAAGGTCCAAACCAGAAGCCATAACAAATCCACAATCCTTTAGCCTGGACAGTGTTTAAAAATATAATCTGCTAGTCAGATAGTTAACATTAGAAGATTGATAGAATGCATGTAAACAAACAAAAAAAAAGGCTTAGTTCTGTGTTTCCACATGGAAGTAACTGACTGGAACCAAGTCATGACCTCTCTGAGTAGGGAAAAACCATCCAACCACTGAGCCGTTTTACACTCTCCACATTTTGTTATACATGGCTTCCATCTAGCTAGCTCCTGCAGGCTTCTGAATTTGGAACCAGTGGCTATAACCCAGTGACTGTAACTGTCAACTTCAAAATCTCTAGAATCACCTGGGTATGTCCATGAATAAGTTTCTTAGACTGAAGACCCACCCTACATGTGGATAGCTCCTCCCCATAGCCTATGATCCCAGACTGAATAAAAAGGAGAAAGCAAGCTAAAAGTACCTCTGCTTCCTGACTGCAGATTCAATGTGACTAGCTAGCTATCTCTGCATCTTCCACTACAATGCCTTCCCCACCAAGATGGACTGTACCTTCAAGCCATGAGCTAAAATAAACACTTGCAGAAGTTGCTTCTGTTGGCTATTTTGTCACAAAAGGAAGTAACTAATACACACAGACAGAAAACAACAAAATAGCTTTTTCCCAAGAATATATTCAGTGTAGATGAGTGGTGTTCTAACAAATTTTAAAACTATAGAATTCTAAGAACAGATATAAAAGTCAGACATGGTAAGTATAAATGAATTCTTAGGGTTAAAATTTACAGTGGGTCCCAGCATTCTAGAATTTATTCTGAAATCCTCATTTCAAATCCTTCTGACCCATGAAAGAGGGTGAAAATAAACAGAAACCATATTTAAAGCTAAATGTGATGGTTCATGCCTATAATCCCAGCATTCAGGGGGATGAGGTAGCATTGTCAAGTTCCAGAAATTTCAAGCCATCATGAACAATGGGAGAACAGACACAGAAAACGAACTCAGTGAGTAAAGAAATTTGCTATCAAGCCTGACAGCTTGAGTTCAATCCCTGGAACCAAAATGGTAAAAGAACCAAATCCTGCAAGCTGTCCTCTAACTCCCCACCACACACACACTCACCCCACATATAACAAAATAAGTAAATGAATGGTGCTTTTTTAATTCTAAAAGCCTGAAGGGGAAGTAAAAGAGATGAGAGGAAAGAAGCCATAAAGAAAGAGAAACCTATTTAAATATCCTAGTTAACAAACATGGCTGTATAACAAACCTACCACTTACCTGACCATCACACAAGTGACAGAAACCACGAATAATTTTCTGTTTATACAGTTGATCTGCCTTTAGCTCCATTCGCCGCACAGTCTGCATCATCCTGTAGTACTTGAGCCCATCCTCTCTGGTGAGCACGGTGGTGACGGGAGGGCCCTCTTCTAGCCGATGAAGGTCACATTTCTGAAATGAAATAAGGTGGTCACCCACCAGTTACTACTTCACAAACACTGCTGACTTGTTTTCAGATCCAACTTCACACAAGTAATACACAACTTGAACAACAGTAAAGAAACACAAGCCTCAGCACTGCTTCAAGAATAATGTGTGAAAGCACACACCTTGATCCCATCACTTGAAAGGTGAGGGCAGGAGGCAAGAATTCAAGGCTATTTGCTAGATAGATAAAGAGTTTGGGTCCATGAACCTCTGCCTCCAAAACAAAAACAGTGCTTCAAAATGCTTCTGATTCATTAAATTTACAATCATCAATGTTTCACTGACTAACACCCCATACCACAGTTATACCCAACCTCTGGGTCAAGAAGGGTCATGTGCCAGGGTCAACCCAACATATGTGTAGATGACAACATATCAGAATGTCAAGCAGTTGGACAACCCGGCCAAAGTATACTTTCCAAGCCCCTCTCCCTTAAACTACCAGCAAGTTATTCTTGCTAAACTTCTCGGAACCGTTGATTCTAGAATATTTGAAAGAAAGTAACTCCATCTTCAAAGCACCAGTATCAAAATATTCCTTGAAGATGAAACTGAATTTTACTATACCAGTGAAAAAAATTAGAAACACAAAGTGAAACACCTCTTACCTTAATCTCAAATGTAGCATCATTTGCAAAATTACGGGAAGCTATTAGCACTCTGCTCGCCTAGAAACAAAAAAAATATGCAAATAAAGTCATTACTTTCCTTTTTAACTGTCAAGAGCAAGTCATTATCATGAATGCATGCTTATGGACTTTTTTCTTATTTTTAGTTTTTTGAGACAGAGTTTTTCTGCAGCTTTGGAGGCTGTCCTAGAACTCACTCTGTAGACCAGGCTGGTCTTAAAACTCATAGGGATCTGCCTGTCTTTGCCTCACATGTGCTGAGATTAAAGGCAGTGAACTACCACCACCTGGCTGCTTATGGATTTTAAACACAGCCATATCACTATCTGAAGACAAAAAGGAAGGTGGCAAATGTCAAGCCTATCCAGTTTCTACTTTTTTTTCAAAGCAATTACAGTGAGAATAATAACCGATCAAATTGAAGAAACCAGACTATCTGTGGGCTTTTTAAGTTTATTTGAAAATGCTGCAAATAAAATTGTTAATTCCTATTTAAGGCAAGCTACTTTTCTATGACATGTACTCATGAAGAAAAAAAAACCTAAAGTATGGGATAGATACCTTAGTGAGAAACATGTTAACACTTGTCAAAAACAATGAACTTGGGTCAGCCATTCTACAACAGGAGCAGCCTAAATCTTGAGAAGGCTCCTCCTGAAGCCCCATAACAGAAGAATTTCTTAAAAACAATATTCCCCTGACTGGTTTGAGTGGCTATCATTACTGATTCCTTTCTACTCTCACAACTGAACAATCAGAATACAACAAAAACATTCTAAGTGATAGACCACAAAAACAATTATTCTATTCTAGCCACTGCCACATTTTCACATACTTACATTTAAACTAGCATCATTTCTTTTCCTGGAGATGTAAAGCATATTTACCAGATCCCATAAAAAAGCATGTTTAATATGTAACCCAATATAATTTGAAGCACTGGACTTGACCTTGGTCAATTAAAATCAGCATACTAACTATACCTCCAAGTGTATGAAGCAACAGGCAGAGTGAAAAATCTACCTATCTCTCTCGCTCTTTTCCATGGCCTCCACTCCCAATGCTGGAATTACAGGCTTGCAGTAGCCTCTATCTATGCACAGGATATAGTCTTAGAACCTCAGCAGAAGCATAAAACCACTGCTAACACCTAATTCCATGTGTGAGGACTGTGACACCAAGGGAGTTGATCTGATGATAATCAAGGTGACTCCTGGTAATGAACCGGGTGGGTGGAGTATACAGAGTGGACACCTGACCAAAGGGATGATTTATATCCTAATGTAATCAGGACAGTGGAAGATTATACCATTCTAGTCAGAATAGCACACAGATTAAAATTCATGAATTATTTCTTTCTGGAACTTGTCCTTGAGTATTTTCAGACCACATCTGACAAGAGGTAACTGAAACTAGGGAAATTTGCAAAGTCATGGACACAAGGTGGAGAGAGGCACAATATGGCAACTATTGTTATCTGATAAAGCCAACAATGGCAATGACACTACCCGAGGAAAAATATTAACTAAATACCAGTAATGAATGCTGCAGTTAAATCAGAGGTAGAGAGAATTTGTAAACATGGCTATCTAAAAATGAAGAAAAATAGCCAGGTGGTGGTGGTGCACACCTTTAATCTCAGCACTTGGGAGGCAGAGGCAGGGGGACTTCTATGAGTTCAAGGCCAGCCTGGTCTACAAGAGCTAGTTCCAGGACAGACTCCAAAACAATACAGAGAAACCGTCTCCAAAAACAAACAAAAAATAATAATAAAACAAGAAATAAAAAGAAAAATGCGGGGGGTAAAAATATAGGAAAAAAAGCTTAAACTTGAGACCAGCCAAGTAGCAAACAAATGATTGTGCCATTTTTTGGCAGGGCACTAGTGGCACACACCTTTAATCCCAGCACTTGGGAGAAACAGGCAGGAGGATCTCAGTGAGTTGGGAACACAGAATGGTCTACATACAAAGTGAGTTCCAAGACAGCCAGGACTGTTATATAGAGAAACCCAGTCTCAAAAAACAAAGTATTTTGTGGAGCTAGAAATAGCTATTCTATTGCAAAATAAGAAACTAATTTGGGGGAAAATCTAAGGCAGACACTAAATTTCAAACCCCCAACAAACACCAAGGTGCCTATTTAACATATCAAAGCTGGACCTGCCAGCCAGGTTCTCCCAGCATCCCCCAGTCCTTTACCCTGAGCTCTCCAGCCCTGGGGCTGGACTGCCTTCCCCCAGAGGCTCTTCCCCATATAATCCAGACATTGTGGTTAACCCTCCCTTTCCTTCTTAGGCCTCCTGGTTGCTACACTTGGTTCCCCTCTCTCCCTGTTCCCTCTGCCCTGCTCCCTACATGGCCCAACTCAAGTGTGGTCCTGTCCATTCTGAACTATCCCAGATACCCCTACTTCTGACTATGCTCTCCCATATACCTACAATAAACTCTCCTCAACCATACCTAGGAACAGTTCTTTCCTTTCCTTTCCTATTTATTTTTCATTCACAAACTGACCAGGCATTGTTAGCAAAGGTTAAGTTCTTTCTTTCTCAAAGATACAATTTATAGAGCTGGGTGTGGTGGGGCACACCTTTAGTCCTAGCACTCAGGAGGCAGAGGCAGGTGGATCTCTGTGTAATCTATATAGAGGGAGTTCAAGGGCAGCCAGGATACACAGAGAAATACTGTCTAAAACAAACAAGCAAAAGTAATTCTCTTTAAATGGGATTCCTGTTGGGTTTTCTTTTTTTGGGAGGGGGGTTGGCTGGGGATTGAACACTATGTGCATACTCTGAGCTACACTACCCTAATGAAATTCCTTTCCCAGAGACCTTGAACAATTTCTTCAATAAAACAAAAACTTGTATCTAAATACAGAAAGAATTTTCAAAAGTATTAAGAATTCTCAGAATGAATTAAAAACTTTACCTCATACGAAAAGACCAGAAAAAAAAAAGAGATTGGTAGTAAAAAAAATCTCACAAAAGGTACATAACAAATATAAGCAATAAGGCAAAATAAAAGTTTTTAAAGTTCAGTCTTCACCTCATTAAAAAGTAAAAGCACACTTTTATAATCCATTTCAAAGTTCCACACCCAAAACTGAAGTAAATCTCCACACTTCCATAATAGAAAGTGGAAAGGTACAAAACAGGTAGGAGCCTCAGAGGAAAATAGGGGATTACATTTAGACACAGTATCTCAGCAATCAAGGTGACTCCTGGTAATGAACCCCCTCCAGCAGTGAGTATCCCTTGTTATCTCTCAAGAGCCACTGCTTACTATTTGTAAGAATAATTTCACATGTTTAACATGAAAACCTAGAAATTGAGCTATTTTGTGTTACACGGGCTGGAATAAAAAAAAAAAAAACTGCAATTACTTAAAATTGCAACCTATAAAAAGATAGGGTTTAGAGGTCTACTCTGAGAATAAAAATGAAACCTAAGTTTTCAACATTCTGAAAGGTTTCAGGAATGGTTCCTAATTAGCATGTAACAAGTATTAGTCACAAAGAAAGTCACAAAAAAATGTAACAGCCAGGCATGGTGTGGTGCACGCCTTTGATCTCAGCACTGGGAGGCAAAGGCAGGCATGGATCTCTGTGACTGGAGTATGGTCAGAGCTCCACAGTGAGCCATATACTAAAAAAAAAAAAAAAAGTCAGGTGCAAACACAGTTCAAGCTACTCCTCCCACCATCTTCGAACACCAGATGTGGTAACACAAGTTTTTAATGCAACCGGTCAAGAGGTAGAGGTAAGCAGACCTCCGTTCCAGGCCAGCCTGGGATATAGTGAAAGACCTTGTCTCAAAAAAGAATTGAAAAGCTAGGCTATTGGAAAATTTACACCATAACACCACCAAGTGAGCAAAATAACTGGATTCTTTCTATGGTGAATTCAACTGTAGAATTCAAATTTTTTCCTGCTAAGGTGAATAAAGGAAACTAAACACACCTAAAGTTAGTGTCTAGAGTCTAACAAATATTTAAGGGCGTTCCCAGCCTCCTATTGCCCCAATACTCCAAATACGGAGCACATGTCTTAAAAGTGCAAGGTAGTTTTTTGTTGTTTTCAGATTCTAATTCAACTTCTCAAAATTTTGATTTAGTAAGAACTGGTGTTTCCCCTTCCCAATGAGGGGAACAAAGCTTCTTTAGTTTTCAACTTTATTTCGAAGCTATAAACAGATATCCCTTCAACTAACATTTCTACACACAAGAAAGTTGTTCAAACCAATTACAAATTAACAATGCAGTTAACACCTGTGAATATCCTGACTAAATTCAGGGCACAGAATAAGAGCTCAACAAATGGCCTACACATATGCAAAGACACATTAAGAAGTGTGATTTACTGCTGATTCAGATTCAAACACTAATAGAGCGTTCATTCAATAAAACGGTATTTTTCTATTACTTAATGGAATTCCTAGAGAAGTACACCTTCAACCTTTCCACAATCTCCCCAAACTAAGGAGAATTGCACCAAATCCTGAAGAAATCAACAGAACACGAATTACAAGTCAAAGACTGGTGGCAGTTACACCAAGAAAATGCAAGGTCTGTGGCTAGGCTAGAGGTCAAAATACTGAAAGCTTAGGAGTTAGACACCTCTTAAAGCCTAGGCCATAAGTAAGTCTTAACCTCTAATCCTTGTTCTCCTAAAACCATTGCTGTTTTCTTTCACAACTTTGAACTGTAAGCCTCTGTGTGTTTAAGGGTAAAGGCGGCTTCCTCTGGGTTATGCTCGATTGCTCTAAAATTGACAAAAAAAAAAAAAAAAAAAAAAAAAAAAAAAAAAAAAAAAAAGGGAGTGGAGGAAGTTTGTTTTCCATGAGCCTGACCCTACTCAGAACCGAGCACAGGTAGGTAATCCACAAACGCGTACCCAGCTGGGCACCCATAAGCGCCAGGCAGAAAGGTTGGCACACGTGCAACTCCCTGACTCAAGATAACCATGAGCTAGCGTTCTTAGTACCTCCATTATACAGATGAAGAAACTGGGCCCTGGGACGATTAAATAAAAACTTTAATTCTTGTTAGTACTTGGTAAGGACTCAATACTAGCAAGCGATGAAGTCGGGGTGTGCACGGAACCTCTGACTCCGGGGATTGCGAGCTTTTTATTTCGTCTTACGTGGCCTCTTGGCTAAGAGCAATGACAAGAAGGAGAGTGCAAGTCAGCAGAGTCCATGGAGGCTGGAGCAAACCCAAGCTCCGCCTCCTGGTGTCCCATTAGCAACGGGAGGATCTGGGGCACTGCTGGGGAGCTAGCGAGGTCTGCCAGTGGGGACTGGGGTTAGGCCCGGTGGACGGGGACCGTTCTCAAGCTACTCCTCCCCGGGCTGGGGCGACATGCACCGCGCAGGAGGCCCATGCGAGCTCTGTAGCTCGTCCCGGCTCCCGGCAGAGCTCTCCGGGGATCTGTTCCTCCCTCCTCCCGCCCCGGCTCGAGCCCCACCCCAGCCTCCCTCGTTCAGGCTGCCTCACCGGCTTCTGCGCAGCACCTGCCAACACGCGGGACACAGCAGCGAGCATCTTCCTCATGGAGCGCAGCAGACCGACGCGGTGGCAGCAGCACCAGGGCACTCAAAAGGAGTGGTTTGGGCGTCCCCAAGTCTCCTTGAGGCGCCCTGAGCTGAGACCACGCCCTAAACGCAGTGACGAGTCGAAACGACATCATGCGCAGCCCGAGTCTGTGGACCAATTAGAATGGCTGCCGGCAAAGTTTCCGCCCATCTAAGGAACCTGCGGCCGCCCATTAAAGAATTAACCAAAAAAGGGGTGGAGCTGGAGGCGCCTTCCGTCACTACGCGGCTAGCGGGTGGGGAGGCGGGACCCCCAGGGCGCCTGCGTGGGAAAGTGGGGGGACCGGGGAGGCTTGGACTTTCTCTTGTACTGTGCACCACAAGCCATAGTGAAGGGGTGAAGGCGAGTTAGGCTGGTGATGCAGCTTTGCTGCCTTGTCCCAGTACACAGAAAAGCCATGGTGTCACAGCTTGAAAGACAGACCATTTGGTTTTTTGAAATGTTTCTGCCACTAATTTGCCTTTTAAAAGATCGAGTAGCCTTACAAAATGTTGCCCTTATTGACTTGAGTGAGAATAACAGAAATAGAATAACAGTTAAATGCTGGATGTTGCTGGGCGTGGTGGCACATGCCTGTCATTCCTTCTCTAGGGAAGGTGAGGTAAGATGATAGCCAGAATTAGAGGCCAGGCTAGCTACTTAGTTCAAGGCAAGCTTGGGCTACTTAGCGAGAGTGTCTCAAAATAAAAATAAGTAAATGAAAGCAAATATGAATTACTGACCAAAGAAGTATGAGTTCAGCCTTAGCGCTTATTTGTTCTTTCACTTTCTGTTAGTTTGCTTGTTTTCATGGGGCACTCAATTTTAGACAAGCAGTTCTTTACTCCATTATGTTTGGGAAAATCGTGTCTCCTGTTCATCAAACACTATAAAGATAAGGACACAAGACCTTAGGAGAACCAGGCGTTGGTGGTGCACGCCTTTAATCCCAGCACTCTGGAGGCAAAGGCAGGTGGATCTCTGTGAGTTCGAGGCCAGCCTGGTCTACAGAGCTACTTCCAGTTCCAGGACAAGCTCCAAAGCCACAGAAAAACCCTATCAAAAATCCAAAAAAAAAAAAAAAAAACAAAAACAAAAAAAAAACTTTAGGAGAATAAAGAAAGGAAAAGGAAATATGCTCAAAGTTTGGACTGTATTAGCCATATGAGGTCACTTGGGAGCCCATGATAAAAGGTACTCTAATACTTTAATTTATGATCCCTACAGTCAATGCCACATGGAAGGAGAAAGTGCCGAAAAGTTCTTACACGGTCCTGCATATGCTTTGGCTGATTTGTCCCCTCTTTCTGGAACTGACATCTTGGTCATTGTTCTGTCCTATTCTGTCATCCACGGAAGATGAAGGATGAAATGAATGCTGATAGTGCTACATTATAACCCATGGGAAAGAAATAGCCATGAATCTTTCACAAATACATAACTGAGTAAGAAGAGGAATGTGGGTCTCTGTTAGAAGGTCTAAGGGACCTCTGACAGTGGAACCGGGATGTATCCCTGGTGCACGAAAGGACTTCAGGGGCACATTCTCCATGGAGGGATAACTACCTTAGCCTAGAGGCAGGAGGGAGGACCTAGTCCCTACTCCAAATGACTTGACAGATTTAGATGATCCTTCCTGGAATGCATCACCCTACATGTGGAGTGGGGGGGATGGGAGGGGAGGGTGGTCGGGGACGTGAGAGGGTGGGTGAGAGGGAAAGAAGGAGGGAGGGAGAGGGAAGTGGGATGGATATGTAAAATAAAAAGAAAAAAAGAAAAACAAACAAAAAAACCAAAGTAAAGCAACACAAACAACACAATAGTAAAATCTTGTCCTTCCGAGATGTCTCGCCCCTGCCACTAGTAACACTTGGAAACTAGCAGAAGGTCAGCAAAATGAAGGCTTCCTAGTCCAACTTGGGGTTACCCTTTATCTCCAGGAAACCAAAAGGACTCAGTCAGTGCTCAAGGCTTTAGCTGCCTCCCATGAGTTTCTGCTATCCTCCCTCAGCCTTGAGCCCTAATTCCTACAGGGCCCTTACTAAACACACACAAACACACAGAGAGAGACTGTGGAGGTGGGAATCATCACATGACAAAGTGACCATTGCAGTAGAGCCAGGTGGTGGCACACACACCACGCCTTTAATCCAGGCACTTGGCTTGGGAGGCAGACGCAGGCAGATCTCTGTGAGTCTGGGGCCAGCCTGGTCTACAGACCAAGTACCAGGACAGGCTCCAAAAGCTACACAGAGAAACCCAAAATATACATACATACATACATATATAGAAGCTAAAACTATCGGCTGCAATAATGAGAAACAAGACCTTTGCATTATCACAAAATATCTTCCAACAAGAAATTTATCATTACCAAGGTCAATGCCTTGGAGAAACTACCATGGAGAAACAAGGAAACTAGTGTTTTAATAACCATAGTATTTTGTTACTCTTTTCCTTGCAAAAATTCCCAAGCCAAGGCCATGAAGATGTCTCAGCAGGTAAAGACACTTGCCACCAAGTATGAGGACATAAGTTCAATCCCTAGGTACACGGAGAAGGAGAGCCCTGACTCCAGTAATTGGTTCTTTGATGTACATACACATACACAGTCACATGCATACAAGTGCAGAAACTGAATGTGAGAGATGCTCTGTGACACTGTAACAAGCGGGGACAGATTTTAACTGTAGTGATTAATATGGGCTACAGTGACACTGTATGTGCTAGGGACCTGGCCTATAGAAAGGAGGTCAGGGAGATGCAGAAAGAATTTCCCAAGCCAGGGACCTGAGGAAAAGATGTCTTGAGAAAGGAGGGCTCCTTCATCTTGGACGAAATTGTAAACAAAGGGCTTTGTTTTCCAGTCCCTCTCACCGCACCCTCCAGGTTATGGTGGGTTTCTCTGGACATTTAGAGATCCTGTATGTCTTTGTTTTTGATTTTCCTTTCCAAATCTCCTTAAAGTTCTCACTCAAGCAGGATTTCAGGCAAAGCATAGTCCTTAGCCATGCTCTGCACAGCTTCTGGAATTGACCTAACCCAGGTGAAACAGAATGAAAGAAAGACAGATGCTTTCAGAAAAGTTGGGATCTGGTAAGTTGTACTATTCTGAGAGTGGTCTCCAACTGCTATCTGAATCAAAGCAGTGGGAATATTTTATACAGCTGAATAAGGAATAGGGTTTATGGTATAGGTATGAGTAAGGAGACAGATTTAAGTAACCTTAGTAGGTCTCTTGGAGGAGCAGCCTTAGCCTACAGTCATCCTGGAGGAGGAAGTTATGGTTGACAGTTTCTGGGCATACTATCAACATTTGCATTTCCATCAGAGCAAAGCTTTGCTGTCCCTCTGAGCCTCATGTGGGGATGGCTTTGTCACACCCATGTGTCCATGACATGGGATCCTGAACATGGATGCATTCGTGTCAACAACCAACATTCATTCAGCACTTATTCTGCACTCTACTGTCCTTAATGTGCTTTTGGTTTCCTCCCTGCCACCTGTCCCCCACCAGAAAACAGAACAATCAAAACTATACAAGTCAGCATTCGGAACTGGCTTTAATGTGCTGGCACTATGCTGGTAGAGGAATTATGTCTAGAGGCCTTTATGATACCAGAACTACTATATGAAGGTTTTACATAACCACAGCACACAATAAAGTAAAATGCCAATAAAATGCAACAAGCCAATATATTCATATATCAAGTTGCTGGCATAACCACAGAGAGACTTCAAGTTAATACTAACTTTCTCTCAGAAGTCATTAGTTGTCAGTGGTTCTTTGTCTATATTTGGGATCCTGTTGGATTTTATTATTGGTGCTGGTGAGTAAATCCAAGGCCACTCCAGCACCATCAGTTATTATCTAAAGCTAAATATAGACAGACATGCATGTGAGGGCACAAACACATTCACACGCGCGTGTGCATACACACACACACACACACACACACACAGTGGGTATAATTCTATGAATGTCATTGGGGCCTGAGAATATAGCTTACTGGTAGTAGAATGACTGCCTAGCATACAAGAAGCCCGGGATTCAATTCCCAGGAACGCATAAAACTGTCATGATGATTCAAGCCTGTGATCCCAGTACTTGGAAGTTGGAGGCAGGAAGATGAGAAGTTCAGGCTTATCTTTAGCTAGTGACAACAGTGAGTCACAGATCAGCTAGGCAACATGAGGTCCTGTCTCAAAAAATGTCAATTAGGAACCATGACTTTTAGCATAAAGGAAGAGTCATAAACACAAGTACCAAGAAGTCAAAGTTGAGTGGTCTTAACTATACCCCTAGAAAGTCCTAGATGTAACATGAACTTTCTGGCCTGGCAGATCCTGCTATCCTTCTCAGCTGTTGGCTGTTGGCTTGAGTTTCTTATTGGCTAGCTCTGTCTTAATTATTAACCCATTTCTATTAATCTATGTATGTCCACGTGGTCTTATCTTACCGGGGAATGCTGGACCTGCAACTCCTTTGCCTGCCACCTGATGACTGCTCAGTGTCTCTGCAGAGAAGAGAGCAGTTTTCTGTTTGTCCCTGCTTATATCCTGATTCTGCCTAGCTATGTCTCTTCCTCTCTGGCCAATCAGCCAATCAGTGTTTTATTTATTAACCAAGAAGAGAAACATATACACAGAAGAACATTCCCTATCACCTAGAAGCAAAGATCTGAGTACTAATAATTCTTCTGGCAACTGGTTAATAAAAAGAATCAAAGCTTCTCTTTGCCTTTATATACATTCAATAAGATACACAGAAATGATTGTTGAGGAGTAGTTCTTTATTTCCCTTACCACAAAAATATCACGGTGTTTTAATGCTTCCATTTCACAACCCCTAAGAAGACCATAGATCTCATTGTGGAGGGACCTTGGGTCATGGGATCACATTGAGAACTGGGAACTCCACCTATAGCATGACCTAATAGGAGATGAAGTGGCCTCAATGACTGAAATGTTCCAGCCTCCAAACCAAGAAGGGAATCCACTCAAACTTATGCCAGCTGAAGAGGATGCTGCTGCAGTCTTCCTGGTTAAAAAAAAATGTACAGGAAATATATGTGGCTCTCACCCCTTATCAAAGACTCTTTCTTACAGCAGAGTCCATAACAGAAAGGCATAACTGATCAAATGCAGAGAACAAATTCCCAGTCCCAATTAATACATCTACAACCCAATCCCTACACAGAGGTTCTAGGAACATTGTGGAAGAGGGGGTGGAAAGATTCTAAAAGCCAGAAGACCAGGAAGACTGTTGTGTGTGTCTTCTAGATATGACAGGGAAGCTGCACCTATGAAATCTCAATAATGTGGCCACTTAAACAAGACTACATGATGCTAACTCCATTAACATTCCTACTAGGTTTGGGACCCCACCCTGAGATGAAGAGCTACAGGCAAGTGATGACTACTGAAAGAGGGAGAATTAGTCTTCCCCAGGGATTAATGAGCAGCCTAATTCATTATCCAGTCCCAAGTGGTCAGCCTCAAAACCATACACATTTGAGCAACACTAAAAGGACTCAGCAGATGGTGCTTACTCATGTATGCATTTGTAACAATAAGAAAGAAAAAGAGGCCATGAATTTGAGGAGTGTGCACCATGAGAAGGGTTGTGGGGAGGAAACAAAAGGGGAATGTTATGATCACGTTTTTAATTAAAAGTAAAAAAAAAGAATAAAGAATACCTTTAGAATGAAAATGACACAAAGAATAAATAAGGGCAGATGCCTTAGTGTTTTACTAAACAATGGAGAATATTAAAACAAACTGTCACAAGTTACAAAGGGATTTATTGCCAGGTGGTAGTGGCACACACCTTTAATCCCAGCACTCAGGAGGCAGAGGTGGGGGATGGCTGTGTGTTCAAGCCAGCCTGGTCTACAGAGTGAGTTCCAGGACAGCCAGGGCTGTTACACAGCGAAACCTTGTCTCAGAAAATAAAGGTATTATTAACTACATACAATAGATGTGCCTCTCTTACTTGGATATCTCAAACAAAAGGAGTGCAAGATAGATATTTATCAGCTCCCTTGGGCAAATACTGACTGGATATTTGAATGTATTAAAGATTTTTAGCCTTTAAAGTGATTTTAAAATGGTTTTCCAAAGAGCCTTTACCTTTTATAGATACATACCAGAGTGGTGGGGTTTGTGCTTTGTGTTTTTCTTGTGGTGCTAGGATGTAGAGTTCTTGGCTTCATGTATGCTGCATGTTTGGCAGATGAACTACCGTTAAGCCATACTCAAGCTACCACATACTGAAGATTTTATGGTGGTGATATCTGGAAGGAGCTTTGAAATACTCCAGTAATAGTGGTGGAAGCTCTGGGGGTGGTTTGTAGGCTTTAAACAGAAGCAACAAGATGGGCTAGTACTTATCCTTGTCACAGGCAGTGATAGGTATGTAGCAGCCAGTGGCTGTATTTGTATTTGAAATTTTTTCATTTACAAAAACAGCAGTGCACACATCAGACACCAATGATTAAGCTATTACATCTAATTAAGTTTAAAGTTTTCATAGTCTCTTGCATGGACACTTGCTACATACAATACACCGAAGCTGCCAAGGAACTTGTTTATGCCATACAATGGCTAACACTGCCTAACAACATTCCTTCTATGCTAGCTATTTTCATGTCAACTTGACACAAGCCTGAATCATTCTGGAAGAGGGAGTCTCAATTGAGAAAATGCCATCACCAGAGTAACCTGTTAGCAAGCCTATAGAGCATTTTCTTAGTTGAGGATTGGTGTGGGGGTATCTCACTATGGGTGTTGCTAGTCCAGGGCAGGTAGTCCTGGGGTGCTATAAGAAGACAGTGGGAGCTAGGCAGTGGTGATGCACACCTTTAATCTGGGCATACAGGGAGACAGAGGCAGGTGGATTTCTGTGAGTTTGAGTCCAGCCTGCTCTATAGAGCAAGTTCCAGGACAGCCAAAGCCATGCAAAGAAACCCTGTCTCAGGAAAAAACAAACAAGGCAGTGTGAGCAAACCACAGGGAACAATCAAGTAGGCAGTGTACCTCCATGGTGTTCACTTCAGTTCCTGCCTTGAGTTCCTACCCTGACTTTTTCTGGATGATGGTCTATAAGCTATGATATGAAATAAACCCTTTCCTCCTCAAGTTTCCTTTGGTCATGGTGTTTATCATAGCAACAGAAACACTAAGATACCTTCATTCACTGAGCAATATATGTTGAACTCATCTTTACAATCTAGTCTCTTAAGGGACAGGAGAGGGTGGCTAATCAACAGTGTCTCTGTGCTCCTGTGGGACTTGTGATCTGGCAGTCAAGGGGGTGGTAGCAGTAATTAAATATACAAATTATTTATTATATATATACAATTATATTTGTAACTCATTTAAGTTGTGTTATGGAGGGTAGTGGGATGCTGGTCCCAGTCCATGCTGGGTAACTTGGAAATAAGAGGCATTTATTTCTCACAGCTCTGGAATTTGGGATGTCTAAGGTCAGGGGCTATTCCCATCAGACGTGGATTACATAATTTTGCATGCCCTTCTCAATCTGGTATTGTTTTCCTATCATGCAAACCATGGCTGATTAGTCTGACCTGAAGTTCCTTTCTCAACAATTTTCTGGGCTTATTCCCAAGTAGAATTAATCTTTGGAAACCTAGCAACAGGCCTATAGAGAGGCAGCCTAGTAGCTGGACTCTGGAGCTAGTCCACCTGGTGTCCCATCCTGGCCCAACCACTTACTAGCTCCATGACCTTGAGCAAGTTGCTGAATCTTTCTGGGCTTCCATGTCCTCATCTTTAATGACAGTGCTCATCCCCTAGAGCTTTCATGAAGCTTGCATGCGTTAAAGTTAGTCAAGTCTCACAATTGGCCCTCAATATGCCCTATACTAGAATTTTGTTACTGTATATAAATACGAATATATTTGGCATTCTAGGTGCTTTTGGTGAAAACCTCTGTTTTTCAGATGAGCCTTGGGAATGAATTAATTGGATGTTTGGCAGATTTAAGGATTAACTCTGTTCCTGTGGAAGCAGTGTTGTCCCAAAAGTCACATCTGCCAATGGAGAGGGCTGGCATAGAGGTGAACATTTGGCTTCATTGGATAGAACCAGCCAGCTGGGATAGTAAAAGCCACCACCCATCTGTGTTTGTGTGTGTGTGTGTGTGTGTTGTATACATGTTTATGTGGGCACACTCACTTTCACCCATGTGTGTGCCTATGTAGGCCAGAGGTTGATGTGGGAGTATCTTCCTCAATTGCTCTCCACCTAGAACTCACTGATTGGTTAGACTGTCTGGCCAGATACCTCTAGGAGTCTTCCTGTACCTACAATCCCCACTCCCAGCACTAGTATCATAAGCACATGTAGCCACATTAGACTTTTACATGGGAGCTATGGATCAGAGCTCTGGTCCTCATGCTTGCATAGCAAGAAACACTTTACCTTCTGAGCCATCTCCCCATCGCCATTCATACTTCTCACGCAACTTGAATATATTTTCCTTTGGGTATTCATGGGGATGAAAAACCTGTATGAGGAGTCTGGGGATTTGCTAGGAATACAAAGGCGCTTGCTAAGTGAATGGAGAGACAATCATGCCAAGAATGTGTTTTGTTCTGGGATTTTCCAGGCATTATCTACGACTGCAGAAAAAAATCCTATAACCAACAGCAAGGCTTCAAGTGGTATTTGGGTCACCAAGCTAACATGCCTGGTCAGTCTACACTCACAGCTGTTATAGCCACATGGATTCTATGTTTATAGTCACTGTCCAAGCCCACACATTTGTTTATAACAATTGGCTTTCATTTCTTTTGTTTGCTTGTTTGTTTACAAGACAGCATTTCTTGTGTAGCCTTGCCCTGTCCAGGACCTTGCCCTATAGCCCAGGCTAGCTGAAGACTCAGACATCCACCTGCCTCTGCCTCCAAAATGCTTAATTAAAGGTGTAAAGGTGTGTGCCACTGTAGCCTGTCTTTTTTTTTTTTTGCTTTTACTCTTAATATTACAGTCTTTAAAAAGTCTATATATACCTGATGTATACACATCGGCTCTATTATCTATGGCTTTCATTTATAAGTAGGTTAGCCAGGTAGTGGTAACAACTGCTTTTAAGCCCAGTACTCAGGAGGCAGAGGCAGTTGGATCGCTGAGTTTGAGGCCAGCCAGGTCTACAGAGTGAGTTCAAGGATGGCCAGGACTATGCAGAGACATGCTGTCTCACTACCCACCACAAAAGGAATGTAAGCATGTGTCTTATAGCTATGCTTCAAAGGTTCCATGAGAGCCAGGCCTGGTGGTTCACACTTGTAATTTCAGTACTTGATAATCGAAGGTATAAAGATCACTGTGAATTCCAGCCAACCTGTTTTCCACGCTTGCCTGGACTATGGAGTACCAGTCTCCAAAAACAAAGGTGAGTTATGTCAGGGTAATGTGGAGTATGGTAGGATTGCGAGTTTTCTGCCAGGGTGCTGGGACCTGCAAGTGGCACACTTCACTAAGTTCTAGATTTGTTTTGTTGGTTCCCAAACTTGGTAAGAAAATAATATTTTGTGATTTTGTGGTAGATTTTGGAATGGAACCCACAGCCTTGTGCATGCTAGGTGGGTGTTTTTTTTTTTTTTTTTTTTTTTTTAACCACTGAGCCATATTCTTAGCCTCAAATAATCTCTTTTACTCTCCCCACCCACAAGTTTTTCATAGCTCCATAGTATGAAACTGTTACTGGTGATTTGAATGAGAATGACCTCTAGAGGCTCATATTTGAGTATTTAGTCCCCAGTTAGTGGAACTGTTTGGGAAGGATTGGGAGGCATGGCCTTGTTAGAGTGTGTGTGGCCTTGGAGAAGGTGTGTTACTGGGGCCGAGCTTTGAGGTTTCAAAAGCCAATGTCAGGCCCAGTCTTTCTCTCTCTTTGCCTACAACTTAATCAGATATGAGCTCTCAGGTACTTCTCAGCACCATGTCTCCCTCACTGCCCTCTTGCCTACCTGCTGCATGCCAAGCTTCCTGCCAAGATGATAATGGACTAGCACTCTAAAACTGTAAGCAACCTCGTCACAGTAAAGGATCAGTGACTCAGACATGCTTGAGTTGCCCTTGGTCATCTGTCCCATCTGTTCTCCTTCAGATTGTACTCAGGTCCTCTACCCTTCCCTGCACCCCATCTAAGATACCCTAAAGTGTATCATGGTTATTCCTGGGATAGGCTAGCTTTGGTTGGGATTACAGTAAAAATGCCATACCTATATGTCTGTTCATACCTGGAAAATGCAAAGATACGAGTAGATTGTGTCTCAGCCCATTCTCTTTTGTATTACTGTTTACTGCCAGCCAGCCATTCTCAACATTCTCAGAGGCAGACTTTGTGTCCAGGCTTCCTTAGAGCAAGTTGGTATTCCAGCTTGGAATGTGAGTGCCACCTACAGGACCTTTGCAGTATTTTTCTTAATTTGCTAATTGATTTTTTTTTTGTGTGTGTGTGTGTGTGTGTGTGTGTGTGTGTGTGTGTGTGTGTGTGTGTGTGTGTGTGTGTGACAGGTCTCTTCATATCCAGCTCAGCCTGTCAGGAACATAGGATCTCCATGACACTTTAGGAACTGGGCTTAGTTTCAGCAATGGCCAGTTTAGACCTTTTGTTCATGATTTAGATTAAAGTCCAAAAGTCCATGGCTGTCACATAATTTCCCTAAAGGAAATTGGTGAGACTTGAACTTAGAATTCCTGGGACTTAGCCTAAAACTCCATATGACAGACTTTAAATAGTGAGTGAATAAATGCATGAACAATCATTTCATGTTCCTTGAGTTTAAACCATCTGCAATGAACAGAATTCAGTCAACAGAGTGTCATTGACATGCCTACAAATTAACTAGACACTTCCACACCCTATATCAGCCATTTACCTTGTGATGTGCCCTAATCAGGGAGGCTGCACTGAAGAGTTGTGCCAATGATGGTTGAAGCATCCTAATCAGTAGTCCATACTTTAGAAAGCCTTGTGAGTAACCTCTTTAAATTTGTTTGGAATTATAGCTCAATTGGTAGAGTGCTTACTGATCACTCTAGGAGTCCTGTACTCAAGTTCCAGAAAACAAACAAACAAACAAAAAAACAAACAAACAAACAGATGTGGTGATGTATGACTATAATCCCACCTGTCAGGAGGTAGAAGTTTAAGGCCATTCTCAGCTACATAGCAAATTTTGAGGCCAGTCTGCCTCACAAAAGATACCATATTCCCCCTTCCTATCTTGTCAAGACAGAGTTTCTCTGTGTAGCAGTCCTGGCTGTCCTAGAACTCACTCTATAGACCAGGCTGGCTTTGAACTCACAGAGATCTGTGTGCTTTTGCCTCCTGAGTACTGGAATTAAAGGTGTGAACCACCACCGCCTGATGACATCTACCTCAAAAATAAAAATAAAACTAATCTTAATAATCTTGTAGCAGAGGAACTTGTTGATGCATCTAAGAAGTGCTAGGAATAAATTTTAGTGGGTAAGTGGTGTTCTGGAGATGTGGTGGGCAAGAAGAATTCTGAGGGCTCATTGCCCGCCTCCCATGAACAACAGAGTGGAGCAATCCAGGAGCCAAAGGCCAAGTACCTTATATTTTGGTCGTGAGCCTAGCCTTTAATGGCTGAGCCATCTCTCCAGCCCTAGGCCAAGTACCTTTAGAGCTGTGACCTCATGCCTGCCCTTATGAAGACTGTCACATGATTGAGTAGGCCTTGGGTCAGCACTTCCGGCTAGTCAGGCACCCACAAGAAGAAGGTATTATCAAGATCACTGGAACAGGATGTCTAGCAGAGTTTGTACCTGCCTAAGTGAAAGATTCTGACAGAATTTTGCCTATAATTTCTTTTAGTGTAAAGGGTAGGCAAGTTTGAGAGAAGGAAGAAGAAATCTATTTCATTTATTCAAACAATCTATCAGTGTTGAAGGGCCAAATTTATATACTAAGCCAACTGATTTTGGGTTGTATCTCCAGGATTTGGAGATACATAAACAGATAAGATCCCATACTGTAAAACAACAACAAGAACCCATAAAAGAAACAAACAAAAAACCACTGCTAACATTTGATCAAAAGGCACCCTGAATGCTTTGGAATAACCCCAGAAAGCAAATGTTTCAAATCTCCACAGATCTTCCCAACTGGAACAATGATAGAATTAGACAGGAAAAACCTGAGGTATTTGGGAAGCTAAATTTGTGCAATGGATTCTCAGTGGTTCTCAAAGTGCAGATCCCCAATAGCACAAATGGGGATACAAGTTAAAATGAAAATTTCCAGCTTCCCTCCCCATAGGAAAGCAAGCAGAGGCCTGCAATCTTTGTTTTCCAAAGTTCTCCAGATAGTTTGTGTACAAGTCTGAGGATGAATCATGTACTTTAGAATCTTTGGCAATTCAACTAAATGGCACTCTGTCATAAATACTACCAACAGGAAAACATTTGTTCTGCAACAGATGGATAATCCCACCAGGTTATACTCTAACAAACACTAGGGACAACAAGATTCCAAACCCCAAACACCTCTTCTTTGTTTCCATTTGGGATTAGCAGCCATAGTTTTCCAGCCCAGCTATGAGATTAGTGCTTTGTAGTGTGTTGCTTAGCTAGGCTTTTGAATAGTTAGGTTACTAAATGCATTTTCTCGTGTGTGTGTGTGTGTGTGTGTGTGTGTGTGTGTGTGTTTGTGTGTGTGTATGTGCGCACATGCCTGTGTGTGTGTATTGGGGGTATGCCGTGTGTTCTGAAGAGAATGTTGGTTTTCCTGTTTTATTATTCTCCATCTTATTTCCTCCAGATAGGGTCTCTCACTGAACCTGGGGCTGAGTGGGCAGCAAGCAAGCCCCAGAGATCCTCCTGTCTCTGCTTCCACATAGCTGGAGTTACAGACACATGCACAGCCACACCCAGATTTTTACTTGGGTGCTGGGGATTTGAACTTAGGTCCTCATACTCACACAGCAAGCATTGTTATCTACTAGATCATATCCCCAATGTCCTTAAATGCATTTTTTAATCTATCACATGTTCAACTTACAATGTGTATACTGGTAGAAGCAAAACACAAAACAAACCAAAACAACAACAACAAAAAAACCAACAATATCTGTTCTGTTATGACATTATAATCCCACCCAGATGAATTTCACTGGGCTAGCATTCTAACCTTAATCACAGGAGAAATATCACTGATTTATGAGCAGATAGCTAGTTGGCGCTCTACCTAGAAAAATACAGAAAAATCTTTCCAGTGCGCAATTGATGACAAACTCCACTATGGGGTCATTACAATGACAGTACGTCTGAAACATGTATGTATGTGCAATTACATGCAATTTGTGTTGGGCCTGTTTAATACTGAAAAGACCTGTTTTGCTATGACAAATTCCTCAGGAAGTGTTTTGACATGTGAAAAGGGATTGCTGTCTTATAACTCCACACAAATTCTGTAAGGCTGTAACTTCACATAAGAAATACGAGGAAAACCTGATCTACAATAGTATCAATAAGCCAGAAGATGGAATTCCAACAAGAAAAATAATAAAGGTGGTGAGGAGCCTACAAAATCTTTCCACCAGGTGGCAACCCAACATAAGCAATAGGAAAAGTTTGGCATTAATGCCCTAAAACAAAATAAAACAAAACAAAAAACAAAAACAAAAACAAAACAAAACAAAAAACCCCCCAAAAAACAAAATAACAACAATAACAACAAACGAAAACACTTGCCAATGTGTGTAGAACTTTTTTGAAATATGTAAAGACTATTACCAATCTCAACTCACATATTAGTGATGGATACATGGTTTCTTTACTTAATAAACTAAAATGTACTGCTGAGCGTTCTGAGTGTGACTTGATCATAGTGTTCTTTCTTTACATTTTAGTGACTTGCTTCTACAGTCTGGCCACTGCTAGCAAATCCTCTTGGGAAGAAAAAAATGTTTTTTCTTTCTTTCCAGCCTCTACTACAGAAGCTGACACACAGAATGAATTCAATAAATATTTACAAAATAGGGATGCATGTGCAATATTAAACTATAAGGGGTAACTGAAGATAAAATTAATATGAGAACAAATATAAACTTGGAGATACAAATAAAAACCTGGTGATTGTGAGCTCTTTTCCTAAGGCTTCTTTTGAAAGCCATAGATTTATTTATGTTGCCTATGCATGTGTGTGCATGCATTTGTGTGTGGGTGGGCACATGCTAGGTGTGCTTGTGGAGGTCATGATACAACTTTTGGAATTTGATTCTGCTCTCCACCAGGTGGATCCAGGGGATGGGACTCAGCTTGTCTAGTTTGGTGGCAAGCTCCTTTCCCTGCTGAACCATCTCATTGGCCCTCCCTAGGCATCTTTAGCCTTCGGTTGGACAGGTGGAACGCACTGTTGGATAGAGGAAAACATGATTGAGACTAAAATGGCAAATGTTACTAATCTAAATTTCTTGGGGGATGAGATGAAAAAAAAAAGTTGATGAATTAAAAGGCAAGAAGACCAGTGTTTGATTCTCAGCACCTACATAGCTGATCACAACTGTCTGTAACTTCAGTTCCAGGGCATCAAACACGCACTTCTAGTCTCCAAAGGAACAGTACTCATGTGATCCACAGATATATAGCAGGCAAAACACCTGTACGCATAAGGTCAAAAGGAAAAGGAGGTTTGGTAACGTTTTAAACAAAGGAAGAAATTCAGTGAGGAAGTTAGGTTTGATCACATTTTCAAATGTCACTGAAATATTTTCTGTAAGTGACATTATGAAACTTGTTCTTTAAATTAAATAGTTTGGTCACAAAAAGAGCGTGGGAAAGCTTTCTCTAGCACCTGCCCCTATCTCTGTACCCCCGGGTTCAATCCAGGTGCCACATGAGGATTTGGTGAGGGCCTGCCACAAGTAGGTTCACTTGGGAAAGCCAGAAAGAAAACATTCTTGCTTTTCTGCCACTTCCCAGCTCTTTCTGGGTCTAAAGGTCACTTCTTCCCTGTTCTGCCCTACCCCAAGCTTCCAATGCTTCTACATCAGATATCCTGCTCCCCTTTCCCAGCTGGCTTGCCTTCTGTCTACCCTCTAGTTCAAGGTTATTCTTCAAGTCACACTGCTCCTTTGTGTCTGGTCTCCTTCATTAGCTTCTCTTCTGTGGGTAGGGAGGAAGCTTGCACTATCTTTTATGAATGGAAGCTTGTCTAACCTGCTGCCCATGGGCCTCATGTAGCCAAGGATAGCTACCGTGAATGAAGTCCAACACAATCTTGTAATCTTTCTTAAAACATTAGGATGGCTTGGTGGTGCTGGCACACATCTTTAATTCCAGAAGTCTAGAGGTAGAGGCAGATCAGTCTCTAAGAGTTCAAGGCCAGGCTGTTCTACACAGAGAGCTCCAGGCCAGCCTACATAGTAAGATCTTATCTCAAAACCCAAACAAAAACACAACAACAACAAAATAAAAACAAACAAGAAAACCATTGTGAGATATTTTGTGAATTTTTTTTCTGTAACCTGATCGTGCAATTCCTGAGATTGTACTTTGTGAATGATAACAACTTGTTGCAATGCCTGCTTGGTATGGTAGGCATCACCTATGGATGAGAGATTTGAAAAAAGGATACACAAGATCCAGTCCCTTGTGGTCCATGCTGTATTGTTCACAAAGCTTCAGCAATTGGCTGGATGTGATGCTCCAGGGAGGAACACAATGCCCTACTTCCTGGCCGTTGGCCTACTTCACAAGAAAAATGGGTGTACAAGGCCCTGGCATGTCATGGTCTCTGTCATTAGTCATTGTGTCATTCCCCAGAGCTCTAGGTTCTGCTGGCCTCAATAGCTTTGCTAAGCCCTCAGCACCTCACCCAGAGCTGGATTCTTTCTCCAACACTGCAAGGCCCACACATGCTGCCAACATGACCCTGGAGCCATCATAGCAGTCCACATCACACATCACCTCTCCATCCTACTGGGTCCACTATTGCTCATGGGCCATGTGAGCATCTTCTTAACCTGTTTCTATCTGCTCCCCACATGGAAGTAAAGGGTCTCTTTCAAAAGCATTAATCAATATTGTCCTTCCTCTGCTCAACAGCTTCAGCAGAAAAAATACCCAATTTCTTACCAGGCCGCCTAACATCTTTATACTTGAGCCTCAGCTCACATCAGCTAAAGACAGCTCTTCCCCATGACTAAACAAACGACTAGCTTCCATCTGACTTTTGATGTTTGGTCCATGGAATTTTCTAGATTTCATGTATGCTTCAGTATTTATCACGGGCTCCTCTCATTAGAATGTGTGGGACTCTGTAAGTGCTGACATCTTGACTATGGTGGCCACCTCAGATCCTAGAACCATGCCAGGCACATGGGAGATACTCAACAAGTACATGATAAAGAACTCATCCTCACTCAGGGCTAATGTCATATCACAGAACACTTGGGGATCTTCACATCTATATACTCTATGTACACAAAAGCACACATAATCACTGCAAATTGCAGCACTTAGGAAGATCCTGACACAGAGCATTTCAGGCATTTCACTCACCTGATATTCTTTGGGCAGTGTGAGAACACAAGAGTGAACAGAAAGCTGTGGTGACTTCCTCAAACTTTGAAAGTCTAGCCTTCTTGGGAGCCATCCACAGACACCCGCTCATCTGAGACTTGGAATCACTTATTTGCTGTTCTGTGGACTTGAGGCAGTGGCTTCATCTGTTGGCACAAATAATTTTTATAAATAAATATAAAAAATAAATAAAAATTACTTTAGGTTAGAAGTTCACATAACATTGGCCTCTGAGATGAAGAACAAAATTACCCAAAATAGCAGAATGATGTTAATCCCTTTCATGGCTAGTCAATGGTATACATTTTATAATTCAAAATATTAAAATAAAAAATGTATTATAAAATGCCCTTGAAAGCACAGACAATGAAAAATCGCACACCAAAGTTAACCATACCCCAAATCTATACATCTTGGTGAACTATCATACAGTTAGAGCGAACCTTTGGAACAGGAGTTGTGGAGATTCACATGCTCCACTTTCATCATTGAGAATGTTGTAGAATTTTAGGTTCTCTTAGGTCTATGGTTCTCAGCTTGAAGTGATTCTGTCCCCATTAAACATGTTGAAATGACATTTTTGGTTGTTGTTATCACTACTTGAGGGAGAAAAGTGGACTGAGGTCTAGGGTGTTGCTCAGCATCCTACAAGACACAGGACAGCCAGTGATGTAGCCCATCCTCTGCCTGAATGGCACTCTGGCTTCCTGTGGGTTTAATTGGTGTTCTGCAACAGCAAGGGATGGGCTTTGAGCAGGTCAGGGTCACTGTCATGCCAGTGTTCTTCCATTCCCAAGGACAACAGTATTTGATGAATCATAATATCACAGTTCAAAGTTTGCCAAGGGAGAAAGTATTAAAAAAATAACAGTGGATCCTTGTCTTAGTCACTGTTCTATTGCTGTGCGGAGACATCGTGATCATGGCAGTTTATAAAATAAAGCATTTAATTGGGAGCTTGCTTACAGTTTCATAGGGTGAGTCCATTATCATGTGAAATGTGGAAACTTTTGCACTGTCCTTTACCAATTCTAGAGTCTACATGCTTCTACCTGCCCAACTTGTATGTCCCACCTGTTTCTCCAGGGAACCTTTACTGAAACAGTTATGTGGAGCATTTACAGCTCAGCACTGATGCCTTTCAGAGGCCTTTAGCACAGCTCTTTGAGGTGATGTCATGTAAGGACTCAAGTGTGGATCTCCTTTTCCTTTCATCAAGGTCATGTTTTCTCTACCCCCTTTCCATCCTTGTGAATGTGAAACAAGCCTCTATCAAGGTGCATTAGCAGGATGCAGCTCCCATCTCTTGTCCTAGCAGAACCCATTTGTGCCCTCTGTGTCAGAGCCTTAGATAGTGAGAGTCATTCACTCAAACTTTCCAAATGCCAGGAGGGCAGCCAGAAATATCTGCTATGAAATGTCAATGGCCCTTCCTTGTGAGCCCTTGATGATGAGCCTTGTGTTTTGTCCTGTTAGTTTTCAAGGATATTAGGTAGGAGAAATGATGAACAACTTCTCTAGGGATGATGGGATTTTTCATCCTCAGCCCTGCTATCTGATTCATTTAATTTTTCCATTCCCAAGAACAGCAGTATTTGGTGAATCATGATATCACATTTCCACCAAAGTTTGCTAGGGGAGAAAACATTACAAAAATAACAGTGGATGCTTGTTTTAGTCAGTGTTCTGTTGCTGTAAAAACACACGATGACCAAGGGCACTTCTGTAAAATAAAGCACTTAATTGGGAACTTGCTTATAGTTTGTTTCAGATGGTCAGGCCATTATCATCATGGTGGAGAGATTGGTGACAAGCTGGCAGGCATGGTGCTTGAGAAGTAGCTGAGAGCTTACATCTGATCCCCAAGTTGCCAGCAGAGAGAGGCACTAGGTTTGGCTTGGACTTTTGAAACTTTAAAGACCACCTTCAATGACACACTTCTTCCAACAAGGCCATATCTACTCCAACAAGGCCACTGCCTCCTAATCCTTCTCAAACAGTTCCACTAACTGGGGACCAAGCATTCAAGCATATGAGCCTATGGGGCCCACTCTCATTGAAAACACAACGCCACTCTAAGAAATATTAATGCATTCTTCCTGCGACCTGTTGTCTTAGTTTGATTTCTGTTACTGTGAGAAAATTCCATGACAAAAGGAAACTGGAAGGGTAATCGTGTTACCCTACAGGTAACATTTGCAATTCCAGGTGTTAGCCTATCAGTGTAGATAAGTCAAATCAAGCCCTTCAAATAGCTAGTTACATCACATCTAAGCCAAGAAAAGAGAAATGAATTCATGCATGCCCACTTGCTTGCTTGTACTGAACTCAGTTTCTCCACTCTTACACAGTTCAGACCTCCTGCCTTGGAAATGGTGCTACCCAGGTGTTCTAATCTAGGCAAAGCTGGCCCTGCCTATTACCCACCTGTGCACGGCTCTTTAAAAGAGCCTAGGCTCTTTAAAAGAAAGGCTCTATCCATTTCTATTCTCTTTCCTGATGTTTCTCTGGAGGGCAGACAGGACCTTTCCTACCCCCTCTTCTCTTCTGTCCTGTCTGTGTCTCTGTACCTCTTTTCTTGTTCCTTCCCTTATTTCCTTACCTCCCCTTCAATAAAACTTTCAATATGAGTCACGTTTACAGGTCTCTCTTTCCCATCTTCACTCTGCTCATGACCCACCACCACAGGACTCCTACCCTCGAGGTCCCAGCGTGGAACCAGTTACCTGCCACCTGAAGTCCCAACCCATTATGCTTTATTCCTAACACCAGGTGGGCTGGACCTTCCCACATCAAGTAACTTAAGACAATTACCTAAAGACATGCACACAGGCTGGCCCAATGTAAACGGTCTTGCATTGAGGCTCTTCCTAATCGATTCTAGGTGTGTCAAGTTGGCAATGAAAGACAACCATTATACCTAGCCTCACAGGATCATAGTTAGTTAGGAGCGGGCCATCTGCTGGTCCCTCATTGCCTCTTCTCTGAATATACTTAATGTTATGTGCCCTTAAAGAGTTTATTTTTACTATTACTTTAAATTGTGTGTGTGTGTGTGTGTGTGTGTGTGTGTGTGTGTGTGTGTGTGTGTGTGTGTGTGCGCGCGCGCGCATGGATAAATGCATGTGTATGCAGTGTCAGGGGAGGCCAGAAGAGGGCATCAGATACCCTAGGGCTGGAGTTGCCGGCAGTTGCCATCTGCCTCTCACGGGTTCTGGGAACTAAACTCCATTCCTTTGCAAGAGTAGTATGCATTTTTATTTTAACTGCTGAGTAGTCTCTCCAGCTCCTGATTCTGTGCTCTTGATCTGATTGAGACTCCAGAAAATTATCCTACTTATCCAACGTTTACTGATCACTTATAATAAGCTGTACCCTAGAGAGAGAACAGACCATGGTACAGGCAGCTATATCATGATATGTGACAGCTGCTCTCAGCCTTTGACAGTTGCTCACAGTTCAGGAGAGTTAAGCATCAATAAGTAATTACCCAAAGGCATGAGGAACCCAGCAGGGGGAGCCTGTTCTGCCTGAGGTGCTCAGAAAGGTTCATTGAGGAAGTCACAGTTATGCTAGGTATTGAAGGAGCCGCAGACATTCACTAGGAAGGGGGAGGGGAAAGATCATCCCAGGAAAGAAGGGCCAGTATATGCAAAGGTATACGGAAAGCTGACAAAAAATGGAGGGTTCAAAGATTAACAGCTCTCTGTAGCTGCAGATTGGGGGATTTGAAAAAGAGCAGAGCTGGGGTAGGGTAACACCAGAGAGGAGCTGGAGAAAAACAGGCTGGGGACTCACATCCTGAACCTATTGTGAGTTAAGATTCCTGAAGAGAAACTGTGTCTGGCTGTGAACAAAGAACTCCCAGGAGGGAGGAGTCTGTGTTTGCAGAGACTGATGGTGCCATTGGAATTTCAGTCCTGTAGAGAGAGAGCTATTAGGATTTTGTGAGGCTAACTGGTTTCTCTTGGGCTAATTTTGGCCTTCTGGAACAGTCACGCCTTGCCCCACTCTGTTATCTGAAGTGACACCTCAGCCATAACTTAGAGCCCAAGCCTCCACCAATCCAAGAGCTAAGATGTCATCAGGCAACATTTTAGGCCTACAAAGAAAGCTCTCTCTGATGTAGCCACCAATGTATGTTAAATTTGCCTTGACTTATGACTTTCTTTGTTCTGTAAAACTACAAAAATACTTCATGAAACTGCTTCCACGTAGGAACATGGAACTAGGGGAACTTAAATCTGGATTCCCAGACCACAGTCATTCAAAAGGGCTCCAAAATAATCTATCTCTCTCTTATTTTCTTTAAGATGAAAGCTGTGGCTTTTATTTCACTATGGAATTTGGACTTTAACACTATAGAACCAGTTGTTGGTGGTTTTTTTTTTTTTTTTTTTTTTTTTTTTTTTTTTTTTTTTTGCTAGAGATAACATTGTTGGATTTCCCTTTTAGCAAGGTTAATTTGGCGATATCATGGAGGGTGTGCTGGAAGGGAACATGGCTTGGAGGCAGCTCATTGTGACATAGGGCTGAGGCCACTGGGTGGAAGGAGAATGACTAATAAAGCAGATGGGAGGTTGCAGGGGAAGGAGGGCTAGGTGAGTGTGCCTTTAATTGTAGTTGGGGGCTGGGAAGTGGGTCAGTGGTTAAGATCTCTGACTGCTCTTCCAGAGGACCCTGATTACTCTGTGGCTATACCACCCTGAAAGCACCTGATCTTTTTCAGAGGACCCAGGTTCAATCCCAGCACCCACATGGAAGCTTACAACTGTCTGTAACTCCAGTTTCAGGGATCTGACACCCACCCTCACACAGACATACATGTAGGCAACACACCAATGCACATAAAGGTAGATCAATCTTTTAAAAAGTTAAATTGTAGTTCAAGTTTGTATAGGGCAGACACTTCACCAAAAAAGACCCAGATGACTTTGTGTGTGTGTTTGTGTGTGTGTGTGTGTGTGTGTGTGTGTGTGTGTGTGTGTACCCAGACCTGACACTACTCAGGTAGCTAAGAATTCAAAATTGCATAGGCCATGGGCCTATGGGAAAAGCAAATACTACTGCTCTGCTAAAGGAATGTAGTAATAAAATGACTCCTAAGGACATTCTGCTATACCTAAAGGTCATACTCAGCCATCATCAGAGTGTGGTAGATGGGAAATAACACAACTGGAAAATGTGTACAGAGTGAACGATTTTAGAGCTCGGAGTCCTAAATAGGATGTCTTCATTAGATCCCTCCCCTCAGTGCTCAGGGAACAATAGGAGCAATGAGGAAGAGAGGGGCAGCAAGAGTGTGAGAGCCAGAGGGGAGTGTAAGAGACAGAGAAGGAATGATAGCCGCTGGATCTCCATGAGTCCAAGCAACAGCAGCACATCTGAGAGGAGTTTTGGTGAGGGCCCAGTGATGATGGTGTGCCAGAGGTCTTGAACCAGACCAATGACTCATTGCAGTGAACAATTGAGGGTGGGGATGCTTGGACAAAAGGGAATATTGCATGACACACCACAGCTCCTGATGCCACTAGGGTGAATGAGAGGTGTTAGAAAGATGGAAGAGTTAGGCCTTTTTCTGCTTGTTTTGTTTTTAGCTAATTTGGGGGGGTTCTTTTGGGGGATGCTGTAGGAGTGAGGGGTGGATATGGAGGGACTGGGAGGTGAGCGGGATTGGGGTGATGATGTGAAATTCCAAAGAAACAATAAAGAATACACACACACACACACACACACACACACACACGCACACGACTTTAAGGAAACACACAGGAGTGACACATATATGAACTTACAGAGACTGACAGTATGCATGGGGCTTTCAAGGCAGATAGGGTCCAAGCACTGAGAAGGAGAAGTGGACACAGGATCCCAGCAATAACCAAGAAGCTATCTCCAATTGACATCTGCTTGCAAAGAAAAAATTAGTTTTTTCCAATGAGGTCTTACTGAATATATTAACTATTAAGGTCAGGCCCCATGCCCAGCTGTAGATGGCCAACACAAAACAAACTCAGTGGTATTTTCGTAAACATTTTGTCTCATACTGCTTTGTTAGGCCTTTTTGTGTTACTAGTCTTTTGCTTGTATATTATGGTCTCTGATTTTATATTTTTATGGGTGTGTGTGTGTGTGTTTCTTGTGTTTTTTTTCCTTTTTTGGTTATTTTCAGGCAGGTTTTTTCTCTATGTAGCCCTGGCTGTCCTAGAACTTGATCTGTAGACTGGATTAGACTTGAACTCAGAGATCCACCTACCTGTGCCGCTAGAGTGCTGGGATTAAAGGTGTAGGTCACCATACCTGGTATTGTGTGTTTTTTTAAAATTATGCTTTGTTTGATATTTTATTTGCTTATTTGTTTTCAAGAGAGAGAGAGAACAAAAGAACATGAATGTAGGTGGATAGGGAGGACCTGGGAGGAGTTGGGAGATGGGAAAACATGATCCAAATATATGCACTTTTTTTCATAATAATTATGTGTATATATTAGATTGATAAAATGCACAAAATGATAAAACCATTATGTAAACAAGCATTGCTCATGAATACAGTAAATCTTTGCATGCCTTTCTCTTTTCCTTTCCTCAATTTGAATATCTACTGTTTTTCTATACATATTTAAGGATTGAAAATGTATGCAAATGTGAGGATCGCTAAAATGGCTCATTGGGTAAGGACACTTGCCACCAAACATAGGGCCCTGAGATTGATTTTCAGGACCCACATAATATAAGGAGAGAACTGATTCCTGCAAGTTGTCTTCTGATCTCCACATGCTTGCCATTGGTACACATGCTCTCCATAAATAAAATATATAAATGTGCCAGACCTTGGAGGTGCAGGAGCTGCCTGTTCAAAGTCTTTCTTAGCTACATAGGAATTTTGAAGCCTCAAAAACAAGCAAGCAGACAGGAGTGATGGCTCAGAGGTGAAGGTCAATTATTGCTTCTTTAGAAGACCTGGGTTCAATTCACAACACCTGCATGGCAGCTTACAGCACTAACTCCAGTTCCAGAGGATCCGATGCCCTCCTCTGGCCATGGTGGGTACTGCATGCAAGTAGTGCAAAGTTCAATAAGCAGGCAAAACACTCATACATAAAAACTAAAAATAAAATATCAAAACCCAAACAAATAAATAAATTACACAAATGTGAATGCGGTGTCTACTTAAAATTTATATTACAAAATCTTAGATAAGTTTAGGATAGTCTATACCCTGGGCTTTGGGGGCAATCAGCCTTTTTGTCAAAATTATTCAACATTGTCACTGTAAAGGCTAAATGGACACACGCATTCTATGTCAGTAGTTGAAATGGCTATGTTTCAAGAATAATTAACGAGAATATCACTCTCTAGATCTAGCTCCCAATAAGAAGACTGTAGTCACAGGGATGGGGCATTGTTGTTTTCCCTTTCTCTGGATGTCCGGTCTAGCTTTGGGAACTATAAACACCTAAACTTCTTAAGTTGTCATAGAAACTGCATTTCCAATTTGATTTCTGGTGGTGGGGTCACCCTGAAAGGACCCATATAGGTGGATTCTTGGCAGTGCTCTTTGTATGAGACTATAGCTACCATGTAAATACAGAAGGGACAAAAGTCTGAGAGATTTATTTAAAATAGTGTGGGCATACACTATCTTTATTTTACTCCCCTCCTAATTTAACACAAGGAACCTTAATTTTATATCACAGTGAATAAGCACTACTAAGCCAACATCATGCGTTTGTGTTATAGGATCAGAATACACATCTAACAGTTCTGGGCAAAGGACTGGTGAGATTGCAATTACACATAAACTGTGTATACAAAGACATCCTGTGGATCCCATTTCTCTGAAGCACCCTAATTCAGGGTTAGGAGTGTAATTCAGTGGCAGAGTGCCTACCCAGTTCACATGATGCCCTAGGTTTCATTTTCAACACATGCACGTGCGCGCGCGCACACACACACACACACACACACACACACACACACACACACACACTTTCACACACAAACAGCCTTAATTCATAAAGCAAAAATATGTTCCTATATCTTTGTATCTTGGAAGGAACTGGGGAGATGTGTGAATATCAGGCAAGTACTCTACGTTATCCACACCCCCCAGCCCTACTTTTTATATTAAAAAAAAAACATGCAGATAAATTTTCTTATTTGTAATCCATAGCATCCTAGCCTGGAAGACTGGAATTGTAATGTCCCACCAGTCCACCAGTGCAAGATGAAGCTGCTTGTGGGTTTAGGGCATGATTGCCAGATATGTATCTGGACTTCCAAGGACCTTGTGTTTTGTTTTGTATCTGCTTTTAGTATATTTCTTTTTAAAAATTATAGCCAAAGCATCCCTTTCTTTCTTTAGCCTGATTTTCATTTCTTTGCTTCTGGAGTAAAAATGTAACATAAATTTCAAATATATTTATATTTGATGCTGGGACTAGAACCCAGGATGCATGTATTCTAAACAAGTACTCTGTTGCTCCAACACATGGGCCTGTGTATCTCACTTATAATGTACTAGGGTCTGAGTATTGATTTGGTCATATTCTACAGCTTTTTCTCTGTAGCATTCCTGGCCACATACTTAGAAATACGTCAAGAATTCATGAGAAAAGGTTTTTTTTTGGAGAGGGGGTAGTGGTGGTGATGGGTGTGGTGGGGTTTGAGACAGGGTTTCTCTGTAGTTATTAAGCCTGTCTTGGAACTCACTCTGTAGACCACACTGGCCTTGAACTCACAGAGAGCTGCCTGCCTCTGCCTCCCAAGTATTGGGCTTAAAGGAGTGCCCCACCAGTGTCCAGCATGGAATATTATTTTTAATTAAAATTTTAATTAATTTAATGTTAGTGTATGTGTGTTTTGTCTGCAAATACGTCTGTGTACCACATGCATGCTTGGTGCCCTTGGAAGCCAGGAGATGGTGTCAGCTCTCCTGAGACTAGAGCCACTATGTGGGTGCTGGGAATCAAACCTGGGTCTTCTAGGATAGTAGCCAGTCCACTTAACCATTGAGTCATTTCTTTAGCCATTTCTTTTCTTTTTTTCTTGAGACAGAGTCTCACTATTGTAAACCAGGCTGTCCTCAAGCTCATAGGGATCCACCTATCTCTGCCAAATGCTGGAAAAAAACACATACACCATCCATTTTATGCTCAGTCAGAAAAGTGTTTTTATGCTTCCAGGTGAGAAGTTGGGGCCTCTTTTCTTCTCTAACTTTATTATCCAGAAGCAGAGCTTTTTATACGAATAGATCCATCTTAAATACGAAATGGGATTTAGAAAAATCCAAGAAGCCACAGGTTTGCTCACATCTAGCTAAATAAAAAAAATGATTTCAAGTTTTGTATATTCAGAAAGTCTTCTGGAATGGCTTTTGTTTTGTATCTAGAGACAGGGTCTCATTCATGCCAGACTGATTGCAAATTTATGTGTCTGAAGACAATCTAGGATTTCATATCCTTCTGCCTCTACTTCCTGTGTGTTGGGGACTACAGGTGTGCAGCACCATGCCAAATTTATGTAGTGCTAGGGATTGGTCCCAGGGCTTTGCTTATGTCAGGAAGCACCTGTCAGCGGAGCTACATTCCAAGCCAATGAAATGTTTTTCAAGTTTTCCATGACAGCAATGTAGCTCCATGGTAGAACAAGTAGAACCCCTCCAGTTCTGTTAAAGTAATGAACTCTTTGTGGGGGAGACACAGTTAAATACAGTGGAGTACATGCAATCTTGGGAGTGAAGCTTTAGGGTTTGAGGAAAGGACTCAATTGGTAAGGTGCTTGGGCATAACCTTGAGGAATTTGCATTCCATGTAAAAAGACAGATGTAGAAGCACAGGCCTCCAATCAACGTGATGGAGGGGAGACAGGAGAATCCCTGGAGCATGATGCCCAGATAGTTCTACTGAAGTGATGATCTCCAAGTTCAGTGAGAGACCCTATCTCAGCTAGACATGCTGCCACATGCATTGTATCCCAGCATTCAGGAGGCAGAGGCAGGTGGATCATTAAGTTCAAGGTTAGCCTGCTCTATAGAGCGAGTTCCAGGACAGGACAGTCAGGGCTACACAGAAAAACCCTGTCTCAAAAAGGCATTAAGCAGGTGGGGTTTTTTGTTGTTGTTTTTTGTTTTGTTTTGTTTTGAGGCCATATCAAGTCCCAGGCTAGTTAGGACTGCATAGCAGGACCTTGTCTCAAAACAAGGAGGAAAGAAAGGGGGGGGGCACTGGAGGAACCTGACTTTAGTATACACAAATAAATGTGTCAAACTTGAACACATGTACAGTGAGCGTGTCAAAAATATAAAGCAAAGAAAAAAAAAACTAAAAGCTGTAAAGAACAAAATGTCGAATTATATGAAGAGGCAGAAACATCAGAATAATAGCAGATCTGTCACCAGCAACCCTAAAAGTTAAGAAAGCATGGGATGCTATACTCCAAGCCTTGAAAGTACACATTTGTCAACCAAAATTGTCATATGCAACAAAATTGTCTATTAAAATAGATGGATAACTATGAATTATTCAAGATAAAAAATGCTAAGGTAACTCAGGATAACTAAGCCAGTACTGCAGAAAATTATTAAAAACATTCTATACATAGAAGGAAAAGAAAAACACTTTCTCTCATAGGAATGCAAGGTAGAATACAATCCATGAAGGCAACAGATTAATAGAGTAGACCTGGGAAGGAATCAATTGTGTTCAACATGGGAAACAAGCAAAAATCAGCACTATTAGGCAGGGAGGAAAATAAATAACAATTAATCCACCCAAAAATAGTGGACAGTAGCAAACACTTCTCAATTATAACCTTGAATGCAAACAACCTTAATTCATGACTTAAAAGACACAGACCAGATTTAAAAAAAAAAAAGATCTAAATATCTGTTGTCTCTAAGAAACATACATAGCTAGGAAAGACATCTAAAACCAAGCATCAAATATTGGAGATCAAAATGCTAAGCAAATGGAAGCTGCAAGCAAGCTAGTGTAGCACTTTTCATACCTGATAAAGTAGATTTCAAACAAAACTAATCAGGCTAGATAAAACAGGCCACCGCATATTGATAAAGGAAGTTATCAAGAAGACCCGTTATAAAATCTTATGCATAAAATTTCACAACCCCCAATTTAATACAAATCAGCACTAAAGGTGTGAAAGGCCACATGGGTTCAGACGCAATAATTATGGAGACTTTAATACAATGTTCTGCATGTAACCATATGTGTGTGAGGTCCAGCACGTTTGTGAAGTCAGAGAACAACTCTATGGAGTTGCTTCTCTTCTTCTACATTCCCGTGGGTTCTGAGGATTAAACTCAGGAAATCAGGCTCACATAGCAAGTGCATCCACCTGCTCAGCCATTTTGCTAACAAGGAAATTCAATCAGTCTAGATGTCAATCAATGGACAAATGAGTGGTGAAAATGTGACACGTACATTGAGAGATTTTGTTTATCCACAAAGAAAAATGAAACCATAACATTTTCAGGAAAAGGAATGGAACTGGAAAATATTATATTAAGAGAGGTAATCCAGGCTCTGAAAAACAAATACTGTATATTCTCTTTCATATGCGGGTCCTAGAATCTGTCAAGTATGCAAATCCAGGTAGGAGTAAATATGGATAAAGACCGGGAAACTAGAAAGGAAGCCATAAGACTGGAAGAAGGAGGCTTTAAGGGGGGAGCAGGAAAGACAATAGAATAAAGTGGAACGGGGTAAAACTAGAAATGAAAGGATACAATGGGCAAAGAGGGGCAGGGAGATGAGGGAGGAGTGGAGAGAAAGAATTGCATATAATGAAGTATGTATAAAAACTTCATATGGAAACCTATTTCTTTGTAAGCTATTTAAAACACCAGTGAGATGCAGTAAAAATAGACCAGTCATAATATTATACTGCAACAGTTATGTGAATGCAGTCTCCATTTCATCATATACCTTCCTGTACTTTCACACTTGAAGAAACACTTTGAAACTTGTTTATATATTTTAATTGTCAGCATCACTATTCTTGCACTTTGGGTCGGTTATGTTAGAGAAGTTTATTAAAACACAAGCACAGAGATATTGACTGCAAAGTTTATCTGACAACAGAGATGGTACCAAGTGACTAATGGTGGTGCGGGGGGCAGGGGGCAGGGTAATATATACAGCATGGATACATTGTACAGAGAGATGGTTCACATTTTGGGAAGGGTGTAGCAAAACAATGAGAAATTTCACTATGGTACTGGAATTGTGTATAATTTAAATTATATGGATTTTTTTTAAAAAAAGATGATGATTAAAGTCTATATTGACTTGGTTATTTATTTGAAAAGGAAATATCTGATAGTTCTTTCTTAAAGCCAGAGGAAAAGTCCAAGCCAAATGTATTTGCATTCATATTAATTTTGTGATTTGATGATAATAGTAAATACAATTGGAAACCATACAGTATCAGAACTAAAGTTCATGATATATGTCTGGACACAAATGAAATGCCGTTTAGATATAATAGTTACTTATTGCTGTGACCAAATATTTGACAACAGCCAGCTTAAGAGGGAAGGTGTTTTAGCTTACAGGTAGGGGGATTACAGTCCATCATGCTAGGGAAGTCATGGCAGCAAGAGTATGAAGCAGCTGATCATATCAAATCCATAGTGAGGAAGCAGAGAGAGATGAACACTGGTGATAAACCTGTGTTCTCTTTATTTAATCCAAGGCTCCACTGCATGGAATGATACCACTCATATTTATGATGAATCTTACCACCCCAATTAACCTAATCTAGAAACCCTATCATTGACATGCCCAAAGGCTTGTCTTCTGTGTGACTGTAAATTCATTCCTGTTACTGGGCTTGTCTTTTGTTGACTATATTGCTCCTTTTTCTAGGAGAAAAGGCTCCTTACATCCTTTTCCCACTCTGGGTACCACAGAGCCAAATGGAGACTGTTGCTAACATTTGACCAGCTCATGAAGAAGACATTACTTCTCATAGATTTCTGTGATCTGTGTGGTTTGGATCTGCTGAAAGGGTATGTGTTCCCCAAAGTCCCATTCATGCATGTGAGCCTCTCCTACCATGTCTTGGGAAAGCCAAGCTGGATCAGAACAATGCCCTTGGTTTCTGACACCTGGACCTCTTCTCTAGTCCCTCACTGCCAAAGTGAGCTACATGCTAGTCACATCTCTGAGACATCAAGGAGTTTGAGCAGCTCCAGGAGCAATCTGCAACTAATTATGCCTCACAGACTGTTGTTAATGCAGGACCAGCTCTTTTCAGGCACTGGATATGGAACAATGTTTGGATTTGGCAGGCTAACCTGACTCAGTTATGCATCCATGGGGGGAATGGAGAATACCAGTTGTTTGGAAGGACCTCACTCTTTGCAGGAGATCAGCACACCAACAGCCAGGACATTTGGCAGAAGAGTCACTCCCTCCTGGGCACAATCAGCTCATCTTTTAGTCATCTGCACTATGGAAAGTCTGGCTGCTTATTGAAAGGGATGGAAGGAGTGATTTTTTGGGCTTTGCTGAGCTTGGATAGGCTTCTTCCATTGCTATTATGCCACAGAGTGGGAACTTTATTTAATAAACCCATCTTCTACAGACTGAAGGCTAGAGGTAAGAATTCCCATGAGAGAAATGGCCCCGAAGTGAAACGGGCAGCCATCCACAAACATGGCAGATGGGCTAGGAGCATGATCCCATAGTCTGGCTGCCTAGATTCAAATGCTGGCTCCACTAGTGACTTAACATTGTGACATCACATAGGTAGTTATGAGGTCCTATAATGGTGTCGGGGCTGTTATTGCTCTGTAATAAAAGTATTGTGAGGACAAATGAGATAATCAACAGAAGGTACTTAGCACATATTTCAATGTGTGTTGCTTTATGTGATAGGAATGACTCAACCCAAATATTCAAACAAGTTTTTAAATCTACTTTTACTTAAATTCAGTGTGGGGTACCCATCTTGATACAGTGGGGCAAGTTCAAACTCAGTTGTCTAGTCTTCTGCATCCCAGGGCTATTTAATGGTTGTTGATCATGTTTCCTCACTGGAGAGGATCCTATCTTCCGCTCAAGTTAACAGTTCTGTTGCTTCCAAGACCTATTTGGATCATAGAGTTCTGGTAAAGATGGAACCCTTGTCTCTGCGATCCCAGGTTCCTTGTGTACCATGTGGCTAAGTCCTCCGAGGTCTTGCTACCTTCCTAGGACTTTGATAAAGCACCAGGAAAAACAAGGGTGCCCTCCCTGAAGTACTCACAATCAAACACTGTGATATTTAAAAATATGAAAACTCCAACTGTCCTGGAAGACCAAGCCATTCTATTAAATTCACTAGACCGTGCTAACTGAAAAATGCAAGCAATATTTTCCAGTATTTTTTTCATTTTATTTTATTTTATGATAATTTTGATGAAATGAAACGATTACTAATCTGCTAGGAATTAAGAGTTCTGTCATTTCTTACACATTGCCTGAGATAATTATGGTTTTGAGCCCAACATAAGCACAGAGTGATTTTTGTCTGAAAGTTGTGTTTTTATTAGATTTAAAACTTCTATTTAGAAAAATGTAATGCTTATGTTGCTAAGGAAGAAGAGCCAATGAGGCTCTACACCTCTCTGTGGATCTACAGGGAGTTAACCTTTGCTGGGACGGAGAGATATTTTCTTTAGTGCTGTGGTCACTGGTAAGTTGCCTATGCTACTGTAAATAACCACTGATCCTGTAAGAATAGTCTTGTAAGAAACCCTCATCAAACTCAATGTGTCACCAAAAAGAAATAGATGAAAACAGAAGGGGGGCTGGTTGTGAAGAGGAAAGAGACCAGCAGGATTTGAGTACAGAGGATAATAGGGGGTTATATTATCAAAATACATTGTATCTGTTATGAAACTCTCATAATGAAACCAGCCATTGTATATAACTATTATGTACTAGTAGAATACTTCGATTTTTTTCCTTTTTTAATTTAAATTTGAAACAAGGTTGTTTTACATGTCGATCCCAGTTCCATCACCTTCCCATCCTTCCCTATCACCCCCACCAAACCCCAGCCCATCCCCTTTCTGCTTCCTAGAAATTTTTTTGTCGTTGTTTTAATTTTATGTATCTGTATGTGTGGTTTGTGCATGCAGTATCCACACAAGCCAGAAGATGGCACCATATCCCCTGGAGATGGAGCTACAGGCAGTTGTGAGCTGCCTGAACTAACTCCAGTGCTCTGCAAAATCATTTAGCTGACAAGACATTTCTCTAGGCCCCTCCTCAATATTTTCTTTTTAAAAAATACTTATGGGAAAGTTACAAGAACAATCCAACAAATATTTGTGCAGGATTCACATTTTGTTAACATTTACACGTTTGTATACATACAATTTTCTTTTTCTATTCATTTCTTCCTTTCCTCCCTCCCTCACTTCCTCCCTCTCTCTTTATTTATTATTATTAATATTATTATTTTTGTTTTGTTTTTTGAGACAGGGTTTCTCTGTGTAGCCCCGGCTATCCTGAAACTCACCCTGTAGACCAGGCTGGCCTGGAACTCACAGAGATCTGCCTGCCTCTGCCTCCCCAGTGCTGGGATTAAAGGCATGTGCCACCATCGCCCTACAGAAAAGATCTCTTAACTATTGAGGAGCTGTGATTCTACTTCTAGATATCACCTGCCCAGTTGAGATATAAATTTCTTAGAACAAAATGCACAGATCTTAATGACTGTTCTCATCACCCCAAGAAGCCTCTGCCATGTCTCTTGTCAGTAACTTCCACACTCACTGTGAGAAAACTGTTGTCATGGTATTGTTATTGTCATATATGGTATTATGACATTGCATTCCTGTTCCTGAAGTTCACATCAGTTCCATCATACAGTATGTCATTTTTTTGTATCTGACTTTTTTTCAGCATTGTTGAATAGATTCATCCTTGTTTGTATATAGGGTTAGTTCGAAGATTTTTTTAATTGCTCTATAGTATTTTATTTGCACATATCACAGTGTTTATCCTTTCTATTATAGATAAACATTGTGTCATTTCCAGCTTTTGGGTTACTATGAATAATAATGCCATTAATACTTAATAATTTCATATATATATACATACATATATACATGTATATATTCTGATGAAAGTCATAGTTATACATCAGGAATGGAGTTGTTAGACACAGAATATATCTAAAAACAGCCTTTCCAAACTGTTCATATCATTTGAACTTCTAGCCACAAGTTAGCCCTAGCTTTTCTCAGATTACCATTACTTGGTGTTGTAGCTTTTGTGTGTTTGTACTATACTGGTGAGTGTGTAATGACACCACACTGAGTTCTATTGACATTTTTGCAGAAGGTTGCAATGATCAATAAACAGGTCAGGCCTGTTGTTCCAGTGCCAGCCTCTGGTAGCTGCTTCTTTGAGGAAGCAGACGAGAACATGGCAGACTCCCGAGATACAGTCTAGAGTGATTCCACAAAAGTCATCATTACAGGATCACTCTCTCCCTCCACCTCTCCCACTCCCTCCCTCTTTCCCTCTCTCCCACCCTCCCATGCCCCCCACCCTACCCTCCTATTCCCCCCCACTCCACATGCCTTCCAGGAGGGGTCATCTAAATATGTCATGTCATTTGGAGTAGGTACTAGGCCCTCCCTCCTGCTTCTAGGTTAAGGGAGTATCCCTCAATGGGGAATGTGCTCCCAAAGTCCTTTTGTGTACCAGGGATACATCCTGGTTCCCCTGTCAGAGGTCCCTTAGAGTGCCCAGGCTTTCTAACTGAGACCCATGTTAAGGGGGTCTGAGTCAGTCCAATGCTGGATTCCCAGCTATCAGACTGGGGGTCCATTATTGAATACACTTTTTTATTAATTTAGTTTTTACACTCTGATCCCCATTCCCCTTCAATCCTCTCTTCCTGATCCTCCCCCTACCTACCATCTGCTCCTCAGAGGGAGTAAGGCCTCCCCTAGGAAGTCTACTAAGTATGTCTCATCATCTTGTTGAGGCAGAACCAAGGCACCTCTCCACCCCCTCACCTCTGTGTCTAGGCTGAGCATGGTATCTCTAGAATGGGCTCCACTAAGTCAGTTTGTGCATTAGTGTTAGATCTTGGACCCATTGCCAGTAGCCTTATATATTGTCCCAGCCACACCATTTTCACCGATATTAAGGGAGTCTAGTTCAGTCTTATGCAGGTTCCCTGTTTGTCAGACCTGAGTCAGTGATCTCTCACTAGCTCATGTCAACTGAGTCTGTGGTTTTCCCCATCATGGTCCTAACTCCTTTGTTCATATTATCGCTCCTCCCTCTCTTTGATTGTAACTCCAGTTGCTTGGCCCAATGGTTAGTTGTGGATTCCTGCATCTGCTTCCATCTGCTTCTGGAACAAGGTTCTAGCTTCTCTGTGATTGTGGATTGTAGACTGGGTATCTTTTGTTTTATGTCTGGTATCCACTTATGAGTGAGTACATGCTCTGGTTCTGGGTTACCTCACTCAGGATGTTTTTTGCTAGTTCTTTCCATTTGTCTTCGAATTTTAGGATGTCATGGTTTCTTAGTGCTGAGTAATACTCCATTGCTGGGATGAATCCTACTTGGTCATGGTGGATGATTTTTCTAAATTGTTGAAGACATTTCTTATGTTTGGAAAATTTCCTGTATGGATATTGACTTATTTATTTATTTTTTTTTGGCTTTTCAAGACAGGGTTTCTCTGTGAAATAGTCCTAGCTGTCCTGGAACTCACTCTGTAGACAAGGATGGCTTTGAACTTACAGAGATCTGCTTGCCTCTGCCTCCCAAGCGCCAAGACTAAAGGTGCATGCCATCACCACCTGGCTGGATATTGACTTTTAAAAAACATTAGAACCCTTTTTTTTCCCACTGTAACTGTACACCTTCTTTCCACCAAGTATGTGAAAGATACTTGGATGAGGGTCAGGAATTCATGGGAGTAGGTACTATGTAGCAGTATTTCTTTCTTCACAGGAAACAGTGGCCAAGTTCCAAACATTAGGGCCCTACTGTCTTCTGTGAGATCTGTTAGGTCTGTCCTGGAGCAGGTTCTGGAAGTTTTTTTTTGTTTCCGTAAAAATGAATTCTTTACTTAACATATTTTATACTTACAGATAAGTTCATTTCCCCTCAAGAAAGATAGACTTCAACTTAATAGTCATGTTTTCAATGTTGGGGAATTTAATGTTGATATATATATATTTTTTGTTTCTAACTACCACCTGTCTTCCATTTTTATCAGATGATCTAATCACGCCCTTTGCAATATTTTTTGCTTGCAGTACACAATTCAGTGTAGGATCAGCCACTGAATTCAGTTGTCATGATTCTTACTCTTCTTTAATCTGGAACTGTTTTAGGAGCAATGTATGTATATGGTCTTCATAAAATCTGCTAATCAGGTAAAAGTGGAGAAACGTGATAACACCTTTCTTAGTTTGGGTTCCTATTGCTGTGACAAAACACCATGAACAAAAACAGCTTGTGGGGGAAAGGGACTATTTGGTTTACATATCCTGGGTCACAGTATATTGAGGGAAACCAAGGCAGGACAGTACAGGAACCTGGAGGCCGAGCTAATGCAGAGGACACGGAAGGCTGTTGCTTGTTCTTTGTGGCTTATTCAACTTTCTTTCCTTTTTTTTCTCTTTCTTCTTTCCTTCCTTTCTCATTTTCAGATTGATTTATTTCACTTCACAATTATGTTTCCTCTACCTTTTTTTTTGAGATTATAAGTACTCTATTTCTCCTTTCCCTTTCCTCTCCATTCTCTTTCAAATTTATGACCTCTTTTTCTCTATTAATTGTTATTACATGCACAATCTTTTTAGTACTATAATGTTACTTGTATGTGTGTTTTCAAGGCTGTTTGTCAGCCTTCTTTCTTATAGGATCCAGGAACAGTATCCCAAGATTGATACTGCCCACTATGAGCTGGACCCCTGACACTACAGACCAAAGGACCTAATAGACATACAGAACACACACCCATAGAAACAGAATGCATACGGAACTTCTCTAGAATGGAGAAAGTATTCTGAGCCATGAGCCACAAACAAGTTTTTGTTTTCAAGATAAGGTCTCTTTACATAGCCATGGCTGTCCTATACTGTCTCTTTAGGCCAGTTTAGATCTGCCTGCTTCTGCCTTTTGAGTCCTGGGATTAAAGGCAGATGCCACTACCATCTGGCACAAAACAAGTTTTAACAGATTTATAAACATTGCAGTCATACCAAGTATTTTTCTGACCACAGTGGTATGAAGCTAGTAATCAATAACAGGAATAAAAGTTGGTAAATGATATGTTCCTTAACACACAAGTAAAATAAAAAATAAAAAAGGGAAATAAAAAATATCTTGAGATAAAACAAAACCAAGACAGGGAAATAATACCAAGATCCAATTTTTTTCTGAGACAGGTTTCTCTGTGTAATAGCATTGGTTGTCCTGGAACTCACTATGTAGACCAGGCTGTCCACAAACTCACATATATCCATCTGTCTCTGTCTCCCACATGCTGGAATTAAAGGTGTACACCACCACCACCTGTTGACTTAATTTTTTAAATATCCCAATCAATTCAATTAGTGCTGACCATATATGATCATTGGGGCTTTGCAATGGAGCATGGACAAGCTACCAGGGCATCACACCCCAGAAGAAAACAGACTCCACCTTCTCTAGCACCATTATCTACTATACTAGTAGCTTCTCAGGGGTGGGGCCTTGTTAAATCCTCCCCCATCAATATTTGAATTGTGACTGGTTAGTGTCCTCAACCTTCCTAATGCTGTGACCTTTTTTATTTTTTAAATTTTACATATTGATCCCAGTTCCCTCTCCCTCCCTCCTATTCCCCCTGACCTCTTCCTACTCCACAGGGAAGGTGATGCCTTCTAAGAGGTTCATCAAAATCTGTCAAGTCATTTGGAGTAGGGACTAGGCCCTCCCTCCTGCCTTTAGGTTAAGGGAGTATCCCTCCATGGGGAATGTGCTCCCAGCGTCCTTTTGTGCACCAGGAATACATCCTGGTTTCACTGTCAGAGGTCCCTTAGACTGCCCAGTCCTTCTAACCGAGACCCATGTTCAGGGGGTCTGAGTTGGTCCAATGCTGGTTTCCTAGCTATCAGTCTGGGGCCCATTAGCTCCTCCTTGTTCAGGTCAGCTGTCTCTGTGGGTTTCTGTAGCCTGGTCTTGTCCTCCCTCTCTGCAACTGGATTCCAGGCCATGACCCTTTTAATACAGTTACTCATGTTATGGTGACCCCCAACCATATAATTATTTTCATTGCTGCTCCAGAACTGTAATTTTGCTGCTGTTATGAATCATAACGTAAATACCTGATATGCAGGGTATCTGCTAGGGGTCTTGACCCATAGGTTGTGAACTGCTGGGTTAGAGCTTGTGTAAATGTTCATGTAAGCACAGATGCTGGGAGTTCATGAGAAGGAGATGAAATTGGAAAGGGGACACATAGGGAGACTCTACAGGAGGTGGAAGGGAAAATGGGTGGTGATAGATACAATCAAAACACATTGCACACGTGTTTGAAATTCTCAAAGAATAAATAAAAATATAGCCACTCTTATTGGATTTAGTAAAAGCATTTTTAAGAGGAAAATTTCTGTCAATAAATCCTGTATTAAGAAAAAAGAGTAATCTCAGTTAAACAACTTTATGTGTACCTCAACCAACTAGAAAAAGAATAACAAACTAAACCCAAAGTAAATGAAAAGGAGGAAGTAGAAATGATCAATAAAACTAAAGAGTGTTTTTAAAAGACTTAAACAATTTTTAAGTGTGTGTGTGTGTTTATATATACATGAGTGCAGTGACCACAGAGGCCAGACAAAGTAATCAGATTCCTTAGCATTGAAGATGCCAGGTTGTGATGGTTGTAAGCTGCCAAGTGTGGGTTCTTGGAACAGGACTATGTTTCTCTTCAAGAGCAGCTAATATTCTTGACCACTGAGTCATCTCTCCAGCTCCAGGAGCGTTTTATTGAAAAGATAAAATGATAAACTTTAAGCTTCATCAAGTAAGAGAAAAAATGAAAAAAAAAAAAGGATGCTAAAATTCTATGTAAAAGAGGAGACGTTACAACTGATTTGATTATGTACCAACACATTAGATAGCTTGAAAGGAATAGATACATTCCTAGAAACATGTACCATATCTAGACTGAATCATGAAGGAATAGAAAATCTGACTAACTCAATAAAAAGTATTGGGGATTGAATGGTCAAGAACTCCCCAATGAAGAAAAACCCAAGAACAGATGGCCTCACTAGCAAATTCTACCAAACATTTAAAGGAGAATTAACATGAATCTGTTCAGACTTCTCAAAAGGTGATGAGGAAAGACCCTCCCAAACTTATTTTATGAGGCAAACATTACCATTGATAGCAAACCTAGACATGGACTCTGCCGTAAGAGTAGAAAATTAAAGGTCAATATTCCTGATAGACATAGATATAAAAATCCTCAATAAAATATTAGAAGCCAGAGATTAAACAACAAAGTGAAAAGATTGTGCAACATGATAAACTGAGATTTATTCCTCTGAGGCAATACTATTTCAATATATGTAATAATATTTCAATATATGTAAATCAATAATTGTAGCACTGTGACAGGGATAAAAATCACAAAATCATGTCCATTGATGCAGGAAACGGCATTCGACAAAGTTGAACATTTTCTTTTATGATTAAAAACATTCAACAAATTATAAAAGGAATATATATCTATATATATAATCATATTTATAAGCCATATATGACAAGTTTACAGCTAACATCATACTCAAAGGTAAAAATCTGATGCTAGGTAGTGGTGGCAAATGTCTCTAACCTCAGCATTTGGGAGACAGAGGCAGATAGATTTCTGTGAGTTTGAGGCTGCCTGGTCTAAAGAGCGAGTTCTAGGACAGTCAGGCCTGCTAAACAGAGGAACCCTGTTTTGAAAAACCAAACCAAAACAAACCAAAAACACAGAAACTAAACAAAACAAAAAACAACTATAAAAAAACAAACAAAAAAAAAAAAAAAGAAGAAAGAAAGAAAACAACCAGAAAAAAAAAAAAAAAAAAAAAAAAAAAAAAAGAAAAGAAAGAAAGGAGAACATTTCTTGTAAAATCAGGAAGCAAGCAGATAAGAAGGCCAACTCTGGCCAGTGCTGGGGAGCTAGAGACAATGGCTCCTTGGGGCCCAATGGCCAGCCAGTCTAGACTATTTGGTGAGCTTTAGATTAGTGAGAGACCCTGTTTTAAAACAAAGGCTGACAGCACCTGAGAAATGACACCCAAGCTTGTCTCTCCTCTGGCCTCCACACACTTGTGTACATTCATCTGCATACACGTGAATAGTCCCCCTAAAGCCTACCAAAATTGTAGTTGTCTCCATAAAGTTATAGGATACAAAATATGAATATGGCCACATCAGTTGTAATCTTATACACTAACAGGGAAGTATTTGGGAAAGAAATTAAGGGAACAATCTCATGTATAGTCAGCCATATCAAAAAGAAAACGATATGCAGGAATAAATTTAATCAAGGATGTGAAAGCCAGTATGTTGAAACTGTAATATATTAATTAAAAAAAATAAAGAATAAAGAATTTGAAAGGTACCTCGTGTTCATCGTTTGGAGAAATGTTATTAAGATGCCAGTTTTATTCAAAGTAATCATCAGGTTCAATGTAATCCCTGCCAACAGTCATATCTAGACTGTTGTGACTAAATCTGCCATGAACATGGCAGAACAAATGTCTCTTTGGGATTCTGATTTCATTTCCTTTAGCTATGACCCAGAAATGGGATTGCAGTATAATGTTTTTAGTTGTTTTAGAATTTTCCATACTGTTTTCCAGAATGACTGGACCAGTTAGGCTACAGTGTATTGAGTTCCTTTCCCCCACATCCTCAATAGTGCTTACCTTTTTCTTTTATTTTTGAGATTTTAATATAATTAAACATCTCCCAAATCCCTTTACTCCTTCCTTTACTCCTTCCAAACCATCCCACATACCCCTCCTTTCTTTTTTTTTCATACCCCTCCTTTCTTTCCAAGGAGAGCATATATAAGCATAATAGCCTAGATATGAAACTGAGTGTTAATCAATGGGTGTACACACACACACACACACACACACACACACACACACACACACCAAGCTACAGTAATCAAAGCATCATGGTACCAATGAACAAATTACGCATACACAGTAACTATTCTTTGACAAGGATGCAGAGACTTCAATGAAAAGTGCTTTAAAAAAACTTGGGTAAATAACATGTATTAAAATAGGCAGGCAGTGGTGCCATACACCTTTAATCCCAGTACTTGGGAAGCAGAGGCAGGAGGATCTCTGTGAGTTCAAGGCCAGCCTGGTCTATAGAATGAGTTCCAGGACAGCCAAGGCTACACACAGAAGCCCTGTCTTGAAAAACAAAAACAACAACAAAATAAAACAGAAAAACAAAACAAAACAACAACAATAACAACAACAACAACAAAAAAATACAAAACAAAAACAAGATCAGAAATGTTAAACTCCTTGAATAGGGAAAAATCTTGGCATTGGTTGGGGCAACATTTTTTTTTTTGTGACCTGAAAGAGGTAATTAAAGCAAACATAACAAATGGGGTTTCAAACTAAAACGTTTCTATATAGAAAAAGGAACCCCCTGGCCTGGTGAGATGAGATGGCCCAATAGGTAAAGGCAAAAGCTATCAAGTATGACAGCCTGAGTTTGATCTCTGGGGCACACATACTGGAAAGAAAAAACTGACTCCTACAATTTGTTCTCTGACAGCCACATACTAAATAAGCATAATTAAATATTTTATAAAAAAATTAAAACTATAAGAGTGAAGTGATGACTATAGAATGGGAAAATATTTATAAATCATATACCTGATAAAGGATTTTTATCTAACATATATAAGGAACTCAAACAACTCACTGACAGAAAAACAACCCAACTTAAAAAAAAAAAACAAAAACAAAAAACAAAGGACCCGAATGGACATTTATCCAATGGAGACATACAAATGTACCTTGGGCATATACAAGGGTGATCAACATCACAAATCACTAGGGAAAGTTAAAGCCAAGCCTGCTATAAAATATTCTAGAACTAAGACTCAGAACATTTTGGAAAAGGGAATGGAAAAATTGTAAGAGCCAGAGGATCAGGGAGTTTGCTGTGAGATTGTGTCTCCTAGTAACACCAGAAGCTATACCCATATAGTCTCATCAATATGACTGTCCAAATGTGGACTGAATAAAGAAGACACCAATGAATATGCTAATCTGGATAGGGGAAAACCCACGAGGCTTCTACCCTACTCAAAATACTACAGTAAACTAAAGAAAGCTGGGAGTTGGAGGGGTGGTATGGTGGATTGAATGAGAATGATTCTTATAGGCTCATATACTTGCATGCTTAGTGTTGTGGGGTATTCACCAGAGAAGATTGCTTGGACATGGGTTTAAACCAACAGAAAGTATTTATTAGTTGGCCAGTGACTATACTGGGTGTTTGGAATGTTACTATAGCCCCAAGCCTTTGTCAGGGTGAGCTTTTAAGCATAATAACCATGTTCTGGGTTGACATACTTCAGTTAACAAGAAGAACTAGCCAGAAGCAGAACTACAGAAGCTAAAAAGTAAGGTTAGTACATTTAGAGACCATCCCAGAACTATAGACTTTGATGGATTAGGCCTTTGTTTTGGTTTTGGCAGGTGGTACTGTCTACATGCTGAGTTTTATAGCCTGAGTGGTACTTCCATTGTGGAGTCAGTTATGCTAAGATTGGGAGCCTAGCAAGGTCGGGGCTCTATTACACTTCATCTCTAGTTAATGAGCTGTTTGGAAAAATTAGGGTGTGTGTCCACATTAGAGGAGGTGTGTTACTGGGAATGGGGGTGGGGTGGGCCTTGAGGTTTCAAAAGCCCCTATCAGGCTCAGTCTCATTGTCTCTGCCTGCTGCCTACAGATCAGGATGTATATAGAGCTAGTGCTCTAGCTCCATGTCTGTCCACTTCCTGCCATGATGCTCATGGACTAAACCCCTCGAAACTGCAAACAAGCCCACAATGAAATGTTTTCTTTTATAAGCTTTGTCTTGACCAAGGCCATGAATTTGAAGGAGAGCAAGTAAGGGAATACGGGAAGGTTTGGAGGTTGGAAAGGGATTTGGGAAATGTTTAATTATATTAAAATCTCAAAAATAAAAGAAAAAGGTGTTATTGAGGATGTGGGGGAAAGGAACTCAATATACTGTAGGCAAATTGGTCCAGTCATTCTGAAAAATAGTATAAAAAATTCTAAAACAACTATAACAGAACCATTATACTGCAATCCCATTTCTGGGTCATAGCTAAAGAAAATGAAATCAGAATCCCAAAGAGACATTTGTCCTGCCATGTTCATGGCAGATTTGGCCACAATAGTTTACATATGAAAGAAACTATCTGAGTGTTTAACAATAGGTGAACACATGCATTTGAGTGCACACACACACATACACACACAAGCACATACAAAACAGAATATTGTTCAGATTAAAAAGAAGGAACTGCTATTTGTAAAAATGTGGATGAATGTGGAGGGACATAATTGATAATTGCTTGCAAAGAAAAATTGTGGTCTCCAATGGAGTCTCACTGGGTATATTGACCATACTTAAGGTAAGTCCCATGCCTGGTTGAAGATGGCCAATGCAAAATGAACTCAATAGTGCTTTTGTAGATTGTTTTGGGCATGTTTTTCCTTACTGGTCCTTTCCGTTTTACCTTACTGGTCCTTTCCCTCCCCTTTTTTTTTTTTATGATTTATTTATTATGTTTACAACATTCTGCTTCTTTGTATCCCTGCATGCCAGAAGAGGGCACCAAATCCCATTGTTGTGAGCCACCATATGGTTGCTGGGAAAAGAACTCAAGACTTCTGAAAGAGCAGTCAGTGCTCTTAACCTTTGAACCATCTCTCCAGTCCCCCATTTCCTTGTTTGCTATGGCTTCTGATTTTATGTTTTTATGGTGTGTGTGTGTGTGTGTGTGTGTGTGTGTGTGTGTAAAGCAAGATAGAGTGAGAGCAGAGAGTTGGATGTGTGAAGGGGTGGGGAGGGAGGATATGGGAAGAGGGGGAGGGAAACTGATCAGAATACACTGTATGAGAAAAGATTTTCTATAATAAAAGGAGAAAGAAAGGGTGTGGTAAGTACAGTATGGAAAGTAAGATAAGCCAGGCAGAGAAATACAAACACTTCATGATATCATTAATATGTGGGATCTAAGAATAAAACCAAGAAAATGGTGGTGTCAGGAACCGGGGGTGAAGAAACTGGGAAGTGCTTATGTAAGGGGACTAGGGTTCAATTTTGTAGTAAAGGTGCGCCAACCAGCAGCTTGGTGACCTTGGTTAAAAGGGAAGATGCTTTATGACAAGAAAGCTTTCCCAATAGTTCCAAATTCTCTTGTAGAAAGCCATTATCATTATTTTCTACTGTTTCTATGCTTAAGTCTTTGTCCTTTGTCATCCATTCTCCATACTGCCACAAGAATAAGCTGATTAAATGAATTTATATTCTTCTACCTAACCTCCTTTCTTCCTGATTGGAATGAAACCCTGATACTTTCTCAGGTCTGTGAAGCCCAGCATGAACTGGACTCTGCGTCTGATTAACATTCCAGGCTGGTCATATTGGCCTTCTTGCTGGTTGTTTGTCTTAAGACAGTATCTCATGTTGTCCAGGCTGGCTACAAACTCAGTATGCAGCCTAGGCTGGACTGGGACTCCTTATGCTCTGACCTCTACCTCTTAAATCTGAGAATACATGAGCACCCTGGCATTTTTGGTTATTTTTGGAGTACATCGAGGCTAGTCCCACCTCAGGTCTGTTGCACATGTTATCTTCTCCACAAAGAACATTCTTTGTACATGCTCACATTTTGTTTCTCAACCCAATTATATTTGTTCACACATTCTCTCTTTGGTGAGAATTTCCTCCCATCAATCAGAACACATTCTATAACTGCTGTTTTTGAATGGTGGGATGTCTTGGAAGATGCCTTTCAAGTTTAGGTGTGTGTATAGACTAGGATTCTTGTTCTCTGGATCTCCCATGCTTGCAATGCTATTAATGTGAAACAATTTTTGTGTTGTGAGAAAGAAGCCAAATGATGGTCCATGCAATTGATAATACTGTAAATTTGAGAGGATCAAGACTCAACTAGGAGAGAAACCTTTGGACATGTTTATGAAGGAGTTTCCAGATTGGACCAACTGAGGAGAGACAATCACTCTAAATGTGGGGATCATCATTCCATGGGCTGGGACACTGAGCTGAATACAAAGTACGAAGGAAGTAAGCCCCAGAATCCATCACTCTTTGCTTTCTGGCTGCAGATGCAATATGAGCAGCTGCTTCCCTCTCATGCTGCCATGCTTGCCCTCTACTATCTTAAACTGAGACAGAAGAAATCCTTCCTTAAGTTACTTTCATCAGGTAGTCTGTTATAGCAAGGCTAAAAATAATGAATCCACTCCCAATCCAACAAATGAACCTGCAAGGCCCCCAGAAGCCTACACCAGGTTTTACCAGGCATTGACAATACAGGGACGAACAGTGAAAGAGCTCAAGTTTTACAACTCAAGCCTCCTCTGATATCTGTCCCTCAACTTTCTCACTCTAAATGGCTTACTCCATACAGCTTGTCCTGGTAGCAATCTGGTAATACATGTGACCATCCCTGCAAAAATGAAATGCTTGCTCTTTGTCAATATATCCTCAGCAAGCCTGAGAATAATGTTTAGTCATACAAAATTATCACAAAGCATGATGTGGCCAAGGATAGCAAAGTGAGGAGGAAGCAGTTTGGTAAATGACTTTCCTGTGGACACATGCACAAATCAGAATGTGTGGGTAGTGGGCAAGGTAGTCATAGAAGTCATGTCTGCTGAGTGGTTCACAACAGGATCCTGTGGGACTACAGAACTTTGAGAAATTTCACTGTGCTTGAAGGAAACCAGTCTCACAACTCCAAGGGACATAGGGAAATTATCAGGGGAGAATTTTCTTCCATACCCCAGAGGGTAGCTGATATTCCTTGGACTGCATAGCTTCCATTTTCTCTACATATCCATTCTTCACACCCTTGTACCCAGATGTATGTGTGGGAAAGTTGTCCTGCATACACTACCACTAGATTCTCTTGTCTTGTCTCATCTGGTTGGGTTGGTTGAGTACACCGTATCAAGAGGCGGTTTGAAGGCATAAGAGAGGAAAGTTGTGGTAGTTATTCTTCAGCAAGCCCCTGCTTACTAAGGCTTGCTGGACTGTGGTGCAAGAAACAGCCCCTTGGAACTGGTTACCACCAAAGCTTCCCTTCTGGACTTCTGGTTTTTTTTTTTTTTTTTTTTTTTTTTTTTTTTTTTTTTTTGCTTAGGGTTGTACCAGGTTCTGGTATAAGTAGCTTTGTGAGATCATATTCTCTTTACTCGAAGTTCTGATTAGACTATACAACACTCCTTTACTCTACTTTCCTTAAATCATGCTCATTGAATGTGACATTTTTCTTTGTCTGGCACCCTGATGCTCATCCTTCAGTGAGAATTGTTGGTTGCTCTCATTGAGGTACTGGATAGCAAAGGCCAAGTTTTCCAAATCTGTCAAAAAAAACCTGGATGTGGCCACTCAGACAACTGTATATTTTAGGAGGGAAGGCTGAGCATAGGAAACATGACACCTCTTTTCCCTCCCTGACTATTTCAGCTAATAGGCTAGTGGATTAGTCATTTTGCTAATGAGTAGTTTTATTCTGGCCCTCAATGAACTAGGCCAGAGAGGGGCCCTATAAACTCTTGGGAAACCTCCTGCAAAATTTTACAGAGAACAGAGGGCTAGGAGCTGCTAGGTACCAGTGTTTATACACTGCAACTATATTTGGAAACTTAATTGTCTTTCTACAAATCTCAAGTAAGAAAAATGAAGGGTTTTATGATAATAATGCCCAAATAGTATGCTCCATGGCCCAATGTGCTTAGTTTTCATTGGCCTCAAAGATTTTTATAGTTTAGAAAAGTAATCAAAGGAAAGACAACACTGAGTCTCAACTAGGGGTGGTTGTGTCCCTCTGGGGACATTTGGCAATGTCTGGAGACATTTTTGGCTGTCACTAGTGGAATAAAATTTCTATTGGCATTAAGTGTGTAGGGATCATGGATGCTGCTAAATATAATATATAGGAGATCTTCTCTTTCAGCCATAAACAAAGAATTATCTGGCTCAAATGCTAGTCGTGCTGAAATTGAGGAACCCTTCTCTGCATCCAATTAGGGCTCCATTAGTGAGGAAATTGGTGTGAAATACCATCCATAACTTTGCAATTTGAAAACCACACTCCAATTAAGTTATGTATCCCTAGTTCTTGATACCACTGGAAATCACTCAGTATGCATCACTGTCTTGGAGTTTGTTGCATTTTGAAATAGTAAGTTTATTGCAGTGCATAATTGATGTTTTCCAAAATAGAAACCGGGCTACTTGGTCGGATAGAATAAAATAATTTTGGAACACGTGGTTTCTGTCTTTCTAATACCTCTCTAATCAAAGACATTTTCTCTTCAGATTAGGGCTTTAAATAAAGAGATGCCTAGCCCAAAAGGAAGTGGTATTTAGTTCAGAGTTTGAGTGAGGCAAGAGTAGTTGGAATTAGCATCTGAACCATTAGCTACTGCAAAGAAGCCTTGAGATCTGGTGCTATTTGGGAAGAATTTTACCAGACACAAAGGTATCAAATATCCTGTCTCTCTTCTACCCAAAATAGTTCTGGCTTGAAAAGGAGGTTCCCAAGGTAGCTTTGAGTAAGAAGGAAAAAATCTCTTCTGGGAATTGACTACTGTACCCTGCCCCCAAACTATTAAGGTTTACTGGTGAAGGAGGAGGCCAAGAGATTGTATTACTTATCATGTCTGTCATAAGGCATGAGGTGTGCTTGTAAAACTCCCCTTTGTTAAGTTTACTCTATGTGGGAGAGGCAGGTTTAGGAGGAATCATAGAACAATGAAAGACTCTGAAATCCCTTTATGGAAAAGGAAAATCAGCCTGGTATTAAAACTAATGAAGATGCTGGAAAAGAGTATATGGAATCTCTGGAAAGACAGATACAGAAAAACTACTTAAGGTCAATGTCTGAGAAGATGGAGCAAACACATGTGACAGGTAGAAAGAAATGCCAATATTTCCAAATTAAGTATCCCAAGGGGAGACTGCATTGCTCGGAAAAACTGATCCTATGCAAATTTGCAGCTTCAAATCCAGTTTTCTGAGTCTATTAGGAGAAGTGGTACATGGGCCTCACCAGTGTAGTTGTTGGAAAGCACACTAGAGAATCTGATGACATTTCTGCTGCTCTCCAAAGGAATGTTCCCAGAAGCCCACATCAGTCTGCTCAGACTGACAGTGCTAAAATGAAGAGCCCAGATAGGCTTGAGTTGCAGGAATCTACCCAGGTTGTCAAAGAGATGGTTAAATAGTAATCAAGATCTGCTGGCAAATTTATGAAATTTGTAGACCATCCAAGTTCAGCTGTCTGCCAGGTGAAGGTGCTGGGCAATGGATGGCCATCATGGCTGACCACAGCCAACTGGCTTTTCAAATGGGGCTCTTCCATGGACACTTAAAGAGCCTTCTCATCGGCAAACTAGTGAGGCTTCAGAAGAATATGGAGGTAACTTGGACTCATCATATTCCAGCCTCACTAATGGTAAGACTAGATAACATGGAACTAAAAATGCATAAGCCTTCATTGTGGAATCTATTTTCTGAGGATTATGCCATAAATGGTTTATAAATGCAATGGTGACAAAAGGTAGGAATCAAGACAGCAAAAGTATTAAATTGGTATTTGAAAGTCAGAGAGGAAATCAAGAGGAGAAAAAGAATTAATTGTGGTAGAAATAATTCCAACATTAATATTCCCCAAACAAGAAGGCAATTAACAGTTATTAACTATGAGCAGGAAGCTGTGAAGTACTTTTCTGTACAGATTCTCCTCACAGTTCTACGGGTAGGTAGGTACCATTACCTCCTTTACCAGCTTTATAAATGAGGAAAAGTAAGTAATGCAGATTCAAATAACATGTTCAGGTTCTCCTATCTCTGAAGCAGCTGAGCTGGGATTTGAACAGGTGTCTGCTTCACAAGATATTCTGTTGGCATGAACTTTCTGGTTCTGTCTCAGGATACTGCTGGGGAGCAGCTGCAGTTTCATCCCCGGGGGTGGGTTAAATGAAGCAAAATATTAGCATATGTGTCATAGAAAGTCATCTCTACTGGTTCAGGAATACATTCAAACTTTGCTTCCGTTTCTGCATGTTAAGGAAACTTAATGGACAGCATTAGTCATGCTGGTGTAGTTCATTGTATTTTTTCAAAGTTCCTTCTCACACATTCTCATTAGATGCTCATTCAAACCTTGTTAGGTAGGCAGGAAAGTCATGCATGACCATGCCCCCTTCTTAAATATGTGGTAGGTAGTCCCATCAGAAACAAAGCATTGCCAAGTTACTTATCACCAAAAATATGTGGGAGGAAGGAGAAAGTGGGTTCCAGAAAAGTTGCTTATTTCAATCCTGAGCCGTTCATAGGAGTTTATAATTTATTTCCATAACAGTGTGATTGCTTCCTTTTCAACAAGGCTTTGACTCACTCAGAGGAATGTATTCCATTACATGTCTGCTGGCTTCAGGCGTTTTATGCAGAGCCTGTGGGTTGCCATGCAACTGAGACTAACAAAATACAAACCATGAACTCTTTCAACATCGGTCACTAATTTGCTTCTAACAGCCCACCTCAGAACCGTGGAACCTGATGATATTTCTGAGTTACTATATGTTTTTATCTTCATCCGCTGCTGGCAGTTTGAAAATCTTCTCAAGATACCAGCGTTGTCTTTAAGAAAAAACTTGACTTCTGCTAAGGAGTGTTTAGAAAGCAGTCTCTTTGGACATATTGTTCTATTCTTCAATTTTTAGACATTGATATTTTATTTTATATGTATGGGTATTTTGCCTGCCTGCAGGTCTACGCACTGCCTGACTGGCTGGTGTCCACAAAGGCCAGGAGAGGGCGCCAGATATCCCTAGAACTAGAAGCACAAATGGCCTTAGAGCCACTTTGTGGGTGCTGGGAATTCCATCCCCTGAAAGAGCAGCCAGTGCTCTTAACTATAGAGTCATCTCTCCAGCCCCTATTCTGTTCTTTAATTAGCTCTTTTGTCTTCCTTTACTTGTCTTTCTTTTTTCATAGCACCGGAATTTGGACCCAGCCTCATGCATGCTAAGTGAGGGCTCTGTTACCAAGATATATCCTCATTCTATTTATTACATGGTTCTGGGAATAGAACTCAGGTCCTCTGGAAGAACAGTCAGTGTTGTTAATCTCTGAACCATCTCTCCAGCCCCCTTGTTCTATTCTTAAAAACTTCCATTCTCATACAAACTACAATATAGCTCTACTTAAGGCAAATTTTAAAAAGTCATGTGCCACACATTACTAATGGCCATACCCTTCATCATTTACTATTTGAATATCAGAAGATGTTTATTCACAATACTACTGGGAAATAGGACGTTTGGAATAATACTTTTTAAACTATTATAAATTGCCATCTTATAGCTAAATGGAAAGTTAGAAGAGTGGCAGGGAAGTTTGAAATATCTCTTTCTAAATTGTAGTGAAACCATGTTTTTTCTTTGCTTGCCATCTGCTCACAAACATTGTGACAGTACTCTCTTTGGTGGGTACCTGTCATCTTGACTGGCTTCAGTCATGGAGGTACAGTTCACACCAAACCTGTTCCAGGAGTGGGCATGTGACACAAGTATGAACATAAAGACTATTACATTCCAGTGGCTGTTGGGGTTGCTTTGGGATAAGCACTTGTCCAAGGCCCTGCCAACCTAGGCCATTGAAACTCATCTATGAGTTTTTTTTTTTTTTTAATTCTGGAGATGGCATAATATTTGACTAAGGAAACTGAATAGTTGTATGAAAACCTAACACTACTTTTGGCCATCTTGCTAGCACAGAGGAGATAATTGGTCTAAAAATGGAGTTTACAGGGAAAACAGAAGTCAGGAGGAAAATACAAAGTCTTTATTTGTATGTAATACTAGGTACAGAACCGGGGGCCTTGCACTTACTAGGTGGGAGCTCTTCCACTAACCTACATCTCCAACCAAGTATCCTTGTAGATTCAGCCTTGCCCTGAGTGTGTCCCTGAACTTTTTTAGTTAATTTTACCAAATAAATTACCTTTCCCCTTAGCTTTAATTGGACTTGTGTACAAATCAAGGAGTCCTGATTAATATGGTTATCTTATTTTAAATGGTTAATAATTAAATCTAATTTAAAAAGTAGGAGAGATCTTCAGGGATCCTGCTTGAGTGAGGAGATGATCACAGCCTCTAATGAGCTCTGTTGTAATCAAGCCCTTGAGGAAAGTTTATTTGTTTAAATATGTTTGAAACCTCCCCCTCACAAGCTTACTTATGATTTTAATTTGTGCTCCTGAGAAACAGTTAGCTCAGAAAGAATATATTTGGACTCCAGTGTTAATTGAAGCACACCACTGGGATTCTATCTATCATAGAAGACACACTCTTCCTGATGAGTATCTGGATGTAGTGGCATCCACATACCTTGCTTCAGTACTCAGCTTCAAGCTATGATTACATATAATAACCTTCTTTTGCTCCATAAGCCATTACATAGGCTTTTGCTGTTAATTGAGAAACATTCAGTGGTTCAGCAAACAAAAAACCTTAGCAATGTGATGGTTTATGATCTCGTTTTTCTCCAGATATCTTTAGGAATTTTGCAGATGTTCCTATTCCTTCTATCTTAGGGGCTAATATTTGTACTTTAGTCAGTTTTCCAGAGTATCAATAAAATATTGAACTGTTACATTAGGACAGGGATTCACAACCTTAGCTGCCAATTAGAATCACCTGGGAGTCTTTCAAAGTTCCTAATGGTCAAGCTCCACCCCAAGCAATTCCATCAGAAGTTTTTGGAGTGGGGTCCTGGCATTGGAGGCATTGGAGGTTTTAAAAGCTCCCCAGGTGACTTTTAAAGTCCAGACAGAGCTTTGAACAATTACATTATTGGAAATATTGACTAGAATGTATAATTTGGTTCAGTCATGAATCATTTAGTAAGTAATCTTTTAAAAACAACTTCTCCAAATAGGCTACAATCCACAACTCCAGAGAAGCTAGGTAAAGAGGACACATAGAGACCCTAGGGAAGGAAAATAGTTAAGATCTCCTGGGTAAACTGGGAAGGGGAGTATAAAGGAGGGAATGGGGGTGGGAACATGAGGGCTCCACATGGCTCAGTTGAGGGAGGGACAGAGAGGGAGAGCAAGGAAAGAGATATCTTGATACAGGGAGTCATTAGGGGGTTAGAGAGAAAGAAATCAGGTGCTAGGGAAATTCCCAGGAATCCACAAGGATGATCCCTGCTAAGACTCCTAGTGATAGTGGAAAGGGTGTGTGTCTCATGCTAGTGGAGGCCAGAAGAATGTGTTGGATTCCTGGAACTGGAGTTACAGATGGTTGTGAACTGCCATGTGGCAAGCCAAACCCGGATACTCTGAAAGAGCAGCAAATGCTCTGAGCTCTCTCCAGCCCCTATATCTGTATTTTAAGTAAACATAAAATAATGTGTTTTCTATGGCTTTTACAATTATCTTTAGTGTTTTTAATATCTCTTCCCTTGATCTCCGTCTGGATCACCCTTTCCCCTCTGCAGTTAAAATCTCCCATCCCATTTTTCCTATTCCCGCTTCATAGCAGCCATCCCACTGCCACCCCCTCTAGAGCTCCTCCACCTCATATGGCCCTCTTTCATTTTTGTGCTTTCTGTGCTTACTCCAGGTTGTACAGTCATGCCTAAAGATTTGGGGCTAGGACCCACACATAATAGAGAACAGTTAGCATTTGTTTTTCTGGTGTGGGTTATCTCGCTTAGAATATTTTATAGTTTCATGACCTGGGAGGGATTGACCTAGAACTGGCCTCACTCCTACAGGAGCTGAAGGAGCCATGCAAGCTGTCAAGGGAGAAAAGCAACCAGCTGTAAAGCCTAGGAACCACAGCAACGACCAGCATGGCAAGATGTGCCCAGTGGTACTTCTATCTTGGGGACGACAAATGCATGGCTAATTGGACTTAGGTCCACTCATATAGGAGGGAGCTTACGCCTAGTACTGTAAGCCTATCTAAGTACCCATGGCTGGCTAGATCAGGGACATGAGAGGAGAACTTATTACACTATCACTTACCAAAACTAGTACCATTTCTAACCACAGTCTTAATACTTATCCCTAGAGCCACAAATACATGTAGCTCTCATTTCTTATCCAAAGAAGCTTCTTCTTGTAGCAGACAGAGGTCATTATCCAAGGCCACATCTGGTCAAACTGCAGTGAACAGCTGACCATGTTGTACCCAGTCTCAATTGATACATCTACAGCACAACTCCTACACCTAAGGCTTAGGGGACTTCAAGAAAGAGGGGCAAAAAAGACTTTAAGAGCCAGAGGATTAAGAAGCTTGCTGGGACATATTGGCTTCTCTGTTTCACATGGGAGCTGCACCCACAAAAATCTCAACAAGATGGTAGCAGTATAAACAAGACCTGCATGATGATAGCAACAGTTGGCATGCCAGTGCAGATGGGGGAAATGTCACAATACTCTACAAGGGCTACATGACTGTTGAGGGTTGAGGAGAGAAAGTCAATCTTCTTCAAGGATGAGCTTCTTGGAGTGTTATCCAATCTCAAGGGGCCATCCCTAAGCACATGTACATATGAACAATGCTAAATAGACTCATCAGGTTGTGTGTGTGTGTGTGTATGTGTGTGTGTGTGTGTGTGAGAGAGAGAGAGAGAGACAGAGACAGAGACAGAGAGACACACAGAGAATAACTACTTACAAAAGGCCAATAATTTGAGAGGAAATTGGGGAAAGATGGGAGGAAGTAAGGGAAGGAGGGATGAAAATGATAATACCCATGTGTGAAATTCTTAAAATAATTTAATAAAAAGACATTGGAGAGTGAAGCTAAATATAGAGTTTCTTTCTTTTAATAAAACAAAATGGAATTTTAAAAGAATGGCTAAAAGATTATCAATAGAAATGAAGAAATATAACCCTGTGTTAAAAAATACAAAATGAGATTGATGAGGTGACTCAGTGGGTAAATATGTTTGTCACTAAGCCTGATGACTTGAGTTTGATCCTTAGAACCCACCAGGTAGAGGATAGAACTACTGTAAGTCATGATCTGAACTCTACATATGCACTGAGGCATGTACATACCCCACTCCACACAAATAAATAAATGTACTAAACAATAAAAAGTAGTGATGGGTACAGGAAGAAATGCATGATCTGGGCTCTTTTTCTAGGCTCAGTGGTGTGATGAAACAGGCTCACATTGGCTTGCATGAATATTAGTTCATCAGGGCATGATGTGCAAGTGTTAGGGAATGTGCAGGGCAAGAGGATCATTGCAAGTGTAAGGCCAGCCTAGTCTACATGGTGAGAGTCTGTCTTTAAAAAGTAGCAAAACAAAAGAAATCATTAGCCCTATTGTTAGGGATCTTCCAGACCAGTGAATATGTGCAACAATTATTAGAAATAAGTTACATCTAAAACAAAGGTAGTGAATTTTCAGAAACACCACTTTTGAACTTTTAACCTCATTTTGATATTACCTACTCTTGAAGTTTTTTATACCCACTATAAGCATATGGCGGAAATGTCACATAATGACGCTACATGATTAGAGATGTGCCAACTCCACATTTAGTAGTGTATCACATTGGTAGCTTGAATTTGGATATAGTGAGAGTACTTCCTAGCATATTTTAGATATTACTGATATATACACATATCATATCTAAATCTTTATAAATTTATTTCTTATTTTATATATACAATTCTGTTTTGTTTGCATGTGTGTCTGTGCACTACATGTGTCTTTGGAGTCTGTGAAGGTCAGAAGAGGGCACTGGATACCCCTAGTTATGGACAGCTATGGGTGCTGAGCATTGCCTGCAAGAACTACACACATTCTTAACCAGCATCTGAACCATCTCTCGAGCCCCAGGGACTTATAATTTTGGGAGCCAGTTGTACCCAATTTCTACCCCATTACTGCTTACATCTTACTCTTCACTTCTCTCCTTCACTCATGGTTACCTGAAGTCATATTGGTTAAGAAAAAAAGTTAGATAATAAAGGGAAAATTCTTGTCAGTAACTCCAAATTGAGAGAGAAATGAACCAACAAGGATTAAAACATCCTTAGAAAAGCACCAATGAAAAGCCCCTAGTACTTCATTACAGATATAAAAATTAATAAACTTCTGAGTGTTTGTCACTTATGGATCCATACAAAATGGGTGGTGTAAATTCCAACACTTTTAGAATAGAATATGTCCCTAAGTATGGGACTTGAACTCAACTGTAAAGCACAGACGATATTTTATAAAGAGAGTCCATGCCTCTAAAGGTTGTGGGGGAGCACACAACTGCATCTCTAGTTCTATTCCTATGACTGTATTATAAAGGTAAAGAAACGTATATAGAATACCTTGACTCAGACCTCAAATGTGAGCTCTAAGGGAAAACTAGGTTCCTTAGAAGATGATCAAGAGTTTATCCACAAAATGTACAAAACAAACAATAAACAGCAAAATAAGAAGGGTGATAACAAATTAATGACAGATAAAAGGCTTGATGTTACACCATTAAAACAGTAGAGAAAGCAGCTGCTGAGGGAATATCAGTTTACTTTAATGGGTGTCAATGGGTATCAACCACACACCAGAACAGGCCTTGTGGTCAAAGACAGTTGTCCAATACGGAATGGACTCCATGCTTTTTTTTTTTTTTTTTAAGTTTTTATGTGTGCTTTTTTTAGGTTTTTTTTTTCTTTTTTAAGAGTGAAGAATATGAAGTTAGGTGGGTAGGGAAGGGGGATTCTGGGATGTATTGGGGAGGGGATGGAATATGCTCAAAATATATATGAAAAATATAAAAGTAGGAACTAAAATATATATGAAAAATGTAAAAGTAGGAACTAAATAAAAGACAAGAAAGATTGCTGAAATAATTAATGTGCCTAAAAGGTTAGGAAAACAAATTGAGGACCACCATCATACTGTTAGAGGTTGGATAAAGTCACTTGAAATGGAATTTATTAAAATACATTATCAAATTAATAACAAAGCAAAAGCTTGAACTTATATAGTTAAAGCAAAAGAAAAAAATAAGTACAAAAAGTTTTAGACTATTAATAACTAAATACAATTGGGTAACATCTCAACTAGGGGATCAGAATCACCTTAAATGAGGGCCAGATGTTTATGGAACCTGGAGTAGAACACAACACATCGTATTCTAGTTGGGAATATAAAAGTAGAAGCTAAGGAACATTCAATTCAAAAGCAACAGAAAACATCCTTTTAAAATATCAGCATCATAAGGAGGAAATGATCTATATTAAAAGGGGTTAAAGAACATGACAACTTAATGTCAAATATGAGCATCCAGAAGACCATGTGTTATGGGAAAATGCTTTAAAGAATGTTATTGGGTCAACTGGCAAACTGCAATGTGCACACACGATTTAAAGTATGGCTAACCTTACATTTACTGGGATTTATAACTGCTATGGATCTAAGGGACCCTCCTCCATTCTAGGAAAAAGCTACAAAACTAGTGAGAAATTGAGTTTCAATCAAACATCTTGGCAGAAAAATATAAAGCAACCATAAAAGGGGGAAATAGTCAAATGGCTGCTTTAAATCATCTCTACAGCCAAATCTAGCCAAAAGAGAACAGAGTAATGTTTTCAGCCTTCTTACTAAACTAAAGGATGCTCTGTCTACTTCATATTCAGTCTAATCGCTCTTTAAGTACATCAGTTTAGGTGGCTAGTCATGTAGTTTAGTAGTACAGCTCTTACCTAGCTGGGTTGTGGTCACTCACAGATTCCATCGATAACACTGTAAAAATAAATAAAAAACAAACAAATAAAAGAAGGCCTTTATACAAAAAGAAACATTGAATGACCACATAATGATTAATTGGATGAAATAGAACTGACACTTCAGTTTTCAGGTTGTGACAACTTTAAAGATGTTTGAACAGGGTGTTTGAATATGGTGCGAGATCAATGCACAAAAGCCACTTTTATTTTTTACACTGGAATGAACAATACAATAATGAAAATAAGTAAAAAGTTCCATTTATAGTAACACTGAAAATAATAACATACTCAGTAGGAATGAATTTAATGTAAGAAGCATAAAACATATATGCTCTGAAAATTACCAAATATTGTTGAAAAACTTTCAAAAGGCCTAAATAAATGGAAAGGCACACTATGTTCATGGGCAAAAAGAGTTAATATTTTAAAGATGAATGATTCCAAAATTGCTGCAAATTCAGTAGTCTACCAAAATAGCAGCCAGCTTGTTAGTAGAACTAGATAAACTGACCCTTGAGTTTACATGGAAATTCAAGGAACTCAGAATAACCAAAACAATCTGGATGCCCTAGTTAAGGTTACTATTGGTTCAATGAAACACCATGACCACAAGTAAGTTGGGAAGGAAAGTATTTATTCAGCTTACACTTCCACATTGCTATTCATCACCAAAGGAAGCCAGGGCAGGAACTCAAACAAAGAACAGGAACCTGGAACTGATGCAGAAGTCATGGGGGATGCTGCTTACTGGCTTGCTCCCCATGGCTTGCTCAACCTGCTTTCTCATAGAACCCAGGACCACCAGCCCAGAGGTAGAGTCACCCACTAAGGGCTGGGCCTTTTACCATCAATCACTAATTGAGAAAATGACCCACGGGCTTGCCTTCAGCCTGATTATGGAGGAATTTTCTCAATTAAGGTTTCCTCCTCTATGATGACTCTAGCTTGGTGTCAAGTTGACATAATACTAGATAGTATAGATGGCTGCTGAAGATGGAAAAATTGAGGGATGACTGTTAAATTATATGGGATTTCTTTTGGGGGTGATGAAAATATTCTAAAATTGACTATGGTGATGAATGAGTAACTGAATATGCTAAAAGAAACCCCACTGAATTGTGTCTTAAAATGTGTCAGTTATGTGGTATGCATATTACACCTTTTTCCTTTTTTATTTAAATTAAAAACAATCTTATTTTTATATATCAATCCCAGTTCCTTCTCCCTCCATTCTTCCATGACCCCCACCAACCCCCATCCCATCCCTCTTCTGCTCCATAGAAAGGGTGAGGCCTTCCATGAGGGATCTGTCACATCATTTGGGGCAGGGCCTAGGCCCACCCTTGTGTGTCTAGGCTGAGAGTATATCCATCTATAGGGAATGGGCTTCCAATATCCATTTGTGCACTAGGGAGAAATGCTGTTCTACTTGTGTATTACATCTTTATAAAAAGTTTTAAACTGAGCATGGTGGCACACACCTTAAATCCCAGAACATGGGAGGCAGAATTGGGTGAGCTCTGAGTTGGAGGCTGGCCTGGTATATAGAATGAGTTCCAGGACAGCCAGGACTACACAGAGAAATCCTGTCTCAAAGAACAAAACAAAACAAACAAGTTTTTAAAATCTGCTTGAATAAAGGGGGAATAAAGAACACAGAATTTAATAAACAAAAGCAAAACCTATTGAGTTAGGATTGGATTTAGAATTACCCCACTTCATCTCAAGTGGGGATAAGGAACAGCAATTCATGCAGCAGTAATCTTACTAAAACACTCACTGAGTAACCACATGTAGGCACTGAGATGGGCATTAAGGATATTGAACCAAACAAGCATGTCACTGCATTCAGAATACTTACACTCTAGTCTTAAGAGTGTTCCAGAATAACATAAGTTAAACACTTACATGGTTGGGTGGACTCTGTAGACAAAAAATGCAGACAGTAGGAAAAGGTATAATGGAGGATCCTAATCTGATTTAGACAGGAAGGGAAGGATTTAGCAGTGAGTTGATATTGAATTGAGTGCTTGAGGTTTAATAAACTAGATAAGGACCAGTAAGATGGCTCAATGGGTAAAGGAGCTTGCCATCAAGCCTAGTGACTGCTCTTGCTCCCTGGGACCCACATGGTAAAAGAGAGAGCCAACCCCTACAGGCTGCCCTCTGTCCTCCACATTTGCTTTGTGATACACATTTGACTCAATTCCAAGTAAGTAGATGTAAGAAAAAACAACCTAGGTGAAGAGTGGTGTGAAGTGAGTGGATTCTAGACAGGGGGACCAGAGCCTCCTCAGGCCAAGGAAACAGAGGACAGTGAGAAGTGTGCTATGTGAGAGGTGGTGAGGGGTGGGGGTGATGCTGAAGGGGTGTTGTTGATGTTGAAGGGGTGTTTGGACTCTGAAGTCCTCATTAGCCATGCTACGACTTTGATCAGTATTCTAAAGGTCAGGGGAAGCTGATGACCTAACAAGTTCTCAGCTGCCATCTCCATGTATGTTTTGTGTGTTAGTCTTTCTTCACTACAACAAATACCTGACATAAACATAGGAGAAATGATTTACTTGGGTTCACATTTTTGAAAATTTTAGTCCATTGCCACTTGGACCTTTTGTCTTTGAAGGGAAGAACCTATACTATAGGGCAAAACTGGTCACCTCATGGCAGCCAGGAAGCAAAACAACAAATAAAAAGCCAAGAAGAGTTTGTATCCCAATGTGTCTTTCAGGGGCATATCCTCAACAACCTAACATCCTTCCACTAGGCCATGTCTCCTAAATGTTCTACCACCTCTCAGAGTGCCAAGGCTTAGGGACAGCCTTCAACATATGGGCCTTTGGGGAAATACTTGCAATCTAAACTATGACACTTCATTAGGGAACTTTTCACTCAGTAACACAAATAGGGTAGTAAGTGTCTATGTAGTGATGATGTGACTGTCCCACTTCTTACCAAACTTCTTAGTATCAAGTACTTACATTTGAATCCCTGGGAAACAGTTTGTAAAATTCCCAGATGGAGAAAGGAGGGGAGGAGTACAGAGGAACCTTAGGAAATGCAGCTGGACCATCTGAGTACTGATGAGCTCAGCCACATTCATTACATTGGTCTTCTTTAAGCTTCAGATGTATGTTGGTGAGTGAGATCACTCCTTAGGACGCTGGAGTCTTGTTATTTACAGCTGTAATGTTAAATTGGCACCAGGAGCACTTTATAAAATATGGGTGGAGTGATCTCTGGCTTCTGTCATATATTGCCTAGGCTATGATCTGGTATTCTCAATTGAGTACAGGTGTAAGCAAATGGAAAAGAAATCCTCTTACAATCCTCAGTGTGTTTTCATTAACTTAGCATCTGTTGGAAAATTTGTTCTGAGAATAGCATCAAGGAACTGATTAACATTGTGGGTAATGGCCAAGTGAGGCCTCTGAGAGATGGCTTCTCTGTTGGCCAAGGATTGCTTTGCCAAAATTTTCAAAGCTATGGGGCTGCCTTGACAACACCAAGTAACACAAGACATCAGAGTTCTTTAGATTTACCATTAAGTCACAAGTTACAGTTGCTCTTAAGCCTGAATCTTTTGCATATGTGTTCTCAGGATAATCTGCTTTAATGTTCTACTGTTTTCTTTGCACATAGTAAAACTGAACTCTTTTTAATTAAACATGTTTGATGATTGCTCAATTATTGATTAGCCTCATCCAGTGAGCCATGGTATATACAGCTCAAAATTCTAGCCAGCCATTCAATGGAAATAAATAAATAAATAAATAAATAAATAGGCTCATAGTAAAAAGGGAATAGGAAAAATATGGAAAGATGAACATTATGGAGAAACAAGACTGACATATTTTAGGATGGTACTAACAGCACACAAGACAAACTTCATAATCACATATTGAATTTTTAAAAATGCAGTAAGTACTCAGGCACCATCCTTGGGAAGACCCAGAAATCTGCATGTTGTTAAAACTCCAAAAAGTGATTCTTAACAACTGACGTTAAAGACAAATTGCTTTAGGACACCTGTTCTGGGGTGTCTTTTGCAGTCCTCTAACTTATGTCAAAACTGAACTCTATACTCTGCTTCTTGTGCTCTCAGTTCTCGAACTTCCTCTTTTTCTTGTAGTCAGAGAGTTGGAAGCAGGATCCATCTTCAAGAATCTAATTGTATAGGTTGGAAATAGGTTGTGGAAAATAATATATCATTTCTTAAGGTTTCCTGGGTATCATTTCTATGTGGGTATAGGTAAAGGCCAGGAAAAAAATATAAACAATAAACATATATACTACCCTGTTGATGAGATGGAACTCCTAGCCCAGTGCTGTTGGACACACCTTTCAGTGCTGTTGAAAATGGATGTCTACACTATTTAGTGCAGAAAACACTAGCCACATACCTCATCTGAGCATTTGAAAAATGTGGTTGGTAACTGTTAGGAATGAAAATTTTACTGCTAGTTAATTTTCATTAATTTAAAGATATACATACACACTAATAGCTACCATAATGGATAATGCATCCCTTGCAAGTCCTTCTTGGTTATTCCTGGGAATTTTTTTATGAACTTAAAAATAAGGTAGCCACTATTTATAGCAAATGTATACACAATGGAATATATTGTTCAGCTACAAAGCATGGAATTGTATCATTTGCAGGAAAATGAATGTAACTGGAGATAATTATATTAGCCGAAGCAAGTCAGTCTCTGAAACACAATTACACGGTTTTTCCTCATTTGTTGTTCTTAGATTTTATATAGATGAACAAAACCATACACGTATACAACAAGAAAGTAAAGTAAAAGCTTTGGGGGACAAGGAGCACTAACAGGAGAGAAGTGAGAGAAAGAAGGGTAGTGGGGTGTGGGGAAGACTGTGGTCAACATATATTATTTACTTATGTGAAAATATCCTTATATCTTTACATAACATATTACTATGTATAATGAATATACACACTGACATTTCATTTTTAAATTTTATTGTTGTGCATGTGTCTAAGTGCACACATGTCACATTAGTGTGTCTATGTGTCCGGGAAAAATTTGGGAGTTAATCCCCTCCTTCTACTGCTAGTTCTGCCCATTGAATTGAGGTTGTCTGACTTGCTCTGCAAAGCTTGCTACTTGCTGAGCCATCTAACTGTACCATCACAATGAAAAAATATTTTAAAAAACTTTTAAAAATCACAAAATGAGAAAAGAAAAAACAGGAAGAAAAAGAGGAGGAAGGGGAAAAGGAGAAAGAAAGAGGAGCAAATTTGGACAGATATCACAATGTGCCCAGAAATGCATCCCATCTTTTTTCTCTTGGATTGCTTTCCTGACTGATAACAGAAGGTTCCCATTAAGTTAATTTTTTTTTTTGTGTGTGTGTCTAGGATTAATTTATCTCTTGGGACACTCTGTAGCTCACATGTATCGGATACCTTTTGGGCCCAAAATTCCCACTTTGTTGAACTTGCAAAAGTTTCCACAGATTCAAGGATGCAGATGGAATTATAAATAAGCATCCCATTTTCATCCAGTTGAATTGGTCCTGTCTTTAAGTAGGGTGGAGGGAGCTTCAGAAAGGGATGGAGAGAAGACAAAGAAGACGTCCTGGGTGAGTTAGTGTCAAAGGACAAGTAGGAGCTCATAGGAAGAGAAAGGGGACTTGTTCTTTCTCAGCTTTCCCAAGCTGACTCAAAAGCCCAGTGGTTCTCAACCTTCCTAATGCTGACACCCTTTAATACAGTTCCTCATGTTGGGGTGATCTCCAGCAATAAAATTATTTTCATTGCTACTTCAAATCTGTAATTTTGCTACTGTTATGAATTGTAATGTAAATATCTGAAATGCAACCCATAGGTTGAGAGCTGTTGCAATAATCTTTCTTCTCTGTTTCTGTTTTGATTTTCAATACAGACTTTGGAGATGCTGCTTCTGTCTAGACTTTGAGACCTTCAGGATGATAGGTTCATCATTTATCCTTAGCTATTGCCATGAGGCCTTTTTTATAGTAGACAGTAATTGCCACTGAGAGAACAAAATGAGGGCTATGTTAAGATTTGTTATAGCCTCTCACTGTAATGTCTCAAAGATGGAAACTTCAGTAGGTTCTAAAGTGGAATTATCAGATATTATTTTTATCTTTTTAAGATACATTAGGATACAGAGATGGGAGGTTTTAAGCTAAATCCCTAAACATGCCAGTAAGAGTGTGTTCAGGTGTCTGGAGTAATAATACAGATAAATTCCCTACATCTATGGAACATTCTGTTCAGTGGGTACAATAGATAATGAGCCAAACAGTGACAAAGAAGTATGATTGTGGATGTTACAAAAGAATATAACTGGTCCTACAGTAGCTAGGGAGGCTCCACGGGAGAGAAAGATGAGGGTGGTCCTATGCCAAAGGTTGCCTGGGCAAAGGAGGGAAAAAAAGAGTCCAGAAACAGGGATAGCAGGTATGAAGGCTAGCATGGTGCCGTACAAGCACTGAAGAGAGTTCTGTAGATGGTGTCAACAGGTAACTAGAAAAGAAAAAATGGAGCTAGACAGATAAGCATAGACTGGATCTAAAGGGACACGGGGCAGCACAAAAAGAAACACGGGGTCTAACCCAATGCTTTTGTTTGTTTGTTTCTGAGACAGGGTTTCTCTATGTAACAGCCCTGACTCTCCTGGAACTTGCTTTGTAGACCAGGCTGTTCTGGAACACATAGAGATCCACCTGCCTCTGCTTTTCCAGTGCTAGGATTAAAGGTGTATGCCACCATGCTCAGCTCTAACCCAATGTTAGTAGTGGAAAGTCAATGAAGGGTTGTAAGCAAGAGTCTGACCCAATTTTCATTTTATAGTAGAACATGGATTGTAGAGGGGTTCAAGGTCTCAGGTTACTGCAGAATCCAAGTGAGAGGTGATAGTGGTGGGGAAATACCAGAGTTCACCCAGCCAGGCCACAGGGGTTGAATTTCCTATGTCAACCAAATAATTTATGAGTGTATTCAGGTGGAAGAAAGAAAGAGAAAGAACAAGGTGTGGGTAGTGGATAATCAAGACAAACCTATTATCTATGTCATCTCTGAGTGAGTGTAAATAGACACCAAGGTAGATTCCTATGTTGGTAATTGCTTCAGAGACTCAAGGCTGACCCCACATCTTTCTCTATGCATGTGTTCTATGGAGAATGGATGGGCAGATCTTTTTAGAAACTTTCAAGGTAGATTTAGGCTTATAAAATGGCAATATTGAACCATCCCAGGATTTCTTTCTAGACACTGAGTCCTTGTTTCTAGATGTAAGGTACCAGCTCTCCCAAGGTATGCACAATGAACTATAATATTTTTTTTGATGCAAGGAAGGCAGTTACTGTAATTGGAGACAAGCTGGATGTTAGGTTCCTGGTCCAAATCCAGATTCAAATCTCAGTCAAGTATGTTGACAAGGAATTGAAGACTAAAATGGCCATTATGGTAACCCAGTCACCTTACAGAACTTTCCAAAAGACTGGACCATGTGCCTAAAGCGTCCTTCCATCAAATTCTTACCTGCTGCTTTTCCAGATTTCCATAGGAATCTGTGATTCAGGGATGATTGATATTCTGCTTCCTGTGAGTGTTCATGTTTTGACCTCTTAGTAACATCTCCTGGGAATACCAGAAGCAAAGAGACCAAGGCTGAAATAGTCTGGATAGCCAGTGTTATTTTTAGGCACTGCCTTAATTCCGAAGGGACTATTGGAGGCTGCAAGCGACCCCCATAGATACAGCTTACCTTACAGTCAGGGCATGGATAGGACACAGTGGTCATGGCAAACAGGTTCTGTGGGCCATGGGCAGCTGGAGCCTAGGTTGAAGAGGCATAAAAGAGATCTGTTCGTGAAGCTGAGTCTGGAGGAGCATACTGTGGATCCATTCTTACTCTGGCTTTACCTTGCCTTTCAAACAGTTCTTTTTTTGACCAATCTAGGACATTTGGAAGTAGCTCCACCTGGGGAGGGGGCGAGCCTGAACTTTAGTCTCTTTGCAGCTGTGCTGTACTCAGAGCACAGGTGTACAGCATATGATTAAGTGACCCCAGAAATCTGACTGCCTGGGGTGTGGTACTCATTTTTCCAGCCTGATGCAATGAACTCAGGGTGTGGGTACACTCTGCCTCACTCCCCGTTTTTCTCTCCCACCCCGAAACTCTGGATTTCAGTTAACTGTGAAAAACAGTGACACAAGGAGGCAGGACTCACGCTGTTGTTAATTTGCATTTGAAACATATCTGGTCACTTTTAAAATTTTGCTTCCAAAATGCAGGAAGAAAGGGATGACAAGCCTTTTTTGAAAAATTTTGCACTGCCTTCATTGATCCAGATTTCAGTGTGATTTGGCAGGCACTGCAGGGTAACATGTTCCAGTGTTTTAACTTGCACATAATTGCCAGATTAGCTATTGTTTGACTTGTACGATTATTAATGAAATGTGGAAAAAAGGGTGGTAACTGTGAAGCCTGCTGCAATGCAATGTCTAGACACAAGGGTGGGGGTGGGGAGGTGGAACACCAAGGGAGATGATACAGAATTTCCTTGCCCGTTTTTTCTCAGACTTAGGCTTTCTATCACAGTATTGACAATACATGGGCCAAGATATTGACAGGTGAGAGATAATGTTTTGATGGAGATGAAACACACAGGTTTAGACAATATGTTGGAGACATTTCTTACTTAATATGTTCAAAGAAACACGTAAAAACATGTTCAAAGAAGCTAGAACTTTTAACCGGTAGCATAAACACACTTGCATGAATGCATAGTGGATCTGGAGCTTTAAATAGCTACAGTTGAGTCAGTCCAGTCAGCAGAAATGCTCAGAGTAACTTGTTTTGTGGAGAGATTTTGGCTTTAAAAGAGCTTGTGTTATATATGGGCTTTGTGGCATTGTGCCTAGATATTTGTAGGATGTATGTGTGTGGTACTATGCTCTGGTAGCATATAAGAAACAGCAGACTTTTAAAAAGCTATAATGTTTTGGGGTGGTAGATCTGGGAGGAGTTGGGAAAAGAGGACAAATATGATCAAAACATATTGCATAAAATTTTTTAAATAAAAAAATTGAAGGAAACAGAAACAACAGAATTTGACTTGTCTCCTGTCCTGGTCTGGCGACAGTAGCTCAAACTCAGCCTCATTTTCTCACTTTTGACAAAGGGAGTGCCTTTTTTAAGTAGACTGGCTCTGAGGAAACAAGATGATGAGTTTCCATTTATGTTCCTAGGTCAGACACTGGTGTCTACTTCTGTGAGCAGATAACTCAGAGAGTAACAGTGGACATAGGAGAAGTAAATGCAGGAGTAGCTGAGAATTTAGAATTGATGGAGGAGGTATGGGGATTTAAAAAAAAAACCTGGGGTGGAGCTAAAAAGTTAGCTCACAGGTTAAGAGCACTGGTTGCTCTCCCAAAGGACCCAGGTTCAATCTCCAGCACCCACATAGTGACTCGGTAAATCTGTAAGTTCAGTTTTGAGTATCTGATGGCCTTGTCTGGCCTCTGTGGCACCAGGCATGCAAGTTATGTGTAGACAAGCATGCAGACAACACATACACACACAGACACACGCACACACTTAAAATAAAATAAAAAGAACTCTGACCAAAAGTGAAGCCACAATATTTTGGAGGTAGCAGAGGGAAAAAAAAAACTATTGCAAATATTTCAGTCTAATCTTTTTGTAATATCCACAAAGAAACTGGAGTTCAAAAGAGTTAATGGTTTATTCACAGTCACTATGTTTATAAGTAGATCTGGAATTAAAATTTCCTACCTTAAAATTAACAGGTTTTTTTTCCCACTGTGATAAAATAGTAGGTAGTGGTGCTGAGGATCTATCTCAGTTGGTAGAGATCTTGTCTAATTTGTATGAAGCCCTGGGTTCCATTCCAGGACCACATACACTGGGTATGATGATGTGCACATGTAATCTTAGCATTTGAGAGGTGGAGGCAGGGTGATCATACTTGACTACACAGCAAGTTCAAGGTTGGCTTGGGATACATGAGACTGTCTCAAAAACAAAAACAAAAACAAAAACAAAAACAAAAAAAAATAAAGGAAATAAAAATATTAGCTACATTAAAATTACCACATAGTAATACTAAGTGAATATGTAATTCAAAGGAACTATTGTTTTTCAACCACTAAATGCTCTCTTGTTTTTTATTAAGAAATCAGGTAATTCTAAATCCTGACCATTTCAGAATCTCACACATTAATCAAGTTTCATTGTAATTGTGCCAAATATTATGGGCAGGTAATGAATATACTAGATTATTTTAAATAATTTTATTATACACTAAGTCACTTCACAGGATCGATTTTAGCAGATAAACTTCAAAACTATGAGAGAAATTTTGTTTCTAGTATTACCAGCGGGGACTGGGAAAGCCCAAGGGTTGGGAACTATATGAAAAGAGCCAGGTAGTCTGTCAAAGCTTCTAGTACAGTCTTTGATTTGCCATAACTTAAGCTTTGTTTGGACCCATGAAGTCTGATGGCATTTCTTCATTGCTAGGAGGGAGAGTGATTTGCTGCCATTCCATAGGCAGCAGCATTGTTTTGCTTCTGGGCTTGTAAATTTCTTGGCCTTTCAGAATCACCCAAGGCCCCTTTTCACATGCAAAAGGATTTATCTTTCTCTTTAAAGTGCCGTTTTCTATGATTTATTTATGTATTTGTTTATTGAATTTTATCTTCCTTTTATTTATGTGTATATGTTAGTGTATGTCATATGTGTGTGGGTACCCATGGAAGTCAGCAGGGGGTGTTGGATCCCCTGGAACTAGAGTCATAGATAGTTATGAAACACCTCATATGTATGCAAGGACCTGAACTTGAGTACCAGGCACTCTTAACCACTGAGCCATCTCTAGCCTTTCTGTGATTTAAGAAGTACTTAGAACGTAGGTATTATTAAGACAGGTTTTTTGTTTTCTCTCTCATACCAAAATTTCTTGCGAGTAGCTAGGACTCATCAGGCAAAAAGGAAACAGTCAAAATGTTCATTTCTAGGCTTGGGGAGATGGCTCAGTGGGCAAAGCACTTACTGAACAAGTATGAATACCTGAGTTCAGAGCCTCGTAGAGACCCATGCACCTACATAAATGACAGGATGTGGTAGTGGGCATCTGTAATCCCAGTGCTGGGTGGTGGAGACAGATGGATCCCTAAGCCTCACTGGGCAGCCTGCTTAGTTGAACATCTGCAGGTTCAGCAAGACACCCTATCTCCAAAAATAATGTGGAAGTCAATAGAAAAAAAAACTTGACATTGATTTCTGGCTTCCACACTTGGGCATACCTGCACATACACATGCACACCCGTGTATACATTATATATACATATTAAAACTTTAAAAGTTCACTTCTAAAATCTCTATTCTTTACAAATTTTATCCAGACTCCACTTTTCCCTAACAAGAACTACTTTCTAGCACTAGCATGCTAGTTTTGAAAGTGTGTGTATTTATCTTTTCTGTCATTTCAAAGGCTTTGAGTCTGGAAAGGGAGCACTGACACTTAGAGTTGGTCTGCCATCTTGGTCTAATCTTTGTAAGTCAGATATAAAGTCATTTTCTTGTATGGTGACATTCAGAAATCCAGAACACTGAACTGAGTTGATCTAATACCACTATGGTAAAGTCTGTGGCCTTTATATTTAGGACCAAAAGATCCATCCCATGGTCCTTGACACTCTAACAAGGCAGACACCATGAAGGTTATCACTTGCTAAGATTCTTTTTCCAGAAATAATGGTGGTTTTTTTCCAGAGACAATTAGCTCTACTTGATACCATTATGGAAATATTTTGCAGGGCAGTGAACCACCAGATATGTTTGTCTTGCCATCCACTTTAGTGGTTGGTATGAAAGATAATGTGACTAATAATAATAGGAGTAGAGTGATATAGTTCCCAGAGATCCTGAATAAGCACTTGTGGTCCAGGATCATGGCATGATTCTGCTTGTTCAAAACACAGGACCTAATTGTCTAAAATCCACTAGCACTTTGGATAAAATACATTATTAAATGAATATATTCTACTTGTCTTCATTTTCCTCTTTAGCTTCCCATACCTGAAAGGTTTTGATATATTCAACTGAAAGTAGGAAATAGAACCTGGCTTATTTTAACCTGTGGGTGTCAGGCCAAACACTTAGACATCCGCCTAAAGATTGTTCTCTCATATATGTGCCGGTACCTTGACCCTGGGTGTGTGTGGCGCATCACTTTCTCCTATGCTTAGCCCATCCCCTGACTTGAATATATGAGTCCATTAATCTCTGTAATAAAGAGCTTCTTCTTCACTTCTTATGGTGGTCTGTTGAGTGCTTCAATCCCGACACCTTCTGCCTGCTCGGTACTCTGGCCGTGCAGGCATGGCACTTTTGACAGTGGGTATCAACTGGAGATAGCTTCTGGGTTAGAGGTGGAGGTGTGTGTCCACTTCTCTCTTTTAGTGATGAGACCCTGTCTGGATTGAATCTGTGCAGGTCTTAGGTGTGCAGACACAGTCTTTGTGAGTTTATATGTTCATCACTCCTGTTGTGTCTGGAAGAAACTATTTTCTGTGAGTCATCCATCACATTTGGCTCTTAGAATCTTTCTGCCTCCTTTTCCATATAGATCACTGAGTCTTGAGAGGAGAGGTTTGACAAAGTCATCCCATGTAGGTCTGAGTGCTCTAAAGTATCTCATTCTTTACACATTGTCCAGTTGTGGGTCTCTATGTTAATTCACATTTACTGCAAGAAGAAGCTTCTCTGATATGGGTTGGGCAAGGAATTATCTATGGGAATAGTAGTATGGCATTAAGAGTCATTTTTATTGCTATGTCCTTTTAACAGAATAATAGTAGTAGGCTACCCATAAGCCCATGATGTATATAGTCTCAGGTTCTTGGCCACTTGGCAGTGTCAGATATGGATTTCATCTCATGGAATGAGTCATAAACCCAGTTTAAAAAAGCTGCTGGTTATTCCAATAACATTTATGCCATTATTGTACCAGTATATCTTACATCCAGGCCACTGTTTTAGCTTATGGGGTTTGTAGCTGGGTGATGTTAGTGATTAACTTTTTCCTTCCACAGCATGTAGAGTGCATTCCAATATTGTGCATGCTAGTCAGCATATGTGAAGCTTCTAGTTAGGCACTAGCTTGACTTCTCTGTGTTTGGTGGCATAAATATATGTTTTCTTTAGCAATAGGGTTATACCATCAAGTTGTGGAGAGCAATTAGGTTGTGGAGAGCAGCCAATAGCCTTGGGGATAACTTTTCATGTTTGGAGGTTTCCATGGGGCCCTTTAAGCCAATGATGGAAAGGATGTAATCCATTTCCAGCACTGGAGGTTTTACTTGGTGGCATAAGATGTCTAGTTGGGGCATTGTCTTCCCTATTTTTTAGTGACTTCATTTGGATTGCTTTAATCTATATATAAAATTTAGGAAGCTTCCAGAGTAGTAGATTTTCACATGGTTTTCAAATGTCCTTTTGTGTTAGTAATTTGTCTATATTCCCTCCTTTACTTGTCACCTCAACCCCTTCCCTATTTAATCTTTCTATTCTGGTATATTTTTGTCTCTCCATATCACTTTCTTCTATTTCTCCTTCTTTAGGAGGTTCTCTCCTGCACACTGGTCCCTTATTAGGTAACTAACACCTACATATAAGAGAAAATATAAAGTTTTGGGTCTGTGTTTCCTCATTCAGGATGATTTTTTTTCTGACTCCATCCATTTACCTGCAAATTTACCTGAATAATATTTCATTGTGTAAATTACCACATTTTCATTATTCACTCATTGATTAATGGGCATCTTGGATGTTTCCAATTTCTGTCTATTTTAAACAGAGTAGAAATGAACATGGATGAGCAAGTATCTCTGTAGTAGGATGTAGAGTTCTTTGGGCATATGTCCAGGAGTTAGCTATAACTTTAGGTAGATCTATTCCCAGCTTCCCAAGGACCCAACACACTGATTTCCATATTGACTTTATCATTTTGCACCCCCCAGCAATGAATAATTGTTCCCTTTTCCATGAATCCTCACTAGCATGTGCTGCTATTTGTTTTATTGATATTGGCCATTCTGATTGGGGTAAGATGAAAGCTCGAAGTACTTTTAATTTTCATATCCCTGATGGCTAAGGATGTTGAATATTTAAGTGTTTCTTTGCCATTTGTGATTCATCATTTGGGAATTAGCTTACGTCTATACTCCAATTTTAAATTAGGTTACTTGTTTTCTTGATGTTCAGATATTTTTGTTGGAATACACACACACACACACACACACACACACACACACACACACACACTAGATGCTAACCCTCTATTAGATCTATAAGTGATCTTCTCATTCTGTAAGATTACAACTTTGTCTGAATGACAGTGTCCTTTGCTATGCAGAAGCTTCTCAGTTTCATAAGGTCCCATTTTTAATTGTTTATCTTAGTGCCTGTGCTATTGGTGTTCTGTTAAGAAAGTCCTTTCCTGGGCTGGAGAGATGACTTAGTGTTTAAGAGCACTGGCTGCTCTTCCAGATGTTCTGAGTTCATTTCCCAGCAACCACATGGTGGATCATAATCATCTGTAAGGAGAGCTGATGCCATCTTCTGGCCTGCGGGGAAACATGCAGCAGAACACTGTATACATAATAAATAAATCTCAAAAACAGAAAGTCCTTTCCTATGCTAATGAGTTCAAACCTATTCCCCGCTTTGTCTTGTGTCAGGTTCAATGTATGGTTTTATATTGAGGTTCTTGATCCATTTGGAGTTGAGATTTTTGTGAGCTGATCAATATGGATTCATTTTTCTACATGAAGCTAGCCAGTTTGACCAGCACCACTTGTGGAAGATGTTGAAGATGCTGTCTTTCTTCCAGTGTGTATTTTTGGTTTCTTTGTAAAAAACAAAACAAAACAAAAAAACAACAAAAACCCAAAACAACAACAACAACAACAAAAAAACCTTTCCATTGTCATATGGACTTATGTTTGTATCAATTTCATTGGTCAATGTGTTTGTTTTTATGTCCATATCATGTTGCTTTTATTACTATAACTCTGCAGCTCTGTAGTATAACTTGAAACAGGGAACAATGAGAACTCCTGAAGTTCTTTTGTTATGCAGGATTATTTGCATTGAATCTGTAGATTGCTTTTGATAGGAAGACCATTTTCACTATATTAATCCTACTGATCCATAAGCATGGGAGAGCTTTCCATCTTTTTGTGTTTTCTTCAATTACTTTCTTTAATGTCTTAAAAGTTTTCCTGAATAGAAACAGAGGAGGAGTGGATGTGGGAGGCAGAGTGGAGGTGAGAGGAGGGAACGGGAGAATAGGAGCAGGGAACTGTGTTTGGGATGTAAACTAAATAACAAAAATTTAACTAATAAAAAGAAGAAAGTTTTATTATACATTTGATTGGTTATAGTTACCCCAAGATATTTTACTTTTTAGGCTAACGTGAAAGGCGTTTCTCTGATTTCTTTCTCAGTCTATCATTTATATAGGAAGGCTACTGATTTCTCTGTGTTAATTTTTTATGTTGATACTTTGGAGAAAGTGTTTACTCATCTGTAGAGGTATTCTGGTAGGGTTTTTAGGGGCATATATATATATATATATATATATATATAATCATATCATCTACAAATAGTGAAAGTTTGATTTTTCCTTTCCAATTTGTATCCCCTTGATCTCCTTTTGTTGTCTTATTGCTCTAGATGGAAATTCAAGTACTATATTGAATAGATATGGAGAGAGTGGTCAGTGCTGTCTTGTTCCTGATTTTAGTGGAAATGCTTTGAGTCTCTTTTCTCATTTAGGTTGGTGTTGGCTGTGGGCTTGCTGTAAATCACCTTTATTATGTTGAGGTTTGTCTCTAGTTTCTCCAGGAATTTATCCTAATGAAATGTTAGATTTTGTCAGAGTTGTTTTCTGTAACTAATTAAATGATCATGTGGTTTTGTCTTTCAGTTTGTTTATGTGATAGATTACATTTATTGATTTGTGTATGTTGAACCATCTATCCGTGCTTCTCTGAAAGGATGCTAACTTACTCATGGTAGACCATCCTTTTAATGTGCTCTTGAATTTTGTTTGTAAGTATTTTATTGAGAATTCTTACATCTATGTTAATAAGGGATATTGATATATAATTTTCTTTTTTTTCTTTGAGTCATTTATGGTTTGGTGAAGGAACATTTCAGGAAATGTTCCTTCAGTTTCTATTTAGTAGAATAATTTGAGAAGTAGCAATGTTAATTCTTCTTTGAAGGCCTGGTAGAATTCTGTACTGAATCCATCTTATCCTGGGATTTATTTTTTGAAAGACTTTTATTGACTCCTTTATTTCACTAGGGGTTATAGTTGCTTGTTGGATTTTGGTTTGACTTTGATTGGTGATATCTATAAAGAAATTTATGCATTTCTTTTAGGTTTTCCAGTTTTTCAGAGTACAGTGTTTTAAAGTATGTTCTCTGTATTTCTCCAGTGTCTGTTGTAATGTCCCCCCTATCATCTATAATTTTATTAATTTGGATTTTCTCTTTCTTTAATCAATTTGACTACGTATTTGTCAAGTCTGTTGATTTTTTTTCCTCATAGAATCAACTCCTTTTATTTATTCATTGTATTATGTTTTTGTTTCTATTTCATTGATTTCAGTCCAAAGTTTGATTATTTCTGTCTACCCTTTGCAAGTATTATTTCTTACCGTTGTTCTAGACTTTTCAGATGTGTGCTAAGTTACGAATATGAGATTTCTTCAGTTTTTCTATAAAGGCACTTACTTAGTGCTATGAATTGCCTTCTTAGAACTGTCGTCATTGTGTCTTATAGGTTTTAGCATGTGATGTTTTCATGTTCATCCAATTATAAATTGTTTTATTTCTTTCTTGACTTCTATCTGTCAAGGAGGCATGGGGATTAACATGTTCACATATAAATACTAGAGGAAGTAAGAATGTTAAACACACAGGAACATCTCTTGGCGAGGGGAGATGTAAACTTGTTTTCTACCCAGAGGGCTGGGAACAGATATGGTTAATAGCCTGGTGACTGTTGTACTGTCTGTGTTGCCAAGATCACACTGAATTTTCCCCAGACCCTTACCATGAGCCTGTTTTGTTCCTCAGTACATCTACAGAACCTATCTATATGGAAGATTGTACATGCACTTTATAAAGAGTTTTGGTATAATCATGTTGTGCACATGAGATTGAGGTATTTATTACCAGGAAACTTCATCAAATTGTGTTATGCTTAAATATGCCCCAAATAAACTACTTTGGGGTTAGATCCTTGAATTTGAACCAATATTGGCTACTGAGTCATGGTGAACCAAACTACCTTCTTGTCTCCCACAGATCACTATTCTACTGGTTGTGGTGATCACAGAGACCCCCCCCCACATGTTTTGACTCAATTTTCATTGGTGGACATCCCCAAGGCCTGAGCATACTATCAGTTATAATTCCTTGGTACATTCTTTTGGTATTTCTCAGCTACAGACATTCTTAAGGTCCACAGAGTCATAGTTACCAGCTAGCCAACATCCCCTACCTTTAACTTTCTATTATATCACTTGACCCCGAAGCCTGTGAACATGGGAAGGCTCTACCTACCATTCCTCTGGACTAGGGACTAGAGGAATGCTTCTTATTCCTTATGCCAGACACATTACCCATGTCATCTCTGTGCAGTACTCTTCTATTACAGTATGTGTATGTGCATGTGAGTGGGTACAGGTACACTTATGCCAAGGTGCTCTAATAAACATCAGAGAATAATTTTAAGAAGTTGGTTCTCACCTTCCTTGTTTTGAGGCAGAGTCTTTTTTTTGCGGTTTCTTTTACTTTTTTTTTTCTTATTTTACATATGGATCCCAGTTCCCTCTCCTTCCCTTCCTTTCTCTCTCCCTCCCTCCCATGCCCACGACCACCCTCCCATCCCAACCACCCCACTGCACAGGGAGAGTGATGTCTTCCAGGAGGGGTAAACAAAATATGTCAAGTCATTTAGAGTAGGAACTAGGCCCTCCCTCCTGAGGCAGAGTCTTTATTGTTATTTCTGCCATGTTATGTACTTCAGGCTAGGTGGCCCACAATCTTGTGGGAAATTATCCTATTCTCTCATCTTGCCAGAGGAATTCTGGGATTATAGGTACAGGCCACCACATCCAGCTGTCTTACATGGGTTCTGAGCTTCAAACTCAGGTCATCTGACTCATACAATAAGAGTGTTTACCCACTAATCTGTCTTGAAAGCCCATCTTATATATTAAAGAGCCATTTCCTATTCCTTTCCCTTCAGTCTCTCTTATGTGCTAACTGCATCTACTATTGCAGTAGTGCATTTCCTCCGCCTCAAAACTGTAGAGTGACTTATGTAGAACTTACATAAAGTGTAATCAGGAAGTATTATGTGAACTATGTGAACACCTGCTGAAACATCATTACGTTTAAAAGGAAAACATAGTATACAAGTTCCCTTGATAATCTTTCTTTTCCCCTAAAAGGAATCAAGTTTTAATTTATAAAGATTATTTTATTGATGTGTATTGTGTGTATGCATGAGTTTTTGTGCATTGCATTTGTGCAGAAGAGGGCATTGGATGCCCTTCCCTGATAATGAGATTGATAATTAACTTGTATGCCAACATAGAGCCTTCATGTAGTAGCTGATGGAAACAGAAGCAGATACCCACAGCTAAACTGTGAGCTGAACTGGAATCCAGATGCAGAGAGGGAGGAGTGATAAAATGAGGACAAGACCAGGCTACAGAAACCCACAGAGACAGCTGATCTGAGCAGCTGATAGAAGGGAAACCAGCATTGGACCGACTCAGAACCCATGAACATGGGTCTCAGTTAGAAGGCCTGGGCAGTCTGAGGGACCTCTGACAGTGGAACCAGGATGTATCCCTGGTGCACAAAAGGACCTTGAGAACACATTCCCCCATGGAGGATCCCCTTGACCCATCCTAGAGGCAGGAGGGAAGGCCTAATACCTATTCCAAATGACTTGACAGGTTTTGTTGATCTCTCCTGGAAGAAATCACCCTCCCTGTGGAGTGTGTGTGTGTGTGGGAATGGGATGGGAGGGTGGTCAGGGGGCATGGAAGTGAGGGAGGGAGAGATGGAGGGAGGGAGGGAGGAAGGGAGAGGGAACTGGGATCGATATGTAAAATAAGAAACACACACACAAAAGAAGAAGGAAAAGAAGGAGAAGGAGAAGAAGAGGGGGAGGAGGAAGAGGAGGAGGGCATTGGATCCTCTATAGCTGGAGTGACAGGCAGTTGTAAGCTGCTCCATATGGATATTGGAAATTAAATCTGGGTCCTTGGCAAGAGTAGTAATCACCTTTTATTGCTGAGTCATTTTTCTAGTGCCAGCTATAATAATTTCAATTGTAAGCATTTAATCACTTTTATCTAGTTTATGATCTATGTGATAGTTTAGTTTTCCTTGTTTTGTATGTGGGGGCTGAAGTGATGGCTTACCTGTTAAGATCATGACTGCTCTTATAGAGAATCTGTGTTTGATTCCCAGCACCCATATGGTGGCTCACAACGTTCTGTAACTCTGGTTGCAGAGTATGAGACACCATTTTTGGTCCTTTGTGCGCACCAAGCACACATGTCCTGCATAGACATACATGTCAGCAGCACAGGCACACACACACACACACACACACACACACACACAGAGTTGTATCTATGTCTAGACTTGCTATAAACTTTCAAATAAAGGTATTTTGCAGCAAATCCAGACTATGTTTTGTGCAGTTCATTGTGTCCTGTGTCATTCATTTCCATTGATACATAGTATTTCAGTGTAAAACTATCTGTCCTCAGTAAGTTATTTTATTGTTGATAGAGATTTGGATTGTTTTCAGTCCAGGTCTATCAAGAACAATGCTGTAATCATATAATAATGACACTTGCTCAACTATGTGTATAGCAGCTTTACTTGTAATAGCCAGAACCTGGAAACAACCTAGATGTCCCTCACCTTAAGAATGGATAGAAAAAATGTGGTGCATTTTAACATTGGAGTACTACTCAGCAGTTAAATAATATAATGAAAATTGCAGGTAAATGTATGGAACTAGTCATCCTGAATGAGGTAATCCAGACCCAGAAAGACAAACATGGTACGCAGTCACATATTGGTGAATATTAGCTATAAAGTAAAGGATAATCAGGCTACAATCCACAGACCCAGAGAAGCTAATAACAAGGAGGACCCAAGTGGGGGAGGGAGGACACATTGACTACCCTGGGAAGGGGAAATAGGAAATAAGTCCTGGGTGGACTGGGGGGTGGGTTAGTGATGGGAACTTGAGGGATAGGGTTGGGGTGGTGGAGGGAGAGAGTACCAGAAGGGATGTGTTGATATTGGGGGGCATTTCAGGGTCAGGTATAAACCTGATGCAAGGAAACTCATGAATCTACAAGGATGACCCCAGCTACGACTCCTAGCAATAGTGGATATGTAGCCTGAACTGACCATCTCCTGTCATCGGATTGGTGACTATCCTGATAGCTCCATTAAGCAGTGCTTGAAGCATTCCACTACTTTCCTAACCCAAAGTACTAAAGTCCATATTACTCCAAGCAAAAGCATGGTCAGGTCTATCAGTGCAATGGTGCAATGTCCCAGTCTCTGGTACCAACTTTTGTCTTAGGTTTTTACTGTTGTGAAGAAGAACCACGGCCACAGCAACTTATTTTTATTTTATTTTATTTAATTTTTATAACAAAGTCCAATTAAATGAAAACAAACATTTATACACAATATTTGGGAATTTGGGCGTCGTTCTTTCCAAACTACGATTCGAAGAAGATGCAGAAATCCTGGCTGTAGTCTGTAAGGCTGCTTTGTCCAGCTGTTTTGAATGTAGGATCACCTTGTACTCTGTTTCAGGCAGTCTGGCGTGATCAAACCACATTAGTCTGGAAGGAATCCACATCTTTTCATTTTCTGTGGAAACAAAAATAGAAATCCTTTTCCCCAGTAACTTGTCCTTCAACTTAAATTTTGGAGTCAAAGCATTTTTTTTAATTTGATTTATTATTTTACATGTCGATCCCAGTTCCCTCTCCCTCCCTCCCTCCCTCCCCCCATCTCTCCCACCCTCCTTCCCTCCCTTTTACCCTCTCTGCCCTCTCACATGCACTCTAAACACCCTCCCCTCCCATCCCCCCACCCCAATTCAATTTGTAGGGGAATGCCATCCAGTTGGGGTCATGTAGATCTGACAGGTCATGTGAAGTAGGGACTAGGGCTTCTCTCCTGTCTCTAGATTGAGGCAGTTATCCCTCCATGGGGGATATGTTCGCAAAGTCCTTTTGTGCACCAGGGATACATCCTGGCTCCACTGTCTGAGGTCTCTTAGACTGCTCAGTCCTTCTGGCTGAGACCCATATTCAGGGGGGCCTGAGTCAGTCCCATGCTGGCTTCCCAGCTATCTGTCTAGTGGCCATTAGCTCCTCCTTGTTCAGGTAAGCTGTCTCTATGTGTTTCTGCCTCATGGTCTTGTCCTCCCCATCTGCTTCTGGGTTCTAGTTCGACTCAGTGTTTATGTATGGTTGTTTGCTCCTATTTTCAACAGGCATTAGTTGAGGGCTCCATGGAGAAGTTAGTTGTTGATCTCACTCTCCGGGAAGGGCTTTTATGATAGCCTTTCCACAGAAGCTGAGATTGTTAGTTGGGAGCAGTCTTGTAGTTCTCTCGACCTTTCTTTGTGTTCAATTTTATCTTCAAACCAATATTGGCTCCCTCTTTTATGTTCTCTCTCTCTGTCTCTGTCTCTCTCTCTCTCTCTTTCCTATCTCCTATTCCTAACCGGGCTCAATCTTCCTGGTCGCACATGTTTTCCTTTCCTCCCCCTCATTTTCTCCTACTTCTCTCTCCATTCGCTGCCCCCCACTTCCCCTGAGCTCTGGGGGGACTTGTCCCTTCCTGGTTCTGTGAGGGACTTTATATGAATCTCTTAGAATACACCTTGTATCCTAGTTCCTCTGGTGGTGTGAATTATAGGCTGGTGATCATTTGCTCTAGGTCTAAAATCCATATATGAGTGAGTACATACTGTGTTCCTCTTTGTGTGACTGGGTTACCTCATTCACAGCAACTTTTTTTTTTTTTTTTTGAGACAGGGTTTCTTTGTGGAGCTTTGTAGACCAGACTTTGTATAGTTTTGAACCCACAGAGATCCATCTGCCTCTGCCTCCTGAATGCTGGGATTAAAGGCATGTGTACCACCACTGTCTGGCTAGACCACAGCAATTCTTTTTTTTAAAAATTTATTTATTTATTTTTAATTTTACATGTCAATCCTAGTTCCCTCTCCCTCCCTCCCTCACTTTTACCCTCTCTGTCCCCTCACATGCTCCCTGAGCACCCTCCCCTCCCATCCCCCCACCCCAATTCCATATGAAGGGCAATGCCATCCAGGTGGGGTCATGTAGATCTGACAGGTCATGTGAAGTAGGGACTAGGGCTTCTCTCCTGTCTCTAGGTTAAGGCAGTTATCCCTACATGGGGGATGTGTCTGCAAGGTCCTTATGTGCACCAGGGATACATCCTGGCTCCACTGTCTGAGGTCCCTTGGACTGCTCAGTCCTGGATGAGAACCATATTCATGGAGGGCCTGAGTCAGTCCCGTGCTGGCTTCCCAGCTATCAGTCTGGGGGGACCCATTAGCTCCTCCTTGTTCAGGTAAGCAGTCTCTATGTGTTTCTGTAACCTGGTCTTGTCCTCTCTCTCTGCATCTGGATTCTAGTTTGACTCAGTGTTTAGGTATGGGTGTTTGCTTCTGTTTCCAACAGGTATTAGATGAGGGCTCCATGGATAAGTTAGTTGTTGATCTCACTATCCAGGAAGGGCATTTATGATAGCCTTTCCATGGAAGCTCAAATTGTTAGTTGGTGGCAGTCTTGTAGGTCTCCTGACCTTTCTTTAGGTTCAGCTTTCTCTTCAAACCAGTAATGACTCCCTCTTTTATGTTCTCTCTCTCTCTCTCTCTCTCTCTCTCTCTCTCTCTCTCTCTCTCTCTCTCTCTCTCTTCTATTCCTACCCTGACTCAATCTTCCTAGTCGCACATGCTTTCCTCTCCTCCCCTTCTCTTGCTCCTAATTCTCTCTCCATTCGCTGCCCCCTACACCCATGTGCTCTGGGGGTCTTGTCCCTTCCCCCTTCTGTGAGGGACCTTATGTGAATCTCTTAGAATACACCGTGTATCCTAGTTCCTCTGGGACCACAGCAATTCTTATAAAGAAAACATTTAGTTAGGGCTTGTTTCTGCTTTCAGATGTTCAGTCAGTCATCATCATGACAGGGAGCATGGCAACGTACCAGCAGACACGGAGCTGGAGCTGAGAATGCTACCTCTTGTAGGCATCAGGAACTGACTGTTGGCTGCTAACAGCTGATTGACTGTCAGAACGAGTGAAGCTTGAGGAAAAAAAAACCTCAAAGTCTGCCCACAGTGACACACTTTCTCCAACAATGCCCCATCTCCTAATAGTGTCACTTTGGGGGCCATTTTCTTTCAAGCTATCACAGCGAGCCTTCATCCAGTAACTGATGGAAACAGATGCAGAGAATCATAGCCAAATATTAGATGGAGCTCAGGGAATCCTGTGGAAGAGGGGGAGGAAAGATTGTAGGAGCCAGAGGTGTCAAGGGCATCACAAGAAAACTCATAGGAAATAACTAATTTGGCTCATAGGGGCTCATAGAGTCTGAACCAACAAGAGTGCCTGCATGGGACCGGCCTACAGCCTCTAGAGATTTGTGAGCTGTGTAGTTTGGTCTATTTGTGAGATTCCTAACAATGGGAGCAGGTGCTATTCCTAATATGCCTCACACTGGGTTGTTTTTCCCAGCCTCAATACAAGGGAAAGCGCTCAGTCTTACTGCAATCGATATGCCATGTTTTGTTGACACCTGTGAGAGGCCTGTCCTTTTCCGAACAGAAACAGAAGAGAGGTATATGTGGAGAGGGATAACAACTGAGGTGGGGGAAGGGTTTGGGAGGAGAGGAGGGAGGGGAAACTGCAATCAGGATGTAAAATAAGTAAATGAAAAAAAGAACAATGCTGTTATTATACATGTGTCCTGGTATATAAATAGTCAAGTTTCTTAAAAGTTTGTTTATGATCTTAGAGAAATAAACAACTTTAACTTTATGAGAAACTGATATTCTGCTTTATCAAAGGAGTTTGTTCACCTTATCCTCTGGTTTTATGAAAATAATATAATCGGATGTAAGTTTTGCAAAATTTATGGGTATATAGTAGTATTTCATTTTGGTTTTCATTTGCATTTCTCTAATAACCAATGAACCTGATCATTATTACATATCTTTATTTAGTGTACCTCCTCTCATGAACAGCCTATCCATGTCTTTTGCCCGTTTTTGAAAGTTTGCCTCCCCCCCCTTTTTTTTTAGAAAAAATAATCTGTGAAGAAAATGCCTCTGTTAATAAATGGGAAAACAACTGCACAGTCAATATAAACATGCAAAAATGGAGAGCAAATAATGGTAATTAACAAAGCCCAGAAAATTTAATTTCCATGGGATTATAATAAATGTATATACTTACTTAGGCATAATTTGCACATTTCTGGTGCCATTTATTTCCAAGAACATGTTATATCTCCTTATGTATTCTTCTCAGTATTGTTTCCACAGGCATTGTATTTATTTCTTAATAATTCCAATCCTACCTTGTGGAGCACTTTCATTGTGCTTCTAATCATGTTCAGTTAATTATAAAAGATAGGATCTCACTACATAGATCTGGGTGGCCCAGAACATGTGATGCTCCTGCTTTAGCCTCATGAATGCAAGGATTACAGATGTACATCACCACACCCCACTCCTTTCCAATTTTTATACTTTAATTTTCTTGCTCTTTCTCAGCTGTGTTGTTGAGAACTGGTTCCATGATTGCAGGACACAGAATAAAACAAAATGCAAATAAAAATCATTCACAAATTACTAATTATTCTAAGACAGTGATAGCTAAGCATTAAGACAAACTTGGCACTTTTAAGGGGACTGATGCAACTATACAAATATGTAGATGGTTTTACCACTGAGTTCTATTTGGGGTCCCCCTTCCTAATGAGTAAACACAGTATGAAAGTCTAATATAATCCTGCAGTGTGGTTGACTTACAAAAATGCTTCCTCCCTTTGTGGAATTTACAAGGCCACTGAGAAGGCAAGATATTCCAGTAAAAAGTTAAGCAGCACCATGAGACAATACCATACCAAAGGACAAATGAGTGGTAGGGATGGGTGTTGCTATGGTTTCAAGATGTAGGACTTGAGACTCTGAATGAAGGATAGAACTTAGGGAAATTAAAAGTAGAAGTAAGGGTGAGACATGATAGATACCATATTTGATGTGCCTGGCAATCTCACTTCATAGTCAAAATAGAGCATTAATATATTGAACTAAAGTACTAGTATTTCACTTTACAGACAGGGAAATGATATTAAGGAAGACCAAGAGCCTTGTTTTAATTCATGTGGCTAGTGAGCAGATTACAGACTTAATAAATGTCCCAGAAGATAATGAGAATACATCTAATTCATTTTCTTTCTATGCTAACACCCCATCAGCATAAGCAACATTTGAAGAGGGCAGGCAGTGCTTGAGAGATCAGTGGTTAAGAGTGCTTGCCATGGAAGAAGGAGGAATGGAGTTTGGATTCCAGCATTGATGTAATAAGCTGGGCATGGTCCTGTCTATATCCGTAACACCAGCACCAAGATAGGTGGAGACAGGGAGATTCTGGGTTGCCAACCTAGCCAGAAAATTCAAGCCCCTGGGTCACACACACACATGCACACACAACCCGCAACACACACACGCATGTGTATGTGCTTGCATATGTGTACACACATACACACACACACACACACATATATATATAAAATTCACATATATGTGAACAAAAAGAGGGAGGTGAGAATCACTAATCTACTTTGTGGTTATCAGCTAAGACAGGGTTGGTTGGATCCAAGGGCAAGTATAAATGACTAAAAGATATGGTAAGGTAACTTTGGATTAGATTATTACAAAATCTTCAAATTCTAAGCCACAAGTTTACATTTTCCTTTCATGAGTAAGAAAGAGGTCCTGGCAACTGAGAGTAAAAAATTTTAAAATTTTCTTTCCAAAATATATAGTACAAATAATGGGGTGATGGTAGAAAGTAAATCTTTGAGATTGTGGGTATCTCTTTACATAAAGTGCCAAGGACCATATCATCTTAGTTAATCAGCAAGTGCAGAGATAATAGTTTCTACTCCCCAAAAGCCTTTCATCTTTTACACTCTCTTAAGAAAATCTAAGTCATGATATATTTTAATGATCCCTCCCTGAAGGCCTCACCCTCACTGTTGAGTGGGTGGGGAATGGGATGGGTGGGAGGTCGGGGGGGCATGGGAGGATATGAGGGAGAGGGAACTGGGATTGATATGTAAAATAAGAAAAAATAATAAAAAAAGAAAATCTAAGTCAATTTTTTGTTTTCATGAACACTTCATTTTTCTCCTTCAAATAGCAGCTTCTGTTTTATAGATTATTCTTGTTCTATTCTTCATTTTGGCTCTATAAAATGAACATCTGGAATTTTCCTGGGCTTATATTCTTGAAATAAAATTCTATTAAAAGATTTGTTGTGGCTCAAAGGATAATGTATTGTTTTCTTTCAAGTTAGTGAAATGCTTATCATTGTCGAAGATACATTTTAGGATTTTAATCCCAATTTCATCCCTTTAACTGGCAAGTATAATCTTGTTAACACCATATTCATCAAGCATTAGAAAAAGAGAAAGAGACACACACTTTCTTGACTATGGTATTAAACTAGGTGGGCATTGCCATCTTTTTAAAAGTGAATCATTGGGAAAATTCTTAGTCCACCTAGAAATGGAAATTCCTTGGAGGTTCCATCTGCTATTAAAATGCCAGAAATGCTTGCTTCTGAAAGGGTCTGATAAGAGATTTTGCAGAGTTGCATTTGTTTCCTAGGATAGGCTAATATTTCATGAGGCAGCCTGGTTCTTTTATGTTGAGGAGCCTGGTACATACCAGGACACAGCCATGAATTCCCACCTTTCTCCCAATGGATGTAAAAAGCACATTTTAAGGTTCAACTATATTCTTGGGTAGTTCGTCAAGTCTCATTAAAAAGTGAGATATAGGGTGGTCCAGTGGCTAAAACAGTATACAACAGAAGCCTGAGTTTGATCCCAAGAACTCGTGTAAAAGTGGAAAGAGAGAATCCATTCCACAAAGTTGTCCTCTGATCTCCACACATCTGCCTTGTCATGCACATATGCTCTCCACTTCATATAGAATAAAATAAATAAAATGTAAAATTAAAGAAGGTGAGATATATAGTAGCACCCTGTCCCCTTATCTGGGGAGGATACTGTTCTAAAGCTCCTAGTGGATGGGATGCTTGAGATCATGAATGATTTTTTTTATATAGTATTGGTATATGCGATATCTTTCCTATACATATCAAAGTCAAGGAGCAGGGAGTTCTACTCTGCCTACCATGAAGCTATAGCAAGGGCAATGAATGATAGCTCTGAATCAACCTAGTAGTCCTTTCTCAGCCATTAGAAATACATTCCAAGGTCCCCATGACAAAGTCTAATTTCTACAATAGATGTTTAAGGTTAGCAACAATAATAATGAAATTGAATGTAACATGGTACAGTAATAAAAGTTCTATGAATGTGTTCTTCCCTTTTGTTTCCTTACTTCCTGGTTCAGGCAGTATACATTAGCATATATGTATATGCTGGACACAGGAATGACTTGCATTATAGGCAGGACAGTAATTTCACTACTGTCATACATTGCAAAGTAAATATCTGTGTTTTCCAATGGTCTTAGCTGACCCCCATGAAAGGGTCATTTGACTCCCAAAGGGTTTGCAAGCCATATGTTGAGAATCATTGGAATGGTATGAGGGGTTTGTCATGCTGCTCAGAATGACAATGTAAAACCTATGAATTGTTTCTCAACTTTACCATTAATATTTTTTGGACTGAAATTGACCAATTTGAGTAAATGCTTAGTCATCAATGTGTACAATTTTACTGAAAATGCATAAAGAGGTTCCTACGCACCCACCAGCACCTATAAGACTTCCAGTTTTGTTCTAGTCTTTCAATACTTTGTACTGTCAGTTATTTTTATTTTATTAACATTAGTGGGTTTCTGGTAGGTTTTACTTTATTTATCTATCTATCATATCTATCTATCTACCTTTTTTTGCCTTTGGTGACACTGGGAATGAATTCACTCTCTCACTGAACTATGGCCCTCTTGACAGGTTTTGACACAAAGGATATTTAAATCTATGTTCAGGGAATTGAGCAAACATATCCTGTTTTCTGCCAGGTACTCAAGTTTATCTAAAAGAAGGAAGCACCATTGTTTGAGAAATTCCTTTGATGAACTTCTCCAGGCAAACAAAGTCTCTGAAGCAACAGCCACAGCATCAGCATGATAAATTGCCCCATTTTGAAATTTACCAATTGCAAGCATCTAGGAATATAAAGATTTTTTTTGTAGAGTCCCATTTCTGAAATGAAAACACCAACATGTGTTATCTTGATTGTGGTGATGATAGTAAGCATGGGAAGTCCCAGAGAAAATCACCATCACTGTATGTATTATATTGACAAATACATTTCTGCATTACTTTCTCTTTTGTATACTCTTTACATATAAAGGTATGTAGGTACTGAAATACTTCATGCTTATATAATTTATTCTTTAGCTAAATATTATATTTTAATGAATTTCATTTAAAACTGTAATGGCTAGATATATCCCATAATATAGATACATTATAATGTCACAAATGTTATATTTTTAGAAGGGTTGTTCAAGTGTTAAAAATTATTGTAAACAGTGCTGTGATGACCCTCTTTGTATAAAAGTATGCATTTTCATATGGCTTGCTGGTGGGCCAAGAGAAAGGATTTCTGGATTAGGGTGGCGGCTATCTTTAAGGGCTTCATTATCAGGTAGTAGAAAGGCTATCACATTTCCACCTAGAAATTTCTGGAGTTCATTTTGTATTTTGCTTCCAATGGGTAAAATCATTTAAATGCATGGGATATTTTTGACTTTCATATTTCTAAACCACCTGAAAGAAACACTAATCAGGTATTGTCATGAAACACTCATGATAAATATAAAAAAGTCCAAAATCTTCAATATTCACAGCATTGAATTTTTTATGCCTGTTTCCCATTCATCCATCCCTTCTGTGGGGTTTCTGATTAGATTAAATATACTTCTTGGGTGTACATTTAAGAATATATTTTAAAAATCAGTTTTGAGAAGGAAATCATCAAATCCACTGTGCAGACCTAAATAGGCTAGAGAAATACTCAACACCTAGTCCGCGACTTTTCCTAATTTTACCATCCCCAGAATTAGCTTATTCAAAATATTGCCAACCAGCAGCCTATCTCTAGCTACATTGAGTGGAGCTCTGGCAGCAGCCTTCAAAGACCTTTCACTTACTGAAAAGGAAACGTGGTCATCTTGCCTTTGGTTAGACTGACCGAGGAATCTTGGCTGGTAGGCACAGGAAATATTCCCATTGTGGAAAGGACCTGAAAGACTAAAAGGAAGAAATTACTGTTGATCATGGGGATCATGAGTCAATGCCAGTTTAAGAATTTTCTCTGAAGTGGTGAATTAAAAGGAAAAAAGCAAAAAAAAAAAAAAAAAAAAAAAAAAAAAAAAAAAAAAAAAAAATGGGAAGCCTTAGGGATTTGAGAAGAGAAAGTTAATAGTCATCAGAATAATTTTCTTCGAAGTAAATAATTCATTTCTATATGAACTGCCATGAAAACAAACTTGTGAAAATGGAAATGAGTATGCATTTGAGAATGTTCTTTTCACCCCAGATACTCTTTTGGATAAAAGCAAAGTAGGTGTATTTGCTTGGAGGGGTTCAGAATCAGATATTCAAGAGACCACAGAAGAATGACTCAGATGTGCTATGTCATTATTTCTTCTTGAGATTCTAGAAGTTCTCTATGAAGGAACTATTTGTTTTTATTTAATGCTACAAATGAGTGTGTCTGGTTGAGTAGCAAACCTCGCTCGTAGTTTCTGATAGCCTTTCCTTGATGGCCTTGAGAAACTAATGTTGGCTTTTTTCTTCAAAGACCTGTCAAGATGCTAAAAGAAAAATAAGATATGCCAAATAGATATTTAAGAATCCTGGCTGCAGGCCATGTATGATGCAGTACATACTTAAAAATTTGTTTATTGAAAACATCTGATGATTGACTTTCTTAAAAATGGGGAAAAAATTCTGCTTTTATACTTGAGCAAGCTTTGCTCCATAACCTGGCAAGAGCAATTTAATACCATTTCTTAAGACTATAAAAGCCACTGCATTTATTGAATTGCTCTGACATCTATTTTTAACATATGACAAGTGCTGTTCTTGGCCAGTCCTCAGCAGTGTCCCCAGTGAATGGCCTGCCAGAGTAATTTGAGAGTAAATATTTTGAGGTGTTATCATTCCCAGAAGGTTTTCATGAACTACCTCCTTATCCATAGTGCAATTTGAAGGCCATCCGAATACTGCTGCTTTTGACTTTATAATTAGGACCCAATTATGGAGTTACAGTGGGGGTAGAACCAAAATTTGTCTTGCAAGGAAATTAGGCTGTAACATGTGTTCTCCATGTGGTTGTTGTGCTCAAAGGGGCACAGTTAAATTTTTAGTAGACTCCCGTGGCTCTGTAAAAACAAGCTTGATGATGGGCCAGGCATTGACTTTCCTGTTTCCATTTGTTATCTCATTTAATACATATCCTATACATAGATGTTACCTCATTTAATACGTACTACATAGCTGTGGTCACACCTGTTTCACACAGGAAGTAACAGATACCACAAAGAAAGTAAGAGATTCCAAGCCCACTGAGTGTTGGGGCAGGAACAGGACTTGTAGGACTCCAGAGATTGTGTTATCATCAGTGCCACTTCCACACAGTACCATCATGATTTACACTGAGATTCACTCAGTGCTCTGAATTGCTGAGAGCTCCCGTCCCACTTTTAAAGCTGGGAGTGGAGGTAGGGCTGTAAGTCACTTGGCAGACTTGTTCCTTAACATGTGTGAGGCTCCTGGGTTTGACTCTTAACAACATACATATCGAATGGCAGCACTCTAAGTGTAAAAAAATTTTTTAAAGAATAAGTAAAAACAAAAAGTGAGAATAGTCTTCTCTTACTGCTGATGTACTCTTGTTCTTGTTGATGGCAACAGCCAACTGCCTAGAGGAATCAAAGCCTAATCAGAATGTGGACGTGGACACATTATTTCCTATCTGTGTTGTTTTAAGTCATTATGTTTATGACAGTTGGTTACAAAAGTGATAGGAAATCAATACAGTTCCTTTATTGATAGTTTATTATTACAGGTCAGCAACAATGGCCTGCAAATCTAAACTGGTACCTGTTATTGTAAATAAAATTTTATTGGAACACAGGCAAGCTCATTTGTTCATATATTGTTTGACAGCTACAATGACAGAAGCAGCAGAAAATGCTGAGCCTGTTAAGCCCAAAACATCCACTGACCCATAATGGAAAGTTTGCTGGCTCTTAACATGGATTATAATTATAAATATTACACTCTGACTATGGAGGCAAAATAAAAGTAAAACCACACAGAATTTTTTTTTGAGAAAAATTATTTCTTTTCCTTAAATTTTATTATTCCCAACTTTCTCTGGTAGGAAGTATAGAAAACTGGTAACTAGAAGACCCTGATCCATTTCATGAACATCAGTATCACAGGCTAGAAGGACCAAGTTGCCTGAATGTTAAGTTAAAGGATAAAAAGCTTTATAATACAGGGCATTTATGTTCTTGCAGAACATAAGACTTTAATTTTACTTCTAATCCCCCTAAAATAAAACCCGGAATGATTTCCAGCTCTTATTTAAAAAGGCTGTTTTTCTGTTCTTTTCATAAACTCCCCTTTTGCTCTCAGCTGGGGAACTCCTGGGATTGGCAATGGGTCTAGTCCAAGAGGAAAGAGGGCCAGCACACTGCTCTGGCCTTGTCTGCTAGCCAGCTACTCCCAATTAACCACAGCTGGGCCACTTTCTTATTTGGGTCACCTCCCTTCATTTTTATTTTTAAAAATTTTCTTCTCTTTATTTGTTTTTTCCACACAATATATTTTGATCATATTCTTTCTCTTCCCCCCTTCTGAGATAGGTGATAGACATAGGTACCTTTGGAATAGTGTCTCCCAGGTGCTTGAACTTGATCAGAGAGTGACATTTCTAATCATGCTGGCTTCTTTATAAATCAAAACTAGTATTGCAGGATGATTTTCTACAAAGTGTTTTATTTTTGCTAATCCTCTGCTTAGTATCTTTGGCCATGGGGCCCAGATTTTATTTCAAATGTTTAAAAAAAATAAATTGTCTTAAAATGTTTATGCTTTTTCTTGTAGAAAATTTAAAACACATAGAAAAGTAGACAGAAGAATTGAACAAAGCCACTTTGACCCTTCACTAATTCAACACGGAGCTAATCATGGCTAATCATTTTTAATCCTCTAAATTTACCCACTGCTTCCTGTAATCTTTTAAAGTAAATTTTATTCTTTCATATGCTTGGATGTTTTGCCTGCATGTATTTCTATACACCGTGTCCATGCAGTGCCAATGGATGCCAGAAGAAGGTGTCAGGTCCTCTGGATATGGAGTTACAGATGGTTGTGAGCCTCCATGTGGGAGCTGGGAATGAACCTAGGTCCTCTGGAAGAGCAATAAGTGCTCTTAACTGAGCTATCACTCCAGTCTCTTGTCTAAAGTTTTTGAAGCAAATCCTGACCATATTGTTTCATCTGTAATTATTTCATTGTGTGACTAAAATAGATAGCCTTATTTACCTTTTCAAAACATGCAGGCTAATGGGTTAGTGATGGCTCAGTGGGTAAAGATGCTTGCCACCAAGTCTGACAACCTGAATTTGATCTCAAGGACACACATTCTGGAAGGAGAGAACCGATTCCCATAAATTATTCTCTGACATCCACATGTGTGCCATACCATGTTCATGCAATGCCCTTCCTCACATGTACACAAGATAAATAAATGTAACAAAAATTAAAAATATGCCGGGCATTGGTGGTGCAGGCCTTTAATCTCAGTACTCGGGAGGCAGAGCTAGGCAGATCTCTGTGAGTTTGAGGGCAGCCTGGTCTACAGAGCTAGTTCCAGGACAGACTCCAAAGCAATACAGAGAAACCCTGCCTCGAAAAACAAACAAACAAACAAACACAAAACAAAAAAAATCCCCCCAAAATAGAAATGCTAAGATATATAGGCCAGGAGGGGAGTTCCATGATAGAATGTGTGCTTAGCATGTTCAAGGCCTGGTATTCAATCTCTAATGGCAAAATAAATAAATACTGCTGAAAAATATGTAACTCATTGGGCAGGTGGATCTCTGTGAGTTTGAGGTCAGCCTGACCTATATAGTGAGTTCCAGGACAGTCAAGGCTACACAGTAAGACTGTCTCAGGAAAAAAAAAGGTGTAACTACACTGTCACTTCTTAAAAATAACACATCTATAATCGCATTATCAGTTTTTCAAACTAATTCATGCAAAAGTACTCAGTGCTCACAGAAATGGCATTTTGAGAGTTATGTCACCTTTGGATATTTTTGGTGGTTTGTGAATTTCATTCTCTCCCTGAGGCAAACTACAGAGAAAAATATCAAGTATGGACAGGTAATCTTACCATCTTCAATATCATCAGTCTTCTCTCAATAATTCCCCACCTCCCCAGCAAACAACAGCACATCAGAAAAGACACAGGATTGGGATGCCAAGGTATCAACAGGATCTTCTTTTAAGTTTAATTAGACATAAGGATTCCCTTTTCTCCTGGACTTGCCTCATTTTGTACAAGGAGTCTTTGTAGACTCACTCTCCATTCATACAATTCTTTAATGCTTTTCTAACACACACACACACACACACACACACACACACACACACACACACACAATCATATTCCCAATATGTGGTTGAATAGCTGCCCTTGAAGATGAATGACACAGCAGTATTTTCTTAGGCAGCGGCACAAACATAGTGTCTATCAAGTGAGAATTTTTTTTTTTAAACCATTGATGTTTCTACCATTAGAATTAACAGATTTTTATTTCCAGTGGCTTTTGGTTTTGTTTGGTTTTGTTTTTTGTTTGTTTGTTTTGTTTTTGTTTTGCAAGACAGGGTTTCTCTGTGTAGCTTTGGAGCCTGTCCTGGAGCTTACATTGTAGACCAGCATGGCCTTGAATTCACAGAGATCTACCTGCCTCTGCCCCTGAGTGCTGGGATTAAAAATGTGTGCTACTATAACCCAGCTATTTTCACTGATTTTTAAAAATAATTTTTGATTAAATTTGTTTACTTTTGGTTTTGTAATACTCTTTCTCTTTTATTTTTGAAGTTAAAGTACAAAAACACCATTTCTTCCTTCTCTTCCTTCCTTCCTTCCAATGCTTCCCTTGCTGTCTCTCAAATTTATGGTCTCTTTTTCACTAAAACGTTTCTTTCCAGTAGAAAAAGACTATGACAGGAAACCACAACTGCTGCAACTGTTTAATATACAGAGAAGAAGTGATAATGTCATGCTCCAGCATAACTGGTATATCCACAACACAATTCACATCTAAGACTCAGGGAACACAGTTGTGGGAGGGTTACAAGAGCCATAGGAATAGGAAGTCTGCTGTGAGATTGCACCTCCCAGAAATTAATTTTTCCAATTTCATATGTTACTGTATTTATATATTTCCTCTCTATCTCTTCCCCCAACCTCTCCCATGTCCCCCAACTATTTCTCAAATTTATGGCCTTTTAAAAGTTATTGTCAGCCAGGCATGGTGGTGCATGTCCTTAATCCCAGCACTTGGGAGACAGAGGCAGATGGATCTCTGTGAGTTCCAGGTCATACCGGTCTACAGAGCGAGCTTCAGGACAGCCCGGGAAGTTACACAGAAATTCTGCCTCAAAAAACAAAACAAATAATTGTCACACACATATAAATAAATAAATGAATAGCCTCTCCTAAGTTCATTTAGTATTATCGTAGGTTAGGGGCTCATCCCTGGGAGAAACTAATTCTCCCTCTTCTAGCAGCCATTAATTTCCTGTGTTCTTCATCTCATGGGGTGAGTCCTGGGAAAACCACAAAAAATGATCAGCATGGCAAAAAAATTCCCTATGGTGCAATTTTGACACTTATATCTTGGAGGTAACCAACAGCAGTTTAATAGGACTTAAGGCACACTCAATGGGAGAAAATTCATGCCTGGTATTGTAAACCTAGTCAGCTATCCATGGCTGGTGATCATGGAGCCTAGAGGAGAACATACTAGTGCAAAGTTCCTAAACCAGTAGAATTACTCACTGTATTCTAAATATTTATCCTATGCTCACAGATAAGTGTATCTCTCACCCCTCATCAACAGATGGAGACCATCATAGAGATCACAACTACTCAAAAATACAGACAGCAACTGGCTTTGGGGTGTCCAACCCCAAATAATACACTATGATACAATCCCTACATTGAAGATTCAGGGAACATCTTAGAGATGGTGAAAAGACGGTAAGAGCTAGAGGACCAGGATATCTGCTTCAAGATTCTTGCCAGAATTCTAAACTATGTGTTCAGGGACTCTGGAAATAAATGGTTTTCTTTCATATAGAAGCAACATGTATCATTCCCATTTTCTTTACTTATTTATAGATGTTTTGATTCTTTGGGGCTGCTGGAAAATGCATTGGTAAATAGGAAAACAATAAAGACCCTGCTTACATGCGTGTATGTGTGTGTGTGTGTGTGCTAGAGGTGGTGGGGTTGGGGCATTTCTATTCCACACTTCAAGCTTTGCTGTAAGCCAGTAATGCTTTTAAAATGTTTTATTAATATGTAATTTACTTTCTTAAACTATACAATCTAATGGCTTTAGTGTATTCACAGATGCTTAAAATCTCTGCAATTTTAAGACATTTTTATCGTTTCAAAAGATAGCAGGAACTCTTACTGTCATTCCAATTTCCACTCATCCCAGGCTTTTAGGTAAAGACTTTGTATTTCCTATTTAAATAGTGTCCAAGCCTAGCCCTGCATAGGCTTTTAGATTAGACAAGATTGGATGTAATTACAGTGGTATGGCCAAGGAGTATTTTGTGTTTCTATGCTATAGATCACCCATTCTGGACATTTTGTGATCATTGCCCCACTTTTTTCATGTCTCAACTTTCAGGTTTTTTTTTGGAAGTTGGGAACTTTGACATTCCATTAATAGCTACAATTCAGTCTTTGCCACCTAATATCTAAACCAGAATTTCCAAGAGAAAACCCAGAATATCAATGTATTTCTAGAGTGTGAAAAAGAAAAAAAATATGTAGATTCAATGTAAGTTGTTAATATTTTCCTTTTAGAATAATATTAATGGATTTATAGATAAACAAGAAACACGTGTAAAATACTTTCTCATTGGTTCTGCTTTCAGCTCCCCGAGACTAGGGAATATCACTCTGGATCTCCAGGAAATTCTCCATCAAGAGGGCAAATGAAACAAGGTTTTCACTCCCAAATATGTCTCTTCAAAAATCTGAAAAACAGATGAAATGCAATAGATATTAGGTAACTACATGCAAAACTGTAAGAATATAACCTTTTAGATGTAGGTGGAAACAATCATGATGCATGTGCTTTCACTTTCAATTTTATTTATCATGATTGTGGGGGTATTGAGGGGATGGAACGTATGCTACAAAGCATATATGGAGGTAAGGGACCAACTTTTGTTGAGTCAGTTATCCTTTTATACCTTTACATTGTTTCCTTTTCTGTTGCTGTGATAAGACACCATAACCAAAAAAGAACTCACAGAAGAGTTTTTTTTTTTTTTTTTGACTTGTGGTTTTAGTGGGATACAAATCCATCATGGCAGGAAGGCATAGAAGCAAGAGGTAAGCATAGCATCTAGCAAAAGCAGTTAAGAGCATATACAGTAATCCTGAATTTGGTACCCAGTACCCAAACCCAGCAATTCATAACTTCTTGTAACTCCAACTGCAGAGGATTTGACACATCTTCTGCTCTCTGAAGGTACTGACACCCATGTGCATCTCCACACATAATTAAAATTAATAAACATCTTTTATTTTGAGACAGGGTCTTACTATGTCACCCTGGCTGGCCTGAAACTCAATATATAAATTAGGCTGACCTGAAAGTCAATATGTAGATTAGGCTGGCCTAGAACTCACAGATTTCTGTTTCTGTTTACAAAGTGTGGGGATTAGAGGTGTGTGCCACCACAACAGGAAATAAAACCTTTAAACAAGGGTGTTAATATATACTTTAGGTAAAGATTATTGAGACACAATATTCCCAGTCCTCCATTTTATTGCAGTGCTTAGTTTAAGTTGTAGTCTTGGGATTTTTGTTTTGTTTTGCTTTGCATTTTTTTTCTATTGAAGAAAAGAAACTTTTTCTTGTTCCTGCGCTTCATGGTTGTTTCCTCTCTTCCACTGCTGGGGCCCAACAGAGCCAAGCCTTACATCAGAGGCGCCTGTTTGCACTAGGAAACTTCTGGTAAAATAGGACTGGCCCTATAAGTTTGTTACAAGGAGTTTGGGTTACTCAGTAAGTATTTAAAAGCTATATTTTGACTAATTGGAGGAAATCTGGTCAGTGATTAAGCTCTATTTGGGAAAGGAGTGAATGGAGGAAGGCTTCTGTTTGCCAGGGGAATAGAGGGAGTGTAAAACACAGATGCTTAATGTCACAGACGATCAGAGACTTCCTGGTACCACTGCCTATTAGCAGAGCAAATATCCCGCATAGTTAATGAAAGTGAATGGTGATTCTAATAAAAGGCCATTAACAAGAAACAGATAAAGCTTTCAATCAACATTCCCACATTGCTCAAAAATTACTGATAAGAAACCCCCACTCCTTGCCCCATGGCTGAAGTGGACAAAACCCAATAACTACCAGTTGGAGGCATCCTAACCCCTGTCCCCCTGCCACCAGATTCCAAAGAACTTCCCCACCCCTTGCTATGCAGCCAAACACACCAACCAGGAGCCCCATGCACCTAGGCATCAAGCAGTTATGTACTATAATGAACCCTTTATGATGAGGAAGCACGGCCCAGCATAGCACCAGAGTGACCTGAATGGGACAAGGAGACCTACATGCAGAACTGTGACTATCCACTCCAGATTCTAAGAAGAAAACACAGACACACCTGGTACCTTGCAGCACCAGGCAGATGGATAATAATATTAGTGTGTGAGCAGAGGTATGTGGGGGGGGGAGAGAAGAGAAAGTGGAGAGAGAGGAGAGACAGAGGAGATAGAGGAAAAAGAGAGAAAGAGGAGAGAGGGATGAGACAGAGGAGAGAGGAGAATAGAGAGGCTTCTGCCATTCAAATCACTATAGCATAAAACCTTAGGACTTCCTGCTAAACCCTCTTTACTCCCTTCCTGAGAAAGTGACCATCCATCTGGAGCCAATGTATGGAACTCTAAGGGTTTTTGGATTATAGCACTGGATTTGTTTACAAGAGCATCCCTATTGACATGCAATGAGCTGAAGAAAATTCCATCTTTATTTTCCTGAAGGAATGTTTCCATTAAGATTGCAGAAGACACTCAAGAATGGCAATACCAGACTGTCCTAGGGAAAATATGTACTGTTGTTAATTTCAGACAAAAAAAATCTTCATAGCCCCAATGCCCCAAATAGATGTCTGCTGACAATCCATTTTACCAGGAGAATAGATGCCCAGCTGAACTAAGTTTCCTGGGACTGGGGAGATGGCTCAGTGGTTAAGAGCACCTGAAGCTTTTGCAGAGGGCCTCAGTTTGGTTCCCAGCACCCACATGGTGGCTCACAAACCAACTGTACCTCCAGTTTTGGGAGCGGTCTGACACCTTCTTCTGGACTCTGAAGGCGTGAGGCATACATAAGGTGTATAGACACACACACAGGCAAATTACCTATAAAATTTTAAAACCCTGTTTCTTAACCTTGGCTATTATGCTAATAGAACTAAGGCCTCATTAACGAAATTGTGTTTCTCCTAGTCTGTACTTTCCCATGTTGCTTGTGCTTCTTCTGTGTCCTCTTTCTCTTCTGCTAGCTGCAATTCAGACCTGAAGGTGACTCAGCTTCAATGTGCAGATGGGAATCCAATGGGACCTCAGGTCTATGAATGATGACGCTGGGGACCTCACTGGCCTGACTGCTCATATCTTTATTCTTCAAGCCACAATTATTACAGGCTTTTAATGGTCATACACTAGTGTCCCAATACCATAAATATTTAAAATCTATTTTAGATGGGAGACTCTAACCTTTCTATAGTCACAAAAAGTAAGACTAGTACCAAGGTTGGGGGTTGTACATGTGTAAGAAAAAAAAAAAAAAAAAAAGGTCTCCTCTGCTCCTCTGATAATGTTTGAGAGGAGATGTGAAGGAGCTATAGGAATCTAATGCAGAAGCTTAGGGGAGAGTATTCATTCACAGGAGAAGGAATGGCAACTTTAAGGGCCCTGAAGTCGGCAGATGCCTGACATACTTGAGCACAAGCAAAAAGGTTACCGTGCTGGCACAGAATGAGAAACCCTGGAAGAGACAAAGTCTGAGAAGTGCTGAAGGGAAGAAGGCAAAGAGGTAGATGGCATATACCTTCCTGTGCCATTCTCAGGGTATTGGCTTTCTTTCTTGCAGTAATAGGGGAGGCAGGGATGGAACCTAAGGTGTTGCAAAGGCCAAGAAAGCATTCAGCCACTGAGTTGATTCCTATGAAGACACTTGCTTTTCATTGAGGTGAGAAGGGGATTGATATAGTTACTTTTCCTGATGCTATGATAAAATGCCCTGGCAAAATCAAGTTGAGGAAGAGAGGGTTTATTTTAGCTTACAGTACCACAGGGACATAGTTGATCCACCACAGTGGGGAAGACATGGCAGCAAGCAGGGTAGGTGTGGTGGCAGGAATAGGTGACTGGATAGTCATTCACACTGCATCCACACTCAAGAAGCAGAGAGTGAACACAAACTGGGACCAGACTATAAAACCTCCAGGCCCACCCTCAGTGACCGACTTACTCCAGTGAAGCTCCATGCTCTGGAGGTTCTAGAACCTGGCCCCAATGCACCACCAACCCAAAACCAAGTATTCAAACGTGAGCATATGGAAGACATTTCACATTCAAGCCACAATGGGGCTATTATGGAACTCCATCCTCTGGCCATGGCATGGCTCTATTCATCTTAGAAGAACAGCTGAGATTACCTGCAGGGGACCCTCACAAAGATGAGCCTATTAATATTCCTTTGGAGAAGGTGTGGCAGATTATCACACCCTCAACTAATATTATAGCCACTGTAGCCATTATCCCACTCCAGTTACAGTGGTCCCTGTAGGCATCATAGCAGACAGGGAAATGGACCATGGTAGAGGTGAGACTAGAAACTTGGTTCAGCCTGACTTCATAGATCTGGATCAGACTCCTAAAGAATCTGGTGTCAAGTGGTTTTTGCCAGCATTTTAAACACAGTAGACTTGGGGTAAAAGGGTTCCAGGAAACATTCATTCCAGTTCCAGGTGCAAGACAAAGCTTAACACATGACTACACACCCAGCCACATATAATTCTGTCCAGCTGCACGTAGACTCAGAAGCTGCTAACAGGCATGTCTACCTTTCTGGCACTCCAAAATGACATTGCCATCTATAAGGTTCACACTTCAGAAATTTAAATTTGAGTTATAAAAAAAAGTTCATGTTTTAGTTTAGTTTCTGATTTTGTGTTGGATATCACTCATAGCTATCCTGGAGTACATGCTGCCTCTGGCAACAAGTTAGAAACTATTGTAGTGAGATACAAAGTTAACTAAGGGTAGACTCCATATAGTCAACTCTCAGGAGGTTGTCACCTATGCTAGGATGAGATTTTTTTTCTCATAATTCATGTATTTTGAGTCATTTATACTTCTGTAACAAATCCAAATAAATGTATTGGTTCACGAAGATGGACTTAAATGAGACAATTTCTCTGATATAGCATTTGTACCCTATCGAAGGTAAAAAAAAAAAAATGCTTGTTTACATCTCTCCATAAAAAGTAATACAAAATGAGTCAGTTCAAGCCTGAACCAGCTTCTGTTTAAACAAGATCTTCTGGCTTCTGTGTTAAGGTGACCAAGAGTAGACTTGAGAGACCTGTTTCTAAAGCTAATATTTGGGAAGTGATGGGGGCTGAGTCTATGATGGCTCATTAATAGTGATGAGATTTCAGTCAGAGTTTGAAAGGAATGCCAAAAAAGCTGCTGATGCAGTGGATGTGAGCTATAAGAGAAATGGAGACTCATGGATGACACTTAAGTATGTTGATTGGATTTCATCAACCTGACACAAGCTAGAGTAATTTGAGTATAGTGAACCTCAGCTGAGAATATTTCTCCTTTAGACTGGCCTTTGGGCAAGCCTGTGGAGCATTTTCTTGATGGCTCTGGAAAGGCTGAGCCGGTGTAGGCAGTGTCATCTGCCAGCAGATGATTCTAGAACATGTAAGAAAACACAATGAGCAAGCTAGGAGCAGCAAGGCAGTAAACAGCTCTCCTCCATGGTCTCTGCTCCTTCCTGTTCCTGCCTCAAGTCCCCAACTTCCTCTCATGACACTTTACAACTATGAGCTGAAATAAGCCCTCTCCTCCCCAAGTTGCTTGTGGTCACTGTGCTTATATGCCAATTATTTAAACCAGGACGCCATGACTCAGGGCTTGTAAAGGAGGAGGAGAATTGGCGTTTCTAGTTATTGAATTGAGGAAGATCTTGTGAAAAGAAGAATTAGGACAAAGAGTAAGTGTAAGCGTGAGGTACCTCTTAGAAATCCACAGAGGTGTCAGGTAGGTATATGGGCATACATTTCTGGAGGCAAGAAGGAGTTGAATCATTACACAGATGAGAGTGAAAGCTACACATTGGATGGGATCACTGTCTTAGTTAAGGTTTCTATTGCTGTGATGAAACACCATGACCTAAAGCAACATGGGGAGGAAAGAGTTCATTTGGTTTATACTATACTTGAAGCATCACTGAAGGAAGACAGAAAGGAACTCAAACAAAGCAGGATCCTGGAGTCAGGAGTTGATTTAGAGACCATGCAGGTGTGCTATTTCTTGGCTTGTTTCTCCTGGCTTGCTCAGCCTGATTTCTTATAGCACGCAGGACTTACATCCCAGGAATGACCCCTTCCACAGTGGCAGGACTCTTCCTAAAGCTGTGACCTTCATGCTGTGTATGTTATGTTGTGGTGGCCCCTACTCATTAAATGATTTTGTTGGTACTACATAACTGTATTTTTCCTGTTGTTATGAATTGCAAATATCTAATATTCAGGATAGCTGATATGTTCCCTAAAATGGTCTCGACACATGTTGAGATCCACTGTCTACAGCCTGATCTTATGTGGGCATTTTCTTAAAGTGACTTCAGCTTGTGTCAAGTTGACATACAACTGGCTAGTACATTCATCAATGGAGGGTCGGCATATGGAGAAATGTTCTGTGGTGAGAGGTATTGGGCCCTACCACCCTTTACAGTTTGGGGAACTAAAAATATACCAGCAAAAATGATAGAGAAAAAGCTATCAACACAGAAAAATGATGAAAGTATATGGAGTCCTAGAAATTTTATGAAAAATAATTTCAATGATATTCATCACTGAGAGTCACAGAGACAGAATGGGAACATTGCTCTGAGTGTCAAAATGCTGAAATGTTATTTTCAACCTTTGTTGCCTCTATCTCCCAAGTGCTAGAATTTCAGGTGTATATTACCATGCCTGGCTGGTAAGGATTGTTTTGAGGGTAGAGGCTGTTTCTGTACTTTTATAACCCCACAGTATTATAACGATCACATAGTATGTATATATTCAGCACGAATATGGTAATTACATGTGAAACTCTTCAGCCTTATTTTTGTTTGAACACTGAGGATGAGGCAACTGACAGAAAAATCAAGTCATATCCACATGTGAAGAGTACCCAGGAGGAAATAGATCTATCAGATCTATGTGACACACATAATCTTCACTCAACTCTTGTCAGTTTTTGAGGTAAATATCCTCATCAACTCTTGAAGCCATTCAAAGATGTATCTCAAGGTTTTCTTCTCTCTTTTATTCTTTTCCATCCATTTTGGAATGCTGAGGAGGACGGTAAAGCAGGCTGCTGGAATGGTAAGTGTTTCAGACACAGTTGTACAAACAGTGCCTTGAACTCTGAAGTGACTCATTGGGAATAGTCTACTTTTAGTTTATTTACTGGGAATGTGAAAATATTCAGTCCATCATTTCTTTCTGATGAGCATTGGCAATACTCACCTATAGATATTTAAACTGACTGGTGTAAGTTTTTGGAGATGGCTTATTTTCTCTTTTGAGTCCTTTTGTATTATCTGTTTCCTTTTTTCCCCTGTTGGTGCTGGGGACTGAACATAGGGACTGGCCATGCTAAGTACTTGCTCTTCCACTGAGTCATAACTTCAGTCCTTTTGTGTTGGTGCCATGCTGTATGGTTGCTTTTATGAACTCCATAGAGTAGATACTTCCAGCTTTTCTCTCCCAGTGGTTTTATAGGGTAAAATGCCAATAATTTGTGAACTAGAGGTCATATTTTTTTATAAAAATATCATTATACATTGGTTTAACCTTTAACCTTCAGAATGATTTTTCCTCAGCTTTTCAACTAGAAAAAAATAGGAGATTTTAGAAATGCAGGCTCATATACACTAAAGGTTTTCTCAGTAGGTTGTTGTCAAAAAACAAAATGGAACAGCACACTTCCAAAAACAAAGGAAAGGAAGGAAGGAAGAAAGAAAGAAAGAAAGAAAGAAAGAAAGAAAGAAAGAGAAAAGGAAAGGAAAGCTGCTGCCATTTAGTTTGTGTGTTTTTTTTTTTTTTTTTTTTTTTTTTTGTAGTTGGGTTTGGTTGAGTCTACTGATAGACCATCAAGTAATGTAATCAGCCTTCTAACAGTTGTTTAAACAGAGTAAACAGTACAGATTATGAAATCACCTCATTTGGACAAACTGAAAAACTCAAGTAGTCTTTTCAGGAATGACAATGCTGGCTAGAGTGCCCTGTTCTTTCTGACAATATATGCTTATTTTCATGGTGTGTTATTAACATGTTTGCAATCTAGATGGGCACAGTTGTCACTCTTGAGCAACTACATTTATGAGGAAATTCAAGATGTTCTACTGACCAAAACCAAGTCAACAGTTGACAATTTGCCCACTTTCTTGGTGGCTTGCTCTTTCCATTGCTTGGCCCCCTTTGTCTTTGCTTATCTGGAGATACCAACTCAAAAAGGATAGTCACAGCCTGCACTTTTGGTGGGCTTCAGGTCTGTACTAGGTGTTCCTTATAGATAAAAAATAAAGTGTATTCAGCATATGACTATGAGTTGTTTCCTCTCAATTTGGAAATAAAGCAGGAGAAATAGCTAGGGTACCTCTTCTAATAGGTCCCAAAGAATTACATAAGTATAAGAACAGTTGTATTTTCTTTGTTTTCATATCATTACCAAGAAGGATGTGAGATCTTGCCATCGATTTGTAAGGCAGAGGTATCAGTTTGCTTTCTAACTGCCAATACTGAAAGCATAATCAGAAACAGCTTTAACCAGGGTTTACCCAAACTTCAATGTGGCTGGGCACCCTGGGCTCTTGAGAAAATAGAGATTCTGATTCCATTGATCTGGGGCAGGGTGGAATCCTGACTCTCTAATGAGTTCCCAGGCATGCAGACACAGGGAATCATTTTGCATCTTGAATGGCAGGGGCTTAACAGTAAGATCATTAATTGTTCAATGGAACAAGTCCAAAGGCCAAAAGCTCTCTGAGACGCTCACCCAGAAGTTTCATGAGATCATCACAAATTGATTGTTTTCCAGCTCTTCCATCTTGAGTTTGTTGGTATTAGTCTGTGTGCTTGTTTCCCTCGTGGTTACAAAATGCATGTAGCACATCCTATAATCGCTTCTTTAACCATCCAGAGACAGAGATGGAAAGGCCAGTTTCTCCTTCTTTCTCTTTTTGGATAAAGAAAGTATTTTCCAAGATCTTCCTTTATGTCCTATTTGCCAGAACTGGGTGTTCTTAAGTTCTTTTCCAATCCAATGACCAGCAAGAAGCATTGTTCTGATTGTCTTCTCCTATTCAGGATTCATCCTGTGGGACTGAAGGGGTATCCTGCACTTCTTTGAAACCCATAGCCATCTGAAACCTAAGCAAACACCAGGGTACTGTTGTTAGGGAGAAAGGGGATGATGGGGCTCTTTGGCAAGCAGCCCAGTGTCTATCATAGGCACTGTCCAGAGCTAGACTTCTAATTTACATGGGCAGTGAAAGAATCAAATTACCTCACAATGGCACTGTGATGAAAAAAATCTGTTTAACCTTGTGTTTAATCTTTAGCCAATGAGTAACACAATCTAAACAACATTCACTGCTATGGTGAGGGCCAATTCTAGTGAAACCAGTGAAGTAAATTATTTGTTCTTAGCATGCTTGCCCATTTGATAGCCTCGCATTAACCCATTTTCCAAGTCCAGAAATCCATTATATACACATAGCCTCTCCTATCTGCCCAGGGGCTTCTTTTCAACTGCTTGTGCTTCTCCAGGCCTACTTTCACACTCCAGATAGTGGAACAGCGAATAGTTCATCCTTAGGGCATTAATTAGTGCTAACATGGTAATGGCTTCCAATGGATCCATTTTGTACCTTTCCAAATCAATGCCCCCATTTCCATAAATGCCTTCACCATATAATCTAGTCTCGTGGGCCAGCCTTGTTCATGAGGAAGACCTAGTAGGAAGATCTACTATCCTAGTAGACCTGCAGGTGGATTAGTTGCCTTAATATTTCTAAAGAAAAGCACACAATACAAAGATTATCATCTCCAAGTCCCATCATCTTGTTTTTTCTGGTAGGGGGGGCAGTTAGAGACAGGGTTTCTCTGTGTAACAGCCCTGGCTATACTGGAACTTGCTTGTGACCAAACTGGCTTCAAACTCTCAGAGATCCACTTGCCTCTGACTCCAAGTGCTGGAATTAAACACTTGCATCACCATGTATGCCCCATCATCTTGTTTAAAAAAAAAAACAACAAACAAACAAAAAACAAAACAAAACAAAAAAACAAATAAGAAGACAACTTCCAAGTACCTAGTAAAAGATTGCAATGTGAGAGGAAAGTTAAACTTCACAGTGTATGCATTATCTTCGTACAGTGTCTACAGCAGGTTTCTACCATCATGACACTAAAAGATTCTACTGTTTTCATCTGTGTAGGTGCCTATTTGCAAATGTATCAAATTTCCACGAAAAATCAAAAATACATCATAGTCTGGAATACCCCCAACCCCTGCTGCTAAGTAAAAAGTCATTAAATGGGAAGTTTGCCTTCATTTCAATGGAAAATATCATGATAGAATATTGATAATATAATTCCTGATCCTGAAACATTTTTGTTTTGCAGAAAGATATAGAAGCATTTTCATTGTTCAATTGCTATGTGTAGCAACAATCTTAAGTAAACAGTTTAGATTCCATACTATAACGGAAGTTCGCTGAATTCACTAAAGGAAAGGTGAAGAGTTGGTGGTAGTGAGGATGCATATGAGTCAGTCTTTGGAGGACATGGATAGTTATGGGAAGCTTTCAGGTAGAGCATCAATATCAGAATCAGATATACAGATTGTTATATGGCTATTTTGGTCTTTGTGCCAAATGAGCATAAGACACCCCCCCACACACACACCGTGTGTCATAGGATGTATGGACACTCCTGGCAGTCCACAAATAGCCATCACCAAAAAGTGACTATCACAGATCTTCCATTTGGTTGAGCTCTCAAACTGAACACGGAGGAGAGTATATTCTACTTAGAATTTGAGAAATGTAATGGTTGAAAAACAAAACAAATGGTATGGTGGTATGTGTGCATGTGAACTGGTATGTGTTCATGTGAGCACTGAGGTGGAGGATCTCTTTTGTTTAGTTGGTCTAGTCCTTATATGGATGTGTTAGTCAGTTATCTCCCCAAATCCTACTGATGGGAGATGTCATTCTGTAAATATGTTTCTCTTATTGGTTAATGAATAAAGCATTGTTGGCCAATAGGAAAACAAGATAGGTGGGACTAGGAGACAAGGAGGAGAGAGGAAATGGTAGGGAAGGGATCCAAGATGGAGGATGGAGAGAGAACACAAGTTCCTCTCTCTCATAAGATAAGACCACATGGAAGTACTTAGATAAATGGAAATGGGTTAATAATTAAGACAGAGCTAGCCATTAAGAAACTAGTAACTGGCCTAGAGCTTTATATCTAATATAGTGTCTCTGTGTGTATTATTTGGGGCTGGCATGGTGGTGAGTCCAGACCAGCAGGAAAAAACTACTCATAACATCCTACAGATTTCCAATGGCTTACCATGAAAAAAAATTCTATTTCTTGCTCAGGATTGTATATGTTGGTTATGCTTTAGCTGGGCTTGTCTTTAACTAGCATAGCTTGTTAAAGACAATAATACCTATAGATACATTTCCTCATTCTTGGAATAACAGCTACAAAGGCTATGTTATTCTCACAAAGGGTGTGTGCTTGTCGGTCTTATGTCAACTTGACCCAAAAACTAAAGTTATCTGGAAGGAGGGAAACTTAATCGAGAAAATGCCTCCAAAAGATCTAACTTTAAGGCATTTTCTTAACTAGTGATTGATGAGGGTAGGCCCAGCACACGGTGGGTGATGCCATCCCCGGGCGGGTGGTCCTGGACAATCAGAAAGCAGGTTGAGCAGGCCATGAGGAACAAAGCTTAAAGTGGCACCTCTTCATAGCCTCTGCCTCAGGTTCTGCCTTCAGGATCCTGCCCTGGTTGAGTTTCTGTGTTGACTTCCTTTTAGCAATGAATTATGATGTGGAAATATAGGCTATAGAAACCCTTTCCTCCCCAGATTGCTTTTTGGACATGGTGTTTTGTCACAGAAATAGAAAACCTAACTAAGACAAAGGATAAGAAAATATAGAAAATGCAAGCCAGACATCCAGAAAATGAGGCGCCTCCACTTAGGTCAATTAGATTGACATTACATTGGCAAAAGCAAGACATGTGACCAAGGTCCCAATCAACAGGGACATAGAGGTAGACTTTACTAATCTACTAGGAGGCATTGTATAGCCTTTGGCAGAAAAAAAGGGGGATAAAAATTGGAACAGTGGCTGCTGGTGGTGATGGCGTGCACTTTTATTCCCAGTACTTGGGAGGATATCTGTGAGTTCAAAGCCAGCCTGGTCTAAAGAGTGAGTTCCAGGACTCTATATTTCTCTAAAGCTACACAGAGAAACAACCCTGATTCAGAGAGAGAGAGAGAGAGAGAGAGAGAGAGAGAGAGAGAGAGAGAGAATTGGAACAGTAATTGAAACTATGTGTTGGTGACGATATGGACTCACTATATAATCTCAGCTGACCTTGAAATTTTGATGCTCCTGAGTCCCTGGGATTATAAGAATGCACCACCATACCCAGATATAACCATATGGTTTAAAATTTAATACATTTTGAATCAATTAATGAGAGCAGAGATTTGACAGAACACCCTTTAAATCCTTTAATGTCAGCTTTGGCATGTGTATTGGGATGACCCAGTTGATCGATTGTCTAATGGACTCAGAACAGTTATGAATGTTTGAACAAAAACTGGGAGTTTTGTCATTTTTTAAGCTTCTTTCTATTTGTTTACTTAACTTTTATATTAACTCAAATGTTTTCAATCTTCTTAATTAAGCTGTGTATATCTGCCAAAGCTGATGATGCTCAGTTGGTAGTATGCTTGCCTAGCATGCACAAAGCCCTGGGTTACATCCCCAGCACCACATAGACCAGGCATGATGATACCTGCCTATCATCCCGACACTCAGGAGGAGGAGAGAGAATAAGAAGTTCAAGCTAACATAGTGAGCATGAAGAAATCTTGGATTATATGAGACTCCATCTCAAAAAGAAGTAAACAAGTAAGATGAACTATTTTAAGGTGTCACTACTGCAAAATACAAACTAAATCAAATCACCTCTTTTTAAAATGTTGTCAGAGCTTCTCTGCAGAGGCAGATGGATCTCTGTGAGTTCCAGGCCATCCTGGTCTACAGAGTGAGCTCTAGGACAGCCAAAGCTAAAGAGAAAACCTGTCTCAAAAAACAGCCAACAAACAAAAAACACAAACATACAAATATACAAACAAAAAGAGATGAGGCCCAGCACTGGACCCCTTCTAAAGCTCCCCCAATGGCTCTAATGTGTGTCTTCCCACTTTTTAACAAGGTGAGGCCCTCTGGAAGGGAATCTGTCATCAGGCAGATTAGGTCTAGTATACCTTCACGTAAAGTTATCAAATGCAACAAACTAAGGCTCCTTTAGTCTTTCTGCATCCCATAATAATTCAACTCAGTAAATCCTGTTTATTTTTCATTGTGTTTCTTGGTAAACGTTGAAGTGGCCTCAGGCAGCGACAGCTTTTTGAGGTCCTCTTCCATCTCTCTTCACTTTCTGGATGGGTACTCTGGTTTCTTTCCTCGTGTGATTGGGGTGTAGAGATGGTCTCAAGAGTATGAGGCAATTCTGGTCACAGTGTTCCCTGCTGCTCTTTTTCTAGGAAATCCACTTGTGTTCTAAGAAGATGATTACATTGACCTCTGCCAGGGAAGAAGCTTCTCTAGAACACTTCTGTAGCGACTCAGACATAGAAAACAAACAATTATGGAGTTCCCAAAGCCTCTTCTACACTTTTGATGGACAAGCTGCCTGACTAATGAGATGCATTGCATGTGAAGGCATAGTAGCATTGGGGCAATTCCTCATTCCCCCGACTTATGAAACAAGCAAATATCCTATCATGTTGTGGAAAATTGAAGGTAATTCCTTTGGGGACCGAGAGCTTTCATTTCAACACTTTTATTTATCTAAAACATCATTCCCAAGTGTGTAATATGCTGGCTGTTTTAATAGAGAAATTGGAAAAGGATTTCATTCATCATGCTTCACCTTGCACGAAGCTCACCTTTGAACAAGCTCAGATTTCCATTCCCCTCTGCCTCAGGTACAGGTGCCACCAACCACACACCCCTAGTGCTTCACATCTCCCACCTACCATAGTCAGTCCCAGAGCCCTGAAGACTTGTCCCCTGAGTATTTTTCTAAATTGTCCTTAGGGCAATTGTCTGTCATTGTCTCATACCTACAACAATTCACCAATCACAGATATTCCAGTTTGGTTTCTGTTGTGACAAAACACTGACCAAAAGCAAAACATGGAAGAAAGGATCCACCCCATCCCATAGTTCCCAGGTCACAATCAGGAAGTCAAGGCAAGAACCAAACAGAGACAATGAAACAATGCCAATCATTGGCTTGCTCCACATTGTTTTCTCAAATTGCTGTTTCTTTTAATGCAATCCAGGATCACCTGCCAGAGATGGAACCATTCACAGTGGGATGGACTGATCCATACAAATTATGAATCAAGGAACTCAAACATGGCCGGAAAATGGAGGCAGGAGCTGATGCAGAGGCCATGAGGAATGCTCCTTACTGGCTTGCTCCCATAAGCTTGCTTAGCCTGCTTTATATACATACATACATACATACATACATACATACATACATATATGGATCCCAGTTCCCAATCCCTCCCTCCCATACCCTCCCCCCACCTTCCTATCCTATTCCCCCCCACACACTCCACAGGGATGGTGATGCCTTCCAGGAGGGATCATCAAAATCTGTCACGTCATTTGAACTAGGCCCTCCCTCCTGTAGGTTAAGGGAGTATCCCTCCATGGGGAATGTGTTCCCAAAGTCCTTTCATGCACCAGGGATACATCCTGGTTCCACTGTCAGAGGTCCCTTAGACTGTCCAGCCCTTCTAACTGAGACCCACGTTCAGGGAGTCTGAGTCGGTCCAATGCTGGTTTCCCAGCTATCAGTCTGGCGGGTCTATGAGCTCCCCCTTGTTCACTTATCCTGCCTTCTTATAGCACCCAGACTACCACCCCAGGAGTAGCACCACTCACAATGGGTTGGGCCCTCCCACATCAACCACTAATTAAAAAAATGTGCTAGGGCTTGCCTACAGCCCAAGTTTATGGAGGCATTTTCCCCATTGGGGTTTCCCCCTCTCAGAAAATTCAAGCCTGTGGCAAGTTGACATAAAATTAGCTAGCACACACTTCCTTTCAAAACATGCTTGTGGTGGTTTGAAAAAGAATTGCTCATAGATTTGAATGCTTGGTCACTGGGGAGTGGTATGATTTGTAAGGATTAGGAGATATGGACTTGTTTGGGGAAGAATGTGGGGTTTGAGTTTTCAGAAGCCCAAACCAGGCTCTGAGGCTCTTCTCTCTTCTTGCTGCCTGGGTTCTGGATGTTGATTTTTCCAGCACCATGTCTCCCTTTGAGCCACCATGTTTTCCACCATGCTTCCCATGGACTAAATAAACCTTTGAAACTGTAAGCAAGCCCTGATTAATTGATAGAACAGTGACTAAGACAGTTCTCAGTCTTCCTTACCATGAAGTGGATTTCTTTTTAGAAATCCCACTATACCCTGAACATGATGGTGTCCAGATAAACAAACAGACTTCGCTCTGTCTTAATCGTGAAATAGTCCATTCAGTATCTGCTCATACTTTACAGTTTCTATTTTTACTCTCTCTAATGACACTTAACAAAGCCATTTGAAGCACACTTTTAATTGATTCTTCCCAGCTCCAGAGACCTTCTAGATAGCAGAGCTTAATTCATCTGTAGTGCCTGGAGGTTTGGAGAATGATTAGACTTATTAGGAATTACAGAGCTAATAAAAGTGAATGGTTGGGTGTGGAGGATGCTGGCACTATGGCTAACATATTTGTATTTCGACCCTTCATTTTTTTCTTTTAATATTTTATTTATTTATTCTTATTTTACATAGTGATCCCAGTTCCCTCTCTTCCTCCCTCACATGCCCCCAAACCACCCTCCCATCTCATCCCCCCGCCACTCCACAAGGAGGGTGTTGCCTTCCAGGAGGGGTCAACAAAATCTGTCTAGTCATTTGGAGTAGGGCCTATGCCCTCCCTCCTGCCTCTAGGTTAAGGGAGTGTCCCTCTACGGGGTATGTTCAGGGGGTCTGAGTCGGTCCAATGCTGGCTTCCCAGCTACCAGTCTGGGGGCCCATTAACTCCTCCTTGTTCAGGTCAGCTGTCTCTGTGGGTTTCTGTAGCTTGGTCTTACAAAGGCACCCACATTCATAAAAGAAACTCTTCTAAAACTCAAAGCTCACTTAAAACCTCACACACTCATAGTGGGAGACTTCAACACCCCACTCTCACCACTAGACAGGACCACCAGACAGAAACTTAACAAAGAAACAAAAGAACTAACAGAAGTTATGTCTCCATTGGGTTTAACGGACATCTATAGAACATTCCATCCAAACACAAAAGAATATACCTTCTTCTCAGCTCCACATGGAACCTTCTCTAAAATCAACCACATACTAGGCAACATAACAAACCTCAACAGATACAAAGAAATTGGAATAGTCCCCTGTATCTTATCTACCCATCATTTTTAAAGCCCCTTTCCTCCAATATGCATACTTTTATGATAATAATAATGCCCACGTTTTAATAAGCTGTGAGTGAAGGTTAGTGCCTTAGCCAACTCCTTGAGCTTTCTGAATTTTAACTGTGGTCCGCAGACCTGGAGCCTCATCTGGGAACTTGGTATTATTGAATATTAGGCTCCTAGATTCCTGGGTCAGAACCTCCAAAGGTGGGCTCTAAGCTCTCCAGGAGATTCAGAGGAGATTTACAGGAGATTCTAACCTAAGGACAACTGGCTTAAGAAAAAGCCTAGAGTGTTAACAGGGAATGGTGACAATTACTAGTTAGGCTTCTGACAGGATGCTTTAGTTGTCTCTTATTTCCAGTTTAGGACCTTGTGTCCTCGGGGCTTGTGGCTGGTGAGGCTGTGCTCTCAAACCCTCAAGAGCTTCTTAGATCTGTTTGGAAAAGGATCACTTAGACATACTGATCCCATAGGGAGAGAAGCCAGGAAGGGAATATAACAGTGGCTCAGTCTTAGGGTGGTGGTTGTGTGGCTAAGGAGCTAGCTTAGGGTGATTTTTGTGATTGTAGTCATGGAGGCCCCAACTTGTAAAAAGTATTGGTTAGACACTGAAAAGGAGAAAGGGGCTGCTAAGAAGACAGGTATCACTGAGATGTCAATTATAAACCTTTTGGGTGTCGCCACAGGCAGGGAAGGTAGCCACAGAGAAAAAGGAGGGGAACAAGGGATAATGGTTTTCCTCCCTTTTGGTCCAGAAGGAGCTTAGGTACTGTGTTTTGCTCTAAGCTCTGGACTGAACTTTGAAGGTTTTATTTATTTTCATGAAAATTTTAGAGTTCTTTTCCTTCTCTTCACTCCTTCCTTCCTTCCTTCTTTCCTTTCTTCCTTCTTTTATAAGATAGGGTTTTCCTGTGTAGCCCTGGCTGTCCTGAACTTACAATGTAGACCAGGCTGACCTCAAATTCACAGAGATCTGCCTGTCTCTGCCTCCAAAAATCTGGGATTAAAGGTGTGAATCACAACTGCCCTTTTTTCTTCTTGTGTTAGGTATTGAACCCAGGACGTCATTCGTGTTATTCATTTCCACATACACTTATATTCAAAACATGATGTATATCCAAAATAACATATTAAACAGACCACAAAGGTATATGACAAAATGTAACACTTCCTTCTATCTTAGATCACTAGTGCCCCCTCAGAGGCAATTGATCTTATGTATCCACCCAGAAATATTCTATGCATATACAAGGGCACATACATTCATTCCCCGCCCTTGGATGTTTAGCTGCTTCCTCTGACATATTAAGTAGCCCAGCTGAATAGTATTCTATAACGTGATGGGATGCAATTTATCTAGTTTATTGCACCTGGAGTAGGAGGGCATTCCCTTTTCCTTTTTCAGCCTTTGGTCAAAAGTGATGGGAGATATCATTCTGTATATGTTTCTCATACTGGTTAATAATAAAGCACTGTTGGCCAATAGGAAAGGAAGATAGGAGGGACTAGGAGACAAGGAGGAAATAGGAAGTAGTAAGGGGGAGTCAAGATGGAGAGTCTGGAGAGAGCTGGACGCCAGCCGCCTCCCCGGTAAGAGAAGGCCATGTGAAAATACATAGATCAGCAGAAATGGGTTAATACTTAAGACAAAGCTAGCCAATAAGAAACTAGTACCTGGCCAACAGAATTATATCTAATACAGAGTCTCAGTGTATTATTTGGGGCTGGCGTGGTGGCAGGACAAGACCGGGCGGCGGGCAGAAAAACCGTACTCGTTACACAAAAGCACATTTAAGCTGGATTCCACCTGCAGTTAAACAGGTTCTATTACATCTACTTTAATACACTGTGTGTTTTTTTACTTCCACATCACTCCAAATAACTTGGAATTTGGTGAGCAAGTTTTTCCCCAGGGAAACACTAACCCCATTTAGAGAGTATTGTTTTTTTTTTTTTTTTTTTTTTTTTTTTTTTTTTTTTTTTTTTGAGACTGTAGTGGAAACTATAAATCTGGCATAGGGAAAAGAGTACTGGCCTTTCCTGAGGATCCCCAGAATGGGTGTTCATCATTGCAAGCTCCATAGTCACATTAGTTCCTTAGGGATACCAGCTCAAAGCAGCCAGACGATTCATTTCTAGACTTGGAGGGTGCTTCTCTCTCTCCATCACTATCACTAGTCAGAGATTTAGCAGTTAGCACCGGTGTGTCCTCAAGCTTGTTAGAGTTGAAAGAGGCCTCTGAGATCATTAACAGCTGTTTTCCCAGTACTCTTTTAAGTTTTATTTTGGTTTCACTTTTTAATTTTTTTTGAGATTATACTTATATCATCTGAGGCAGGGTAACACCATATATTTTGCTTCAGCCTTCCTAGTACTGGAATTACAGATATGAACCACACCTGATTTACCAATTGCACTCTCTGCTAGAACTGAACTTTAAACCTCCAAATGTTCATTTCATTCTCTCTACTTTGTATACTTACCTGGTATACCTACGTCATATCTCTACCCATAGTAGAAAACTCTGAGAAATTGGTGGCGCATGACTTTAATCCCAGCATTTGGGAGGCAGAGGCAGGTGGATGGTTCTCTGTGATTTCGAGGCCAGCATGGTCTACAGGAGCAAGCTCCAGGACAGGCTCCAAAGCAATACAGAGAAACCCTGTCTCAAGAAAACAAAAACAAAACAAAGAAACAAACAAAAACCAAAAACCAAAACCAACCCAAACAAAACAAAAACCAACAAAACAAAACAACAACAACAAAACTCTGAGGAAATAAAGTACCAGTTGTCTACACAAAATAATTACAAACAATGATGCATTCCACAAACATCTAGATATTTTTTTCTAACTAAATAAGGTGGCATAGCAATCTCACCCCAATCCTCCAACTGCTGTGATTTCTAAATCTACTTAATAACAGATTGGTGTGGAAGATCTCTCCCCCAGCTGCTATTTGAATCCAGAACCAGGGAATCCTACCATGAAAGCTTTAACGTCTATATGGAGAGATGATGTGGCTAGGTAAGTAATTGAATGCTGGTGGTGTGTGGTTTGAATGAGAAATATCTCCCATAACCATGTGTTTAAATACTTGGTCCCAAGATGGTGATGCTATTTTAGAAGGTTGTGGAATCTTCAGGACATCGTGGAACCTTGATGGAGGAAGTAGGTCCCTAGGAGTAGGACTTAAAAGTTTTCTAGCCTGTCCCACTTTCTGTCTGCTCTCTGTTTCTTAACTACAGATACAGTCTGAAGAGCTGCTTTGCCTTTCCTGCCGTGATGGATTCTATGTTCTTGAACTGTGAACCAAAATAAACCTTTATTCTCTTTAGTTCTTTTTGTTGGGTATTTACCAATAAAAGGAACTAAAAAGGCAGGATAACATTTTCCATTTTTATTTGAGTGAACTAAAGGACTGTATCCACAGAAGGGCTTGAAGAGGGGTGGCAACCCTTCTGAGGAGGTGTGCTGTGGAGGAGAAATGTTTCCATATACAAGGAAGGGCTATGGCAGTAATGACAATTTCACATGCCACCCTGGCACAATCTTGGGATGTACAGTCCTTGCCTGAACAGCATGTAGACACAGAATGGTCTGTGACAGACATGGCCTAGCAACTAGTCCTGTCCCCAGCATTCTCCTAGTCAATTAACCATTGTGGACTATTCCCCTCATCCTCAAAATGTGTATAATTTTCTGACTTCATTCCAATGGTGAATACAAAATAAGTACCACACATTATAATGCAAAAATACTTAGTTTTTTTTCATTTTTAGTATTTTATCTCCTCAGAATTTTCAAGTGTGGATTGAGATAGGAGATAGGTATACCAGACTGATAATATTTGACAAATTTCTCCTAAAATCCAGACAATCTAAGGGTTCCTCCAAAAGCAGTAGAAAGAATAAAATAGACATTTGGGGGTTTGAAGTCTAGTTCTAGCAATGTGTGTAAATGGTAAATTACTGTTTTCTTGTGTGTAGAAGGGGTGACTGTGACATGTAAAGCCATGTCTACTCAAACATTACACATTTATGAAACTGTCAGAGCCGCTCAAAAATAGCAGTGTTTATTGTTCAATCATTCCTTTCATGTATGTATATGGTATATGCTTGTGTGTATATCTCTGTGTGTGGTAGAGATGTTGAGGCTAGAGAGTGATTTGGGGTATCTTTCTCTATTTCCCATCATTCTGCATCTTACTTTTGATACGGAGCTAATTTCTAAGCATGTTGGGGGTCACTGTTTCAGCTAGACTGGCTGGACAGACAGTCCCTGGGATGCACTTATCTCTATGACCCAACACTAAGGTTACAAGCCCATGCCTAACTTATGTGTGTGTGCTAGGGAATCTAAACTTGGGTCCTCATATTTTCACAACAAGCACTTTACACACTGAACTGTCTCCATAGCACCTATGCACAATTTCATAAAGCAACATTTTCCATAGTATTATATGAGATATTTTAAATCCTATAGGTTCCTGGGCCTTCCCTCAGAGCTGTTGCATACAGAACAGTAGCCCAGTAACCATATAATAATACATGACTGATGAGCACTTTAAATATGGTTAGTTCAAACTGAGAGGCACCACAGATATAAAATACTTAAAGAATTTTAAGATATGTCAACAGGAAAGATTTTTATGTTGAAATAGCATTGTGCATATACACAAGGCAGATATATTATGTTTTTAAAATGATAAATTTATCATGTATCATTAAAATTGACAAAGATATTTGAATAAGTCTATTAAAACATTAAAATTAAATATTTTAGTTAAATGATATATAGTAGTAGAATTCCACCCATCCCATATATTTCTCTCTCTCTTTCTTTGGTGCTGAAGGAAGAATCCAGAGTTTCATCAGTGCTAGGCAAATTCTGTACCACTGAACTACATCTCTAATCCTCTCTTTTTTCATAAAGTAGTAACTATAAAAAACAAGGTTATATATGTGGTTTGTATACAGTATCTGTTGAATAACATTAACATTTCTACAAAGGTAAAAATCCAATATGTATTTTAAAATTAACGCAATCTACAACTCTATCTCGAATTCCAGCTGATGTATATGCTCATTTCTATTTGATAAAACCTTTAAGTAGCACATAACAAAGCTTGCAATTTTCATTAATAACTCTAATCCCTTGGGCAGATGAAGAAATTATCTAGAAATCACATTGATCTGGGTAAGCTTTATTTTTCCACTTTGGTTTGAATAACGCAATCTACAACTCTATCTCGAATTCCAGCTGATGTATATGCTCATTTCTATTTGATAAAACCTTTAAGTAGCACATAACAAAGCTTGCAATTTTCATTAATAACTCTAATCCCTTGGGCAGATGAAGAAATTATCTAGAAATCACATTGATCTGGGTAAGCTTTATTTTTCCACTTTGGTTTGAAGAACTCTGCTAGTGACTTTGTGCTATTGTGGAGTTGCTGTATATAACTTTTAAAATAGAGAAAAGTCAGATGGAAGAGGTTAGAACAAGGAATGTTTTATCTTTTGTGACCTTTATGTTCCTATTGCTTCTCTGCCATAACTGATTTTCTCCAGGCCAACAGGGTAGTCTGTGTCTTTGGATGATAGCTGGTTAAAGCTAGGTGGCAGCAACAGCATAAATTGACCAAGGCAAGAAGCCAGAACAGGAATACTATGAAAACGTGTGGCATCTCTTGACTTCCTCCTCCAGATTCTGTCTATATTAGGTTGTTTTCAAGAAGGTGAATGACAAGCCAAAGATATGAGATGCTGAAGCCCCACTGGCTTTGTCGGAGAACTCCATTTCATCTGCCCTTTAAGGTAAAGTGCAACAGGATCTCTCCCCACTGGTAGCTTGAACAGTCCTTCAGTCCATTGTGACCAGCACAGGGCAAACTTGCTCCAGCTACACTGGCTTTCTGGCTTGACTTGGAGGCATATGACAGGCAGTGTTACCTCTTCTCCTCAACTGGTGAGGAGAGATGACTTTGTGCTGAGATAAAATCCAGCTCAGATGATCTCCCATACCTACTTACAGGAAAACTATTCATAAAAGATATAATAATGAAAACTTCACTTCTTCTTGATTTAATTGTCCCTAGTTTCCTGTGAATTAAAAAAAAAAAACTATGGTTAATTGAATCTACTCCCACCCCCAGCCTCAAAAAAAGACTAGAACTTGGCACTAATGGAATTCCCCATAAATGGGCTTGTACAAAATGTACTATGAACAGAAAAGATATGATCTCAGATGGAAGGTTGGAGGAAGAAGAGGTAGTAAAAGTAAAGTAGTAAATATGTAGTTGATTTAAAGCAGTGAGTATAAATACAATAATACATGGTCTTAAAAATAGAGCCATGATATCCAGTAATAGTATGAATAAGTCAGGCAGATGGTTATTAAATTTAAAGAATCAAAAGTTCTTGTATCTGCCAACAGGAAATGTCTTAATTTAGATATTGATTGGTATTTTTGATATTTTCACAGAGAGACTACTAAAGTAATAAAAGTTATAGTAGGATGGATCCTCAGAAAATGGTTGAAACACAAAGGAAAGGTATCTTTTTTCTTTTTCTTTTCATTTTCTTTTTTTGAGTCTGGAGGGCATTCCAGTAAATACTGGGAGAAAAGCTCCAAGTTTATTACACACAGTGTTTACATATCCCAATCAAAACTGTGGGAAGGCAAAGAGACTTCCTTACCAAGATACAAAGAACAAGCAAGTGTGGTTACTTTCTCAATACCCAAAACATTAAGCAACCATACCCTAAACCAAGTATCCTGTTGTCAAGGTAAGACATCCATTAGTTCAGCCACACTGCAGGCCAAACACTATGTTGTTTAACATTGAGAGTGGGTTTGGACTCTCTGACTTTAAGTCAGGATGAAGTGGAGCCATTCTGATGGGCCCTGACAACATCTACTGTAACTCTTTTCACTAAAATTATATTGTATTGTACCTTGATTGACAGTTGCTATAACTCTTTGCACTATTAATTATACTGATTTGTATTCCCTCCACTCTTTTATTGGAAAGGTATTTCTTAATCTTGTGACAATTGGGAACAGTTGAAGAGGTCTCTGGAATGGTTCTCCTTCCTCAGAAACTTGTCATTGAGCTCTTTCTCCCGCATTGATGTGTGTGTGTGTGGGGGGGGGGTATCAGTTATCATCATCTTCAAGCAGTTCTCAACAATAGTCAAATCCTTGCTTTTAGCTCTCCTTCATTAGGAATGTGTTCACTTCTTACTTCTCTGATCAACTACAACACCTTTAGTCAAATTTACTTATTTAAAATGCCAAGTATTTTACTTTTTCATTAAAACAGAACCTGACATAACATTTGATGGGAGATGTCATTCTGTATATGTTTTTCATACTGGTTAATGAATAAAGCACTGTTGGCCAATAGGAAAGGAAGATAGGAGGGTCTAGGAGACAAGGAGAAAATAGGAAGAAGGAGTAAGGAGGAGCCAAGATGGAGAGATTGGGGAGATGGGACGCTGGCCCCTTTCCCCGGTAAGAAGACCACGTGGAAATACATAGAAATGGGTTAATATTTAAGACAGAGCTAGCCGATAAGAAACAAGTACCTGGCCAACAGAATTATATCAAATACAGAGTCTCTGTGTGTTAATTGGGGCTGGCGCAGCGGCGGGACAAGAGTGGCGGCGGGTGGAAAAACCATACTTCTTACAAACATTTGTCATGTTTATTTTACAATCTTATAGTTTTATGAAACATAATTCTTTTATGTTTTCTAATCACTATTGCAACTGCTTCCTGAAAGATGTTTTTACATGCATGCATGCACGCATACACACACACACACACACACACACACACACACACACACACACATGATTTTTGAGTTTTTTGTGTGGATTGTACCAACATTGGTGAATAATAGAATTATGTTTATTTCTTTCCAGCACTTATACCCACTGTGTGACTCACTCTGCCATACTAAAACTTCCACAGTGAGATTTTTGTTTTCTTTCAAATTTTACTCTATTTTATTTTGAGGGGTTTCAAGGGCAGAAGGCAGATATGAAGGGATGGGGAGATGAATGATAATGATATTGCATAATGTGAAATCCACCAAGAATCAAGAAAAAGTTAAACTAGGAAAAAAAAACCCAAATGCTTATTAACCATTGTTTCTCTGGGTACTCACTGACTCACTGGAGTGGGCTATTCAAAGGAATTATCCAGGAGATCTTGTCTATTTCCCTTTCTGTGCATGTGGCGTAAGGTTCCATTTGTGTCTCTTATTGTCTTTCTTTTCCTGGATCTTCTGGGGTTGTGATGGTTTATGGGGTTGCTGGCAGTGAAACCAGTATTTATCCCTAGAGCATGAACTGGCTTTTTGGAGTCCACTCCCTATGGAGGGATACCTTGTTCAGCCTCCATACATGGGGGAGGGCCTTGGTCCTGCCTCAAATAATGTGACAGGCTTTGATGATTCCCCACGGGAGGCCTAGCCCTCTCTGAGTGGATGTGGGTGGGTGGGGAGAGTGGGGGAGAGTCTGGGGTAAGTAGGAGGAAGGGAGGGGGAACTGGGATTGGTATGTAAAATAAGATTGTTTTAAAAATAATAAAAATAAATATAAAACAGAAAAAAGAAGTAATTATGACTCTCATTCTCTATTTTCTTGTTCTTAAGTGTAAATGATTTCAATGTGTATGGAATTTCTTTGTGTAGTTTTTGTGGTTATTTTCCACCAAGGAAATTAACTTCCATTTAAGATGCTAAGAGATTATATAATTATTGAATAATATCCTTAACAAATGTGTTACTATATCTGTACATATTACCCTATTCATTTTTTCTCATTTAGACACTATGGAAAATTGTACTGATTGATTTCTTTTTCAAATAAATCACACCCTATTTTACTAAAGAAAGTTTTTCATGATCATTTTGTCATGTTTCTGTGTTGTTATATCATACTTAGGTTTTGTTTTTTGTTTTTTGCACTTCCATGTCTGATAAGAAGGTTTGTAGTATTTAGCAGGATCTCTCTATCAATTTTTAATATGAAGGTTCTGTTATATTTATAAATTGGCTGGAAATGCTTTATTTCTGTATTATAGAAAAGCTTTCTGTGGTTAGTATTTTTGTTTTGGTTATTTAATAGAACTCATTTATAAAACAAGGAGCAATGTATTCAACTTCAACTTAACTAGTGAGAAAAAAGCAGAATAAACCACCAAAAAGCTAAAAGGGATAAATAAAAATATATACTGGCTAAATAATTAAATAGAAACATAAAATGGGAAGGTTTGTTTAAGCTAGTTTTATTTCTTTGATAAAGATAATGAATTACACATACATAAAATAAGATTAGTGATGTGAACATGATGGCCTATCTATATAATCTCAGTATTCAGAAGGTAGAAGCAGGAATGTCACAAGTTCAAAGATAACCTGGGCTACAAAAGACCCCATCTCAAAACAAAGCAAAATGATCAGGAAGAAAAATGAATCATTTCAAAAATGTAACATAGATATTATAGGATTTTAAAAATTACTTACAGGTGATGAATTTTGAAATGTGAACAAAATAGACAACTTCCTAGAAATATGTAAACTACAAAGTCTTATTTTAAGAAGAAATTGAAAGCCTGATAGACTTATAATCACTAAATCAACTTAGCTTGGACTGGTGGTATGTACCTATAATGCCAGCCTCCAGGGATTTGAGGTAGAAAGATAGTTTGAGGCCAGTCTTTGTTACACAGTGAGGCTCTATTTCAAAAGCCAAGACACTCAAACCAACACAGGGCATAAATGACTTAAATAGAAAGAAGAATAATTTTATAATCTTTCAATAAAGTATGACTTGACCTAATTTATAATCAGGGGAATGCAAACCAAAGCTGTGGTCTATAACTTCACCTACCTTTGATTAACAATAATTAAAGTTATGATGAAATTAAATCTTGGCAAGAATGTGAAGCAGCAGGAGTGTAAGATGTGACAACTTTGAGATAAAATTTGGTATTACATAATCAAAGATGCATTCCCCTCCTGACTTAACAATCCCTTTCCTTAGCATAAATGCTAGAACTAGAAGATTTGTTGATGAATAGTCAGAATAGCAGTTTCTTCAATATTTAAAAAGAACCCAGAAAAATCCAAATGCTCATTCATCAATAAAGTAAGGGGTTTATGCATATAGTAAAAACTATATGGTAGCACAGGGGAATCTCAGGCATTTGGTATAAAATGGGGAAAAAGCAAGTATCAGAAACAATACACAATGATTTAATTCAAGCGAAGTTGAGGAACATTAAAATCTCAACAATATCTTTTCTAGAAATGTAGAAGTATGCAATAAAACTAAAAAGAAAAATATGCAGCAAACATGAAATTCAAGGTGTTAGTTACCTCTAAGACAGAAAGAAGGGCAACTGGATCTAGAAAGGTGACATGGGAGCTTGAAAGACCTTAATGATGCTCTTTTAAAGTTAATGTCATTGGGGGCTGGTGTGGTGCTGTAATCTTGCCTACTTTGGAGACTAAGGCAGGAGGATTATAAATTAAAGGCCTTCCCAGACTGCAGAGTGAGTTCAAGGATAGCCTGGGCAATATACTGATGCCCTTTCTCAAAATAAATTTAAAAAGGCTTGCCTAACTATCACGTTTTAATAAGGATCAGGATAAACAATTAAGCCGAACAAATATTTATTCAGGGAGAAATAACTCACAACATAGAAAGGTGAACACCAGCAGGTTCCTGCTTCCAAGAATTCCTCCAGAAATCCTCCTGAGGCTTGCAAGAGAGCATTCTCCTATTCCCACCTAGTTCCCCAGGTCACTTCCGCCCCTGGCTCCACCCCCAATGGGCGTGGTCAGTGCCACAGAAGGAGACCAAGTGAATATCCCACTATACCTAACATGTGAGGCTCTGGGTTCAACTGCTAATGTTACAAAACAAAAAGCCGATGGTACAACTGTGTACAATGGTATATTCCTGTAATCCCAACACTCAGGAGGCTGGGATAGAAGGATTATGGTCTTGAGATCAACATGGGAAAGATTGCATGAGCCAATATAAAAATAAATGCCTAAAACTGATAGTGGCCCTGTTAGCATTGATATTCTTTTAACAATGAAGATGATTTTAATCTAGTTAATATTTGGTAAGTTATGTTTATGGGACAAAAAGAAAAGAGATAAAACCAAAGGTTTGAATTAGAAGTCAGACATTCAGCTAATAGAGGTTACAAGAATAGAAAACAGATACTGTTCTTTCAGAGGAAATTATCAAAGACATAAAATAAGAGTACATCATCCAGGAATAAAGGAATACGGTATCTAGATGTAGTGGGTATGCCAAAGCCTATAAACATAAATGTTCAGAACACTGGGATACAGAGACCATTCCAGAACTAAAGTATTAGGAAACAGGATTGTCTGGTATGGCATTACTGAAAGCTAAGCCACAAAATGACATCATCTTCAGAATTCTGTGGAAAAGTAATGGTGATCCTGACATAGCCAAATAAATGATCAACAAAATATCATGGTAGGACAAGCATTAATTCTAGCTAGGTAAGCTCTTGTAAAGTTTGTCTTCCACAGAAAGGCTCAAGAAACTACTGCTGGGGATATATTCTGGTGAGAAGAAGGAAGATATTACCAGGAAGGTATGTGATCCAGAAACAGAAATCTAGTACAAGAGTGAGATGAAAGAGAACCCTGGGGAACAGCCCTGCTGGAGAACTAACAACAGGTTAGAGTGATGTCTCCAAGCGAGAATGGAACAGATTCAGTGTCTACTGGGTTAAACTACAAGGAGCTAGGAGTGGTAGCACACACCTATAATCCCAACACTGAGGAAGTGAAGGCAGGGTGATAGTATTGGTTGCATTTCTGTTGTTGAGATAAAACACCTTGATCAAAAGTGACTTATGTATAAAACAATCTATTCTGGCTTAAGGTTCCAGGGGACAGTCCATAATGGCAGCAGAGATGCCATCAGTGAGTGGCCAGGTCAGGAAGCTGACAGACCACAACTTCAAATGCAACCATGAAAAAGAGTGAAGTAGATGTAAAGTGAGGCAATGAACTCTCAAGACCTGCCCTCTAGTGGCCTACTTCCTCCAGCAAGGCTGTACACCTCCCCAAACATCACCAGTTGGGGACCAAATGTTCAAGCACCCAAATCTATGAGTGCAATTTTTTATTCAAATCACCACAGTGATGAAGCATTAGAAACCAACCTAGGATGCATAGTGAGACTTTGTCTACAAACAATACCAAACAAAAAACAACAACAAAACACATTCAAAGGCATTTTCATGGCTTCTTAAAGGGCTCAGAGACAAATTGGTAAGCACTGTGTTAATTTTTTAAAATTTAAAAATATTAAAAATAACATTAAAAATAAAAAAGGAATGAGTAATACTGATAAAAACCAAAGTGGTTATGAAAATGATATCAGTACTTACTATTGTGAATGATATTTTCATAGTTAATGTAAATGTTGAAACCTGATTTAAATGAAACTGTGGGAGTTGACATCGCTCAATCCTGTTCTCCTACAGAAACTATCCAATAATTAGAAAGTAGAAGTCTTAAGAAATAGCAGTAATATCATTCCATGCACAATATATTTTAAAATTACTAAAATAAACTTATAAAAATTAAAAGTAGTTCACTTTAGGGAGAAGCAGTTAACTACAGCTATTTAAGTCAAAACAAATTATGTAAGTATTTATTTATTTTTGGTTTTTAGAGACAGGGTTTCTCTGTGTAATGGCTCTGACTTGTACCAGGTCTTTTCTTTTGGGCCACCAACCAGCTCCCAAATCATGACAGAGACTTATTAGTTATGAATGTTCGGCCTAGCTTAGGCTCATTTCTGGCTAGCTCTTTTAACTTAAATTAACCTGTTTCCTCTACCCTTTGTCTCTGGACTTTTTACCTTTTCTTTACTTCTGTATAACTTACTTTCATTACTTCTCTGTCAGACTGGCTGGAGGCTGCCTGTCTTCTTTTCCGGGCATGTCCCTCATCCTCTCCTCCTTCCCTCTCTCCCTTCTTCTTTTTGAGCCTAGAGTTCTCCTATTTATTCTCTCTGCCTGCCAGCCCCACCTATTCTTTCTCTGCCTACTTATTTATTGGCCATTCAGCTTTCCATTAGACCAATCAGGTGCCCTAGGCATGCAAGGTGAAACAGATGCAACACATCTTTACATAATTAAACACACATCCATCCTTACATCATTAAACAAATGCAACATAAACAAAAGTAACACACATTTACACAACTAAAATAATATTCTGCAGTATTAACAAATGTAACACACCTTTGCCTAGTTAAAATCATATTCTACAATACTGGCTATCTTGGAACTCAGTCCGTAGACCAGGCTGGCCTTTAATTCACAGAGATCCATCTGCCTGTCTTCTGAGTGCTGGGATTAAAGGCCTGTGCCACCATGCATAGGTAAATTATTTTTAATACACTATATTTATATAAAATTAAATTACTAAATGCAATATATATTATCTTAGTAGGCGTTGCCAATGCTATGCATTGTTCATAACTCAACAAGTGTAAACTTGAAGGTATGTTCCATTGTATGTAAATTTTATTAAATAAAAATTATCCAGTAAAAAAAGGCAAGTTAATGAAATACATGCTGATGTCTGTAATTTACTCTGAAATGTCATAGTGGAAAGGGGAAAGCCCACAAGGCCTCAACCCTACACAAAGAAATACAGGCAACTAAGGAATGCTGAAAATGGGAAAAGTAGTCTTCCCCAGGGAAGAGCACAGCAACTGGTTATCCAATACCAAATGGTCAACCCTGAAAACATACACACAAGTTACATTATACAGACTGAGCAGGTTATAGTTACGAATATGTTTATATATGCATACAATGATAATTTAAAGTATGATATGAACTTGAAAGAGAGCAGAAAGGGGTATATGGGAGATTTTTGAGTGAGTAAAGGGAAGGGAAGGGAGAAATAACATAATTATAGTCAAAAATGCAAGAAAAAGATAGATTAATGAATTAACCCAAAGATAGGTAAATATGTAATCAAACAAGTACAGGAAAATGTTACTGGTGGGATCTAGAAGGTGGGTATCTCAGTATTCATTGTAAATTCTGCCAATTTTATGGTTCTTGAAAAGTTTTATAATAAAAAATTGGCACAAATAAAAATGAATACAACACTAAAAATAAGTTCAAGAGAGGATGTTCTGTCTGGCACAGCCAGCTAGGCTTCCTTTCATCTTGAAATGCTTTTGCTTTCCAGAAACATCCTGTAGCCATTTGACCCACAGATGACTGATCAAATCAAAGGAGCCAGTGATTCATGAAGAATGGGCTCTGGCTGCTATTTCTTGTTGGCATTTTACCAGGTGTGTTCAGTGCTGAATGTTGAATATTTTCTCTCACTTAACAAGATTTATCTTCTGGTTATGAATACGTTCATTGGTAAAGCTCATCTGTCTTAGCATCATTCAATAGTAATCTATTGTCTATCATCCCCAGGGCCACACCCTCAATGGTTCAATATCAGTTGTACTCTAATAAACCATTAAGGGAAAGTAGCCCTTTGGAATAATAGACTTCTATCAATCTGGGGAATTGAATCATACAATTTTCATTTCAATATTTCTTAGGGCCTGGATCCAATCTGGCTATGCTGTGGATGGAGAAATTGAGAGAGATTAAGTGCTTCATCCAGTGTGATGTAGCTATTTGATATGGTTGTTTTTTATTTCATATGGTTGTTTCTTCTTGCTCATTTTAAACTATCAAATAAGCTTATGGTATGTGAACAACATGTACTTGAATAAACATTCAGTCATTCCCCCCCAAGAGGTGTTGGATTTAAAAGAAATACTGAATTTAATAGATTACAAGATTTTCCCCCAAGACTGTTTTGAGAGTTAAGTGGGAACAGAGAAAGGGAAGTTTTGAAATGCTCCCCATGGCCAGTCCATAGCTGCTATTAAAAATACAGTGTCTAATTAAAAGTGATGATACATGTTTCTAATACTAGTACTGTGAAGGCTGAAGCAGGAGGATTACAAGTTTAAAGCTAGTCTGGTATACACAGTTAGACACTATCAGAAAGAAAGAGGGGAGGAAAGAGGAAGGGAAGAAGGAAGGGAAGGGGGAACGAGAAGGGGAGGAAAGAGAGGGAAGGGGAGGAGAGGAGACCTAAGCCAGCTTGGTGAAAACACAATCCATATTATATTGTGGATGAGTCTTCCTTGAGAAAGCAATGTTAAGAAGTCAAATTGCCAAAGTCATGTTGTGTATTTTTCAATTTCTATGAAATACCCAGGGTAGGTAAATTATGGATACAAAAAGCAAATTGGTGGTTGTGGGGATAGAGGGTAAGTAGAGAGCGATTGCATGATTGATAAAGGGTTTTATTATGGGGTAATAAAATAAATATTTTGGAAATGGTGTTAACACTTGGGTAGGCATAGTCTATTCAGGAGCTCACTACACCAGCCAAATAATTTCTCTTTTAAGTTTAGAAATTGTTTCAGACAAAATGGTGATTAAAATTACTAGGTATGCAGAAGATATAGCCCACTTGGTAGAGTACTTATGTAGCACACATGAACTCCAGTTTCTATTCAGTGATAGGGAAGTAGAAGCAGTAGGATCAGGAGGTTGAAATTATCTTTGAGCTATATAAAGAGTTCAAGGCCAGCTTGAGAGATATGAAACTCTGTACCTTGCCCCTCCCAAACAAAAAGAACTAAAACCAACAAAAAAGTTTTTTCCTTTTAAAAGTATCTCTGGAAATAAATAATTTTCTCATATTGCTAGTTGAGGTTAATAGTTGTAGCCTAAAACTCATCCAGTTGGAGTATATATTGTTCAGAGCATCTTGAATTTCTGGCCAGAATATTTCTAGCAGTAAAAATTGCTGTTTTTAGGAGAGTCATAATCTAACATAGGTGCCTACTAAGTTGTGAACTTCTGCACTCTAGCTAAGAAATATTATTGGATCCCTCTGAACATGCGGTACTAACATTTGGTTCAGTGTAATGGTCTGAGTTTTTGAAAATAGGTGAGCATATTTGGGTATTGTTACCATCAAATGTGTCTTACAGATGACTAAAAGCAAGAAGGTACAAGCTGTCAGTGTCACATGAGAGACATCAGGGACTATGGTAACTATGCTGACCCTTGTACAGAGTGTTCTGACATCTAGGTATTAATGTAGAAAATATAACAAGGCTCTCTATAACCTCAGGATGATAAAAGGATGGTGTATATGCTCCATTATACCAGACAGGGTTCACAGTCGCCGTTCTTTATGTGCCCATTAGTTCTGAATCTGGATCCAATGGTTTCTGAGGCTTGACCATACATGTGCCTGTCTTCCTTGTGGTGTATTTCAGTATACCAACAAGGTTGCACAATGATAATAATGTAACTGAACTACATACTTGAAATGGTTAAGATGACAAGTTTGCTGTTTTGTTGTTTTTTTATACCACAATAAAAAGGCATATAGTTCAAGTGGTTTTATTTTGTTTGTTTTTGGGGTTTTTTTGTTTGTTTTTGTTTTTGCTGTTGATATTGTAAAAAAAAATTATTTGGATAGCCTTGAACTCCTGATCTTCTTATTTTCCCTCTCCAAAATGTTTGAATTACAGGTGTGCACAACCACACTCTACCTTACTGTTCAGGTTTTCTTTTCTGTGCAATGGACAGGAGAATTAATCTCCCCTTTTGTCTAAAAATATTACATACTACCAACCTTTAAATCCTGGCATGGCTTACCCTCCAAATGAAATACAATCTGCTTCTACAGAGGGCAAAAAGCTCTAGAAAAAACACTCAGATCCCTCCACAGTTTTTTGTTGGGCAAGAAAAATGGAGATGTGAAGAGATTAATGGAAGAAAGACATTAAAAATAGAAGAGAACTATTGATTTGAGAGATAAGTACCAATAAATACTGGAGAGCCCTGGTCCCCAAACCTTCAATGCTGATGTGAACTAATCTATTCTCCATTGGAGTTTACTCACATTTCTGAGAAGCAGTTTATTGCTTACCTAGATACTGCTTTGGGACTTAACAAATCGTTAAAAGGGAACAGGAGGTTCTGCTCATAAATATAACATTTTTAGGGTGACAAATTCAAGAATGCTCTGTTGAAGAGCTGACCTCTGTCTTTTTTATGCAAAGTTTTAATTTTCTAAAATGTGGTCAAGCATGTCAGAAGAAACTCATGCATTTCAAGCATTTCTTATACAAAATATGAGTTAGTACATGAATAATTTTATATAAGCCAGGAATGGTGGCACTCATCTGTAATCCTAGCACTTTGGAAGTGAGACAGCAGGATCAAAGCCAGCTTGGGTTACATGGGACCCTCTCTTTAAAAATCATGTTGTATTGGCTGCATGTTAAAAATATTTTGGATATATTGGATTAACTATATTATCAAAGATATCTGGTTTTCATACTTTTAAATGTAAAGACCATTTGAATCTTCTGTCTGCCATCTTACTCCTTAAATGTGAATGTTGTAAACTGGAAATATAGGTAACATATTCCAATGATCAAAACGATATGTGCTCTTTTCTTAAGGGTATAAAATGGAAAGCCATCAAAGGAGCACTTCAACAATGAGAGTATCCTTTTCAAGACAACTTAAATCAGTTAGGTATGGTGATTCATATTTATTATCCCAGCATTTGGTAGGCTGAGGGAAGAATAGGCTGGCCTCAAACTCAAACTTCTGCTCTACATAGAAAGACCTTATCTCATGAAAACAAACTAAACAAGAAAAATGCCAACTTTTGTGAACACATTCCCATTTATATCAAATGCCCCATTAGTACGCGAGTCCACACAAATATTTTTTGGTACTGGAAGTGGTTCTGGCAGTTCTCAAGAAAATTGGCTTTGCTCTTCAAGACTTTCTTCCCAAATGGCTTTCTCTTCCATGTGGATTACTTTCACTGGAGTGAGAAGTGTAAAAGATATAAGCCATTGTACTTAGCTTGGCAAATCTTAAGGCTTTCTTGAAACTGACCATCATCAGTTATTGGATGAAAAGTGATCTCTGTCTAAAAAGAATTGCCAAGATCAAAATAAAATGATAAGTGCAGTCAGCATGTTTATGAGACTGATCTCATAAATAGGCATTGTAAGTAACATTGAACCTTGGTAAAATGGTAGCTATAATTGCTTTCTGAATGCAGAAAATAAGATTTTTGAACATTTATTTTTGGTCTAGCTTTTATACAACAGTGTCATTGTCTGTATCATAGTTGAATAAAATTAAGCTTTTGCTATCTCAGTTTCAGCTGAGGTTTGAATACAGTCAGACATCTCATGAGTAGGAGATGAATAGCCATAGGCAGAGGCTATGGAACAAGGTTCAAATTCTGTTTCTATGACTCTGGAACCCTCGACTGGAGCAAGAGCATCAGAAGAGATCAATGCAGGGAGAAAGAAGGACATTTGTGAAGATGCTTCTCTAGCAAGAGCTCTTACTATATTTCAAGGAAGGAAGGATACAAACCTTCATTTTTATCTTTGTGAGGGAAACTTCTGGAGGGCTTCATAGAAGTTGTGCAATGTGTTTCTACAGATATGCTGAGAATGATACTGTGGTGGATCGAATGCAATTGCTTCCATAGGCTCATAGGAAGTAGCATTGTTAGGAGGTGTGGCCTAGCTGGTGGAAGTGTGTCTGGGGGTGGGGGGCAGGCTTCAAGGTCTCAGATGCTCAAGAAAGACCCAGTGTCTCACTATTTCTTCAAGTTGCTTGCCAATCTACATGTAGAATTCTCAGTTTCTCTCCAGTACCATGTCTGTCTGTATGCCACAATGCACCACAATGTTGATGTAGTCAGCCCCAATTAAATGTTTCCTTTATAAGAGTTGCCATGGTTATGGTGTCTCTTCACAGCAATAGAAACACTAACTAAGGCAGAGCGATGGTGATATATGCCTTTAATCCCAGCATTGAGCAGGCAGAAGCAGCCAGATTTCTGTGAGTTCAAGGCCAGAGTGTTGTACAGACAAAGTTTCAAAATAGCCATGGCTACACAAAGAAACCCTGTCTAAATAAAAACCAACCAACCACAAACAAACAAACACCCGAACTAAGACAGATACTTAACTTTTGCCCAAGGAACATGAAGTGGAGAGCTGGGCCTTGAAAATTTAGAAAAGAAGACAAGGGCTGGCTAATTGAGCTGAGAACTGAGTATGGAATGTTCTCCTCTGTTGGATGGGCTTAAAATCCAGACGTAGTCAAGTCCAGAGATATGTGAGTGCTGCTTGGGGATCAAATGGGAAACTTGTGGCTTATCTTGGCACTTTTGTACCACCATACTCCCCCGTAGGGAAGAGAGAAGCCTTTTCAGCATTTGACGGAAAAAACCAATTTCCTTCACTTGGTGTAAATTGTTGTCTTCTCTTTAATCCAATCCTTTGAAAAAAACAAAAAAACAAAACCCTGTCTCCCTAATCATCTATGCATGACACAATCAATGTATTCAGTCAACACCTCCTTTGTTCCTTCTTATACTATCCTTTCCCCATTTCTGAAGTTCAAAGGTCCTTCTCCCCAGATGTCCTGTTATCAGTCCACCGGCAGACTCCAGTATGTGCTGCTACCTGCATGGTCCTTCCTACATTTGCCCGCCCCCACCCAGATCCTGGCTCTCGAGATCTTCTGAAATCTTTTCCTCCTTTTATTTGTGTTCATGGTCCACTCCAGTCTTGAGCCCCCAATATCTATACCCTGAATAAAATGGCCTGTGACCCTGGGAGTGGAGAAAGCTGTGTGTTATCTGGGATGAGGGCAGAGGTTGAGAAGGTGCTGCTAAACCACAGGAGACTACACCACACATGTAATTTTCCTTAGATATTTTGTGTTTCACATCTTCTTTCTGGTTCTCTTCATACATGGAGAATAACTGCATGTAATGTGGTCATTACCCATAGGGAAATGTTGTATATGTGGATGGTGAAGAAGAATTCAGCAAGCCTATGTTAGTTAACAATAGCATTGATTTCCCTAAGAAAAAAGTCTGGAGTCCTCAGCATATTGATTTCCCAGTCACATCATAGGGTAATATTCGTGTTCCTGATTGAACAGCTTCCTATTCCTATTCAGAGACCCAAGGTTCTTCTATGTTATGGCTCTGCACTTATCACTAGAGTGGTACAATGATTTTGTATTTTGATGAAGGGCAGTTATGACATATATATATGTCAGTGTGTGTGTGTGTGTGTGTGTGTGTGTGTATGAGAATGTGTATGTGTACGTACACATGTGCATGAGTACCAATGCAGTTCAAGAAGTCAGCACATTCCCTGATACATACAAATTGAGTGGTCTGTATTTCTTTTCTTTATTTTTTTTTATTTTACATGTCGATCCCAGTTCCCTCTCCCTCCCTCCCTCTTACCCTCTCTGCCCCCTCACATGCACCCTGAGCACCCTCCCCTCGCATTCCCCCATCCCAATTCCATATGTAGGGCAATGCCATCCAGGTGGGGTCATGTAAATTTGTCAAGTCATTTGAAGTAGGGACTAGAACTTCTCTCCTGTCTCTAGGTTAAGTCAGTATCCCTCCATGAGGGATGTGTCCACTAGGTCCTTTGGTGCACCAGGAATACATCCTGGCTCCACTGTCTGAGGTCCCATAGACTGCTCAGTCTTTCTGGCTGAGACCCATATTCACGGGGGCCTGAATCAGTCCCATGCTGGATTCCCAGCTTTCAGTCTGGGGGCCGTTAGCTCCTCCTTGTTCAGCTGTCTTTATGTGTTTCTGCAACTTGGTCTTGTCCTCTCCCTCTGCATTTGGAGTCTAGTATGACTCAGTGTTTAGGTATGGGTGTTTGCTTCTGTTTCCAACAGGTACTAGATGAGGGATCCATGATGGTGGGTAAGTTAGTTGTTGTTCTCAGTATCCGGGAAGGGCATTTATGGTAGCCTTTCCACAGTTGCTCAAGTATTTCTTTTCCCCCGGTAAGCCAGGATAAACTTGATCGCCTGTGTTGTAATTAGCCTATCAATGCATTTTGAAACATTAAATTCATTTTGACAATCTTTTTAAAACTCTCTCTCTCTCTCTCTCTCTCTCTCTCTCTGTGTGTGTGTGTGTGTGTGTGTGTGTGTGTGTGTGTGTGTGTGTGTGTGTGCACATATATGCCACACCTGTGATGTTTTCCTTGTGGGCTCCAAGAGAGTGTTAGGTGGCTGCTGTGAGCTACCCAATGCAACTTTCTGGAACTTTTAACTACCCCATTAAATTTTGCCCTTCCACTTCTAGCTTGCTTTATGTCAGACTCTTGGGAGGAAGGAGACCCTTGTTTTCAGTCATGGAAATTGGAAAGTTTCTAGTACCTTCTTTCTTTCCCACCACCTAAAATTCTCTTCACTTTCACTTTCTTTGTTTCCATCATATAAAAAGAATAAGGTATTCTCCAAAAAACGCCTCCTCTATCAAATCCCAGAAGGCCCAATACAAGGAAACCCTTTTAGGGGAGCAAGTTTGAGCATGGAAATAGGTAACATGACTGCAGTTTGGAAAAGGAGATCCTTGCTAGGTGGGCACATGCCAGCTCTAGCTCCAATTCTATTCTTCCTTTCCTTTCCTTTATGCCAAGAAATTAGTATAGACTCTCCTAATAAAATCGGATTAGTTTTTGAGACAGGATCATGTCTTCCAAACTGAAGTTGAATTTGCTATGCAGCCAAGGTTGATCTTTCACTTCTTTCTGATCCCATTGCTGCCTCTACCTTGAGAGTGCTGGGATTACAGGAATATTCTGCCCATGCTCAGTTTATGCATGGCTTGGGTCACACCCTTGGCAAACACTTTCTATCAACTGAGCTACATCTCCAACCTTTAATTTTAGATTCAAGATTACTTCAGAGGCAATAACATTTAGTTTTTTCACCTCATTTGAAAAGTTTATTGTACAGTTTATCAAGACGCAATCTCTTTCAGAAGGCAAAAGAGGGAGAATCAATTTTTAATTTGTTTTATGTAGTCAGTATTAACACAATCAGACCAGAACATCTAAACAAAGAAAACTATAGGCTATTATATTCCTGGTCACATGTTAATAATTATTTGTCACATGTTAATAATTATTTTTGGAGATTATAGTGCAATTACATTTCTCCTCTCACGTTCTTCCCTCTGAGCCTTCCTATGTGCCTCTTCTTGCTCTCTTTCAAGTTCACAGACTCTTTTTCCATTGTTACTGTATGCATATATGTGTATACCTATATATTCCTAACTGTAACCTGCTCTATCTGTATAATGTTACTTGTATGTGTGTTCAAGGCTGACCATTCAGAATTGGATAACCAACCAATGGGTGTGCTCTTCCCTGAGGAAGACAAGTTCTCCTGCTCTCAGCATTTAGTAAGAAACAGGGATTTGGGGGAGCATATTTTCCAGGTATGCTTAGTTATATATCATTAATTCACTCATTCATTCATGTGTTGATGGTTAACCTTATTACTGAAGTGATTTTGTTTGTTTGCATGGTTTTGGTTTTTCAAGATAGGGTTTCTCTGAGTAGCTCTGGCTATCCTGGAACTTTATGAAGCTGGTCTTGAATTCACAGAGATCCATCCATTTGCCTCTTCCCCTGGAGTTCTGGGATTAAAGATGTGCACCACCAGTGCCTGGTATTGGTGTAGTTTTAAAAGCTTCCACAATTTCTTTGGTGTTCTTATCAGTTGGAAATTGTTCACTTCTACCACCTTGAATGTGGTCTGGTCATACTTGGAAGTGTGAGGTGCAAATGATGCTCTATGACTTTTATGGCCTTGGTCTGCTTGAATATTTGTTCTCTGAATGCCTTCCTTGTGAGGCCAAGTCAATTGGCTGTGAGAAGCCTAGGTCACACGGAAAAGTGTTGGTGCTCCTGTGGATAGCCCCAATTGAACTCTGGATTATGACCAATGTCGACTACTAAACCTGTGAGCAAGTCATCATGGATGTCAAATCCAGTTAAGATTCTGATGGCTGGAGTAGCCACAGAAGATGTCTTAGTGTTGTCACCACAGGCATGATTATTTAACTGGGCTTTCCCTGCATTTCCAACCAACTCAACAGTAAGCAAAACAAATTGATGGTGTCTCTGTGTTTAGGGATAATTTGTTAATGTAGCAATGTGTAACTAGAATGGTGTGGGGGTGGAGGGAGAGGGAGAGAGGGAATGAGGGAAGGAGGGAGAGAGAGAGGAGAAAATTAAATGTGGAATTTGAAAGATGCTTAGAATGTTTTTTGTTGTTGTTGTTTAGCAAAACTAGAAGATTTCTGATCTACTGCATCAAAACCTTTTCAAAATCTTCTTCCTCAAGAGAAAGAAAATGCAGGTTCCCATGTCTCTTCCAAAAATATAGCCCTTGATTTTTCAAGTTTTAACCTATAAATGTCTCCAACTACTGGCTAGAAAATACTATTACCATTATCTCTCAGACATCATTCTTTGGGAACAAGAAGGGAATTTCTGACTTCAACAGAATAAAACAGTGTTTGAATTTTCTATGAAAACATGTTACAAGAAAAAGAAGCAAACTGGTGTTTAATTAGTAACCCATTAAAAATGCTACATTTTTAATACATCAGACATATGATGAGGCACAGTATGTGTTGTCAGTAAAGATGTTGCTCTAGTATGAAGTTTCCATAGCAGTGTGGCCTAGAAATTGTATATAACAGTTTTGAAAATAAAATAGGAGACAGCCTGGCATCTTTTGAAGTCCCATTCTCCATGTCTTACAGCTGGCTGCTGCAAATGCTCATTTTACATTTTTCAAAGTAAGTGGGACCCAAAGCAAAGGCTATTGTAAAAATACCCCACCAAAAAGAGAAAAACAAATGAAACTTAGCAATAGCAGAATTTTAATGAAAGGAAATCAATTTAATAACTTGATCTAATGCAGCTCACTTAAATGTGAGAATTTTCAAATATGGGACCTATATCCTTTTACTTAAGAAAAATTAATCTTTATGCAAACATGCACATTCAGAAATATGACTTTAACAATTAAAACTTTAGTCCTGGATCACATCCAAAATGGCAGCCAGCAGAATAATAAAAGGACCAGAAGAGATCTGCAAATGTAGAATGCATCACTGCCATAACATATAAGTGGATGGAACTAATATACTGATTTGGTAAGAGCCTTCAGAATGGAAATAAGATTCTAAGCAAGGTGTCCATTCAAATCACCTAAGATCACATTTATAATAAATATTTATCTTCTAAATATTGATGAAAAGGGACAGGTCTGACTTCTAGCAATTAGTGCTGAGAACTGAAAGCCATCTCTCAGCGTTAGTGAACCCCATACCTAGCCTGAACACCTGTTCCGGGCTGACCTAGCTGCACTGAGTGCTATAAAAAAAAACTTCAGGAGATTAAAGAATGTAGATTCATATTGGGAAAGTGACCTGTGGGCTAAAATCTGCTGACAATGATTCCAGCAAGTGTGAACAAAGACCCCAAGCACTACATTCAGACACATCCCCAAAGCAGAACTCTGAAAATTTGACATGTGCTACTTCCTGTCATTTATTTGTAACAGTCACTTTCCAGAGTTTTCCTTATTTAGAAGTAACCTGTAACCCATGAAGAAAAGGTTAAACATTTCAGGTGCCCTAGCTTAACTATCTTTGTTTTAAAAACCACTGCTTTAAAACAAACCAGCAAACAAAATAAAAAAAACAAAAGCAATATAAATCTTCCATGTAATCAATATGTACTTTGTTCCAAACATTGTACAGGAGATGAGCCCATTGTCTGTTCTCAAAGTTCATATGACAAGGTGAGAGAAAGATAACTATGTGGGGGGGCGTTAGAATGAGATTGATATGCACAATATCTTTACATTTCCAGAAACGTAATAAGTATCTTTCAACAAGCATTTATTTGATACCTTCTATACTCTATACTCCAGGCATCATGTAAGTGCTGAGGATAATGGCGAATAAGGAGCTTATATAAAAAGAAGGGAGATGCCAAATGAGCAACAGGCAGGGAAGGAGGAAAAGAGGAAGCTGCTAGGTCTGTGTGAGCAAGGCTGGGGTAGGCCAGGTCCAGCCTAGATAGACTCATTGACATACCTGCTAGCCATGTAATAAGAAAAAAATGGCCCCCAATTCAAAAATCAAAACTTGGTGTAGAAATTGAAGTTTAAAGGAGCTGTCAGGTCTATAGGACAATCAAAATCTGCTCTCCACATTCTGAAGTAGATCAGAGGGTGAGTCTCACCCCCATCTCATGTTCACGTGTCTGTTTCCTGAGTAAATGCTGTCTGCAGGGTTTAGAGATTGCCCCCCTTTTGGGGGGGTTCAAGACAGGGTTTCTTTGTGGCTTTGGAGGCTGTCCTGGAACTAGCTCTTGTAGACCAGGCTGGTCTCGAACTCACAGAGATCCCCCTGCCTCTGCCTCCCGAGTGCTAGGAGGTACTCCCAGCTGCCCATATTTTGCTATTTGAGAGTGAATTTGTAAATTAATTTTTATCTGACCTTTCCCTTTTATCATTCAAGCCCTAGAGCCCGGATTTAGGAATCTGTAGATATTGTAAAGACAAATCTGTGTCTTTTTGTTTGTTTGTTTGTTTTTAGTTTTTGAGACATGGCTTCTCTGTAGCTTTGGAGCCTGACCTGGAACAAGCTCTGTAGACCAGGGTTGTCTCGAACTTGAACAGATCTGACTATCTCTGCCTCCTGAGTGCTGGGATTAAAGGTGTGTGCCACCACCACCTGGCTTTTTTTTTTTTAAGGCCATTAATGGGTTTGTTGTGGAAATTATTTAACTTTGTTAAAATATTGTGTAGCTTAAATATAGACAATAAAATAGCCTAAATAAATGAAATATGGGTGGACTTCCTAATTTGAAAAACAAATACCTATTGATCTGGCAAGTTTTTCTTTCTTAACTTGACAGATTCTTAGAGCCATATGAAAAGGGAGAGCCTTATTTGAGAAAATAGTCCCTGTACTGTCCTGTAGGTGAGACTATGGAGCATTTTCTTTCTTTATATTAACTGAAGTATTTTTTCATAAATACATTCTCATATAGTCTCCCCTCCCCCATATTCTTCCATATCCTCCCCACCTCCCCATCCATCCAACTCCTTCTCTCTTTAAAAAGCCGGCAAATAAAGTATATATAAAAAAAGCACAAGAAACACAAGCATGCAATCTATAGAAACACAAAATTGATAACAATATGCAATAAAAATACCAGTGAGATTGATAAAATACTTAAGTCCTGAAAATCTAGATGGTAGTTTCTTGATCTGTGAAATGGGTATAATGATATTTAGCTCATGTGATGATATTTAGCTCATGTGATTCATAGCTTGTAGCAAGTACAGGGGAAATGGAAGCTATTACTGTTAGAGTTAAAGGTACCAAGCAAAGGTGTGCCACCCAGCAATAAGATTTTTTTCTATACATGTGCTCTTTATTCTCTTTGCTGTTGTCTAAGCTTTTTTATATATATAACCAAGTCCATTTAAATGAAAACAAACATTTATAGACAATATTTGGGAATTTGGGCGTCGTTCTTTCCAAACTACTTCCTGCTGGTAAGGGGCTCTGTCATGGGGGATTCTAAGAAGATGCAGAAATCCTGGCTGTAATCTGCAAGGCTGCTTTGTCCAGCTGTTTTGAATGTAGGATCACCTGGTACTCTGCTTCAGGCAGTCTGGCTTGATCAAACCACATTAGTCTGGAAGGAATCCACATCTTTTAATTTTTTCTGTGTAAACAAAAATAGAAATCCTTTTCCCCAGTAACTTGTCCTTGAACTTAAATTTTGGAGTCAAAGCATTTTTTTATTTAATTTATTATTTTACATGTCGATCCCAGTTCCCTTTCCCTTCCTCCCTTCCTTCTTCCCTCCCTCCCTCCCTTTTACCCTCTCTGCCCTCTCACATGCACCTTAACCACCCTTCCCTCCCATCCCTCCACCCCAATTCGGCAATAAGATTTAAGATCCTTTTGCACTATGTGTAGTGCTATAGATTAACTAAACCAACCTTATTTAAGGTGCAGTTTATTTGCTACTTTACAAGGTACTTAAGAGCTGGTTAATTCTCCTCCAGAAAGATAGAGCCTTACAACAGGCAGAATGATTTTTGCAGACCAAAGATGATCTGGCTTCAAACCCAAGCGTTTTTCATTTCTACATTAATTAATAATTCAAAGCAATTTCTAAATAACAAACTTCCATTTCACTAAAGACAAGAATCCACTAATGGATGCCTCTAAACTTAGCAAGCACTCCAATGCATCATTGGTGGGTTTTTGTTGTCTCCCTCATAATGCACACTGATGGGCCAGCACAGGGGACATTGGAGGGTGTTGGATACAACCAGGCAACTGTCCAGAACTGACTTCTTTTTGGGCTGTAGATCGTAATGCTGTTACCATGGACTTCCAAACCATTAATTCTCTGTGAAAAAAGTAAGAGTGATGCGTTCTGACATCAACACTTTCAAACAGCCTAATGAGATATACTAGGGCTGCCTTCCAGGATTGATGAGCTCAGCTGCTGATGGGAGTAGCCGAAGAAAATGTTCAGCACAGCTGAGATAACCCAACAGTTCTTTCCTGAGCTCCTCACAAACCCTGAGCCAGGAGTTCATTTAGAGTTTATTTTACTCTTGAAAATTTGGACTGAGGAATATGTCGAACTCTCTCAAAGCACAAGGCTCCATCCCCACACCCCAGTGCCTGACCTCATCAGGTGTTGTTTCAACTTGTCTAGGGAAGTGTGTGTTTTCATTCACGATTAGATGGATAGTTAGCCAGAATGCTAGCTAATGTGTTTTCTGCTGCTTAGGAGAGGCAGGCAAGCAAAGAATAATACATACTCAAAACAGGCATGCCATTGGGAACTGGAAAAAAGCCCAAGTGAGATTTTCAATTTTAAGATCAGAAACAGCAGAAAGCAAAACTCCAAATCCTTCCTCCCAGATCTTCCAGGGGCCTTCAGAGCACAGGAGCAAATTATGTTGAGAGGGGGGTGGTTTGAAATTTTGCTGGGTATGTATGCAGACAAAAGGAAGCTGCCTCACTCCCTGGGATGGCCATTGGCAAGATGGTGCACATTTACCTTATTTCTGACTATTGTAGATTTTTTTTGTAGTTGGAATTGGTTACATAATTGGCAGGACTAAACATACATGGATCTTCACTTTCCAGATTGCTATTACCAGCCACTACACCATCATTCAGGATCCTAACACAGGTGTGGAGTTCAAGCCCTTTCTCATAACCCATTGCCTCAACCCACATGTAGATGATCAACCCTCATGGAACTGAAATTTCTGTACCTGGCATAGGGCAGGCTAGAGGGCCATGCCTACTAAGTTGTCTGCAGAACCCACCATTGTGCTGCGAGCCTCAAATAGGAACACTAGTAGCTATGTCCCATAAAAGACTCTGGGAGGCACAGGCCCTGCCTTGCCCCCCACCCTCGATTGAGAACCACTGATGTAGAACATTTAGATCCTAATTGACCCTTTCCACAGGACTTTGAAATGAGGATCTTTGGGTTTTGACTGCACTGGTATATAGAAAACACTGACAGTACAAAGTCCCCAGCCATTGATTTCCAGTACTCAGAAAAAGGGAAAATGCTAGGAACTGGGTAGTTACTGCCTTTTACTTCTGTCTCTCCATCTGACTATATCCAGAAAACTCTGCGACAAATTCAGTCTCAGTGGGTAGGACCTGTGGGTCATGACCCGAGAGGGGTTAAATAAGACTGTCAGAAATCAGATATATGCATTACAATTCATAACAGTAGCAAAATTACAGTTATGAAGTAACAACAAAAACAATTTTATGGTTGGGGGGTCAGCAAAATATGAGGAACTATATTAAAGGGTCACAGCATTAGGAAGGATGAGAAACACTGCTGTAGGGCATTTTCTTAATTAGTGACTGATGTGGGAGAGTCCTGCCACTATGGAAGGGGTCATTCCTGGGCTGTAAGTCCTGGGTGCTATAAGAAATCAGGCTGAGCAAGCCAGGAGACACAAGCCAAGAAATAGCACACCTGCATGGTCTCTAAATCAACTCCTGACTCCAGGATCCTGCTTTGTTTGAGTTCCTTTCTGTCTTCCTTCAGTGATGCTTCAAGTATAGTATAAACCAAATGAACTCTTTCCTCCCCATGTTGCTTTAGGTCATGGTGTTTCATCACAGCAATAGAAACCTTAACTAAGACAGTGATCCCATCCAATGTGTAGCTTTCACTCTCATCTGCGTAATGATTCAACTCCTTCTTGCCTCCAGAAATGTATGCCCATCTACCTACCTGACACCTCTGTGGATTTCTAAGAGGTACCTCACGCTTACACTTACTCTTTGTCCTAATTCTTCTTTTCACAAGATCTTCCTCAATTCAATAACTAGAAACGCCAATTCTCCTCCTCCTTTACAAGCCCTGAGTCATGGCGTCCTGGTTTAAATAATTGGCATATAAGCACAGTGACCACAAGCAACTTGGGGAGGAGAGGGCTTATTTCAGCTCATAGTTGTAAAGTGTCATGAGAGGAAGTTGGGGACTCGAGGCAGGAACAGGAGCAGAGACCATGGAGGAGAGCTGTTTACTGCCTTGCTACTCCTAGCTTGCTCATTGTGTTTTCTTACACGAACTAGAATCATCTGCTGGCAGATGACACTGCCTACACGGGCTCAGCCTTTCCAGAGCAATCAAGAAAATGCTCCACAGGCTTGCCCAAAGGCCAGTCTAAAGGAGACATTCTCAGCTGAGGTTCACTATATTCAATTTACTCTAGTTTGTGTCAAGTTGATGAAATCCAATCAACATACTTAAGTGTCATCTATGATTCTGCATTTCTCTTTTTTTGACTTAGTAAGCAGTTTTATTAAAACTTATAGCATTGAAAGCAGGTTCCATAAGACACTTGTGTAAAGTAGTATGTTCTACTGCACTATCCTGATGAGGCCTGCCTTTGAGTCTTCCCATAGGGAGTGCAAGTGTGTTCCCTCTCTGTCCTGAGTCGTGGCAATTCCCCAGGAAGTATTCAGTCTCTTGCTGTTGTTTAACCATTTCTATTTTTCCTACAGCTGATAATCATCAGGTGGTGCCCACACTCTTTGGAAAGCCTCTATTTCTTCTTGGTGTACTCATCCAGCCATTTAGGTATTTTACGTGGCTGAGGAAGCTCTTCCACTAAATTCTTAAGAATATCTTCAGGAATATCCTCATCTGGAAAAAAGATGCAACCTTTGCACCATTGTTCTCCTATGCAGGTTTTTGGGCAGCATGCCATAAGTAGCTAATTTCACAATCGCCACTGGGTCCTTCAGGTGAACTTGTGCAGCTGTTACTTGTCGAAACCCACCAGGGTAGCCAGTTTGTGAGGAGTACACTTTCTGCTCCCATTTGTTTCCAGAAAATGCAATGTGTCTTGTGACAACATGATCTCCACAGCCACTCAGCTGATGATACACTGGTATATGTAGTCCTTGAAACTTCTTTGATGCTATAGTGTCAAGTTTGCCAGGGGGCTGCATCTTGCCATCTAAGAGATACCACATTCGGGCAAAAGAGGCCCATTGCTGGGGTGCCCAGGAGAAGCTGGACATCTCTCCATTTCTCTTATCTCACATCTACTGCATCAGCAGCTTTTATTGGCATTTCTTTCAAACTCTGACTGAAATCTCATCACCATTAATGAGCCATCATAGACTCAGCCCCCATCACTTCACAGATATTAGCTTTAGAAACAGGTCTTTCAAGTCTACTCTTGGTCACCTTAACACAGAAACCAGAAGATCTTGTTTAAACAGAAGCTGATAATAACCCTTCCCTGGCTCAGGCTTGAACTGACTCATTTTGCATTACTTTTTATGAAGAGGTGTAAACAAGCATTTGTTTTCTTACCTTCGATAGGGTACAAATGCTATATCAAAGAAATTATCCCATTTTGGTGAACCAATACATTTATTTGGATTTCTTACAGAAGCATGGATGACTCAAAACACATGGATTGTGAGAAAAAAAATCACCTAGTCTAGGTGACAACCTCCTGAGAGTTGACTATATGGAGTCTACCCTTAGTTAACTTTGTATCTCACAATAATAGTTTCTAAGTTGTTGCCAGAAGCAGCATGTACTCCAGGATAGCTATAAGTAAAATCCAACACATAATCAGAAACTAACCTAAAACATGGATTTTTTTATAAGTCAAATTTAAATTTCTGAAGTGTGAACCTTATAGATGGCAATGTCATGTAGAAGTACCAGAAAGTTTGACATGCCTGTTAGGACCTTCTGAGTCTACGTGCAGCTGGACAGGATTATATATGGCTGGGTGTTGGGGTCATTAAGGTTATTGCCCCCACTGATCATAAGGGAAACAAGGGATGTTAATCACACAGGGGTGTCTGTCTCCTCAAAGGAAGAAATATCTGGTTTCTGTCCAGAAGGCAGGTAAGGAGTAAGGTTTTTCTGCCCACCGCTGGTCTTGTCCTGACGCCACACCAGCCCCAATTAACACACAGAGACTCTGTATTTGATATAATGCTGTTGGCCAGTTACTTGTTTCTTATCGGCTAGCTCTGTCTTAATTATTAACCCATTTCTATGTATTTCCACGTGGTCTTATCTTACCGGGGAGAGGCTGCTGGCGGTTCTGCTCTCTCCATACTCTCCATCTTCACTCCTCCTTCCTCGAATCCTCTTTGTCTCCTACAACAGTGCTTTATTCATTAACCAGTATGAAAAATATATTTACAGAATTACATCTCCCATCATCTCCTCTTTTCTGTCTAAATAAAAAGAAGGATTTTAACATTAATATAGCAAAATATATCATATAAGTTATCTAGTAAGAATCACAATTAACGATATTTAGTTCAATAACATTTAGCAAGCTTTAAAGAAAATATTCCATCATCTATCCTATATTTGTGAGTCTGAAGTCCTATATGTAACTTATCTTTAATCCTAACTAAGGAAAACTATAACGATAACTATCTGTCTTCAACTCCCTCAAAGACCACAGAAGGATAATATATAAACTCTAGAAATGACAAAGACTTCTTGCCTACTCAGTCACCTGAAGTTCTTCTGTAATGTTCCATCTTCAGCCCAATGGCCATAGTGTATCTGGCAGACTCTTCAGCAAAGCAGGAAACTTTAAACTGTCTTCTTGTATTGGCAGTTTGTCAGTCACTTTTCTTTGTGTCCTGCAGACTGTCTGGCAGACTCTTCCATGAAGCAGGAACTCTGTAGCAATATCCATCTTGAATCAGCAGTCACTTTTCTGTGGGTCCTGCATGTCCAGTTTATACAGCATAAAGTCAAACAGTTCAGACAAGAGAAGTATCTTATCCAAATGGCTAGTCTTGCCATATTGGAAGTAACTTCATAATGCATTTCTTTGATGTCCACCTTCCATCTTCCTTTCTGGTGCAGGTGGTGTTGCCAGGAACATTTATGTCTCACTGTCAAGAAAAACCCTAAACCATTTTAAATGCCATATTCTGTAGGTCTTTGAAAGGTTTGAAGAATGCCTATATATCTCAAATACATCTCTGCATATCTAGAAAACCTAACTCATCTAACTATAAGTTTTGACTATTATAGGTAAAACCTAACTTAAGTTTTGACTATTATAGGTAACTATCTATAATCTGTACTAAATTGTACATTACATTTGTAAATGAGCTATATAAACATAATACCTAAATAAGAGGAGAAATATACATATCACAAAATTGACCTTAAGTTTGTATCAATAAATGAAAATCCATCACAAAACAAAGTATTCATATCTATACCCTTTTTACCTTTAAAAAATAATCCCCTTTTTTATAATCCCCTTTTTACCTTTAAAAAAGAGATTGGATGTTGTCATTAACCATTTATAACCAACCCCATTTAAATGAACACAATCATTTATAAACAAATATCTGGGAATTTGGGAGCAGAATGCCGCTGGACTCTCTCTCCGGTAAGATAAGACGACGTGGAGATTAATAGAAATGGGTTAACTTAAGACAGAGCTAGCCAATAAGAAACTAGTACCTGGCCAACAGAATTATATCTAATACAGAGTCTCGGTGTTTTATTTGGGGCTGGCGGGGTGGCAGGACAAGACCAGCGGCGGGCAGAAAACCATACTCCTTACAGCTGGGGATGGATATTACTAGTGACATGATTACCTTTGCTATTTGTAAAGGCAGACCTCACCCAAATCACTGGGATGTTTATTTCCAGACTCTCCTTCCCTACATTTTAGCTCCCAGTCAACAATAGACCCAATCCTTAGGTGAGATGTCACATGTACTTTATAACCTGCTGACCTCTATGCTATCTCAGTCAGAGACCACACCATATCCTAGGCCCTTAAGCTATAAATCCCATCTTCATTGTCATATGTACTTTGCACAGGAGTTTCTGGGTAGTCATGCCTTAAATTTTGTTGTGCACCTAGAACTAGAATGATTGTTGCCTGGAACTCTTCCCCAAGTCTACTGTGTTTAAAATGCTGGCAAAAACCACTTGACACCAGATTCTTTAGGAGTCTGATCCAGATCTATGAAGTCAAGCTGAACCAAGTTTCTAGTCTCATCTCTTCCATGGTCCATTTCCCTGTCTGCTATGATGCCTACAGGGACCACTGTAACTGGAGCGGGATAATGGCTACAGTGGCTATAATATTAGTTGAGGGTGTGATAATCTGCCACACCTTCTCCAAGGGAATATTAATAGGCTCATCTTTGTGAGGGTCCCCTGCAGGTAATCTCAGCTGTTCTTCCAAGATGAATAGAGCCATGCCATGGCCAGAGGATGGAGTTCCATAATAGCCCCATTGTGGCTTGAATGTGAAATGTCTTCCATATGCTCATGTTTGAATACTTGGTTTTGGGTTGGTGGTGCATTGGGGCCAGGTTGTAGAACCTCCAGAGCATGGAGCTTCACTGGAGTAAGTCGGTCACTGAGAGTGGGCCTGGAGGCTTTATAGTCTGGTCCCAGTTTGTGTTCACTCTCTGCTTCTTGAGTGTGGATGCAGTGTGAATGACTATCCAGTCACCTATTCCTGCCACCACACCTACCCTGCTTGCTGCCATGTCTTCCCCACTGTGGTGGATCAACTATGTCCCTGTGGTACTGTAAGCTAAAATAAACCCTCTCTTCCTCAACTTGATTTTGCCAGGGCATTTTATCATAGCATCAGGAAAAGTAACTATATCAATCCCCTTCTCACCTAAATGAAAAGCAAGTGTCTTCATAGGAATCAACTCAGTGGCTGAATGCTTTCTTGGCCTTTGCAACACCTTGGGTTCCATCCCTGCCTCCCCTATTACTGCAAGAAAGAAAGCCAATACCCTGAGAATGGCACAGGAAGGTATATGCCATCTACCTCTTTGCCTTCTTCCCTTCAGCACTTCTCAGACTTTGTCTCTTCCAGGGTTTCTCATTCTGTGCCAGCACGGTAACCTTTTTGCTTGTGCTCAAGTATGTCAGGCATCTGCCGACTTCAGGGCCCTTACAGTTGCCATTCCTTCTCCTGTGAATGAATACTCTCCCCTAAGCTTCTGCATTAGATTCCTATAGCTCCTTCACATCTCCTCTCAAACATTATCAGAGGAGCAGAGGAGACCTTTTTTTTTTTTCTTACACATGTACAACCCCCAACCTTGGTACTAGTCTTACTTTTTGTGACTATAGAAAGGTTAGAGTCTCCCATCTAAAATAGATTTTAAATATTTATGGTATTGGGACACTAGTGTATGACCATTAAAAGCCTGTAATAATTGTGGCTTGAAGAATAAAGATATGAGCAGTCAGGCCAGTGAGGTCCCCAGCGTCATCATTCATAGACCTGAGGTCCCATTGGATTCCCATCTGCACAATGAAGTTGAGTCACCTTCAGGTCTGAATTGCAGCTAGCAGAAGAGAAAGAGGACACAGAAGAAGCACAAGCAACATGGGAAAGTACAGACTAGGAGAAACACAATTTCGTTAATGAGGGCTTAGTTCTATTAGCATAATAGCCAAGGTTAAGAAACAGGGTTTTTAAAATTTTACTTCTGTGTATAGGTAATTTGCCTGTGTGTGTGTCTATACACCTTATGTATGCCTCACGCCTTCAGAGTCCAGAAGAAGGTGTCAGACCGCTCCCAAAACTGGAGGTACAGTTGGTTTGTGAGCCACCATGTGGGTGCTGGGAACCAAACTGAGGCCCTCTGCAAAAGCTTCAGGTGCTCTTAACCACTGAGCCATCTCCCCAGTCCCAGGAAACTTAGTTCAGCTGGGCATCTATTCTCCTGGTAAAATGGATTGTCAGCAGACATCTATTTGTGTCAGTGCCCACTATTCCAGTAGGAACTCTATAGTGTTTTTATGTACTCTGTGTGTTCAAAGTAGTGCCTAACACAGGAGTTCAGCAAATATTTGTAGATAAATGGGGGCATTGGAGCTGTGAAGGTTTTCTTCTGAAATTAACAACAGTATTGCCATTTTTGAGTGTCATCTGCAATCTTAATGGAATCATTCCTTAAGGAAAATGAAGATGGAATCTTCTTCAGCTCATTGTATGTCAATAGGGATGCTCTTGTAAACAAATCCAGTGCTATAATCCAAAAACCCTTAGAGTTCCATACATTGGCTCCAGATGGATGGTCACTTTCTCAGGAAGGGAGTAAAGAGGGTTTAGCAGGAAGTCCTAAGGTTTTATGCTGTAGTGATTCTGAATGACAGAAGTCTGTCTATTCTCTTCTCTCCTCTGTCTCATCCCTTTCTCCTCTTTCCCCCTCTCTTTTCTTTCCTCTCTCTTCTTTGTCTCTCCTCTCTCTTCACTTTCTCCTCTTGCTCTTCTCTTCCCCCCCCCATACCTTTGCTCACACACTAATATTATCCATCTGCCGGGTGCTGCAATGTACAAGGCGTGTCTGTGTTTTCTTCTGAGAATCTGGAGTGGATAGCACAGTTCTGCATGTAGGTCTCCTCATCACAAAGAGATCATTATAGTACATAACTCCTGAATGCTTAGGTCCATGTTGCTTCTGGTTGGTGTGACTTGGTATAATGTTGGTTTCCCAGCTATCAGTCTGGGGTCTATGAGCCCCACCCCCGTTCAGTTCAGCTGTCTCTTTGGGATTCTGAAGCCTGGTCTTTATCCCTTTGCTCATCCTTCATCCCTCTCTGCAGCTGGTTTCCAGCTAATTGTTTAGCTGTTGGTGTCTCCTTCTGTTTTCATCAGCTACTAGATGAAGGCTCTAGGATAGCATATAAGGTAGTTATCAATCTCATTATCAGGGAAGGGCATTTAAGGTAGCCTCTCCATTATTGCTCAGATTGTTAGCTGGAGTCATCCTTGTAAGTCTTTGGACATTTCACTAGTGTCATTTTTCTCTTCAAACCTATAATGGGTCCTTCTATTATGGTATCTCTATTCTTGCTCTCATCTATTCGGCTCCTGACTCAATCTTCATAGTCCCTCATGTTCTCCTCTCCCCTCCTCTTCTCCCATTCTCTTTCTCCTTATTCCCCCTCTACTCACTGCTCCCACCCTGCTCCCAATATTCTCGGGAGATCTTGTCCCTTTCTCCTTCTGTAGGGGACCTTGTATTACTCTCTTATGGTCCTCCTTGTATCCTAGTTTCTCTGGCGGTGTGAACTGTAGGTTGGTGATCCTTTGCTCTACGTCTAAAATCCATATATGAGCGAGTACATACCATGTTCCTTGTTCCTCTTTTTGTGACTGGGTTACCTCACTCAGAATGCTTTCTTCAATTCTATGCATTTGCCTGCGAATTTCAAGATTTCACTGCTTTTTTTTCTGCTGCTGATTAGAATTCAATTGTGTAAATATACCACATCTTCTCTTTTTTTTACGTTATATATTTTATAAGGTAGAATCAAACATTCTCTTTGAAAGACAATACAAAGAAATTAGTAGCAGCTTTACAAAGGAGTTTTTGCTTTGGAATTGTGATTGTACTTCAGACAGGCGTTCTGAGTAATGACTCCAACACCATGTTTGTAAGGATAAGGTACAAGCCACTCTGTCCATGGCATGAACATGGAACCTTTGTCAAGGCTGCCTCTATGGAAAGAGACAGCCATGTAAAAGTCTGGCTTCACAACACCTTAAATTCTTTTTAACTGATTAGAAGTTGTTTGCTTATCCGTACCACATCTTTATACATTCTCCAGTTGAGGTGAATCTAGGTTGCTTCCAGGTTCTTGCTATTACAAGTAATGCTGCTATGAACATATTTGAACAGATTTCTTTGTTGCAAAGATGTGGATCATCTGGGTATATGCCTAAGAGTAGAATTGCTGGGTCCTGTGGTAGACTTGTTCCCATTTTTCTGAGGAACTGCCATACTTATCTCCAAAATGGTTGTACAAGTTTGCACTCCCACCAGCAGTGGAGGAGTGTTCCCCTCTCTCCACATCCTCTCCAGCATAAACTGTCATTGGTGTTTCTGATTTTAGCCATTCAGGCAGGAGTAAGATGGTATCTCAGAGTTGCCTTGATTTGCATTTCCCTGATGGCTAAGGATGTTGTGCACTTTCTTAAGTGCCTTTCAGCTATTTTTGACTCCTCTATTGAAATTATCTCTTCAGTTCTGTACCCCATTTTTAAAATATGGTTATTTGGTGTTTTGTTGAATAGTTTCTTGAGTTCTTTGTATATGTTGGAGATCAGCCCTTTGTCAGATGTAGGATTGGTGAAGATCTTTTCCCAGTCCATAGGATGCCATTTGGTCTTGTCCACTGTGTCCTTTGCCTTACAGAAGCTTCTCAGTTTGATAAGGTCCCATTTATTAATTGTCAGTCTCAGTGTCTGTGCCACTGATGTTAAGTTCAGGAAGCGGTCTCCTGTACCAATTTGTTCAAGGGTACCTCCCACTTTCTATTCTAAGAGTTTCAGTGTGGCTGGATTGATGTTGAGGTCTTTGATCCATTTGGACTTAAGTTTTGTTCATGGTGATAGACATGGGTCTATCTGAAGTCTTATACACACCATCATCCAGTTGTGCCAGCACCATTTATTGAAGATGCTTTCCTCCTTCCATTGTATAATTTTAATGGTTTTGTCAAAAACCAGGTGTTCTTAAGTGTATGGGTTAATATCAGGATTTTCAATTCCATTCCATTGGTCTACCTGTCTATTTTTGTGGTAGTTTGAATGTAATTGGCCCCCATAATCTCATAGGGGTGGCACTATTAGGAGGTGAGGCCTTATGTTAGTAGATGTGGTCTTGTTGGAAGAAGTGTGTCACTGTGGGGATGGGCTTTGAGGTTTCTTGCTCAAGGTTCCTCAGTGTGACTTTCAGACCATTTTCATGTTGCCTGCAAGATGTAGGACACTCTGCTCTTTTTTCAGCACCATGTCTGCCTGCATGCCCCCATGATGAAAATGGACTAAACCTCTGGAATATAAGCCAGCCTCCTCAATTAAATGCTTTCCTTTATTAGAATTGCTGTGATTATGATATTTCTTCACAGTAATAAAAACCCCAACTAAGACAGTGCTTGTGTGAAAACTGCAAGACAATAAGAGTCTTGTGGCCTCAGTTTCTTCAAAAACATGGAATTTTTTGTTTTTTGTTTTTGGATTATTCTTCATGCCCCTTTCAGGTGTAGCAGTTAGGAGTATGTTCACTTCAGATTATTCATTATAAATGGTTGTTGTTTTATGCATCTATGGAAAAACATGTTTATGCCACATGTATCTGGGTGACTCTTCTTAACCCTCAGAGTATGAATTGGGTAATTATTTGAATAAAGTTGGCTTTAGTCTGCTTTATTTTGGCCTCCCAGGTCCAACTGCCTTTATAGTAGTAAACAGTTTATAACTCATTATCCTTTTAGGTTATTATGTTGGTGCTCAAACTGTCCCAGATTTGGTCAGGGTGAGTCATGCATCTTTGCGACAGGCTCCATCATTTTCTCTTTTAGCTTGTAATAATTGCTTTTCTTATTTCTGAGGTAAAATACCTCACAGAAGTAATTTAGGGGCACTAAGCTTCATTTTCGTTTATGATTCCAGGAGATACACTCCATAATAAGAGATGACATCAGGAGCAGGAGGTAACTGTCACATCATTACAACTACAGTTAGTAAGGAGAGGGGGAGAGAAAGAAAGAGAGAGATAGAGAGAGATATGCTGGTGTACAGTTTCACTTTCTCCCTTTTATTCAGTTCAGGACACCAGCCCAGGAAATGATGCCACAATTAAGGTGGGTCTTCCCACCCCAATTTACATAAATTAGGTGAGTCCTCACAGGTATTCCCAGAGGCTTGCTTCCTAGATTATTCTGATCCCATTAAGATGACCATAAAGACTAACCACTACTGAGCACACCTTTACTTTCTTCCTCTTATATGAATATTTAGATGTCACAATCTCAGTACTAGATGTGTTCATTTTATTGAGGTATTTTTGCTTGTTAGCTCCTTCACTGGAAAAAGTTGATATATATACATATATATATTTTCCACATACATATCCATATGCATACATATCCAGATATGTGTGCACCAAATATGCATATACATATACTTATATGTAATTTAGAAAGCAACAATTTTCATGATGCTCTTATTCCTCATTTTCCCATTTCATATTTTGTGTTCATTCCTTCTTCCATATTCAGAATGCTGACTCTCAGTGACATCACATTTTACTAGTTTTGTGTTACATCTGAAAGAGTTGAGCGTTGTATAATTCAACCAACAATAGACACCTATTTGAATTTTCCTGTCACCACCCTGTCCAACACTAAGGATTCATGATCAAGTATCAAGCATGTTTCATTTCAGATATAGTCAAGTGGAAAACCAATAATAGTCATCATGGGTGCTGAGTATCATAGTAACCCATACTTAAAATAACTCAAACACCCATCAACAGACAAATGTGTGAACAAATTTCATTTTGCTTTTACTGTAGTATATTTTATACAACAAAAATAGATAATTGACATGAATTATAGTAAAATATCTCAAATATCTAATCTTGTGTTTGAAAAGTCAGACACTAACCTGTATACTGCATAGTTTCATCTATCATGATAGAAATCAGGCTAACAGACGCCTTGGGCCAGGGAAGAATTTGATTGGACAGGACAGTGAGGAGTTGTGTGTGATCTTAGATAGCAAAAGTCCACGCGTTTATTGATTGGCGCTTATACTATTGTCTATGTTTATTTACATAACTGTACATATAAGAGTTATACATTTTATTATAAGCAAAGACAAAAAAATTACAGCTAAAACATTTCATTACTCCATTCTCAAAGTCCACATGATGTGCAGGACAACAAGTGATGGTTAAGCATTTGCTGATAGTAGCCAGTGAGATTGTGGAGCAATTTGTTATTGTAGCACAATCCAGATTCACTGCCCTATTGGATTCACAATCCCATTACCACATCCAATGATTTGAGAAAATCGTTGGTAAAGAAACCTGCTTGATACTACTTAATCCAATATTTCTCAAACTATTTGAGTATTGACTATTCTTCCTACTGATCACATCAGAATAGTATGAAAATATCTCTTCAAAATACAATCAGCATAATCTTTCACATCCTTTTCTCCCTCTCCCATCCCGCTCTCTTTTGATGCTGGGGATTGAATCTAGGTCTTCCTAGGCAAGTATTCTTGCCTAATACTAAGTTATATCTCCAATTGTCCTTTGGAGAATAATTTTCAAATCTTAGCAGTTTAAGACAAAGATGTTACTACACTAATAATTATGACCAAATTATCAGAACTATTATCTAATTGCCACTGACTTAGTCCATTGCATCATGTGCTTGGGGCTTCATAGGACAAGTATTGCTGTCCTTTTGGTCAACTTTCCTAGATTCCTGATGGTCTCCAAGTAGGTACCTTCTGTGATGTGCATGTGCTATGTCCACTTTATGCTCATATGTTTGACCATTTGGTCTTCAAGTGTTGTTATTTGAAAGGTTGTAGAACCTTTAAGACATGAAGCCTCATTAGAGGAAGTGAGTCATTGGGGATAGGCCTTGAGGCTTGATAGCTTAGCCCCATTTCGTGTCCTTTGCTACTTTCTGACTATTGAGACCATGTGCCTATCCACTTCCTACTCCTGGTCTCTTCACCATGATGGACTGTATCCCTCAAAATGGGAGACAAAATAAATCCCTCTCCTCTTAAGTTGCTTTTTGTCAGATATTTGGCCATAGTAAGAAGAAAAGGAACTAGTCTGTTAGCTGTTCCTGCTATGTGAACTATCACTGTCCATTACTGACCATTTAAAGCCTCATGGGTCTTAATGCTGTGTGATTGGCCTGTGATAAGATTGGGTTAAGAATGCAGGGTATCTTGTTGGTACCAAGATTTCATAGAGTGCTTGAATGGAGCTCCTGCAGCCTTATGCTCTGACTGTCATCTTTTTTGTGTTTCAGAACCTTCATCAGAGTAGACACGGGGCAGGCAGCAGTCTCCAATCCCCTTGTCTCCAAGCATCTTCTCTTTTTACCTTCAAATAGGAAGTACCAAAAATCAACTCCAGAAAAGCAGGCCTGCAAGTGTCTGTAGCCCAATGGTTCTGTTAACAAACCAAGTTCTGGTTTAAAAGATACAAACTTGGACATTTTGCTTTGTGAGGGTCCTTCATACTTTCCCTGCAACTACTCAGCAATTTCAGAATGCAGAGATGGGGAAAGTTGGGAGCCACAATTCTGATGTCAAAGGACATTGGAAAAAAAGTGCCAAAGTTCATGGTTGGTCCCATATTTAATCCAAGGACATGGAGATGCTGGGATGAAGAGGTAGCCAATGTCTTTAGGCTGCAGTCTAGATAGAATTAAGTTATTCTCTTTTTTATTAATTTTATTCTTTGACAATCATATGCATACATGTACATAATACATTGTGGTCATACTTACCCATCTACACACTCTTATGTTTTTTCCACACACACCAACATCATTCCCCATTCCCTTCCTCCCACTAAGTTCCTATCTCACGTTCATTTTGTGTGTGTGTGTGTGTTTAGGGTTAAGGCCTTTCTTTCTTGTTAAAATTTATGGTACAATATTTAAATACCCAATCCCATCTACAAGGAATTCTTTGAAAAATTTCCCACCACTGAAGTCATGTTAGCATGCTTAGCTTCAGTCCCACTGAGCCCTTGTGGGAAAGAAAACTTTAGCAGTAAGCTTATAAATGGAAAGAGAGGAAAGTAAATGGGAGAGGAGATGGAAGAAATGAGGGAATAATAAATCTGATTCTGAAAATAGGTTACAATTTAAAATCCAACTGGAAATAAGACCTGAAAGCAAATTCAGAAAAAAAAATGGTATGAACTGTACATAGCTCACTGGTAGAGCATATGCTTAGCATCATGAAATGGAGCCCTGGCCCCTTCCCAGCATAAGAGAGAAAGGAAGAAAGAAATAAGGAGAGGAAGGAAGAAAGAGATGAGAGGAGTTGGGGATATGGCTCAGTTGGTAAAGTGCCTGCTGTGCAAATATGACTCAAGATCAGGTCCCCAGCACTCATGTACAAGGTGAGTGTGATGATACATGTCTATAACCTCAGTAATGGTATAGGGGAGTTGAGAGACAGATAAAGTCTTAGAGCCCATTGGCCAGTCAACCTAGCTGAATGGATGAGCACCAGGTTCTCAAAGAGCTTAGTTCAAGAAATAAGGTGAAACACAATTAAGGGAGACCTGTCCTCCACACATCCATATACATACATGAACGTGTACCTGTGTACACATAACCAACATATGAATATAATTATACCACAGATGGGGAGAGAAAAAGAAAAGATATATGATGAATGAATTAAATCAACCAACACAGGTCCTCTAAATATGTTTCAGCAAAATTGAAAAATAAATATTTTCCAAAGCTCTTTCATATTTAATTATTATACCTTGGTGGTATGCATAAAGATAAGAAAAGTAATAATTTTGACTTCATAGTTTCAATCTGGCAATGCTTCCAGGTCAAAGTAGGGAGCCACATTTGGCGTAAAACAGCCGAGTTCTGTGGTTATTTGATTATAACATCTCTTCCCTATGACTCACTTGAAAGACGTTGGCTGAAATCATCAAGGGTATCACACTATTGTTGTGAGCATGCTTCCTAAGCAAATGAAAGTAGCCTTCCCTGCAAAACATTGCCTTTATGACAGTTCATGGTTTCTCACTGTCCCTTGTCCCTCTTACCCTCTTATCTCTGCTTTGGTTAATAGTTGATTCCGCTGGTGCCCTGTAATAAAACTTCTTAGAGAAGGCAGATATGGCCTCCTTTGTTGACTCCTTACTGCAGCAGACTGCTGTCTGAGTTGCTTCAATTTCTTTCTTGAAACAACCCCATTTCCAGCTTCTGTGTAATCTTCATACCTCTGTGAATGGCTGTTTAAAAAACCATAAGAACAAGAGAGCCAAAATGTTTTTCTCTGCCACAACCTACCAAGTAGACCATCATTTAAATAGCATGCAACTGGCCCCAGACCTGCCTCTGACTGGAATTGGGCACCCATATACACGTTAAGTCAGAAAAATCTGCCTGCTGTTGAGCATCACTTTCACTTATAAAATTAGGTTTCTGTTTTAATAGAAAATTGGAAAGTTGGGAGAACACCAGAAATCCTGAAAACTTTGCTACAGTGATAATTTCTCTAAAGTTTGTGTTTCCTCTTCCTTTTTTTCTTTCTTTCTTTGTTTCTTCCTCCCTTTCTTTCCTTTTTTGAGACAGGGTTTCTCTGTGTTGACCTAGCTGTGCTGGAACTAGCTCATGTAAACCAGGCTGGCCCTGAATTCACAGAGATCCACCTGCCTCTGCCTCCTGAGTGCTTGGACTAAAGGAGTGCGGCACCAACTCTCAGCAAGTTTGTGTTGTTTATTTCAAGTGTTTTCCTAAATCTTACTTGCAAATGCATGTTTTTGTGCCTATCTACCTGGATACGTATGTGTATATATACATCCATATGTATAAAAGATACATATATCTTTTAACTCTTTCAAGAATGGAGCCAATGAGCTAAGACATCCTAATAAAATGAATATATGTAACTTCATAATCTTGGCATCTAATTACATTCTTACAAGATGATCTAAAATAATTTTGTTTGATTAAAAAGCAAGGATGTACTCAAAAAGAAAAATTAAGGGGATCTGTCAGTAAACTACTTTGGAAGGGCACCTGTGGATCGATCTGGGAAAATTTGGCTATCAAAATAAGGAAGTAGAATGATGAATAATACACTACTGATAAACATAAGAATTTGTGAGTTCATACTGATCAAATAGACATATGATAGACAGGCAGACAGATGATTAAGTGGAGCAGGGGAGAAAGCTTCTACTTATAATCAAATCAAGAATGTCTACAGAGGGGCAAGGGGAGGTGGCTCAGCAGTTAAGAGCACTTGCTGTTCTTCCACAGGACCCATATGACAGCTTACAATTGTCTATAACTCCAGTTCCAGGGAATCTGACACCCACATACAGACACACATGCAGGCAAAAACACCAATGCACATGGAATGAAACTAAATAAAATTTAAAAAAGAATGTCTACAGAGAACACTCCTCCTTCCATCTCCTTCAGTCCGCATTATGTTTGAGAGCCACCCCTCTTGCTCTTCACAATTATAGGCCATTCATTCCTCACTGCTGCATAGTGGTATGAGCCCAATAGGATTGATTTACTCATTCTCCTGTGGATGAACATTTGGGTAATTTCCAGTTTGGTGCCTTTACAAGTAGTGCTACCATAAACCTTCAAGTTCATATTTTATTTCATCAACATGTGTGTCCCCTCTTAGTGGGTAAATGTCCAGGAATTACTAGGTCACTAGTAGACATGTTCAGCTTTACTAGATATTGCCAAATAATATTGGCCATACTAATTTACATTCCCATTAACAATTATGAGAGTCCCTCAAAGCAGGGCCTCTGCTAAAGAAAGAGGCCTCAGCTGGAGAGTGCCAGTTTCCTGCAAAAACTTCCCAAGTTTCAGCTCAGCCTTTGTCCTCTTACGCCAGCCATTGGCTAGAGCTATTGGCTAGTGGCATCTTCTACTGGATCCTCAGCCCTGACCCCATCCCTGGGTCCTTGTCTGAGGAGAGACCTCCTATAGAGCTTGGACCACCCAGACCTACAGATATTGAATCTCTGACCCACATAAGCCCACCGGGGAAGTACCATAGAGAGAGGGGGAGACCCCAACAACACCTACTGGAAGAAGCTATGGGAAGAAGGCAATACAAGAGAACACCTAACAACAGAAAGACAAGCATGACACCACCAGAATTTAGGGAATCTACACCAACTAGAATGGAACACAACAACAAAGCAGAGGAAGCAGAAGAGAATGACTTAAAAATTACCATCATAAAAATGATAGAGGCCTTCAAAGAAGATGTGAGAAAATCCAAGAAATGGAGGAAAAAACAAATAAAAAAGTGGAAGAAATGAACAAATTCCTTAAGGAAAGCAAAGAAAGTACAGAAAGCCAAGAATAAAACAATTAAGCAGGTGAAGGAAATGGTTCAAGACTTGAAAACTGAAATAGAGAAAATAAAGGCAACACAAACAGAAGAAATGCTGGAAATAGAAAAACTGGGCAAAAAATCGGGAACTACAGACGCAAGCATAACCAACACAATTCAAGAGATGGAAGAGAGACTCTCAGGCGTAGAAGATAAACTAGAAGAAATAGATTCATCGACCAAAGAAAATCATAAAACCAACAAATCCTTAACACACAACATCCAGGAAATGTGGGACACCATGAAAAGGCCAAACCTAAGAATAATGGGCATAGAGGAAGGTGAGGAAGCCCAGCTTAAAGGTGCCGAAAACATATTCAACAAAATCATAGAGAAAAACTTTCCAAATCCAAAGAAGGACATGCCCATGAAAGTACAAGAAGCATACCAAACCCCAATTAGGCTGGACCAAAAAAAAAAGACCCCTCGACATATAATAATCAAAACATCTAGTACACAGAATAAAGAAAGAATATTAAGAGCAGTGAAGGAAAAAGGACAGGTAACATATAAAGGCAGACCTATCAAAATTGCACCTGACTTCTCCATGGAAACCCTCAAGGCCAGAAGGTCCTAGATAGATGTTCTACAAGTATTAAGAGAACACTGATGCCAGCCTAGGGTACTATATCCAGCAAAACTCTCAATAACTATAGATGGAGAAAACAAGAAATTTAATGACAAAACCAGATTTTCTCAATACGTATCTAAAAATCCAGCCCCACAGAAGGTATTGGAAGGAAAACTCCAACCCAAGGAAGGTAACTACGCCCACAAAAATGTAGGCAACAGATAATCCAACTACACCAGAAACCAAGGGTAAAGCAGAACAAATATATTCACAATACCACTGCCAACAACAAACCTAAATCAAACAAGCATCGACAATCAATGGTCCTTACTCACCCTCAACATTAATGGTCTTAACTCACCTATAAAAGACACAGGCTAACAGAATGGCTACAAAGACAGAATCCATCCTGCTGCATACAAGAAATAAATCTAAGCTTCAAAAATAGACATTACCTCAGGGTAAAGGGTTGGGAAAAGATTTTCCAATCAAATGGATCCAAGAAGCAAGCAGGCGTGGCTATCCTAATATCTAACAAGTTAGACTTCAAACCAAAATTAATAAAAAAAAAAGAGATGAAGACAGTCATTTCATATTCATAGCAGGAGAAATCCATCAACACAAAGTCTCAGTTCTGAACATCTATGCCCCTAATACAAAGGCACACACATTCATAAAAGAAACACTACTAAAACTCAAAGATCATATAAAACCTCACACACTTATAGTGGGAGACTTCAATACACCACTCTCAACACTAGACAGGACCACCAATTAGAAACTCAACAAAGAAACAAAAGAACTAACAGAAGTTATGTCTCAACTGGGGTTAACAGACATGTATAGAACATTCCATCCAAAGACATCTTCTCTGCTCCACATTGAACCTTCTCTAAAATCAACCACATACTAGGTGGCATAACAAACCTCAACAGATACAAGAGAATAGGAATAGTCCCCTGTATCTTATCAGACTACCATGCTTTAAAATCGGAATTCAACAACAACACAAATAGCAGAAAACCTGCAAACTCATGGAAACTGAACAATGTGCAATTGCACCACACCTGGGTCAAAGAAAAAATAAAGAAAGAAATTAAGGACTTTCTAATATTCAACGAGAATGTGGACACAACATACCTGAACTTTGGGGACACCTTACAAGCAGTGCTACGAGGGAAGTTCATTGCACTAAGTGCCCATATGAAGAAAACAGAGGATAGTCACATAAGAGAATTAACAACACAACTGAAAACCTTAGAACAGAGAGAAGCGAACTCATCCCGTAGGAGTAGCTGGCAGGAAATAATCAACTTGAGGTCTGAAATCAACAAAATAGAAACCAGGAAAACAATACAAGAAAATCAATGCAACAAAGAGTTGGTTTTTTGAGAAAATCAACAAGGTAGACCAACCTTTATCCAAATTAATGAAAAAGCAGAGAGAGAACATGCAAATTAACAAAATCAGAAACGAAAAGGGGAACATAACAACAGACACAGAGGAAATCCAGACAATTTTCAGGTCATACTTTGAAAATCTGTATTCCACAAAAATTGAAAATTCAAAGGAAATGGACAAATTTCAGGATACCTATCACTTACCAAAATTAAATCAAGAACAGACAAACAACTTAAATAGACCTATAACCTGCAATGAAATAGAAGCAGTCATCAAAAGCTTTCCAACCAAAAAAAGTCCAGGGCCAGATGGATTCTGTGCAGAATTCTACCAGACATTCAAGGAAGAACTAATACCACTACTCCTCAAACTGTTCCACAAGATAGAAACAGAAGGTTCATTGCCAAACTCTTTTTATGAGGCCACAATAACCTTGGAACCCAAGCCTCACAAAGACACAACTAAAAAAGAAAACTACAGACCAATATCCCTGATGAACATTGATGCAAAATTACTCAATAAAATACTGGCAAACCAAATTCAAGAATACATCAGAGAAATCATCCAACATGACCAAGTAGGCTTCATCCCTGGAATGCAGGGATGGTTTAACATATGAAAATCTATCAACGTGATCCACCATGTAAACAAACAGAAAAAGAAAAACCATATGATTATCTCCCTAGATGCTGAAAAAGCCTTCAACAAAATTCAACACCCTTTCATGATAAAGGTCTTGGAGCGGTCAGGGATAACAGGAACATACCTAAACATAATAAGAGCAATATACAGCAAACCAACTGCTAACATCAAACTTAATGGAGAGAAACTTAAGCCAATTCCTCTAAAATCAGGAACAAGACAAGGCTGTCCTCTCTCTCCATATCTCTTCAATATCGTACTAGAAGTTCTAGCTAATGCTATAAGACAACAAAAGGAGATCAAGGGTATCCAAATTGGAAAGGAAGAATTCAAACCCTCTCTATTTGCAGATGATATGATAGTTTACATAAGCGACCCAATAAATTCTACCAGGGAACTCCTACAGCTAATAGACACCTTCAGCAAACTAGCAGGATACAAGATAAACTCAAAAAAAAAAAATCAGTAGCCCTACTTCTTTCAGACGACAAAGAGACAGAGAAAGAAATCAGAGAAATATCACCATTTACAATAGCCACAAGCAACATTAAGTATCTTGCTGTAACGCTTACCAAACAAGTAAAAGAACTATATAATAAGAACTTTGTGACTCTAAAGAAAGAAATTAAAGAAGATACCAGAAAATGGAAAGATCTCCCATGCTCTTGGATAGGTAGGATAAACATAGTAAAAATGGCAATCTTGCCAAAAGCAATCTACAGATTCAATGAGATCCCCATTAATATCCCACCACAATTCTTCACTGACCTTAAAAGGATAATAATCAACTTTATATGGAAAAACAAAAGACCCAGGATAGCCAAAACAACCTTATACAATAAAAGAACTTCAGGAGGCATCACCATTCCTGACTTTAAGCTTTACTACAGAGCTATAGTTCTGTAAACAGCTTGGTATTGGCATAAAAATAGACCAGTAGACCAATAGAATCGAATTGAAAATCCTGATATTAACCCACACACCTATGAACACCTGATTTTCGACACAACAGCTAAAATCATACAATGGGGTGAGGACAGCATCTTCAACAAATGGTGCTGGCACAATTGGATGAGGGTGTGTAGAAGACTGCAGATAGACCCATGTCTGTCGCCATGCACAAAACACAAGTCCAAATGGATCAAAGACCTCAACATCAATCCAGCCACATTGAACCTCTTAGAAGAGAAAGTAGGAGGTACCCTTGAACAAATTGGTATAGTAGACTGCTTGCTGAACATAACTCCAGGGGCACAGACACTGAGAGCAACAATTAATAGTTGGGACCTCTTCAAACTTAGAAGCTTCTGTAAGGCAAAGGACACAGTGGACAAGACCAAATGGCAGCCCACAGACTGGGAAAAGACTTTCACCAATTCTACATCTGACAAAGGGCTGATCTCCAAAATATACAAAGAACTCAAGAAACTAGTCAACAAACCACCAAATAACCCTATTAAAAATGGGGTACAGAACTGAAGAAAGAATTCTCAATAGAGGAAATAAAAAAGGCTGAAAGACACTTAAGAAAGTGCTCCACATCCTTAGCTATCAGGGTAATGCCAATCAAAACAACTTTGAGATACCATCTTACTCCTGCCAGAATGGCTAAAATTAGAAACACCAATGATGACTTATGTTGGAGATGATGTGGAGAAAGGGGGACACTCCTCCACTGCTGTTGGGAGTGCAAACTTGTGCATCCATTTTGGAGATCAGTATTACGGTTCCTCAGGAAAATGGGAATTAGTTTACTACAGGACCTGGCAATCCCCCTCTTAGGCATATACCCAAATGATCCACATCCATGAAACAAAGACATCTGTCCAACTATGTTCATACCAGCACTATTTGTAATAGCAAGAACCTGGAAGCAACCTAGATGCCCCTTAATTGAAGAATGGATAATGAAGATGTGGCACATCTTCACAATGGAATACTACTCTGTAGAAAAAAAAAATAATGGTATCTTAAAATTCGCAGGCAAGTGGATGGCACTTGAAGAAACCATCCTGAATGAGGTAACCAAGTCACAAAAAGAGGAACAAGGAACATGGTATGTACTCGCTCATATATGGATTTTTGACCTAGATCAAAGGATCACCAGCCTATAATTCACACCACCAGAGGAACTAGGATACAAGGTGTATTCTAAGAGATTCATATAAAGTCCCTCACAGAACTGGGAAGGGACAAGTCCCCCAGAGCTCAGGGGATGTGGGGGGCAGCGAATGGAGAGAGAAGTAGGAGAAAATGAGGGTCAGGAAAGAAAAAACATGCGACCAGAAATATTGAGCCTGGTTAGGAATAGAAGACAGGAAAGAGAGAGGGGGGGGAGAGGGTGGGAGAGAGAGAGAGAGAGAGAGAGAGAGAGAGAGAGAGAGAGAGAGAGAGAACATAAAAGAGGGAGCCAATATTGGTTTGAAGATAAAATTGAGCACAAAGAAAGGTCTAGAGAACTGCAAGACTTCCAGCAACTAACAATTTGAGCATCCGTGGAAAGGCTACCATGCCCTTCCCGGAGAGTGAGATCAACAACTAACTTATCCATGGAGCCCTCAACTAATGCCTGTTGGAAACAGGAGCAAACACCCATACTTAAACATTAAGTGAAAGTAGAATCCAGATGCAGATGGAGAGGACAAGACCAGGTTGCAGAAACACATAGAGACAGCTTACCTGAACAAGGCGGAGCAAACGGGCCACCAGACTGATACCTGGGAAGCCAGCATGGGACTGACTGACCCGAATATGGGTCTCAGCCAGAAGGACTGAGCAGTCTAAGGGACCTCAGACAGTGGAGCCAGGATGTATCCCTGGTACACAAAAGGACCTTGGGAACACATCCCCCATGGAGGGATAACTGCCTTAACCTAGAGACAGGAGAGAAGCCCTAGTCCTTACTTCACATGACCTGTCAGATCTACATGACCCCAACTGGATGGCATTCCCCTACATATGGAATTGGGGTGGAGGGATGTGAGGGGAGGGTGGTTAGGGTGCATGTGAGAGGGCAGAGAGTGTAAAAGGGAGGGTGGGAGGGAAGGAGGGAGAGGGAACTGGGATCGACATGTAAAATAATAAATTAAATAAAAAAAGTGCTTTGACTCCAAAATTTAAGTTCAAGGACAAGTTACTGAGGAAAAGGATTTCTATTTTTGTTTCCACAGAAAATGAAAAGCTGTGGATTCCTTCCAGTCTAATGTGGTTTGATCAAGCCAGACCGCCTGAAACAGAGTACCAGGTGATCCTATATTCAAAATAGATGGACAAAGCAGCCTTACAGACTAAAGCCAGGATTTCTGCGTCTTCTTAGAATCCCCCATGACAGCGCCTCTTACCAGCAGGAAGTAGTTTGGAAAGAATGATGCCCAAATTCCCAAATATTGTCTATAAATGTTTGTTTTCAATTAAATGGACTTGGATATATATATAACCAATTACGAGAGTACTGGTACTTGCATATCATCTCCTAAATATCACCTGAACAGATACCCTCCCTACTGAGGGATGTGTTATATTCTAGGCATGAAAGTACAGATTCTGGAACTAACTTACCTGGGCTCTATTTCCAACTTTACTGTATAAGATGGATTTAATCTTGAGCATCTCTAACTGCTGTGTGTCTTAAGGGCTCTTTTAAAACTGTAAAACAAGATAGCAATCTTTGGTTTAAGGATTAGATGAAATGATGCACTGAGAATGGTGTTAGGCACATAGAAAGCATTTTGTAAATGTTAGATATTACTTTTATTTTGTCTTGAGGTTGTTTGCTACCAGTATTGTTGATTAATTGGGAATGGAGCACATTGCCATGAAAGAAATGGAACTTCCCATACCATCCAAGGAGGCAATAAGGTAGCTGCCACAAGAATATTTGGGACAAATTTTACCACCAGATGTCTATTTTTATAAATCAAAACTAGTTATTAGAATTTTGAATGTGTAATTAAACCAGAATGTCTGTACTCCAAAATACATGGAGGGAAGGACCATATGTAAAAGCAGATTTTAATTTTTAATTCTTATTTTTTTAGTGTATCCAGTGGTAGTTTTATAAGCTAACTTAAGAGGTACCTTATAAATGGCCTGGGCTTTCACAGTGTTAGCCCTTGGCAAACACTCTTTAAGGAACTGACATTAATTTGGATTTCAGGACATAAATGTGGATTAAGCAAAGAAGAGAGGGATTTGGTAAAGAAGGAATGATAATAGCAGAGTCATTGTGCAAGAAGTTCAAAGACACAAAGTGGAACCATGCTCCATTGCTAGGTACGGGTTATCGAGTAAAAAATGGGGTTTTAATATTAAATACCAGCAAATCCAAGACCTGTATCTTATCATCTAGTTTAGCACAATCCAGCCTTGATACTTGTTTGGATTACGTTGGGACTTTCTTTTTTCTTTTAAGAGGGTCTCTCTACATTGCCCTGGCTGTCCTGAAATTTACTCTGTACGAGGCTGGCCTTGAACTCAGAGATTATCCTGCCTCTGCCTCCTGAGTGCTATAATTAAAGGTGTACACCACCACAATTGACTAACAGATGCCAAATAGTACACCCTAAAATTCCTATTCAGTTTGTTTGACCTTTGGGCCTTGGCGTTTCTCTTGAACTTTCCACATGATCTAGTTGCAGGGTTGAGAGTTACCGTTCCTTCCAAGTGTGACAGCTCTTTTTCTGGTGGTGTCTTTTCAATGAGGGGAGAACAGTGAGGAGATGCTCATCAGTCTCTGTGGCATTTGTTGGCTTTGATCAAGGAAATCTCTAAGCACTGACTCAACTTGTTTTTATCTGGTAATTTTCTCTGTACCTATAGCCACAAACTATTCCAGTCTACTTTAAGCCTTCCTGAAGTTTCTTTTTTTTCTATCAAAAAGAAAGTCAGTTTATTCACAAAAGTAATCATCAATCACATCAATCCATTAAATATCTAAATCATGAAAAATATGCTAGAATTCAGGCTCAAGCATTTTCATGAGCAATAAGTAATATAAACTATATACATGTATACATAGATACAAATATTTTATATGTTTAAATGTGTACATATACATATGTAAGGACATATGTACTCACGTGTCTCTTTTCAGTTTTACACTTTTCTTGTTTTGTTTGCTTAACTTTATTCTTTGACAGTTTCATAAATGTACATAATGTATTTTAGGCATTCTCAGTCTCCATTATCTTTTCTCAACCCTCATCACCCTGTCATGGGAACCCTTCATCTGCCCAACAGTTGCCCCTCTACTTCTTTTTATGCATGACCCATTAAACTTAGAGTTTCTTTCATGGTCATAGGTGGGAATTACAAATTTCTTTTAAAAACTGTGTTCTATAAATAAATATTTTTCAGCAGTCTGATATTTTATTACATAATTACAATTTCTTCTGTTTTCTTACCGATGCACAGTAGGTAGGTAATTTTCCTATCACAAGCATTGTTTCAATGATCATTTTTACACATGACTCACTCTTTTGTACTTCTTTCACTTGAATAATTTTTTTCACTTTCCTGCCCCCACTTTTTTTAAGGATATTTTTGATGTCTCATTTTCTGCCATAATTTCCCAAGTATTTCTTCAGTGTCATTGCTTATATATAAATACCAGATTCACAAGTTCCCTTCCTGAGGTTTCTAAAGTACACTACTTTCCAAGCTGAGGACTTTACCATTGCAAATCTCATAGGCTATGACTCAATCTAGATTAGAACTAAATAGGACTAAGTACTCCAAATTAGTAACTGGATATCTTTTTATTGATGAGATAAGGTACATAAACATGCCTTGAACTGCAAATAACTCCATAAAATAGTGAGGTTGTTTTAATATGGGGTTGTTGTTGCTGTAATCTGAAATGTAAACTGCAGGTAGAGCTAGCAGCTACCAAGGCATAGTAGATGACAAGAATATAGAGGGGTTTGACAGATATTTTCACTGTAGTTTCTCGGATCTGAATTTATATGGCTAACATCAAGGCCAGTAGGAGAGAGAAACATAATTTAGCCATTAAAAGAAAGGAGAGAGGGAAGGGGGGAAGGAAGGAAACAGATCCCATAGTATTATGCCTTGTACCTCAACTTTTGAGAGTTGGTCCAGCCTTCTTTGTAGAGATGGCTTCTTAAATCTTGCCATACACATGCATCTAAAGTTATTTTGAAAGAATAACAGAAGCAATGGGTAGTGGTTTTATCAAACTGACAATAGTATACAATGGTAGTGATTGCCAAAATAGCTAGGTACTTATCTATATATAACCTTTTCCTTTTGTCTCTCTGGCAACTCTTAATGATATATATATAATGATATATAGATAAATATGACTATTTATTCCAAATGATTTAATCACTATTCTGATATATAATTCTTATGTAATGATGTATAAGACGCCTCTGCATTCTACTATTGTGTGTATGTCTGTATGTGTATATGCTAGTATTTAGGGGGTATACATTTATGAAAGTAGGTACAGAGAGATCAGAGGTTGACATCATTTGTCTTCTTTAATCATTTCTCCACTTGATTTTATTTTGAACCAGGGTATCCCACTGAATCTGGAACTCACAAATTGGCTAGACTTGTTGCCTCGTGAGCCCCAAGGATGATCCTGTGTGTCTTCCTACCAAGTTTCAAGATGGTAGGTATGTGCCTGCAATTTAATTTGGATTTCAAAGCTGGATGAATAGGTAGCCTCATACTGTCTTATGTCTTACCAGAATGTTCTTATCAAACGTGTAGTGTGGTGAGTAGAGCATTAGCAAACGTGTCCTTGTATAGTCATTAATTGAAGTCAGGTTTTCATGAAAATATTAAAGATGTTGAACAACAACTATAACAACTGTCCTGACTGAGGATAATTTTAAATGTATTTGAAGATAGCAAGCCATCAAGTCATTCCTTTGGTCTTAGTTAAAGGAGACAGCAGTGTAATTGGAGGGGAACCAGACAGTGGCTGGATCACACTGTTACATATCTCATATAAAGCTCTAGAGCCACTTCTCCAGAATGGTTTTTAGACCCACCCACACCAGAATGACCTAGGACACTAAAATACATATTATCAGACAGGTTTCAGACTTGATGAGTCAGAATCTCTAGGATCTAAGGAGCTCCATTTTTTTTATGGTGGAGGAGAAAGTTTATTGTAGATATGAGGGAGAGCAATAGCCAGAGGCAGGAGCATCTGGAAGAGTTCTGAGTGGTTATAACCAGACTGAGCTATGCCTTCTGGAGAGAAGGGGAGGGAAAGAGTGGAGGAAGGGAAGGGAACCAGTATTCAGGAAGCCCAAAGACACAGAAAAGAGTGGGTGACCAAAATGCTTGGATTATATGGGAAGAGTAGCCCAGCCACTGGGCTGGAGAGTTTAGGGTAGCGGCACGGTATGTCAGTCATACCCTGAAACAGGGATTGAGGGATACAGGGAAAACCTGGAGGCCAGGTCAGCTTTGATATGCTAAATAGACACCTTAGAAGTTCCATTTTTATGTACATTGAGGTTTTTGTACAACATTAAACACAAACATCATTCTGCACATCTTGGCTTCCAAATTATGGTTATGGAAAAATGTGGAAGTTTCCATAATGAAAGATTATGAAACATCATTCACAATGGCAGGCTGATACTTCTTACTATTAATGATGAACTTTAAAAATATAAATTAGTTAAAATATGCAGGTACTACATAAAATACCCAGGTACTACAATATTGAACTTTTTAGTACATTTGGTATACTTTTCTTTTTCCTGATGAAGAGATTTGATTAATGGCCTGGACATTTTTTTGTTAGTTGGATGGGTGTCTGGCCTTTGGAGACATGGTCTACTGTAGTCTAGGTTGATCTCAAACTCATTTTACAGCCAAGGATGAACTTTAGCTCTTGATCTGCCTGCTTGTACCTCCCAAGTGCTGGAACCACAGGCATGTGACACCATGACTGTCTTGGTAAATGGCATTTTAATGCTGTTTTTAGGTGCATGGACTGTCTACAATGAAAGTAGCTTAACCATCTACATTAGAATTGTTTTCCCTTTTTCATTTAATGTTTTATGTGCATTTTGATATTTTTAGGTACAGAGGATAATAGAAGGCATTCTGTCTTCAATAAATGGTCTCTGTATAAGGATGGTTATTGAAGCTTGAAATAGAAATAGGAAACAACCACCAAAAGCCAATCAAGAGACTACCTCCTCCTTTGCCCACCTTATTTCATCTCCTGTTAATTACAGTTAAGGTCCATGGCTTCCTGTGTTCAACTATGAGAGACACTAAACATGTCTGACTTAAATAACTAAACACAATAATGCAGAAAGGTGTGGTGACATCTGTCTCTTGAATTAGGAATGCAAATTGTAACCAGGATAATTTAAAAAAAAATCCTTGCTACTATCTCCCTCTTTATCCAATGAACAAATATTATTTCTTTAAACGGTGGCAACTGTTGCTCAGTGAGGGAAATGTCTAGAAAACATACCCACAAAGAGAATTTTCAACATTGTGACAGTTGAAGGCTATGTGAAGGTCAGCAGGAAAGGTAATGGCACTGTCTGTGCATTGAGGCTTTTGAGAGCATAGACTTAGAATGTTTTCATTCTCCTTTTAATGACAGGTAAGTTTTTTTTTTTTAAGTGGCAAGAAAAATTCCAAAGCGATTTCAAGAGAAAAGCAGATTTGTCTGTAAAAATAGCAAGCTCTCCCCCCTGACTAACAGTACTGAAGTGTCATTTGTTTCAGTTTCAAAATTTTCTCAACTATTCCCCTTAACACATATTCCAGCATTTTTCAGGGAGCCCAGAGGAAAGCCCTGGGGTCTGGGGTTAAAGCCAACCATTCATTTCTTGGTTCACAAACAGATTCCTTTTTTTTTTTTTTTTTTTTTTTTTTTTGAGATAGGGTTTCTCTGTGTAGTGGAACTTGCTCTGCAGACCAGGCTGGCCTCAAACTCAGACATCTACCTACCTCTGCCCCCTGATTGTTGGGATTAAGTATATGCTAACACTGTACAGCTCACAAACAGATTCTAATGGCAAATTTAGTGTGTGGAAATTTAATTGTATTTTGGTTTTATTTTCTTTGGTAGCTCTTAATTCCGTAATAACAACATGAGCGCCAGTGAAGTAATTTGACACCCAAGACAGGTGTCAAATTCTACTCATCCTGTGAAAGACATGGAAAACCATTCCTAAGAACCATGCACCTTAGAAGTTCATTGTCATATATTTATGTGCAAAGGATAATAAAGAGCACTCTCTCTTGCAGTAAAAGTATTAAGTGGAAGGATGGCTTTGAAAGCTGGGAGGAATGCAGAAAACCAATGCAAAATTCACTAATGTGTACTTAAACTTTTCATTTGTCCACTGCTTCTCAATGTGTCTGTAAAACTAAACCAGCCATTTAAAATTGACTGACATGAATATTTTCTCTAATTAAATATTTTTTTTTTACCTTGACAGAATTCACTATCATAAAGTGTAGTTAACCGCCTGAAGGACTCCCTACTTGAGTGTTGACAATTTTGCCCAAAATAAACAGGGCCTAATCCCTGGTATGCATAATATGTTTCCATTGTTTGCTGAAAGAATGAATAAGAAAAGGGAAAATATTTGTTTTAGACTAGATAGCAAATCTGTACACACACTCATGTGCATGAGCATACACTCATGCATTACACACATGTGCATTACACACCTCCTGGCTATTGTAGAATCGAACCAGTTACTTAGGATATACAGCTTATTTGCAAATAGAGATGCATCGGTGGTCATTTCATGTTGGCAAACACCCATGAATCTACACTGGAACACCTCTGTCTTCCTAGTGAACTGTGGGTGTTTGGTCTCACTAATATAGACTTGCAAATTTCTGAGGGCTGAAACTTTATCTTGTATTATCTCTGAAGTTTGAGTACACTAATTTACGGCAGTGGGTCTGATACATGTTTGAATATTGGTTGACTTGTATTATACAAGGTTTTTAGAAAACCCAAACTAAATAAAAGCCAGGATTGTAGCATATTCATGTATTAGGGAATTATGATTATATGTATGTATGTATGTATATATATTTCCAATACAAGGTATTGGCGTACAATTTTCAAAGTGTTCTTCCTCATGTATGTTCTCACCAGACTGTCCATGGGAAGGTAGATGGGGCAATTCCATTTGCAGTTCTCTGGTGTCACAGGTAAATGTGAACTCCTTGTTACAATGCCAAACCATTTGTTTGACTGAAGGCAGACAATAGATCAGTTGTTTTGAATGGCATAGGCAAAACCTGGTAGTAGGTATAATAGCTACTTAATCCCATTGCTGTGACAAATACATGACAAAAGTAACTTGACAGGAGGAGGGTTTTATTGTGGCTCTTAGCCAGTTTGCTTCTCAGTAAAACAATCTTTCAAAACCATGGTGTTTCCATGTCACTACTTGCAATTTTGATGTGAGTAGTGAATTTGGGGTGTTTTTTTGAAACCTGCAAGACATGAATTCAGTGAGACAGAGAAATACAAGTGAGAAGTTGAAGAAAGCAATGAAGAACGTCCTTGAGTATTTCCGGGCATTAGGAAGGCTTTTAAAAACCAATCGTTAATTCATTGTGATTAATTATCTTTAAGTAGCTCACAGAGTGTTTCCTGAGCAGCACTGGTCATTTCAAATCAAGTAAATAAACCACAGCTAATGTGCTGACATTTGAAAGAGAAAAGGCAGTTGCTAAAAATGCCCATCCAATTTCCATTACTTACTAAAAGTCATTAGAAGCAAGCAATGGGCTCATCGATCTGAAGTGCCTCAGATGCTATTTACTTGCATCAAACTGATTTAGCCAAAGAGAAATCTGAGGATTTTCTCTGAGACAGGCAGACAGACAAAAAGAAGACCTTGAGCTGAGAAGTTATAGTGTCTCAAACCTAGAAAAGCTCACTTGAAAAGAATAACTGAGTTTCTGTATTAGTAAATCAACAGAGGGACTTCAAAGACCTCACAGGCCAGCATCATGTGGAAACTCATTAAAAGTGAAGAATCAGTCCCATCAAAAAACATTCTGGGAATTCACATGCACATTACTATTTTAGACACTCTGGTTTGTGCCATCATATCTCATTATTTAAGTACTTAGTAGAAAAAAGAATTGCTGGGTAAGGAAGAAATTGCTACCTGATAGAAGTAAAGTATCTTTCTCTAAAGATGTATGGATGGGAATAAGCTCTCTCCTTTCCACTAACCTAGCCTCAAAGCAAAAATTTAATAGCCTACTTGGCCACACAGCCCAGCAGCTGAGCACAAAATGAATCTGAGGTTTGTTGAGTGATATCCAAAATGCCAATGTGAGACAGACTTCAAAGGACAAATGGTAATCTGATTATTACACAAAAATTCTTTTAAAGTGATTTTATAGCTATAGTTACCAGCCAGCCAGAGCTGGCCAAAGTGGGATAAAATTCTAAGGACTAAGATATACCTTTGGTCTTGGACGTATGGAGTTACAAAAACTCAGCTAGAGCAAATCCAGAGGGCTGGTCAGCTGAGGCAAAGATGCCACAAGGGAAGACTGATGCAAAACATCTGCGCCAGGTTTGGCAGACACCCTGCCAAACCATTTGGGGAGAAAGGTTATGTGAAAATGTTCACACCCACAGTGTAATTTTGGGAAATTTCTTTTGCATCGTGTTTGATACCAAAGTGGACAGACTTGGTTTCCCTACTGGGATAGTTAGATTTTAAATGTCTTGTAAATGTCAACCTTGTCTATATTTTTCCTTCTGTATATCTATGATTGTCAAATTGCTTATTCTGATGCTTTAGAAATAAAGGGTTGAAAAGACTCATCAAATGGTTGTCTAGGCTTAGCAGCAAGAGCAAATCACTAGAAAATTCACTGGCAAGCAAAGCATTTGAATTTTCTTATTTAACTTTTTTTTTTTTTTAATGAAAGAGAAAATGTTTCAAAACCAAGAAAATACCTCCCTTTCCTTCCCTCCAGGAAGCAAATCTTGGGAAACATTGACCATTTTCATGGGAAAAATCCCCTGATCATAGTTACACTTTGATCAGAACAAAGGTTTCAATAAAATGGACTAACTAAACCCGTTGCTTCTTTTTCTTTTTTCACATCCAACCTGGTATCTTGTTGTTTACTTGGTTGATGGAGGTGGAGTGAAGAAAAACAAACCTAAGTTCATTCTAATCAAGGAACAGTCTTTTGCTTCAAAATACACAGAGCCAGATGTGGAAAAATACACTTTCTTTTAATTGAAAAGAAAATATATTTTTGGGGGACTGGAGAGATGGCTCAGTGGTTAAGAGCACTGGCTACTGACTGCTCTTCCAGAGCACCTGAGTTCAATTCCCAGCTCCCACATAGCAGCTCATAACTATCTGTAATTCCAGTTCCAGAAGATCCAAAACCCTTACACAGATGCACCAATACAAATAAATCATTTAAAAGAAAAAATACTTTTATACAATATATTCTGATCACGATTTCCCCTCCTCCAGGTCCTCTCAGACGTTTAGTCCTTGCAACTGGGAGATGGAGGAAGTAGAATCTATTCAAGGCCAGCCTTGGCATTGTAGTAAATTCAAAAGCTCCCTGGGATATAGGGACTTTATCTTAAAACAAAAAGAGCATCCTCACCCTTCTTATCACAACCCTTCTACTCTGGGCTATAAACAGCCAGCTATAAATAGCCTAGAAAGAGTCTCCCACTGAGAAATCCAGCCAACACTGTCTGAATAGGCTCAGAAGAGGGATTCTCAAGCTGCCTGTCCTCTCAAACAACTCCAGTCTCAGCCAATAACTTAATATTAGCTTTGCAAGAATATCCTGGGCCAGAACCACCCAACCAAACTCTTCCTAGTTCTCCACTCACTGAAACTGTAGCATAAGGACTCTGCATTGCTTTATTATGTCAAGTTTTGGGGTAACTTACTATGAAGAAGGAATAATACATGGGGACATTAGGCTTCTTCTAAATTTATTCTCTCGTTATTTGAGCAGAATTTTTTTTTTTTTTTGAGAAACTACCACGTACTAAGCACTACTCAAATGGAGGTTGATCATCTACTCAATCAAGAAACTCTCCTGGTTCCTAAATCCAGAAAGAAGGATTTTACACTTGGAAATTTGAGTTCTTCATTGGAAATCCCACTTGTTGACAAATAAAAGCTACAACCTCTGGTAACAATTGCATTGGAGTAAAGATAATATTTTGGTCTCTAACTGCCAACTTCTTGGTCAGAGTTCATTAATGATTCAATTTCGGGGTAGGAAAGGGATATCTACTGAGCCTTTCAAGCACTGCACCTCCAAAACCAATGTGCTCCTGGTCTCCATAAGAAGTCAATACTGATTGATCCAAGGGGCTATTGAACCACCTCTAACACCCATCCACCTAAAAGTAGGGTCCTAACTCTGCATCTCTCTATTAGCACATAATACACAACCAGATTGTCTTAGTCTTTTTAGGTAAAACACCCTGAACTGAGTAGATTATCAACAAAATTTATTTCTCACAATTACATAGGCTTGGAAATTCAAGATCAATGTGCTGAATGATGCAGTGTCTGATGGGTTCTGCCCCCTGTTTATAGATGACACAATCTCTCTGTTTCCTCATATGGGGCAAGTTCTCTCTGGGGGTTTTCTCTTAAGGGCATAATCACAACCACAAGGACTCTGTGATCAGGACCCAATCACTTCTCAAAGTCTTCACCTCCAAATACCATACCTTGCGGATTAGGATTTCAATATCACATAGCATTGATACATGTAGGTGTTCAGTGACTATCAGCTTTATGAACACATCATTGTTAGCAGGATATGTTCTCTGAAGGGCTTTTCAGAGGTTTTGGTAAGTGGATATAAGCTCATTATCAATGTTCTTAAAATAAGAGAGAACCAGGTTCAGATGAGTCAGACACACACAAAGAATTTCCAAGAAATACTATCTCTCTACAACCTTGAAGTTTTTTTATTTAATGTGTATTACTTTGTCTTTTCCATTATTTATTGAAAGTGGCAACTATGCTTTCTTTAAAAAAAAAAAACACGTGGTCATTTCATGTTGGATTATCCAATAGAAAACGTTATACACAATTGATACCAATGTCTTGAGATTTTGGAGATCATTAACAGTTTATAAAAAGAGGAGGCTGGAGAGATGGCTCAGTGGTTAAGGGCAGGTACTACTCTTACAGAGGACCAGAGCTCATTTTCTATCATTCGTGCCAAGCAGCTCACAAACACCTGTATCTCTAATTCCAGGGGATCCTCTGGCATCCATGAGTACCTACACTCACATGCACATACCTACACAGAAGCAGATACATCTCCTATGAAGTCAGGAGCTACTCCCATAAAGTTTCAGCAACATGATTGCCTAAACATGAGGTAAACAAGAACAACAATAGATATGCTAACCTGGACAGGGAAAATCCCATGAGTCCTCAATCCTACACAAAGGACTATGGGCACCCTCATCCTTACATAAAGGACTACAGGCAGCCTCAATCCTACATAAAGAACTATAGACAGTCTCAACTCTACACAAAGGACTACAGACTCAACCCTACATAAAGAACTGCAGGCAGTTTGTTATAGGTGTCTGCTTCTGTTTCCAACAGGTACTAAATGAGGGCTCCATGATAGTGGATAAGTTAGTTGTTGATCTCATTATCAGGGAAGGGCATTTATGGTAGCCTTTCCACGGTTGCTCAGATTGTTAGTTGGAGTCCATCTTGTAGGTCTCTAGACATTTCTTTAGGTTCAGTTTTCTCTTCAAACCAATGATGGCTCCCTCTTTTATGTTCTCTCTCTCTCTCTCTCTCTCTCTCTCTCTCTCTCTCTCTCTCCTGCCTTCTATTCCTACCCTGACTCAATCTTCCTAGTCGCACGTGCTTTCCTCTCCTTCCCTTCTCTTGAGGACAAGACCAGGTTGCAGAAACACAAAGAGACAGCTGACATGAACAAGGAGGAGCTAACAGGCCCCCAGACTGATAGCTGGGAATCCAGCATTGGACTGACTCAGAGCCCCTGAATATGGGTCTCAGCTAGAAGGTCTGAGCAGTCTAAGGGACCTCAGACAGTGGAACCAAGATGTATTCCTGGTGCACAAAAGGACCTCGTGGACACATCCCCCATGGAGGGATACTCCCTTAACCTAGAGGCAGGAGGGAGAGCCTAGTCCTTACTTCAAATGACTTGACGGATTTAGATGACCCCACCTGAAGGGCATAGCCCTACATGTGGAGTGGGGATGGGGTGGGAGGGTAGGGTGGTCAGGGTGCATGTGAGGGGGGGGGAGAGAGGGTAAGAGAGAGGGAGGAAGAGGGAACTAGGATCGACATGTAAAATAAAAAAATTAATTAATTAAAAAAAAAAAAGAACTGCAGTCAGCCTCAACCCTACACAAAGAACTAGAGTCAACTAAGGAATTCTGAGAGTGTGAGAAATGATCTTCCCGAGAACACACCAATTAGTTATCTAATACCAAGTATCAGTCATAAAAAATATACATAATGTATATATATACATGTACATATATGTATGCAACAATTAATGAAAAAAGAGGTCATGAATTCGAAAGAGAGGGTTTGGAGGGAGAAAGGGAAAGGGGAACTGATGTAATTGTATTATAGTCTTAAAAATAAAATACATAATTAAAAATTAAAATAAAGAAATAATCAGAAATAAGATAAAAGATTAAAAACTCCAAGGTTGCTACTTAATAGATGTCTCTTCAATAAATTAGATACTCTAATTTTAAAATCATTGTAATTCAGTCACATCCTTTAATCATTGTCAGTATCTTCATTATCTTACATAGGCAGCTGAAAATTCATTTGTTACAATAACCACTAAGACCATTGGCTAATATCTTTGGCTTACCTGTGCCATTTGTTTTTCTTAGCTAAAGCACACATTTATTTCTAATACCATAAGTTTGGAGAATGAGATATTATGAAGTCTATGCCCCAAGATTTGACACCATGGTGATATGTGGCTTTAAGGAAAGCTTCCCACATCTCTAAATCCTTGTCTCCATTATCGCATATGTAAAACTTCAGTGCTCGTTCATGAGCTTGTTCATTCAATTACCCACAGTATTAGAGTATGGCAAATAAAGCACTCGACCTGGAGCAACATTAAATGGAGTGTTATGAGTATGTTTTTCCTGCTGCCCTGGTCCCACCACCTCACAAGCCCCAAATAACACACAGGGACACTGTATTTGATATAAAGCTGTACTCCTGTTACTAGTTTCTTATCGGCTAATTCTGTCTTAATTATTAACCCATTTCTATTAATCTAAGTACTTCCACGTGGTCTCATCTTACTGGAGAGAGGGCCTGGACCTCTGTTCTCTCCAGTCTCTCCATGTTGACTCCTCCTTACTACTTCCTCTATCCTCCTTGTCTTCTAGTCCCACTTATCTTGCTTTCCTATTGGCCAACAGTGCTTTATTCATTAACCAATAAGGAAAACATATTTACAGAATGACATCTCCCAACAAGGGAACACCACACAACCCAGACAAGTAAACTGATGATACAACTAGTGCCCTAAAAAGATAAGACATATTTCTGTCATTTATAAGATCCTCCTTCCCACCAAAAAAGAAGAAGACCTCTGCTGAGCAAAATATCAACAGTTTAAATAAAGATATGATCACCATGACTTTTCTTATTGGACTCAGGCTCTATTGTGACTTTCCACAGCATTGTTACAAATTCTGATCTTGATTGTATAGAATTGCCTTGAAATGTTGTTCATCATGGTCTGGGTTTCTGATGTTTGAGCACTGAATGTCAAGCTTCCTCTGCCTTGCCTGACCATTGGTCCTATGATACGGCTAATGAATATCAGTTGATGCTAAGCACTATGGAGCTTCCGGCCTCATTTGGAAAGACAAGCAAGTTCCACAGACTTGAAGTATGGCAGTGAGACAAGTGTTGGAATATAACTAAATGAGATGAAGATAGCAGACATGGTTATATATCTAAACTCACACTGTTTCATCCAAAAGCAATACTGTACAATAGTCATAAATATAGGCTAGAGCTGGATGCTATGGGCTCAAGCCCTACTTCTGATAATTCCTGCCCCTTCTGTTTTACTGAGTTACCTTACCTTCTGTGCATTTCAGTTTCTACATTTATAAAAGTGAGAACAATAATCATACTTTTTCCATAGAGTTCTTAGTATTAAATGAATTAAGATGCAGCTTGTTTCAAAGATAATGCCTAGGCTGTAGTGGAAGTTGGGAAATGGGAGTTATAACTGTAAAGCCTCATTTTCTATCAAGGAAATGCTTGACCAGATAAGATGAAAGCAAAGGCTCTTCTAAGCAATCTCTTAAGAATAGTGGAGATTTTTATCTTTCCCTGACTTGTCACTTTCTGTCCCAAACCACTTTCCCTTAGTTCCAGTTGAGCAGGAAAAGCTGTTTCATCCTTGGCAGTTCTTCCAAATTCAACAGACTGTGACCAGATCATTTAGAAAGTTAATGAACAATTCCTGGCTCATGTACAAATGTACAAGACCTCATCACTGTTTTTCCAGAGCCTTTGATATAAAGGACAACAAGTGGACACTGTGGTAATGTTCCTCTTTAGAATGGATGGGAAGTCTTTTATTCAGATTGCCTCACAGGAATACCAATATGAGTCCTTTGAGGTGGGTAGAGAATGTCCTTCCAGTACAGTCTACATCCTGGTTAGAATCACGGAATAAACCAGAATAAAATTTCTTTTTTAAAATTGGACTGATTGTAGATTGGACTTTTGTAGATTAATAGGACTCCATTATAGCCCAGACGACCTGGATGTTCTCTGAGTGTCTGAGCACATGCTCTCTTTCCATAACCATCCTGGCAGGAGAAGATATTTTAAAGAGAGGGTCTAATGCCACCAGGCTAGTGAAATGATAGGCTCCAAAGAAACACATATTCCCTAGGAACCTTGTGCTGAGGAACAGGAAAGGCTGAAGCCCTCGACCCCCAGGGAGAGACTTCACACAGTGCCAACTATTTAACAAACCACTCTGCAGGATAGATTGGAGTGGAGACAATGCTAATAACACCTTAACCAGGATGGTTCATTTATGTCCTCCTCTTGCCCTCTCTAAAGCTAAGCCTTGTGTTAATACCACAGACACAGACTTGAGGAGTCATTGAACAATTTGACTTGTTCTTCCTTCCAAAATGACCATAGTGACTGGCATATTGAGGACAGAAGTCCAGCCTACAATCTTAGCACTGCCACAGGCTGCTTTGACCGCCAAAACTCCAATAACATTTCTTTAATTTATTCCAAGTTAGTCTTCTCTAATGAAGTAAAAAACACCCTATCATTGGGATTGTATCCCTATATTTCCAAAATTCTCTAGAAATTTAAATGTGGACTGAAAAATGTTTGTTAATTGTGAGGATAATCATTGTGGTTACACAAGAAAAAGCCTATCTTTCTTGGATTCATACTGAACAAGACGACAATGACATGACAACAGAGATTTGCTTCACATGAGCAAAGGACATAGGAGGGGGAAGCTGGGTGCTTGGAAAAGCCAGAATGGTAAATTAATTTATAGCAGTTGTAGAATACACCTGACAGAGATGAACTGCTTACATATATTCTCTGTGTTTATGTTCCAATTAAGAGTTTTAAAGGTAAAAGGAGATGGGGGTGGGATAGGGGATTGGTGGGGGGCATGGGAGGGAGAGGGAACTGGGATTGGTATGTAAAATAATATTTTTTATTTTAATAAATAAAAACAGAAAAAAAAGGTGCATTGTTCTTTCTTAAGGCATTGTTTCTCTATCTTGCCTTGGCACCCTGAACAGTATATTGACACCATCCTTTTCTTAGTTGTATAAACTGGCTTCCTTACTACCAGTGCTAATGAGTGAGAGGTATGGATTACAGTTGTGACTGAGACAAAACATGGCATTCAGGATAACCAGAATCCTATCACTAGTAGCCTACAGCCACAAGCTGCTTTATCTCTCCACCCCAAGGTGCTATTCTGCTAAATACTGTCCTGTGTCTTCAGTTTCTGAGCAGTTTTTCAAGATAAGCAGCTTGTAAAATCCCCGCCCCCCACTTCACAAACCAGTTTTGAGGTGGTATTATCTAATATATTCATGTGTTTGGGGTTGTGGCCAGTTACAAACCCAGGGCCTCATGCATGCTAAACCTGCTATCTATCCTTGAGCTAAATCTCTAGCTTTGTCATTACTATTGTTTTTAACATTAATGTGTCTTCGTGTGTGCGTGGGTGCATGTGTGTGTGTGTGTGTGTGTGTGTGTGTGTGTGTGTGTGTGGTATGTGGTGTGCCTATGAAGGCCAGAAAAAGAAGCCAAATTCAATGAGTTGGAGTTATAGGCATTTATGAGCCACAATGTGGGTGCTGGGAATCAAACCAGGGTCCTCTGGAAGATCAGCAAGTGATCTTAAGTATCAAGCCATTTCTCCAGGTTTCCAAATAAACTTCTTATAGCCATTTATCTTTGTCTCAGGATTTGTTTTAAAGGGGAATTCAAACTAAGATTTTTAGAAAAAAGAGATCTGAGAAACATCCACTAGATTTAACAGACATTTCCACTGTGCTCTTAGTGAGAAAGGTGAAACAGTGGGAAGCCAGCTGCATTTCAGGGAGGGACAGAAACCAGCCAGGGTACAGACTTGGTAGCGTGTGTGTGTGTGTGTGTGTGTGTGTGTGTGTGTGTGTATGTGTGTGTGTGTGTGCGCGCGCGCGCGCGCGTGCGCGCGCACTTGTAATGTGTAGAGTCCCTGCCTTTAATCTTGATGAACACATAAATTAAGAAAGAAATCACTGCTACTGGGCATTATGGTGGGCACCTGTAATCCCAGCACTGGGGTGGAGTGGGAGAGGCTGAGACTGGGATGGGATTGTGAGTTAGTTATAAGTGTGAGATCCTGATTCAAAAATAGAAGGGGGCAGTGAGATGGCTCAATGAGTCAAGCCTGAGCAAGGCTTGCTGACAAGCCAGATGATCTGAGATCATTTCCTCAAAGTTACAAGCTGGAAAGAGAATTGACTCCTGCAAGTTGTCCTCTGATCTCCACATGTGAACCATGGTATGTGCACATGCTTGCATGTACACACACACACACACACACACACACACACACACACACACACACTTAAGTTTTACAATTAAATTTTAAAAAGAAAGAAGAGCTAGAAAGGGAGAGGAGAGCGATAGAGAGAGGGGGCAAAGGAAAGTAGGAGGGGAGGGAAGAGGATGGGGAAGGGAGAGAAAAGAAATGATGGAGAAGACATCTCAGAAATAAATTTACTGAAATAATACTCCTTAACCATACTCTAATAATTTTGTAGGGTTCACTTTTCTCCTGCTATGTGTTGCCTTAGAGGGACACATATCTCTTTGGGAGGACATTAATGGAACAGCCCCCTCACCTTGATGTGGGTATCCTACATGTAACCACAGGATAGGACACCCTTTCCCTGGTCACTGAAGCCTGAATGATAACATAGGAAGGCAGATAAAGAGCCAGTTATCAAAAGATGCCCTGGTTTACCACGCTCTCCCAAGCCGTCTTCTCTACTAAATCCTTTCAACAAGTTAACTCTTCCCCTAGATTACCAGAGTACTTTGTGCAACCAAGAATCCTGGTTAAGTAAGACCTTAGACAAAAGACTGAAAGATAATGCAGTGACATGTTTTTGCTCAAAAATCATTTCTGATTTTTTGGAACCTGATAATCCTATCATTCAAAGACAAACACTATTTAGCTGACATGGGGATTCAATTTAGCATCCATACATAATTTCTTTATTCTTAATAACATCTCAAATATAATTTTAATGATTCATAATGTTCTGATTTATGGATATACTGTGGTTCTCTAAAATTTCCAACAACATTTCATATTCTAGGTCTCTCAAAAATCCCTGTATAGCTATGGTTCTCAAACTTCCTGATGCTGTGACCCTTTATTACATTTCCTCATGTTGTGATGACCCACAAGCATACAATTATTTCCTTGCTATTTCATAACTGTAATTTTGCTATTGTTATAAATGGTAATGTAAATATTTTTGGAGACAGAGGTTTGCCAAAGGAACATAGGTTGAGAACCAGTGCTCTATAACAATGAGTATTATGAACATCTTGTTCATAAATCTTCATCTGACAGATCTGATTCTTTCTGTAGGCTTGATTCCCAGAAGTCTAGTTATCATTTTAAAAACAATGAGCACATTAAAAGCTCTAGAGACCTAGTGCCACAACTATCTTTGAATAAGATTATGCCAATTTATTATATTCTACTAGTGTGCTTTTTACTCTTTATTTTTGTTAATCTGCATTAGTTGTACAGTATAATGGGTTTATTTGTACCATTTTCATACAAGCAACTAACCTGTTTTGTTCATATTCAATTCCTCCATTCCACTGTACATATGGGGTTGGGGTGAGAGAGAGTTACCTAAATATACCCAGGTTGGTCTTAGACTCACTAGGCTAGCCTGGCGTTGAACTCACAGCATCTGATTCCCCTCAATCTCCCAAGTGCTGAGACTACAAGCATATGCCACTACTCTTGGCTTTCTACCAATGCTCTTAGTGAGATTTCAAAAAACAGTTAATGCCAGGGAAGATAGTTATCTCTCTGTTCATCTGCTGAATTTCTTTGAGTTGCATTGACCCAGTTTCCTGAATTCTGAATTGTCTGACTTTGTCTTAGGGTTTTCTCACATATTTGCAAAAACACTTCATATATCAAAGATACTGATCTTGTATCACACTAGTTCAAAGTTCTTAGCTTACTTAGACAATCGGTTCATGCAGCTTTTATGCATTCAAATGCTTTTTAAAATTTTACATGTCTATAATCTTACCTCTTAGGAGATGGAAGCAAGAAGAGAAAGATCAAGAAGAGTTCAAGGTCAACCTAACAACTATTTTGAGGCCAGCTGGGATATATGAGAACTTTCATCAAAAATACCCTCTCCCCCCCCAATGTTTTACATTGTTTGAAGCTTGTGAATACTCCTGTCCCATGCCAGTGTTGGATAAATACTCTTTTGGGGTAAGAGTTTTGGTTTCAAATTCTGTGTTCAGTGTTTTCCTTGACCTCCTTTAACTGGTGCAGTTTCATTACATGTATTGATTCGTGTGTGCATGAATGGGAGGGGGGGCATATTGATATATTTTTAAGTCTCCTTTTAAATTTTATCTTTTGGTGTATTTTTGTTTTAGATTGTCTTTTAGAAATAGTACAAGAGCTGATTTATTTATGTTATGTATGGTATTTTCCTATTTCTTTTGTCTTTCTTTCCCTTTTTTCTTCACTGGTAATTTAGAAAGTGGTTCTTAATTTGCTACTGTTCACTCTTGAAGGGACACTAGCCCACTTGAACTTATGGTTCTGGCAGGCCTTGCCCTTCTCCCCCACTCCCCCTACCTTGCTAAAAACTGTTAGATTAAATACCTGAAGTTAGCCACCAAGGTCTGTGCCCTTATTTGGCCACTTCCTCCTCCTGAGGTAGACTATCAAGGTCCAGCTATCAAAACATTGAAGTCCAGCAATAAAAAGTCCCCTTGGCTCACCTAATTAACATGTCCAAAATTGAACACCTCATCTTAATAAGGGGTTTCCCCCTTTACCTTTATAAATCACCGTTTGCCTATGTGCCCTGTCTGTCTTCTCTCTAGTCAGAGGCTGTCCTTTGTTCCTTGGGGACAAATACTCCTGCCCCCTTTCCCTGGCTTCCATTCTCTTCTTCCTCATCCCCTATCTCCTGTCTTTGTCCCTTATTCCTGCTCCCTGTCCCTCTAGGGCATATAAATATATTTTGTGCTAAGAACTTGGTCTGATAACTTGGTCTTGGGGTTTTTTCACCTCTTCTTTAAACTTTGTATTGATTAGGGTTACCATTAAGCTTATGAAATGTAACCTTCAATCTGTTATTTCTCTAGTTTTGAAATAAAGACCAAAAGCATATTTTAAAAAATTCTAACAATTAAGTAGGTTTTATTTTTGTTTTTATTCCCCGCAAATTCCTGTCTTCATTAATGTAATCTAAAATGTTAAAACTCAGACCATTAATATGCTACTTTTTATATAAACACTGTTGTTCAAGATTTTGAGGTTTATGTTCTCTCTCTCTCTCTCTCTGTGTGTGTGTGTGTGTGTGTGTGTGTGAGAGAGAGAGAGAGAGAGAGAGAAGCAGACATATATTCATTAATTCTTTTCCCCAAAATGTTCATTTTTAGATAGTGTTTTTGTTTGAAATTTGCTGTTTAGTGATACAGTTGAGAATCATAAAACACTCATTTTCATGCAACTAATATCTAATTGGCTTCCAAATTTAGTGCCAAGATTTTTACGATATGATATATATTTTAAGATAGAATATATAAGACTAGAAATAGAGGTCAGTGGTTAAGAGCAGTTGCTGCTCTTTGAAAGGATGAGTTTGGTTCCTAGTACCTATATCCAATGAGTTATCTCCAGCTATATCTCTGGCTCCAAAGTAATCTAGCACACTCTTCTGGCCTCTCTGGGCCCTACACTCATGTGGCTTATTCATAGACATATACACACTTAGATATAAACACAATAAAATAAACTTAAACTTTTAATGAAATAAAATAGAGGATGCATGTGAGAATCACTCAGATTTTGGCAATTCCCCATTATCCAGTTTACATCTCACTTAGAGATTTTCACTGTAACTGTTCAGGACAGCCTTTGCCTCATCTCTATAGTTTTCTGAGAATTGTACACTGGAAATGATCAGAGAATATAGTAGGGGAGAGCATTGAGGGGTTGGCTTAAAAGACCTTTAGTAAGGATCTCCTGTAAATAAAGAGTCTTCTTGGATTTCTAGTCAGTACAAATGCTGGAGAATAAACACCTCTTGACTCCCCTTCATCTTCTGATGGAGTCCCTAGTTGAGAACTATTAGTATAGAAGAAGGACAAAGAGACTTAGAAACTGGCCTCAAATCCATTCGCTACTTCTTCTTTCATCAGTTTTTAAGGAAGTTTCTCAGTCCTCAGCCCTCGGATTTTCTATATTTAAAAATGGTTAATTCTTCCTTGTGTTGTAAACATAGGACATCTGCAAAATACTCAGCACACTGCAACAGTGAGGTCAATAAAAATGTTTATAATTACTATTATATATTGTTATACCTATTTCTGTAGTACTCTTCTTTCACAACTTTCTTCTTGAAATAAGCAGACACTGCTGCAACCTCCAAGCACCACATACTAAAATCCATTTCTTCCAAAAGAACTTGTTTTTGAGTATTTTCACAAGCAATGCTATCCAGTAGAATTTTGTACAATCATGGGAATATCTATAGTACAAAACATGCAGTTATCAAAGTCATGTACCTAGTGAGACCATGGAATGGAATTTTTAACTTTAATGAATTTAAATATAAGTAGCCACATATGACTAGTGACTACCATATTGGTCAGCACAACTATACAACATTTGTTTCTTGATTCAAAACATTTACAATTAATGACAAGTTAGAGAAGAGAAAATTCAGGTAAATTTTAGATTCTTTCTTGAGTTTTAGATATAGTTTTGCATGTTTGTTTTCAGACATGGTTTTAAATTTTGTTCTTTCCTCTGAGAATGGTCAAGATGAACCAGGTTCTTTACTTGAAGCATATTTAACAGTACCTATTCTGGGAAAAATTAAATTTTGTGTGTGAAACCTGTAGATATTTTTTACTTGTCTTTTGGGCAGAGAAGCAGAATACTTAGTAGGAATTAAGTGCATGATGAACCTTGCATGAACCAGAATCAAAGTAATTTGGAGTTTGTCAGAGACTAACTTTGAAGTCCTATCAGGTTACAGGCTTTTCATTTACTTTTTCATGATCAAGAGCTTGAAATTTAGCTTTATAACATGATACAATACACATATATCCATGTATATGTTTCATACACATCTATACATATATAAAAGAAATAAAGACTTCACAAAGTGATATTCTCTAATTACTGTAACCCCTTCTGTATATTCTGTTATGTTTCATTCACCCCTATTTTAGTCTACCATCTTGATCAAGGTTCATTAACTCAATTGACTTCACAACCCACTATTAAGGAAGCATGAGGATTTCAGAAATAGAAAGTGTGAAGAGGGTTAATGTAGGGGTCCTAGCTTCCTATTCACAGAGGGACAGAAGATAAATTAGTTTGTTACGGCTACCGTCGCAAAATGTTACAGGCTAGATGGCTTGAACAGTAGGAAAATGGAGTTGGAACTTTCTTCAGGCCACTAACCAGCTCTCAAATAAAGATGTGGAGACTCATTGTTAATTAAGAATGCTCAGCCTTTAGCTTATGCTTGTCCCACTAGCTCTTATAACTTAATTTAACCTGTTTCATTCATCTATGTTTTGCCTTGAGGCTTTTTACCTTTCATTTTGTATGTCTTTCTTTCCTGCTTCCTCAGTGTCTGTCTGTCTGTCTGGCCCCTGTATCTCCTTAGTCTCTTTTTTCCCTCCCTCCCACCAGCCTAAATTCCTCCTTCTACTTACTCTCCCTGCCCAGAAGTCCCACCTTTACCTCCTCCCTCCCTATTGATCATTCAGCTTTTGATTAAACCGATCAGGTGCATAGTTAATCAAATGCAACACATCTTTACATAGTGTGTTGGCATAGGTAAATAAATATTCCACACCAGAAAAACATCTCAAAGTTCCTAAGGTTAGAGGTCAAAGATTTGGGTGCCAGCAAGATTGGTTTCCTCCAAGGTCTCTTCTTGACTTGCAAATGGCTATCTTTTGTAATGTTTCTTCTGGATGGATTAAAGTCCACCCTAAGGACTTCATTTTAATTTAATCATCTCCATAAAGACCTTATTTCTAAATATGGCTATATTATGAGCTACTGGGGGTTAGAAGTTCAGTATCTGAACTTGAATTAGATATGAGTCAGCATATAAATGGGAAGGGTAAGCCCCAACAATTTACAAAAATCAGAGTGTGAGGGTGTAGATATACATGTTGAAGGGTGGCTTTTGCTGGGAGCATCTAGAGTGACTTCTCTCCCACCCTTCAATATTTTAGGGCCCAGACTCAACCTCTGTTTGCAGTATCTGGTTACCATTTTAATCTGAAACTATTTTGTTCTAGTGTTGTTTTGAGACAATAGAGATATGAATTTGATTACACTCTAGAGTTAATATTTGATGGAATTTTTTTTTCTTAAATTACTCTTCTTGGGGGCTGGGAATGAAGCTAAATTGGTAGAATGCCTGTCTGGTATGTACAAAGCCCTGGGTTTGATCTCCAGCACTGCCTAAGCTGGGTGTGGTGGCACACACCTGTAATCCCAGCACAGAAGTAGTAGAGGTCTTCCTTGGTTACACTGAAAGTTAAAGGCTGTCCTAGATGCATAACACCCCATCTCAAAAATTTGTTTTTCTTAACCTGTGAAAGAATCTATCACAAGTGAAACTAACTGGGGTGGAGATATTTTTTTAGAGGAGATGGCACTGTATAACTGGAGATATTGATTATAAAATCCTATTGTTCTATTTCCTTTTATTTTTTCCCTTATAGTGGGCATTCTTTTGTTAATAAAGTTTTCCAGATATTTAAAGGATGAAAATAAGTCACCTGAAATTAACATTGTAGTTGTGTAAATTCTCAAATAATCCTCATGGATACATGAGGCACTAGTTACACTGTTAATACCTGCACATAAAGCCATTTCACTAGCAACAATCAACACTAAAATTCAAATGGTTTGGATCAGTTAGATGACTTATTTGGTTAAACTACTTGCTTCCAAGCCTGAGGACCTGAGTTTTATCCCTAGTTCCTATGTGATAGAAGAAGAGAATTTGGCTTCCACATGTGTGCTGTCCTGGATTTAATGCCCAGCACCCACAACCATCCATAATTCTAGTTTCAGGGGATATGATACCCTCTTTTGACTTCTGCAGATACCAGGCATACACATGGTGCACATACATACATGCAGACAAACATTCATATACATAAAATAAAATGAGTTAATTAAAAACCAAACAATTAAATAAATATTCCATTTCAAAAAATAAAGGCAGGGGTTAATAACGTATCTTAGTTGGTAGAGTGCTGGCATAGCATGCATAGGACCCTGGGTTTGATCCCTGGCACCACATTAATCAGGCCTGTAAGCCCAGTACTTAAGAGACACAGACAGGAGGATTATTCTCTGTTATACAGAGTGTGAAGCCAACCTAAGCTAGAGCTTTATCTCTAGAGCTTTATCTCAAAAATTAAAAACAAAAGCAGAAGGTAGCAAGCTGATCATCAGTACTTCGAAATGACCAAAGATAACATGCATATGGAACAGCATATTGATTTGGTGGCAATAATTGTCTTTAATTTTCAGAAACAAATGTTTTACACTAGTTTCTCCATTCAATACACTACTGAAAGATTTTTAATGCCCAGGCCACAACTATAATACAAAGAAATGCTCAATATAGACAAACTCACACTTGAATTTTCTGCTTCTGCTTTAATATCCTAAACAGTGTAGAATTATACACAAGAACAATAACAAATCCTCTAACCCTCCCTTCAATTAAGAGGTAGACTGTGTGTGTTATTTCAATTATGTAAAAAATGATGCAAATCCATTAGTTATATATTTTTTCACTGATGCATAGCTTATCTTTTGCCCCAGTTATTTTAAAATCATATATTGTTAGTGCTAGGTAATGGAGTAAATGGTGCCTACTCACAAATAGAATGCATCCGTTTGTAAAATATAGATAATGTATAATTGCTTTTCACTGAACCAGTGTACAACATTCCAACATAAACTGAAGGGCTATCCTGACATTCCTTGAGAACTCTTAAAAGATTTATTTTATTTTATGTATATGAGTGTTTTGTCTGCATGTATATATGAGCACCATGTGCATGTCTGATAAGACATGTGGTAAGAGATCAGAAGAGGGTACCAGATCCTCTGGAACTGAAGTTGCTGATAGTTATTAGCCATGGAGTGGGTGCTAGGAACCAAACTCAGGCTCTGTGCAAGAACAAGCACTCAAGTGCTCTTCACTACTGAGCCATCTCTCCAGCTCCTGTTCCTTGAGAAAATTTCACCTACAGGAAGATGGCCTTAATTTGACCTATCGATCTGGCTTCATAAGGTATGTTAAAACAGGAACTCAGACTTTTAAAAAAATCTGTCACATTGTTGGGACAGATAACAGGTTAAAATATTTTTTCAATTTACTACGCAGAGCAAATAGAACAATGATTCTGCAATGAATGTTTTTGTGGTTTGTTTTAAACAAATCACTTGAAGGAAAGGACAAAACTCTGCGGTTCATTTACAAATGGAAAAATTACAATACAATTTCACTCACTAAAAACTTAGATACAAATGAGAATATTATGGATAATCCTGTTTTTATTTAAACTTGGACGGACACCTTGGAGACTCAAGCAGGTATGAGTACTCTAGATAAATGGTATGTAAATTCAAAGCTTCTTGGATTTTTTAAAGTGTATTTAAAATGTATATTTTTGTGTGTGCATGTATGTGCATGTGTGTGTATTTGTGTGTGTGTTTGTATGAGAGAGTGTATGTGTGTTTGTGTGTGTGTGTGTGTTTGTATGAGTGTGTGTGTGTGTGTGTGTGTGTGTGTGTGTGTGTGTGTATACATAGACCAGAGATAGATAAATGTCTGGTGTCTTCAACATTCACTCACTTGTAGGAGAAAATGCAGGCATGACCTGGCAGCCAGCCTACTTGGCATACAACACTTATAAATAAGAAGCATGCTACACCATGCTCTCAAAATCAGGACACTGAATTCTGAATTAGCATGAGTAACTGGTAGCTGGCCTGCTCACAAGTCTGTACTCGCCACATCATCTTTTATGTGTAACGAGTACGGTTTTTCCTACTGCCGCCGCCTGGTCTTGTCCTGCTGCCATGCCAGCCCCAAATAATACACAGAGACTCTGTATTTGATATAATCCTGTTGGCCAGTTACTAGTTTCTTATTGGCTAGCTCTGCCTTAGTTATTAACCCATTTCTGCTGATCTATGTATTTCTCTTACCGGGGAGCCTGCGGCATACTGCTTTCTTCAGACTCTCCATCTTGACTCCTCCTTACTACTTCCTATTTCCTCCTTGTCTCCTAGTCCCTTCTATCTTCCTTTCCTATTGGCCAACAGTGCTTTATTATTAACCAGTATGAGAAACATATACAGAATGACATCTCCCATCATCTCCTCTTTTCTGTCTAAAATAACATGAAGGGTTTTAACCTTAACATAGCAAAATATATCACATAACAGTTATCAAATAATCACAGTTAACACTATTTAGTCCATTAACATTTAGCAAGATTTGAAGAAAATATTCCATCATCTATCCTATCTTTGTGTGTCTAAAGTAACTTATCTTTAATATTAAGGAAAACTATAACTATAACTATCTGTCTTCAACTCCTTTAAAGACCACAGAAGGATAGTATATAAACTCTAGAAATGACAGAGACAACTCACTGCCTGGTCACCCGAAGTTCTTTTGTAATCTTCCATCTTCAGCCCATAGGCCATAGTGTGTCTGGCAGACTCTTCAGCAACGCAGGAAACTTTAAACTGTCTTCTTGTATTGGCAGTTTGTCAGTCACTTTTGTCTGTGTCCTGCATGCTGTCTGGCAGACTCTTCCATGAAGCAGGATCTCTGTTAGCAATGTCCATCTTGAATCAGAAGTCACTTTTCTGTGGGTCCTGCATGTCCAGTTTATACATCACAAAGTCAAACAGTCCAGACAAGAGGAGTATCTTGTCCAAATGGCTAGTCTTGCCATATTGGAAGTAAACTCCATAATGAGTTTCTTCAATGTCCATCTTCATCTTCCTTTCTGACGCAGGTGGTGTTGCCAGGAACAATTATGTCTCATTGTCAAGAAAAACCCTAAACCATTTTAGATGCCATATTCTGTAGGTCTTTGAAAGGTTTGAAGAATGCCTATCCATCTCAAATATATGTCTGTATATCTAGAAATACTAACTAACTTAACTATAAGTTCTAACTATCATAGGTAACTATCTATAATCTATACTACATTATACATTACATTTCTAACTGAGCTCAATAAACACAATACCTAAACAAGAGGAGAAATATACATATCACCTTATTGACCTTAAATTGTATCAATAAATGAAAATCTATTCCAAAACAAAGTATTCATATCTATACCATAATTCCCTTTTTACCTTTAAAAAGAACTGGCTGTGATCATTAACCATTTATACCCTATTTTCAAGGAGAACCTGAAGCAATGCTATTTTATACCCCCCACCTCACCCCCCTTCTTGTATTAAAGAGACAAAGAGTAAGGTACACTTAGGGCAGTTCTTATATTTTCAACAAGCATCTACAGTGTCCAGTGAATGCTACATTTAGGCAGACATGAGGAAGCAGATACAGTTAAAATCAACATTCCAGTAATAGTTGGAAAAATGGACATACCATTTTAAAACTTCGTTCAGAGAAACAATGCAAAACTTCATACATCAATGCTGAAGAGAAAATGAGACTAAAGAGAAAATTAGAGCAGAAATATCACTACAAAAATTCCTGCCATCTTAACCAAAAGAAAAGGTCGTAGTATAAATTCTGTCTTTAAAGTATAAATGTATGTTCTTGCTTATATTATAATCTAACAAAACCCCCCTCTGATCACATTTGGCTTACTGATCAATGTTGGAGTCAAGGGTCACTTGTCATAAATGAGAACTGGAGGTACTTTTATAATTGAAGGGGGAGGCTGTCTAGTGTCTATGTGCTATTTTTGAGAACTCATGAAGAACAGAACAGCATTTTCTCTGCTAACATTAACTTGCCACATCTTATAAAAGTATTCCCTTTGGAAGCCTGTATCAGGATAGTATCATCTCAGTTTTGCAGATACAGTGCAGTTCATTTCTCTCTCTGAGGCTGTATAAAAGTACTGGCAATCCAAGCTAAGGCTAAAGTATGAAATCTACTGATTCTTATTCAGTACAGCTAAACCAGATGGATGGCTTTAGCAACATCCAAGTCAATTCCATTTATTTTTCAACCCAAATTTAATAGCTGTGTGCACAGCATGATTTTTTCACTTGTTAGCCCCAGGAGGGATAAAAAGGAGCACATTTTAGTACTCTTTCTTTGTAAGTGTGAAACAATGCTTTCAAGTTCATAGAAAAAAGTCAAGTAAAAATGAAATAAGTCATGCATAACCCAGTAACCACACTACCCATTTTAAGGTTTTAGCATATGTCATTCTTATATTTTGCTTCTGATGTTACCAGTGCATTTGATAATGAAAAGCATGCTGTTTATATGCAGGATTTAAAATTCTTGCATGCCTGCTTAAGACTATATCCATCTCACTAACAAGTCCTTCTATACATTATTTATTTTATTGCTATGACATTTTTCTTTGCATGTATCAAGAGAAAGTACAAAATTGGCCATGCATGTTGGAACTCACACCTCTCCAAGAGAGTAGTGTAAAAACCAGCGAAGGGCAGATGAGTGATGTATAAAAGGTGGCGAGCAGCCCTGCAGATCAAGAAGAGAGCCAAAACTGTGGGCTGCTGAGGTGCCAAGAGGAATGTTGGGAGGAGAGAGTTTGTTTCAGAAGATTAAATATATCAGAAAAGAGTGGGCAAAATGTGCCATATGAGCTAAAACCTGGAGCGAGACCTGATGGCATACCCCTGTGATCCCAACACTCAGGAGCCTGAGTCAGGAGGATCAAAAATTCAAGCCAGTCTGAGTTACATAGAAAGGCCCTGAAGACAGAAAAAAGAGAGAGAGAGAAGGCGAAAGAAGAGGAGGAGGGAGAGGAAGAAGAGAAGAAGGAGGAGGAAAAAGAAAATAAATATAAACCCATAAACCCTAAATCCCAGGCCTTCTCATCCATGGATACTGATGAAAATATCTTTAATATGAATATCTATATTGTGTAAGTTGTAAGGTCCATTTAGAAATTCTAGTCCCTTGTGTCTTTGGGCATTGGAAGAAGGGCAAAGGGCGCCTTATGTGCTTCAACCATTAGTTTGGCTCACAGTACTCTGTTGGTTTCTGTATCTCTGAGTTTTATTTCAGCCCTGGTTGTCCACTTTGGGAAGAATCTCTGCCTCAGTCAGTCTCTACCATCAGAAGGAAAAATTCTAAGAGAGTCAGTGTGGCCAGTCCTTTTATCTGCCAGTCACCCAGCAGCATGTTCTCCCTTGATATATTCTCTGCTGGGCTGTGTATTAGTTACATTTTTCCGTGTTATGACAATACATGGGACAAAAGCAACAAGAGTTCGTTATGACTCAGAGTCTGAGGGTACAGTGCAGCATGGCGGGGCATGGCAGCAAGAGCTTAAGGCAGCTGCTCACATTAAATCCACAGACAGGAAGCAGCGATAAATGTTGCCACTCAACTTGCTTTCTACTTTTTACTCTGTCCAGTACCCCACCCCATGAAATGGTACTGCTCACATTTAGTGTGGGTCTTCCCATCTAAACTTACCTAACCTAGAAATTCCTACACAGACATGCGTAGACACTTGTCTCCTAGGTGATTCTGCATCAGTTAAGTTGGCAATCAATATCAATCATCACAGATTCAAGATACCACAGCAATGTCTCCTGTACAGAATTCAGAGAGGCAGTTCTCTGCATTTGCAAACACCACTTTGATATCTCTAGTGTTGTATCATATTGTACCATTGGTTTGTCTTAGAATCTCAAGCCTTATTGCTAAGCCAGTCTCTCAATCTCTTCTTTGATTAATTCTCCCTATCGGCAAATCCACTGCTTCTGTAATCAATCTGCCTGATGTAGCTGTATAACTTTTAAAAATATTTATTTTTATTTTATCTGTAGGGTATTTTACCTGAGTATACATATGTGTACCACAGGCATGCCTGATGCTTGTGGAGGCCAGAAGAGGACATTGGAGTCCCGGAGTCCCTGGACCTCAAGTTACCATTGTTCGCTACCAGTGGGTGCTAAGAACTGAACCCAGGACTTCTCCTCAGGTCCCTCTGTATAGATTTTGTATAGATCTCAAGCTGGGGGCTTAAGCTGAAGCTTTTAATGCTTCAAGGTCCATGTGCGTCAGTTACGTCACATCTCTACTCAGAGAGTGGAAATGCACAACTCATTAAGTCTCTGTGTTGACCTAACTGGACCTCTGCTGGCCAGTTCCCTGCAGAGGGGACAGGTTATACAGAATTTCACGGTTCTAATATTACAATAATAAGCATCTTTTGCATAAATAACTAGCAATCATTTGTACTTCTGGTAATAGTTTGAAAAAGCCATACAAGTAAAATTATAATCACAAGGTATAAATGTTCAAAAGGGTTTATTGCATAGTATGAATTACTTTTTACAAGGGTAGTTCCAATTTTCAGCTTCATCTACCACAAGGCACAATAGAAACTGCTCATTTTAGCAGGTGTTCTTGAATTTTTAAGGGTGGGAATGGGCGATGTTTGCACTGATTATGGAGCAAGAGTCAGAGCCAGGAAGCCTTGCTCTAAACTTTGGCTTTCCAACTGTGTGACTGGAATGGATCACTGGTCTCTCTTCACCTCTCCTTATCTCTCCTCTCCTCATCACTACACTTCTTCCCCTTCCCCTCTTTTCCTTTTTCCTCCCCTCTCCTATTTCTGTGTTGACAAGCTCTTACTCTGTAGTCCAGGTTGGCCTCAAGATTGTAACAATCCTTTGCTCTAGCCTACCACTTGCTTGCATTAGAGGCATAAGCCTTCATGCTCGGGTTACTTACTTTTCGGAAATAATGGCTTCTTGACATGGGTAATGGGATTAAAGATACTTTCTCTACAGAAGTACTGGAATGAATCTGTAAGAAAATGGACCCATGAGAGTTGATGCACATCCCCCTTTGAACACAGCATGGGGACCAGGTGATTTTGGAACCTAAGAGAGTTTACATTTTAGTTATCAATAATGATCTGACAGACAACTCTGCCTGGCTACCTTCATTGCTGCCAAGTGAGAACAATTGTTTCTTTTTGCTCTTTTCCTCATTTCTGCCCCTGTCCTTTTTTCCGTTCTCTCCTCCCTCCCCTTTGGTTTTCTTTGTGGCTGCTCAAGCATAGAGGCTATTGGTGGAGGTTTTCTAGAAATCCTGGGGCCACACCATACACAGGCTTCAGCAAGGTAAATGCCACATGGAGAATGTAAAGCTAGTGTTTCTGTTTTACAGATGGTTCCACAGTTTGGAATTCAGCTGACTACCATAGTTGCCAACAACAGCAAAAGTAAGAATACAATTCAGCACCTCATTAATCCCAATATTATTACATGTGTGGTTTTCAGTTCACATTTAATATTTATTTTTCTCAGGAGGAGGCCAGAACTAAATTAAGCATGTTATAGTCATCCAGACTTAAGGTCAGGAAGGTACTGGTAAATGGGGAAGAGGCAAGGATTTTTTTCAAGAAGCAAGGACTATGCAGCTGCCTTCAGCTTATGCCCTGATGGGGAACACTTACTCTAAGTGTTACAACACTGAAGGGAAAAGTGTCCTGGCAGCCAGGAGCCAAGGAACACCACAAAGTCACACTGCATAACAAACCTCACACAAGAAATTTATTGGGAGAGACACACAGGGTGGCTGCCTCTGCTTGAGAGAGAAGACTGAGCAGAAAGCAGGCTTTATTTATATGAGTTTTTTGGGGTAGGGTGGGGATTTTCAGGATGACCTGGAATTGGAGGGATTTTGTGGCCTGATCTCAGGGCAAACTCAGGATTTGGTGGGATATTGTCATCTGATCTTGAGCTTTTTTTTTTTTTTTTTTTTTTTTTTTTTTCCTGCCGGATGGGGCCTGGACATTCTCCTGCCTCTAGGGGCTGGGCCAGGTAGTCAGGGCAGTCTGTCGGTGGGGCATAGCCTCTCCACCTTAAAGGGTCTTAGAGAAATTAGTGTGTGTGTGGAGCTCAAGGGGTTTCCATCCACTGATCATTACTAGGGATCTAAAAGATTAAGTAGACTTTGGACTGATTTAATTAAAACCTTGGGATGAATGCACACGTTTGCATGGATCTGTCTATCCATTTGTTCCCAGCAACTACCCCTTCAGGTCAGGGCAAAAGATCTTAGAGACAGCCTACCTGCTTCACAGATGAAAAAAAAAAAAAACCCTTGAGATTCAGCAAAGATAAACAATTTGTTCATTCTCAACTGGCCTATTTTGGATAGATCCAGAGAGAGAGCTGAGGCCTCTTTTGTTGTTCAGTCCAACACAGGATACTGCCTCCTTCCCTCTCTGGGTGCATTTGTATTGTCTTTATCATGACAGCGTCTATTGGCTGAGTTTAAACACAATCGAAAAGCCATTGGAAAATCAGTGGCTTAGTTCCTTCCTGGAATTAAAATCCTGTTCTAGAAAACTATAGGAGGACATTCATATGTGGAATTTTGTTCTAATTGAACTGATAAAAGCCTTATCTCTGGAATGAAAGACCTGGAGAAGCAAAGCTGTTTCTAATCTATTTCCAGTAAATTTAAAAGGGCAGTGAAGTACTTTGAACTTCTCTTAAGTGGGATAAAGGTAAAAGTCTAATTTCACATGATTTTTCTCTTCCTCCCTTTTAAGTTCTTCATTCTGTGGATATGTAGCAGCTGGGACCAGGCACCACATTCAAGGGTGTTGTGAGCCAAGGACTATGAGCATTATGGGCTAGATTACCAGAGTTTGGGCTTTTCTTCTCACTTAGATCCTGGGGTAATTGCAAATGACACATTTGCATAAATCTGTATGGGGAACGATGACCTGGGAGCTATGTATGACAAGAAATGAAAGCTCAAGAGATTGTAGTCTGGCAGGCTAGTGAGAGAACATACCAAACCGTTGCAGAGGCTGGTAATGTGGCTCAGCTCTAGATCACTTGCCTAGTATGTGTGAAGCCCTTGGTTTTAGCTCCAGCATTGACCCCCACCCCCAAGTCATCAAGAATAGAAGCTTTGAAAGAAGGTCTAAATTAGGGTTTTAGAGCCACAGATTATCTTAATTTGAGTGGCTTCAGTAGCCACTTTGAAACAAAGGATTCAGGTACAAGCAACATATGGGGATCACTGAACCCTAGGATCACTGGTAAAAGCCTAGAAAAAGGGGAGGGACAGAAAAGAAACCAGTAACAGGAAGGTTAGGTTTGGGTTTGGATTAGGGAAAGGCAAGTCACCCACTGAGACCACACTGGAGCTCGCTCCTTCTGGTTGAGATGCCCTGGGAGACCATGATGAACATACCTCAATGGTCTCCCTGCAAGGGACCAGGGAGGTGGAGGATTCATCCATAATTTCTCTGTCACTGGTTAAGAATTTCTTGCTCCCAGGCTGTGGTGGCACATGGCTTTAATACCAGTACTCTGGAGGCAGAGGCAGGTGGATCTCTGTGAGTTTTAAGTGAACCTGGTCTACAGATGGGGTTCCAGGACAGACCCCAAAGCTACACAGAGAAACCCCATCTTGAAAAACAAACAAACAACTGATTCTAGACTCACTAACTCCTTTTAAATCTTTTGTTGTTCACATATGTGTATAATGAATTTTAGTTGCCCTCATAGCTCTCTCTCATCCTCCAACCTCCCTCACTGAAACCTCCTTCTCCATACGTTTTTCTTCCTATTTTCATGTCTTCTCTTTGTGTTAAACACATTGAGTTTAACTAAAGTTTCTTTCCTGAGCTTGGGTAGGAGGTTATTTATGGGAACAAAGTCAACTTATCAGTGGCTATACTACTAAAGAAAATGATATTCCCATGTCTAAGAACCATTAACTGTCAATAGTACCTCAGGGAGAGGTGGGGTTTCTTGGGCGCGCCTCCCCTATCCTTGATGAAGTGTTGACAGATCCAACCTTGTGCAGGTCTTGTGCAGATAACCACAATTGCAGTGAGTTCTTGAATGCAATGGCTATAAAGACACGTCTGGAAGATATCTTTTTGCTGCACATCTCCGCCTCCCCTGACTCTGAGATTATTTCTGTCTACTCTTCTGGGGTGTTCCCTGAGGCTTGGAAAGGGTGATTTAGCTGTCCTTTTTTGAGTCAAGCATTCCACCTTCACTTATTCTCAGCAGTTTAGCCTGTTATGGGTTTTCTACATCACCCACCACTTGCTTCAGTAAGAAGTTTTGCTGTTGTGGACAACAGCAAATAGAAAACCAAGACTGAGTTCCCTTCTGTGGAGTGTCCCTCAAATCCAGGTTTAGAGAACCAGGTATAAATTCCCTTCTGTGGAGAGGTTCTCAAATGCAACAAAAATTAGTCAGTTCATCCCACAACAGTCATACCACTATTACACTAGTGGGCCAGACCCATGAACTCTTAAGCTCAAGGTTCACCTTGCCTGGGGGGACAGAGGTACTACCTAGGAAGACAGTGGAAGCTTCCAGCAATAAACAGCCTTAGGAGAAAAGAACTGAATGTCAAGTGAGTATGGGTAGAGGGCCAAAAGTGTCTGATTCTGATGCTTATTTCTCCCTGATGATAATCGAGCAGTTTTGAATAGAGAAGAAATAGAATTTATTCTTGGGAGTTGTATAGTAGAAGGAATTCTAATTAATTTTCTTTTCTGAATTCTGTTATTCCTTAACTTTCAAAAAAAGCTCATCCCATGAGCACACATTACATTCTTACCAACATCTAATTCTAACTTTGAGGGATATTTCTTGGGATGGAACCCAGGGTCACATACAAGCACTCTATCATTAATTTACACCCCAGCCCCAATAATCACTTTAAATCCATGCCCCCTTTAAAAATTATACTCTGTAGTATGAATTTATTTAAAGAACTTGCAAATCCTGTCCTGCATATATCATAGAACCCTATTTTAAAAATACTTCATATTCAGATTACAGAATATTGGTAATGGCTAGGCATGTGATACACAAGGTAGGAAAGAAAAACATATTAAGACAACTTGATATGATATACTTGAGTGAAGCTGGCAACAGGCAAGCTATCCATCTCCAGCATTTATTAGAATTTATTCAAAGTCCAGCTTTGAGAATAGAAAGTTGCCAGGACTTTATACTGGAAACCATTCAACATTCAAACCAGCATGACGGATTTCTTTTCAGAACCATGCACCTCAAAATTTAAGAAATTTGAGGAATTTCTGGAAAATTGCATAGTAGGTCAATGGCAACTCCAATAAAAGAGATGTGACCTTGGGGAAAAATAAGTTGTTTGCATTTATGAACATTAAAGGTGATCTCCTTTATTCTTTTAATTAGTTTACTAAATTGCTAGGGAGTGGGGAAGTACTAACAGCTCCCAGGATGGATTTTTGAGCACTGATGTATACCCAATAAACTCCAGAGCCAAGTAATCAATCTGTAAAAAATATGTTTCCATCAGGGAAGTAGAAAAATCAAACCTCAGATAGCCTTCATGAGAGAGTACAAATGTAAGGCCCTGAATGAACATGTGGCACCTTTGAGTGAGACAGCATTTACTTCTTTTATGTGTGGCCTTTCCCTTTGATGGCAGTCTATGCAGCTCCTCAGGAGTTGTTCTAAGAGACTCCTGTTAATATTATACCAATTAAGGCCCAAGGGCTAAACCAAATCCCAGTCAACTCATTCACACTAGCCTAGTGCATATTTGTTGAGAAGCTAGTGAGTGCAAAGCACTAAAGTCAGGTAAATTTGCTCTGGAGGAGTTCAGAATTCAGTGGAAAGCTAAACACAGAAAGTCTCATAAAGTAAAAACAAAACAAAACATAAAACCTATTAAATATGCTTCTATGCTCTAAGTTCCCATTATTCTTGTAACTGTTAAGATGATCATAAAAAACAGTAATGGGGATCCACTGATAAAACAATTTTGGGGGTTCTGTGAGGTAAGAATACAGATCTTGGTTAAGGCACTTGTCCAAGTTCATAATGATAGTGAGTAGGAGAGTTGAAGTTCAAATCTAAGCAGTAGGACTAGGGATGTAGTGGACTTGCCTAAGATAGACAAGGGGACAAGGGCCTGGGTGCAACCTCCAGAACAAAACCAACAAGGAAAACAAAACAAAACACCCAATTCAAGCTATCAAAGCCCATACTCTTTTATTGTTTCTTTTATTTGGGGGATTATAATTGAATTACATAATTTTTCTCCATCCAATCCCTCCTATATATGTCTCTAGTCCTCTCTCTCATATCCATGGCCTCTATTTTTCACTATTTCTTGTTACAAGCATATACATACACATATGCATTCCTAAATATGTAAATACAGTCGTATAATGTTACCTATATGGATGATTTCAGGACTGACCATTTAATATTGGCTAACCACGTGGTGTGCTACTCCTTGAGTGAGAGTATTTCTCCCTCACACACAATTTTTGTTGCCTGTAATTTTTGTGTAGGGTTGAGGCCTTTTGGTCTATTCATGTCCACTATGGCATGTGTCTTGGTGTCATCCTCATGTTGCACATGTTTGGGTAGTCCTGGTGAGACTTTATGTGCATGTAGCTTCTGATATTACTGGAAGACACCATCTCACAGCAAGCTCCCTGGTTTTCTGGCTCTTATGGTCTTTCTGTCCCCTCTTTCATAATGTTCCCTGAGACTTAGGTGCAGGAGTGTTTTGCATATGTATCCATTGGGACTGGGCTTCCCAACTCTGCAATTTGTTAGGTTGTAGTTTTCTGTAATGGTTTCCATCTGCTGCACAGAGAAGTTTTCATGAGGATTATACTTGGGCACATGGACAAATAGAATGCAGTTAAGGATTACTTGGTTTTAATAAAGTAGAGGGTGTAGTTCTCTTCCAACATCTATGACTTCACTAGGCTTGTGAGGTTGTCTAGATTTCCAGTACCAGGTGAGATTTCCCTCTTGTTGAGTGGATCTTAAGTCCATTTAGAGAGCTTTTGGTTACCACCAAGGTGTGTATGCCACTAATGTACTCTTCAGAAGAACCTGTACATAATCTTAACCACATATTATACAACTTTAAAAAATGTACTTGGAAGCTTTATTTCTTCTCTTGGTTTTTAAAGTTAAGGGTTTTGTTTACTTATTTATTTGTGCATTTTTGTATGTGAGTGGGTTCCCACATATTGTGGGAACACATATAGAGGTCAGAGAACAGTCTCTGATGTCATCCTCAGGACCTCTGTCCACTTACATTGAGGTATGTTCTTTCATTGGCCTATAGCCACCAATTAAAATTGCTAGGCTTGCTGGCTAGTGAACCTCAGGGACCTGTGTGTTTTCATTTCCTTAGGGTTGGGATTACAAGCATATGCTACCAGGCCTTGTGTTTTTATGTTTTTATGCTTTAAGGCAAATTTTACTGATTGAGCTGTCTCCCAAACCTCATGTATTTGTTTTACTTCTGTGGTGCTAAGGGTCACATCCAAGGTCTCAAGCATGCTAGGTAAGATTTCTGTTGCTGAGTTACAACCACAGTCACATATGATTTTTTTTAGTATTAGGTCTTATATGAATATAGCATTATTATTATTATTAATTATTATTATTATTATTATTTTACATATTGATCCCAGTTCCCTCTCCCTCCAATCCTCCCATGTTCCCTGACCCTCCCTCCTATCCCATTCCCCACCCACCCCACAGGGAGCATGAGGACTTCCAGGAGAGATCATCAAAATCTGTCAAGTCATTTGTCTCTAGGTTAAAGGAGCATACCTCCATGGGGAATGTGCTTCCAAAGTCCCTTTGTGTACCAGGGATACATCCTGGTTCCACTGTCAGAGATACCATAGATTGCCTAGGTCTTCTAACTTGAGACCCATGTTCAGGGGGTCTGAGTCGGTCCAATGCTGGATTCGGTCTGGGTCCGTCCAATGCAGATTTCTCAGCTGTCAGTCTGGGGTCCATGAGCTCCTCCTTATTCAGGTCAGCTGTCTCTATGGGTCTCTGCAGACTGGTCTTGACCCCTTTGCTCATCACTCCTCCCTCTCTGCAACTGGACTTCAGGGGATCCGCTCAGTGCTTAGCCGTGGGTGTCTGCTTCTGTTTCCATCAGCTACTAGATGAGGGCTCTATGATGGTGGATAAGTTAGTCATCAGTCTCATTATCAGGGAAGGGCATTTAAGGTAGACTATCCACTGTTGCTCAGATGGTTAGTTTGGGTCAGTCTTGTAGGTCTCTGGACATTTCTCTAGAATTGGTTATCTCTTCAAACCTACAATGGTTCCCTATATTATGGTATCTTTTTTCTTGCTCTCATCTATTTGTTCCCAGACTCAATCTTCCTGGTCCCTCATGTTCTCCTCTCCTCTTATCCCCTTCTATTTCTCCTAACTCCCTTCCACTCATTGCCCTGCCACCTGCTCCCAAAATGCTCAATGAATATAGCTTTATAGTTATTTTGGAATCTCCTTTGAGATACAAGGGTTATACTTTCATTTTTGAGTTCTACCACTTAACACAGAGCCCAGTTCCACAGAACTCTTGATAAATATTAATTGAAGAACTGAATGAATGGAATCAAGGCACCAGTGAAACACTTTATATGTATAGAAGAGTAAATATTCACTCACCAATATAAAGGAAGGCTTCAGGCAGGAAGTGGCCTCTGGCTTCTGTCTTGACTGGTAGTTAGAATTCATGGATGTGGAAGGGCATATGTCACAGCTGCTGTCTGTCACTGTGATAAAACACTTATCAAAACCAACCTGTGGAGGAAAGGGTTTATTTGGTTTACATGTTCCAGTTACAGTACATTATAAAGGGAGGTCAGGGGAGGAACTCAAGGCAGGAACTTGGAGGCAGGGACTGAATCAGAAATTATGGAGCAAATGTTGCTTACTGTCTTGTTCAGTGCTTGAATCTAGATTCATCAGTGTTTGGGGTAGTCCTATAGGGGTAATCCAATAATCCAGAAGTTGATCAGTCCACCAGGCTGGGTATCTCAGCAGTCCTAAGCTGGTGTTGAAAACCTGGAAGGTTCCTGAGGTGTTCACCAATAAAAACAGTAGTGTAAATCAACTCAGTGGATATATCAAAGGAAAGGTGAGTAACCTTCCTTCTGCTGAGCTCTTTTTATCTGAATTGTTATCAGAAAGTGCTCCCCACAGTCGGGATGGGTCTTCCTGTATCAGTTACAGCAGTCTGGATAGTTGTTCAGGTGTGATCTAACTTTTGGCAAATTGACACTAAAACAAGCCACAATAGCATATTTCTAGCATCTTCCTCCCTCCCTCCCTCCCTTCCTTTGTTTTTTTTTTTTTTTCATTGTTGGGTGCGTGTGTGTTCCAAGGTCAAGATGCACATGCCATGGCATGCATATGGAGGTTCTAGAACAATTTTGTGCAGTGGGTTTTCTCCTTTTACCTTTATGTGGGATCCTGGGATCATCAGACTTGCATAACAAGCTCTTTACTCACTGAACCACCCCAGACCCAACATCTTATTCTATATTGTGTGCTAAATCTGCCTCTTGGGAAGTAAATGCTTGGTTGGCAAGCCTATATCCTATTACTTGGCAGGCCTGCTGATCAAAGAGCTATGGGTCTATGTTCCTCCAGGAGGTGAGAGAATGCTGGGGGGGGGTAGGGGAAGGAGGTACATGCTCCACAAATGGCTCCCACTAAAATGTTTGGGAGGCTAAGGAGTTTTAGGCTTCCCTACCTGAAATGACTTTGTTAGGCTGGGTCAGTTCCTGAAAGCCAGGATTCAGCATAACTAGAGAGGGGTCATATTTGTCTTGGAGCATAAGCACTGGGAAACTGGTCAACAGGCCACTTCTGGTACTGCCCAGATTGGAGGGGCTGCTGCTATTGGGAACACCTGTCAGAGTGAATCTTCCGGGGGGGATCCAGGTGCTGCTTGGCGACATGACTTGAAGAGTCCATCTCATGACAAGGGTAGGGGATGCTTATGATAGCAAAGAAGACTATTGTCAGACTGAGAAAGTCTGGACAGTACTCAAGCCTCAGATGAAATCCTGTCGCTCTGAGGGGCATCATGTCCATTGGGACTTGGTATTGGATGGTGACTTTAGAAATTAGAACTTAGGGCCACTTAATCTCTCTGAAACAAAAGAAACAACTCATAGGGTACCTTTTGAGAACTCAGTGATGGTCTAAGGCTATGAGGAAAGGACTCCTGGGACTGATAACTTGATTGTGTAAGCACCATTGGCAAACAGCCCAAGTAGAATGGTTTAGGGATTTATGATGTTATAAGGCTGGTGGAAGCCTGACTGGGCTCCTCTAAACTGTGTGCACCTGCCTTATCAGACACTGTAAACAACCATGAATCCTGTTGATAGAAGTTTCTGCCCTGCCCAGTTTTGCAGCCATTTAGTCCCAAATAAACAGAGGCTTATATTAATTATAAACTGTTTGGCCTATCGCTAAGTTTTATTACTATCAAGCTGTTACAACTTGAACTAACCCATAATTCTTATCTATATTTAGCCACATGGCTTGGTATATTTTCTCAGTAATTTCTCAGCATTCTCATCTTACTTCTGGTTGGTGACTTCATTTCTGCTTTCCTCTTCCCAGCATTCTTCTAGTCTGGTTGCCTAGCTACTAGCCAATCATCGTTTTATTAAATCAATACAAGTGACAAATCTTTATAGTGAACAAGAGCATCATCGTACATCAGAACACCACTCCTTTTTTTTGGGGGGGGGTCTTTTGAGACAGGGTTTCTCTAATTTTGGAGCTTGTCTTGGAACTCATTCTGTATATTGGACTGGCCTCAAACTCACAGATATGTGCCTGCCTCTGCCTCTTTGTGAGTGCTGGGATTTAAGGCTTGCACCACCACTGTCCAGGGAACCCAACATAGCCACTGAGAAGGAAGCACTAGGAACTGGAACTGCAAAATCCCAGGCACAAAATATAAGCTGCATAGTTTTAATTTGCTACTAAAATCGGCATGTCTGGAAAGCTAGGCCAGGGCAGTTGGATAGAATTAGTTAGAAGCACTTGTCCAGGATGTTAAAATCTTTAACTCCACATCTCAAACTCAGCAATCATTAATTTCCTCTCCTTTTCACTGTCCACAGCAACTGTTCAACTTTCATAACACTGGAAATCCCTCTCCTTGTAGTTTGTCACCTTCTTCACTACAGTGAGAAGAAATGAGACAGAAAGCCCTGTTCTTCACGCACTATGTCTGGGCAGATTACTTCTCCACCCTATCCTTAGTCTTTCTTTTACTTCTGAGGAGTGTCCACTTTCCCAGCACTGAGGAGTGCTTCCTCACCTCTGGGCAATACCCTACATCTTTAACCACAGTCTCCCTTATGGTTATGTATGTATGTATGTATATTTTGTGTATATTGGTGTTTTGTCTGCATGTGTATCTGTGTGATAGTGTCCAATCCTCTGCAACTAGAGTTACAGACAGTTGTTAGCTGCCATATGGGTCCTGGGAACTGAACACAGCTCCTCTGGAAGAATAACCAGTGCTCATAACCACTGAGCCATCTCTCCAGCCCCTTCCCTTAAGGTTTCTGTTCAGTTGGGACATAAAAGCTTTCACACCAGGTCCTGTCAACCTTTATGTCACAGACATTTTCCCTATTCCTGTTCCATGCAGTATTTTTCAATTATGATCTTCATTACTGGCCTCCCATCCGGTATTCAATCCACTGCACCTTTCCTTCAGTTCCTGGAAAGTCTCTGCAAGTACTCCCACTAAGTTGTTAAGGAACTGATTATTGCCAAAGACATTCAGAGCATGGTGTGGCCTCTGTCCTTCTCATGTTCTCTCTCCAAATATTTTTTAAATGCCCCACTGCCAATTTGATAAAAATGTCAAAAAATCAAATGAAAAACATCCAACAAGCAAAATAAAAATTTCTAATAATGTTCATTGCATAGGCAAATATCAAAATTTTCAGGATTTCTCTTTTTTGGAGGCGGGTATCATGGGGTTCAGGTTGGCTTTGAATTTACTGTTGGGCAATCTTAGTTAAATGATGCAAAGATGTGTTGCATTCTTTTTTATATATATAATTCTTTATTTAAATTAGAAACAAGCCTATTTTACATATCAATCCCAGTTCCCACACCCCCTATCCTCCTCTGTCCCCCTCCACCAATCCCCACATCATCCCCTTTCTGCTCCTCAGGAGGGTGAGGTCTTCTTTTATGTTGCATTTGTTTAACTCTGTGAAGCTGTGTTACTTTGAGTGCCTAAAATACCTGATTGATATAATAAAGAGCTAAATGGTCAATAGCAAGATGGGAGACAGAAACAGGCAGGGTTGCTACACAGAGAGAATAAATAGGAGGAGAAATTTAGAGAAGAGAAGAGAGGCAAAAGAGGAGGAGAGGAGGATGGCAGAGGCCATCCATCCATCCACACAGCCAGCCATAGAGTAAGAAGGAAAGCAAAATATATAGAATAAAGAGAGGTGAAAAAGCCCAGAAGCAAAATGTAGTTAAAGAGAAATGGGGTTAGAAAAGCTGACTAGAAACAAGCCACGCTAAGGCCAGCAGTCATAAGAATAAGTCTCCATGTATTTATTTGGAGCTGTGTGTCAGTCCCCAAAAGAGGTTAAAAAAATAAAGAAAGAAAGAAACCAATTATAACTTACTCTGTAGCAGAAAATGGCCTTGAACTTCCTGATCTTCCTGCTTCTACCTCCTAAGTGTCGAGATCACAGGTGTGCAACACTGCCCAACTTAAGAAAGGGAATTTTAATGAAAATTTCAAGGAAAAAATAATACTGTTATGAATTAGCATATTCATGCAACCTAGAGTTAAGGTTCTCCTTACTGCAAAACTTATCTAGATAGGACTATGGCTATAACTCAGTTGGTAGAGTGTTTGCCTAAAATGCATCAAGCACTGGGTCCTCATGTACTGCATAAATCAGGTGTGGTAAGTGCCTGCCCTGGTAGTATTCCAGCACTTGAGAGGTAGAGAGCTAGGAGAATCAGAAGCTCAAGGGCATCCTCCATTGTAGAGTTCCAGGCCAGCCTGGGTTCAAGATATGTTGTCTCAAAAGCAAAAGAAAAAACTCATTTCTAGCAAAATGAAGAAATAATTTTTTAGAAAAGAATCTGGAAAAAGAAGTAAAAAATTGACAGGTGGCAGCGGCATATGCCTTTAATTCCAGCACTCGGGAGGCAGAGGCTGGCAGATCTCTATGAGTTCAAGGTCAGCCTGGTCTGCAGAAGAAGTTCTAAGCTAGCCAGGGATACACAGAAAACCCCTGTATCAAAAAAAGGAAGAAAAAAACCTAGTGATTAGCAAAAGTACTCAAAGTATCTCATGTAAAACTATATTCAAATTTTAAATACATATGATAATTGTGTGTGTGTGTTTGTGTGTGTGTGTGTGTGTGTGTGTGTGTATAAAACAGATGAGCAAATCAGAGTTACAATTTTTTTCTCCTGTAACATTATTTTGATTGTAAAACTACAGAGTGAATCAGACTAGTTATAATTTCTTTTTCCTGTAACATAAGATTGTTTTGATTATGAAATTTCAGAGTGAATATATTTTAATGAGTTTGGGTAATATAGTAAAACTGGAAGATTTAGTTTGCTATGCTAAAAGTTATTTAACAGACAAATATTTTTTCAGGAAAACTTCATTGCTTATTAAAGTAATGGTGCTTTGGCCAACATTTTAGGTAAGTTTATGAATAATCTAATTTTGAAATAAAACACTCTATTCATTCTCTTTGCATGATGTAATAAAGTAATAATAAATCACATAGAACAGAGAATGCTCCCTGGGTATAATGGGCAAATCTGGTCCACTGCTTAATTATGATCAGCTACTAAGCTGAAAATAAGAATATGTTCAACAGTGAAAATAATATAAAATTTGAATCCCAGAATTCAAAAATTAAATGTTGCACTGGCACATCGTAACACCCACTCATTTCTAGTTTGTCACTGTTTTTGCCCATGGCAACAGAATGTCTCAAAAAACCTGGTAGTGTCTGTGTAACCCCAGTGCTCTCATGATGAGATGGGAGGCAGACACAGAAGGACCTCCTTCAGCTTGCAGGCAAGCTAGCCTGGTATACACAGTAGCAAACAAAGAGAAAACCTGCCTCAAACAAAATGGAAGTCAAGGACTATCATTGGAGGTTGCCCTCTGACCTTGTCAGATGCATAGTGCATGCCTTCACTCACATGTACAAACACATACACATTCATTTATACACAAATATAAAAACATTAAGACAGATAACTTTGTATAGTATGATTGGTTTCATATGCATGATTTGTTCCAAGTACATCATGTACTTTGACCATTGATTTTCAAGATTAAGGCATGGAAAGAAATGTTGAATTAAAAAAAAAAAATTCTCAGAACTATGTGATTCAGAAAATCTCCAAATGTCAGCATTTAACAGAAGCTGAAATGTGTATCAGCCATAGAAGTATATTAAGATGAATTACCTACTGGGTGAGATTACAACTTACATAGAGGTCTTGTTAGAATTTTTTGTAATACTGAGGATAGAACCTACAACTTCACACATAGGAGGCAAGCACTCTGCCACTGAGCTATATCCCCAGCTCCTATTAAAAGAATTTAATGTTGTCTTTTGTTTCAGATCATTGCTCACTGATAGTAGTTGATGGTAACAATGTCAACAAACAAGCAAGCAAAAAAAAAAAAAAAAAAACAGCTATAAGCCATGGTGTGGCTCAGTTGGCAGAATGCTTGGCTATCATTCAGAAAAACCTGGGTTTGTTCTCCAATACTGCATGTAAGGAGTAAGGTTTTTTCCCCCGCTGGCCTGGACCCACCACAGTGCCAGCCCCAAATAATACACAGAGAGACACTGTATTTGATATAATGCTGATGGCCAGTTACTTGTTTCTTATCTGCTATCTCTGTCTTAAGTATTAACCCATTTCTATTAATCTAAGTATTTCCACATGGTCTCATCTTACCAGAGAGTGGCTGGTGTTGTACTCTCCCTGTCTCTCCATGCTGACTCCTCCCTATCACTTCCTCGAATCCTCCTTGTCTCCTAGTCCCGCCTATCGTGCTTTCCTATTGGCCAACAGTGCTTTATTCATTAACCAGTATGAGAAACATATTTACAGAATGGCATCTCCCATCAACTGCATAAGCATAATGGCACATGCTTATAATCCCAGCACTCAGGAAGTGGAGGCAGAAGGATCAGAAGCTCAAGGTCATCCTTGACTGTAGAGTGAGTTCAAGGTTAGCCTGAGCTATATGAGACCATATCTTAAAGGGAAAGAAAGAAAAGTAAGGAAGGAAGGAAAGAAAGAAAGAATGAATGAATGAAGAAAGGAAAAGACCTTGCTAATATTTTCTAAAAATAAATACACATGAATTTGGATGGGAGCAGAGGTAGGGATATCTCTGAGGAGTTTGGAGAGAGTAAACTATAAACAGAATACTGTATGCAAAAACCTATTTTAAATAAAGGAAAAATATAAAATTATTAGCACTCATGAATGAATGATTTAATAAGAATTTTTATGATGTATACATATAGTTTAGAGAATAAAAGGATTGTATATACTTAATGTTTTGTTTCTATATTATAATAAGATGCTCCAGACTCCAAAAGTCTCTACTTCCATCAACTATGGCTATATTTACAAATCTACATTGACATTCCCATTGCTAAATATTTTCACTTCACTCTTGGGTACAACTAAGGTTCCAGGTCAGTTTTCTGCACTGGCTTTATCTTTTGGTAGCCACGCATGAAACTGATTTCTTGGCTCTGACCCTGGCCCCAATCAAAGCTTTGCTGCTTCTCTGGTGTCACTGGCTATACTACCTCAGACTGCCCTCAATTTAACCCTCTTAATTCAGCCCAGGCCTTGTGGCCTCCTTTACTCCCTTTGCTGGCGGGGCTGGCAGGGAACATTGCCACTGAGAGTGTCAGCATGGCTTGCACACCCTATGCCTCCGCCAATATTTGCTTCTCAGGAAGCATCTAACAAGTCTCTTCCCAAGGGTCCTTTTCATTTTATGTCTTCACGTTAGCAGCAGAAAGAACAGCTTTGTCCTTTTGGAAAAATTCAGACATCAAAGGCAGATGAGGAAGAATTTTGAGACTTGAAGATCGTAGAACATGTGAATGTTTTATGGGTCTACCTGTAAAGATAAGGACTCTTGAATCTGGATCTGGGATTTTGACATTGTTTTTCCAATATTTGCAGGGGTATGCTCCTTTGCATTTGTGTGTGTGTGTGTGTGTGTGTGTGTGTGTGTGTGTGTGTGTGTGTGTTTTGTTTTATTTTTCTAGACAAAGTCTCTCTATGTAGCATCTCTGGCTGTCCTGGAACTTGCTCTGTAGAATCCATCTACTAGCCTCTGTCTCCCAAGTGCTGGGATCAAAGGAGTGTGCCACTACTGCCCAGCTTGCATTCATTTTTTTTGTGCTGCATTGTTCAAATTGATTTTGCCAGTGTACAGCCTTAAATAAGAGGAAACTGCTGTCTGGTATGTCACTTATTATGACAAATAAGCTCATATAGTTTAATGGACATCTGGGTAAGCCAGCTTTAAGACTCATAAATCTTAACATTGATTACTATACTATCCACATTTTGGAAACATCAGTAATAAAAACACCTTAGATGTAAATGTAGGTGTACATGCAGATGTAGGTGCTGTAGATGTAATTTGGTTGGTTAGGTACTTGCCTGGCATGCACAAAGACCTGGGTTTAGTCTTTAGCACTGCATAAATGCTGGGTGGCAGCATATTTTGGTAATTCAAGCACTCTGGAGGAAGACGCAAGAGAACCAAGAGTTTAAAATCCTCGGCTACATAAGAAGTTCCAGTACAACCTGAGCAATATGAGATCTTATCTCAAAAACAGGACAAACAAGCAGGCAAACAAAAGTCCACTAGCTATCATTAATTGCCTCTTCATGTGGCAGGTCTGCCATCCATATTATCCATGCATTCTTTCATTTAATCCTCAAGTCAGATTTGGAGATTGACACTGTTTCCATTCTTTTACATTTTGTCACACACTGATACCCCGTTTTAATTTTCTTACCTTAAGTTTACCTTAATCTGGGTCTGTGCTTTGTGTCCCAGACCCCTTTGTCTTTAATCTTTGAATTCTGTTTGGATTTGGCCAATGGGAGTCACCACAGGAGATTGGAAGACACTGGGGATAGGGGAAGTTGGTCTCCCTTTACAATTATAACTTGTCCCCTGTTCATAACTTCAACTCTTACTGGTAGCTCATAACACAGTTTTATTCTCTTCCACGTTCTGCATCATGGAGAGCACATGTTTCTCATGCTCCTGGATACTCTGACATATCTGTTTGGCTCCTTCAGCCCTGCACATACCTTCATCTAGGTCTCTTTGATCAGTGGCCATTATAGATTTTAGCTGAGCATGCCTTATATCCAGTTGCAATCCTGTTCAATAAGGTAATATTTGGTTGGTCTCAAACTTATCTGCTATAGATTCTGACCACACAACTTCCTACTTACATCCATCTTCTAGAGTTTTGTTTGTTTTGAACTGTTTTTGTTTTGTTTGAGAGAAGCTGATGTTACACACAAAGTTAACCTGTTTTGATTCTGGCTTCAGGACAATCTTCTTTGGCTGTATATGCATATTCGCAAACACTGGGATTGCTGCTTTTTATTCATGAATGTGCAGTAAGAAAGTCTCAAGGGCTGGTATTCAGTTTGACACAAGCACACATTATAGTAACCAGCAAGCATTTTTTATTCCTTTAAACCAAAATAAACATTTGGGGGCATTTCTGGAAAATGTGATGAGCCAAATTTCAGTGAGAAGCTGCCCGTGGCTTTTGCAATGCCTGTGAAGGAGAGATTTTTTTTCCCATTGGTAGTTCATGGTGTTTGGCAGCTCAATTGCACTCTTTGGAAAACTTGAATATTTAGGATATAATTTTATAGATGGATAAATGACCTTGTGTTTGGGTGAATTAACATGTGTTTGAAATGAGAGCAGGGATTAGAAAGCCAGACTTAGAATTATAGCTTCACCTTGGCTCCCATTCTCTTAGAGGTTAAGTAAGAAAACATACTTAACTTCTTGTCCTGGGAGTCTCTATCTCTAGACATAACTCAGTATCAAATGATGTGTAAGGCACCCACACACATAATAGGTTTTTTTTAATATCATATAAATGTAATCCAGTTTTCCTTTTCCCAGCCCTCATGATTCATATTTTCTTAGCCACTGGAATTCTTACATATAGTTTCCAAGTTGATAGGATTGGTGTTTTTCAACTGTATGACTAAGCAGTGATAGTTTCTTGTTAGAGCTAGAGCACCAATTTGCTTCCTGGATTACATTTTACTGTGTGAGTGTGTCTATAAAGATACTTGCAGCTTATTCAAGTCTGCTTCTAGATTTTTATGCCCTTAGCAGAGGAAACAAATAAGCAGAAACCATAGATTCTAAGAGTGCACAAACCAGGATGGGATTGTAGCTCAGTTGGCAGAGTACTTTCTGAGCATTCATGAAGTCCTGGGTTTGATCTCTGAATAAAACTGGGCATGGTGGTATACACCTATAATCCCAGCACTGAGTAAGTAGAAGCAGGAGGGTTGAAGTGGGGTTCAAGATTGTTCTTGGCTACCTTATGAGTTCAAGGCCAGACTGGGCTACATAAATCTTTACTTCAGAAATGAGCAAAAAGAAAGGGAAGAAGAAAAGAGTGCTTAAATGCAAGTCTATTATAGTTTTGAAGATGAGATTTTGTGGAAACCAATCAAATGGGGGCATTAAACATTTATAAGCTTATTTTTAATTTTTAAATTTTCTCTTGAAAGATTTTATGATCATTTAAGTGACTTGTTATATAAGCCAGTAGCATTTTCAGTGGTATTTTACAGACTGAATAGCATTGCAGAGTTGCCAAGGCAGAGGAAAATTTCAAAGCCTAGCTCCTAATTTTATATATATTAGGGCTACATAAAGGCCAACCTCAAAATCCTCACTGTTGCTTTCTACCTGAAAGTTGGGGACATTTCCCCCCTCTTTTCTGTTTTTGTTTTTGCCGCACACGCGTGACCAGATTACTGAGCTTGGTGGAGGGTATTGGAATTGAAACGCTTAACAGACCACCACAAGAAGTGAAGAGGAAGCTGCTACCTTTTATTACAGAGAGTAATAAGCTTATATACCCAAGCCAGGGGATGGGTTAAGCAAAGGAGGAAATCATGCACCACCCATGGGGTCAAGGCACGGGCACTGCACACTGGAAAGTTATGAGAACAACCTTGCTTGATCAAACCTTGAGAGCATGGGAGTTCTAAAGCGGGGTGGGGAGGAAGAGAGCTGCAAGGGACAAGTACTTAAATTTCCCAACATGTTTTCACTTTTTAATTAGTTTAGGCTGAACTAGAACTCACTATGTAGCCTAGTCTGGTCTTGAACTCCAAATCATACTGTCTCTACCTCCCAAGTGCTAGGATTCTAGCTGTTATCACTACACTTGGCCAATTTCATTCCTTTAGGTTAAACTTTTAATACCTGTTGAAATGCTAGTGCCACCACTGAAAGGTATTAATACTAGACTGGAAAGGGGGGGAACCCAAAATAATGGCTAAAGAGTGTTAGAGTTCAATTTTTCTTCATATATAATAAATCCAGAAGAGGTCCACTGTTGAGAAGGAAATCTCGTTGTCACCAGAAACTGGGGTCCCTCTGTCTATTTACTTTATTATCCTAAGCATGCATGCACATTCCGTCAGCAAGCTCCGCTTAACATCCAGGATGGCTGTTGGAGCTTAGGCCATCTAGTAACCCCAGAAAGCAGGAAAGAAAGAGAAAGCAAAAGGCACATGATAGTTTCTATCACCTTCTAAAAGGATTTCATAGACACTGTCCGGCAACCTCCCTTATAAGGTAAGCTGGATAACAAAATCTTGTCACTTTTTCCATTCTATCCATTGTCATCTAAAAGAAAAGTAAGACATTTACCTAAGGAAAAAAGTGAAAAGTCTCACCACAGAAAGACAACATTTTCACCTTTCATTACTCATTTAAGCAGGAGTATAGACAAGAGACTTGAAATAATTACTTTATGACAAAATTAGAAAGCCAGGGATCTGAGATGAAGAGAAGGAAAGAGTACCTGCACCAGAAAGTACATGATTAAGAATTAGTGCTTGGAACTTAGCAGTTACTCATGAAAAATTTATAGAGTAAGAGGGGAAGAAGGGATGGGGTGATGGGAGGAAAAAAGGAAGGGAGGAAAAAAAAGAGAGTGGGAGGAAAAAGGAGAGGGAGGAAGTGAGGATGGGCGGAAGAAGGGGCAGAATGAAGGAAAGGTGACAGAAAGAGAGTAATAGAGAAAAAGAAGATGGGTGGAAGAGAGGATGGAAACATGGAAGGAAGAGAGGAATGGAATGTAGTCATTTGAATGAGAATGCCCCCACATAGGCTCATATGTTTCAATGCATGGTCCCCAGTTGGTAGAACTGTTTAGGAAGGATTAGGATGTCTGCCACTTAGAGGTTTCAAAACACTCATGCCCATGCCATGCCCAGTGTGTTCTCTGCCTCCAGCTTGTGAGATGTGAGCTTTTAGCTGCTGCTCCAGCTACCCACCATTATATCTTGGTCAGCTATCATGGATGCTAACCCTCTGAAACTGCAAGCCCAATTAAACACTTTCTCTTATAAGTTACCTTGCTCATGGTGTTTTGGTGTTTTGTCATAATAATATAAAAGTAACTAATATAAGGAGGGATGAAGGATGGGAAAAGGAAGAAAGGATGGAAGAAAGGAATGGAAGTAAGGAGGGAAGAAGAGGAGAAGAAGTAAAAAGAGGAGGGGGGGAAAAGAAAGGAAAATGATATTTTTCTTTTATTTTTTAAACAAATTCTTATTTAAATTAAAAACTATATTATTTTACACACCGATCCCAGTTCCTTCTCCTTCCCATCCTCCCATTCCCCCACCATCTCCCCATCATACCCCCCCATCCACTTCCCAGGGATGGTGAGGCCTCCCATGGGAGAATCATCAAAGTCTGTCACATCATTTGGGGCAGGACCTAGGCCCTCCCCCATGTATCTAGGCTAAGGGATTATCCCTCTATGTGGAATGGGCTCCCTAAGTCCATTTGTGTACTAGGGATAAATACTAGATTCACTACCAGAGGTCCCATAGACTATCCAGCCCTCCCTCCCAACTGACACCCACATTCAGGGGGCCTGGTTTGGTCCTATGGCGGTTCCCCAGATAACAGGCTGGGGGTCCATGAGCTCCCCCTTGTTCAGGTTAGCTGTTTTTGTGGGTTTTCCCAGCATGTTCTTGACCCCTTTGCTCATCACTCCTCCCTCTATGCAAGTGGATTCCAGTTCAGCTCAGTGCTTACCTTACCTGTGGGTGTCTGCTTCTGCTTCCATCAGCTACTGAATGAAAGCTCTAGGATGGCATTCAAGTAGTCATCAATCTCATTATAGGGGAAGGGCATTTAAGGTAGCCTCTCTACTATCGCGTAGATTCTTAGTTGGGGTCATCCTTGTGGATCCCTGGACATTTCCCTAGTGCCAGATTTCTCTTCAAACCTGTAATGGCTCCCTCTATTAAGGCATCTCTTTACTTTCTCTCCTTCTCTATTCTTCCCCCAACTCAATCTTCCTGATCCCTCATAATCTACTCCACCTTTCTCCCCTCCTCTTTCTTCTATCTCCCTCCCCTCTCCTCCGTGCTCCCAATTTTTTTTCAGGAGAGCTTGTCCCTTTCTCCTCCTCCTGGGAAACATGCATGCCTCTTTTAGGGTCCTCCTTGCTTCCCAGCTTCTCAGGGTTGTGGATTGTAGGCTGGTTATCCTTTGTTCTATGTCTAATATCCACTTATTAGTGAGTACATACCATGTTTGTCTTTCTGTGTCTGGATTACCTCACTCAGGATGATTTCTTCTAGTTCCATCCATTTGCCTGCAAAATTCCATTGTTTTCCCCCCTGCTGAGTAGTAAGTACTCCATTGTGTAAATGTAGCACATTTTCTTTATCCATTCTTCAGTTGAGGGGCATCTAGGTTGCTTCCAGGTTCTGGCTATTACAAATAATGCTGCTATGGACATAGTTGAGCAGATGTCTTTGTGGTATGAATGTGGATCCTTTGAGTATATGCCTAAGAGTGGAATTGCTGGATCTTGAGGTAGACTGATTCCCATTTTCCTGAGAAACTGCCATACTAATTTCCAAAGTGGGCTCTAACCTGAGTTTGCATTCCCACGAGCAGTGGAAGAATGAAGAAAGAAGGATATTTTGTGAATGATAAGGAACTAAAGGTGCTGATTTAAATTTTTCTGCTATAATTTGAGAACCCAAGGTTTTGGCATTTAAGTAATTTTGTACTTAAGGTCTCCTTGTTTGGAGCTCTGATACAGTCCTCTGTGCCTTGACAATATGGCATTATTTTCTTATCTCCTTCTGGGCTTCATTAACAAATGATGTCTTCTCAATGAGAATAAAAAGACTCCAAAAGAGGCAAATTGAGTCCTAGGAGAGGGACCAAATTTTAGATATGATAATGGTGAGTAGCCTCCAAAGAGCCACAAATATACAAATAGATCAATAGTGTGTCTGTGAAATTAAAATTTAGGGAGATGAGGAGAGGAAGAGGGAAATTATTAGGAAATAAAGGTACATTACTTTTCAAGGGGTGATGTTGAAAAATGCTAAATTATTTGTTCCTTTCAGGCTGGGGAGAACTCTCATATTGTGTTTCTCAAACCCAGCATGGAACTTGGAAGTGGATAGGTAAATAAGTATTTATTGAACCAATGCATAGATGCCTAAAGGAACAACTTGATAAAAGAAGCAAAAGAAGACGTAAATATCTTAGTTTGGAGTGAGCATCAACCCTCCTGTTACACCTACACCAAACAGCCAGTGAACACTCTGCCTGCCATGAAACATTTTCATCTCAAAGGCCAAAGAAAAGGAAGTTTATTAAAGAAAACAAAAATAAAGGTAACTTTTAAACAGAAAAAAGGAAAAGAAAAGAGAACATTTTTTGAAAATGTCAAAATAATGGAAAAGAAAGGGGCAACTCGGGAAATGCAGAAAAAAATGTATTTTCATGTACCTTTTTGCTTGTATCAGTCTTCTCTCTTCAACTTTAATATTTTTCCTTTTATACAAGTGGTCCTTCCTGGGTTGAGGATGCAATTTTATTGATAGACTAGTTATCTGGCATGCACAAAGCCCTGAGTTCAACCCCAGAACTGCATAATTCCATAATTCTAGCATCCAAAAGTAGAGGTTCAAGGTCAACCTTAGCTACATAGTGAATTTGAGACCCATCTGTGCTACAAGAGATGCTGTGCCAAAGTAAAACAAAGTTACAAGAAAATATCTAAGAAGACATGAAAAGTTCAAACCTCATTTTTCTTTGAGAAGACAGGAGGATGTCCGAAGAAGATGGGGATATCTGAAAGGCTTTTCTTATCAGTACATTATTTGAAGCAGTGCTCCAAGATTTTTGATGTGTGATAGTTTGAACATGTGAACTAAATGCCAATTGTACAGAAACACACACGCACGCACGCATACACACACACACACACACACACACACACACACACACAGCTGGCAAATGTTTTGCCCTTCTGTAGAAATATTCTAAAGAGAAATATCAACGTGAAGGGCATCACAATTTGAATTATCTTTTTGATCACCTTTGTTTCTGTATGTAGACAAATTATGTGGGTATGTTATATATTGTTTATCCATTCATCAGTTGGTGGACATTTGGACTGTTTCTACTTTGGTGCTGTTATGAATAATGCTTCTGTGGATCTATAAATGTAAGTTTTAGTGTGATCTATATTTACATTTTTTAAAGTGTATACCAAAGCCTAGAACTGCTGGATTGTATGGTACCTATATGTGAAACTTTTAAAGGGATCTCTAAAATGATTCCCAAGCAGCTACTGCAACTTACCTAGTAGTAACACATGAAGGTTTCAATTTCTCCATATCCTCACCATTAGTCTTTATTATCTCTCCTAATCATAGCCATGTGAGTGAACATGAAATAATTCCTTACTATGCGTTTGATTTGCATTTCCTTGATGACTAATGATAATGAAAAATTCTCATGTGCTCATTGGTTATTCTCGGGGAAGATGTCCATTTAGACCCTTTGTCCATTTTTTTTTTAATTAACCCGCCTTATTATTGAGCTGTAAGAGTTCTATTTTCATTATATAAGCCCCTTGCAAGATAAGTAATTTTGCTCTCATTTTATGTACTATCTTCTCATTTTAATTATATCCTGTGTAGTACAATTGTTTATAACCTTCATGAAGTCTAACATATATAATATTTTATTGTCATTGTTTGTACTTCTTGGTTTTGTGTGGAAGAAATCACTACCAAGTTCAGGACTGGGCAGATTTGGCCTGGCAAGATGGCTCAGTGGATCCTGGCACTTTGAGCTTGATCCCTGAAATCAACATGGTGGAAAAAGGAGAACTGACTCTTCCAAGTTGTCCTCTGGCCTCCACTTATGAGCTGTGGTATAGACACACAATTAAGTTAAACAAGTAAGAAAGCAAACACATGCATAAATGTTTTCTGTTTTCTTCTAAGAGTTTTCTACTTTTAGCTCTTAGTCCGTACATTTAGTTCTTTGATCCATTTGCAGTTATGTAGTATAAAGTAAGGATCCAAGTTAATTCTTTTGCATGTTGATATTCAACCATCCCAGTACAACTTGGTTTTTGTTTGTTTGTTTAAAAAGCAATCTTTAAAATTTCCTATTGAATTATTTTGGCTAGTTTCCTAAAAATCAACTAAGTATAGGAGTTTCCTTCTAAACTATATTCACAGATTTATTTGTCTTCATGCCATTACCAGTTAATGTAGCTTTGACGTAATTTTTGAGACTGTAAAATTTTGGTTCACATTTGTTCTTTTATTGAAGAGTGTTTCATGTAGTGTATGCTAGGTCATTTATATCTCTTTATGAGTCATTGGATCAATGTCTGTAGAGTCTTCATTTTGATAAGGACAGCATTTTAATGTCAGTTTAAGGGTCATTACCATTTTAACAACAGTTCTTCTAGTGCATTTGATATAGTTATGTGGCCATTTATTTAATTCCCTTCAAGAATATTTTATTGATTTTAGAGTATGCACTTTATAGTTCTTGCTTTAATTTTATTTATTTGGTTACTATTATAAGTGTAATTTGGGAGGGGAAATGCTAAGACAGGGTCTCACATAGTGCAAACTGGCCTCAAAATTGCTATGTAATCAAGTGTGAGCTTGAAGTCCTGATCCTCCTGTCTGGACCTCCCAACTGCTGCAATTACAGTGTATCTGACTAACTTTTAAATTTTCATTTTTTGGATTGTTCATTATGAGTGCAGAAAAATACAACACCATTTTTTAAAATAAAAATGCTTAAAGAAATAATTCTTAGTCTAAGGGAAAAGTAACTGAAATCTCCACAGTTGACATCATCATCAGGTGAACATATCTTGCTCACTTATCTGCAACCTTTCTGGACATATTAGATCTACTAGTACTGCATGTGTTTCTTCAGACACCATTGTCTTCTATTTCAGTCACATTCAGTGGTCTAAAAAAATGTTGTTTTCTCTTCTATGGGCCAAGTAGATTTTTGTCTCAGGCTGTTATATGTTCTCTAAGTGCATCAAGTACCCCTGAAATATAATTTACTATTGTTTTAAATATTGTCTACAATCCTCATTGGTTTCCTAAATATTGTTGAGAGTAGATGATCAACTTCATGTGATTTATCCTCTGTACTTAAATTATTACCTTTGGCACATTAATAAATTAATATGCCCTTTCTCCTATTTATTCACTGTTAGTTAATTCCCAGAAAATAGAAAATGGAAGGGAAATGTTCCTTATCACAACTCCTGCGCATGAAAGGATATTTAGTAGCATACTATTAGATGCCAGGAGTTCTCTTCCCCCACTTTTGTTGTAACATCAAAAATATCTCCAGACATCTCCCAGTGTACCCTACAAGGCAAAATTACACTCTGCTTTGAACCAGTACTCTAATTCAAAGGAGATCTACAGTTAAGTATAAAAATGAGCAATTGTATCAGATGAATAGTGTTTCTAATTTTTTGTTACATGTAGGAATTCTTCATTTGCTCTAATGTCTAATTTAATGTATAATTTTAACTATTTGCTTGTTTAGCTTATTAGCCTTATGTTCCTAACTGAAAATGTGTATGTGAGCAATTAATTTAAGTTTGAAATAACCAGTTTACCACACTTGTCAAAATATTAGAACATTTGAAAGAACTTATTTAGAAGGCTAATTTGTTAGATTTATTAGAGTCAGTGACATTCTTGAGGAAGGTTTTAGGAAACAATGGATGTACTTAGGAAGTTAGTGACATGTATGTATAAGTGTGGTTTAAATTGTTTTAAAGAACTTAATTATTAAAGTCCATGCAATTTTTTAAATAAAATCCAACTGTATTTATAAGATGAATAGTAGAATTTACTATTTGAACTTAAAAATTTGAGAACGATCTTAGCTTTAAAATTTGAACAAGGAGGAGCTAACGGGCCAGACTGATAGCTGGGAATCCAGCATGGGACTGACTCAGGCCCCCCTGAATATGGGTCTCAGGCAGAAGGACTGAGCAGTCTAAGGGATCTCAGACAGTGGAACCAGGATGTGTTCCTGGTGCACAAAAGGACCTTGTGGACACATTCCCCATGGAGGGATACTCCCTTAACCTAGAGACAGGAGAGAAGTCCTAGTCCCTACTTCAAATGACTTGACAGATCTACATGACTCCACCTGGATGGCATTGCCCTACATATGAAATTGGGGTGGGGGGATGGGAGGGGAGGGTGTTCAGGGTGCATGTGAGGGGGCAGAGAGGGTAAGAGGGAGGGAGGGAAGGAGAGGGAACTGGGATCGACATGTAAAATAATAAATTAAATGAAAAAATTTGTTGATTTAATTTGAATTGAATATTATTTCCAAGAACAAAGTTAGCCTCTGAATAATATTTTCTTTGTACAAAAGCCATGGCTGAGGACACAAAGGAACTCCACATTGACAAAGAGAAGCTTGTTGCTTCAGAAGGGGTGTAACCAATGGCTTTACACACTGTCCCTGGGGGCTCCAAGGAACTGCCTTATGTCCTCTAGTTGTCTAATTTCACAAACTCACTTTCTGGAATGATGAATAAAGTGTATGACTTCAAATGAGAAAATCATGTCTGTAGGGATGAGTGCAAAATCAGGGAAAATGAAAACTATTTAAGTTCTTAACTACTGAGCTGAAAACTATTTAAGTTCTTAACTACTGAGCTGTCTCTCAAGCCCCACTCAGAATAATTTTTAAAGAAAGAATACTATAACAATTTTATTCAAATGCACCCAGATGATGCAGTTACTACTGAGTTGGAAAACATACTCTGATAGCAAGAGTCTAGATGGATCATACCATTTTGTTCTTACATTAACCCTGTGTACTATTAATGTCTCCATTTTATTTACAAGTAGGGAAATCCATTACTAGGGAGAGTGAATGATTCACCCAAGCACTGGAGCAGGTATTCTGCCTCTAGAACTCTATGTTTAAGTGGCATTTATCTAATTCGCAGTTCTATTTAAGTTTTGGGAGTTTTGTTTGTCTGTTTGTTTGTGCTGGGATTAAAGGCATGTGCCACCACTGCCCAGAAAAGTTTGGAAGTTTTAAGAATTTGTTGTAAGGGGCTGGGAATGTAGAATGCTTGCATACCATGCACACTGCTTTGGGTTTGATCCTTGGTTACATAGGAAGTTTGAGACCAGCCTAAGAAAAATGGGATACTGTCTCAATAGTTTTGTTTTGAGAGGAGAAAAAGTCAGGAAAATGTGCAAATATTCTTCTTAGCCAATTAAAAAAAAATAGGACATGAGAAGTCATTGTATAATGTGTCTACAACAAATTTTCTCATATTTTCATGTGCATATGAATCACTTGAAGATCTTATTAAAATACAGATTCCAGTGTAGTAGGGCTAGACTAGGACCTGAGATTATGCATTTCTAACCCTCTCAGGGGGGCTACCCCTAGTACCACACTTGAAGTAGTAAGAAATCCAAAGTTCAGATATTTTTGTCATTGTCCTTTGTTTATTTTGAGGCACTATGTCCCAGGCTGAAGTGGAAAATTCACTTTGTAGCCCACGTTGGCTTTCAACCCATGATGATTGTCTTATCTCGTTTACTCTGTGCTGGGATTAGAAGTATGAGCAAGCATGTCTGACTCACACAGTTCGGTTCACTAACAAGTTATATCCTTAACTATCATAAGCAAGTAACAAAAGAACTTCTGCTCTTATGAAAGAGGATGAAGAGGCAAGGAAGACCTTAGCTGGTAACATTTATTGCTTATTATAGTAGGTGAATAACAAAGCTTCCATGCTCAGAGAGCTCACTAGGGTATGATTTTAACTCTCTTCAAATCAGGAGTCTTACATCTTCATGATTAGGGTTAAAGACTTTAACTGTTTCAAAATACACCAAGAAACTTCTGACGATTGCTGGTCAGTTTCAACAAAACCAACAGTAGTCTAGACCAGAAACAAAAAAGAAAAGCAAATTGTTAGACTAGCCAGAAAAAAACATCAATAGCTCATAAGATGGGTTTGGTGAATTCTGCCATAGATACTGCATTCAGTGAGCTTGGAGATTAGGTTGTATTTATTTCTTGAAAACCATTAGCATTTACCTAATTAGTAGTTCTAAATACTTAGAGTGCTTTAAAATGTATATAACCCCAGCATAGCAAACAGATTCGCTGAGGATGGGCTCACGCATCAACATTTTAGTTCCCCAGGTCAGCCCAGTTTTTAAGTCTAGGTGCCACACATGTAGGTCATTCCAGTTCTTTAACAAGTAAGTAAATACTTACTTGGGGAGTTCCCCAAGAGTGAGTACTTATGCATATTCAGGCTTGCTATACAAGATTGGGCCCTCTCAACATCCTGTCATCGAGGGGTATTGGCACTCCACAGGCTCTACCCTTTTCTGTGAGTCTAGCAATGTTGCTAGAGGATGGAGAGAGATTTTTCTTCATTAGTGTAACCACTAGTAAGGTTCTTATACTCCTGTCAACGAATCCCCTGCCCATGCTCTTGTAAATAACCCTAATGAAATGCATTGTTTTTTTTACAAAGGGTCATGAATGTAGAAAGGGGGGCTTGTTGGGACGAGGAAGGGAATCAGCAAGAGTGGGAAGGGGACAAGAGAGGATAATGGTGTGAACCTGTTCAAAACACATTATGCACATGGAAGATATCCATTGTGATACGTAATATATGTAACAACAACAACAGTAACAAAGAATTCAGGTCTCCTAATTGGGTACTGTGCTGAAAATAAGCCATTGTTCTGCAGGCTGGGGTTGGAGGGAAATGTTTAAATTTCTTTGCAAACAAAACAGAATATAATCCCTATGAAATGATCAATTCTCTAAAGTATATGGTACTGTTCTAGTTTGCCTCCTGTTGCTGTGATTACAACACTGACCAAAGGCAACTTGAAGAGGAAAGGGTTTATTTGGCTTATATGTTCCCATACAGTCCATCATTGACGGAAGTCAGGGAAGGAACTCGAGTAGGAACAGAGGCGGGAATTATGTAGGAAAGAAGCTTTACTGACTTGCTTCCAAGCTCATGTTAGCTATCTTATACATCCCAGTCCCTGCCTGGGGATGGTGCTGCACACAGAGAGCTGGATCCTCCTATATCAATCGCAAATTAAGAAAATGCTCCACAGACATGCCCACAAGCCATTCTGATCACAGCAATTCCTCAACTGAGGTTCTCTCTTCCCAGATGTGGCCAGAAAGATGTGAAAAGCAAGATTAGCCACTACAGGAACACTCACTGAATAATACTTAAAGTTAACTTATTAGTTTGAGAGAAGAAATGGGTATATGGCTGTGTCTTCAGAGACAAAGGAGAATCGTAATGAGCTTTGTATTTACACAAGGCCACTAAGAGGTGGTAGATATGATGAGTTTTGGTACAACATTCTACTTGGAACATAGACAAAAAGAAAAAGGAAAAAGCAATAGATAAGACGGCTATAGAGGTTATAGTCTTAGAAGAGTGCAGCCCATCATAATATGGTAGTCCCCAACTTCAGAGCAAGTGTATGTTCTCAGATTACCCAATGTTTTTATTCCTTCATTCTCAACACATGATGGATGCACCAGTCTAGGCAGATCAGAGTCTGTCCCTGGGATAGAATGTCAGAGTTGTCTTTATTTTCTGAGGTTACCATCTAGTATAATATAAGTTGGAGGTATTTGCAGCCAGTGCCTTATGGTGATTAGCATGGAAGAAGCCTTAGCACAGAAGAACATTGAGTTGGGGTGGGGCTGGGGAATGAGAAAGAAAGTGAAAAAAAAAAACCCTCCAACAACATAATTTGAATTCCTGTATTCAGAGCCCATCAAGCATATGCCATTCCCAGACATAAGAGCTGATAAATTCCCTTTCTTACTTAACCTAGTTGAATCAAGATTCTGTCGCATGTGCCCAAAATACCCTGACTCAGATTGACTGGTATAAACTCATTGAAAGAACACTATGCAGAAACATCTAGGTTCATCTACCACATGGCTTTCAGAGTAGTCTCTGAAAGCAGTAGCCTATGACTTACTAAAGTTGCTAGAGGTGCAAACCCTGGGATCCCACCCTTAACCTACTGAATCAAAAAGACTAGGGTTGGAGTCTTGCCCTTTGGCGAAACAAGCTGTCCAAATGAATTCATACAATTAAAGTTGGAGAAATGTTGTTCTGGCACTTCTTTTACATGATACATTAAATTGGAGATCCAGAAATGAGCATTAACTTACCAAAGGACACTGAACTAGTGAATGGTGGCCCTCAGCCTTAGGAACCTCTTAGTAAGCCGATAGCCATGGGTCTGAGAAAGGAGGGTCATTTGGAGTTCTGAGGGACCAACACAAGGGTTGGCAAATATCAGGGGGAAAATATTTTAGGTCAAATAATACAGTATGGTTGGAAACACTTGCTGTGTGTTTCCAGAGGAGTTTGAAGAATATTTTACTCATCTTGTCTCCCCAGCTGAGCCAACAACAATGTGTTAGAGCTCCATGGCCAATGGCATGAATCCAGGAGAATCCTTTTATGTGCCATGCCAACAAAGAGGAATTTCTTAGAAAAGGTACAAAAATTATGCTCCTATCACATTTTACTTCATGGAGTGAAGAGCCAGGAGGATGAAGCACAAGGCAAAGGAACTAAAGCCACTCTTGAGTGTCACCTCTTGTGTTACAAGAGGGGAGTTTTACTGTTGCTCTTGCCAGGAAAGCAGCCCCCTGGAGAGACCCTGAGCAACTAACCTGGTGACTTGGAGAATAACATGTGCTTTTAAGCTTCTCTTTTCAGGTGGAGGGACAGCAGCAGTGCCCCTGAAAAGTATTTGGCAGTCTGCTTTCCAGTGACTTCCTCAGTGTCTACTGGGTACACAGTCTATCAAGAGAAAAACTCAAGAGAGGGGAGTTCCGGGCACCAGTATCTTGCACTTTTTGTCTCTCCTTGTCCTACTCTTGAGTACAGAGATAATCCTAATATAGAACCCAGGGAATGTTCAATTTTAGAGAATCTAAACTTTTAGCAGTCACCATGCATGCTTCATCTAAGCATCTACTTAAGTGAGGTAAATGTTATCCAAGAAGGCACCTGGTTATAAGAAAACCAATAAAATGAAGCACTACTTCTCCTCCTATGAATCCCCAATTCACAGGTTTAGTTGTTCACCAGTTATTTCTATTTTATCCTCCTATCCTATTTTTATTTACACAAGTTATCATGTAAGTCAGGCTGGCTGCAAATTGTTAGATAGCCAAGAATGACCTTGAGCTCCCAATCTTCCTGTGTCTACCAGCCAAGTACTGGAATTGCAGGCATTTGTCACAAGCCCTGGCTTCATTTATCAGTTGTTTATTGGATGTCATATATGTGCCAGGTACACATGTTATAGTGATTTGAATAAAAAATTGCCCCAAAAGGCCCATAGGGAGTGGTACTACTAGGAGGTGTGGCCTTGTTGGAGGAAGTGTCAAAATGGGATGGATGGGCTTTGAGCTTTCAGATGTTCAAGCCAGGTCCAGTGTCTGCTACCTGAGGATCCATGTATAAAACTCTCAGGCCCTCTCCAGCACCATGTCCGCCTGTACTCTGCCATGCTTCTTACCATGATGACAATGGACTAAACCCCCAATGAAATGTTTTCCTTTGTAAGAGTTGCCATGAACAGGATGCTTCCCTGGTATATGAAAGGACTTTGGGAGCACATCCCCCATGGAGGGATACTCCCTTAGCCTAGAGGCAGGAGGGAGGGCCTAGTCCCTACTCCAAATGACTTGATAACTTTTGTTGACCCCTCCTGAAAGGCATCACCCTCCCTGTGGATTGGGGGGGGGATGGGAGGATGGGAGGAAGGAAGAGGGAAATAGGATAGATATGTAAAATAAGAAAAAATAAAAATGAAAAAAAGAAACCCCCCAAAAAGTGTTGCCATGACCATAATGTCTTTTCACAGCAATAGAAACCCCAATTAAGCATATATAGACACTAGGGACATGGGAACAACAAAAATAATTTTTAAAAGCTTAGTTCTCATGAAACTTAGCATCTCTTGCTAGACAATTAAAAAAACAAGTAAATTAAATAAATTGTTTGGAAATTTGTGCAGGGAAATGAAGCTGGGGAGGAGAGGGAAGGGGTTTGAGAGTATAAATTGGGAACAATATCTACTATGGCCTTGGTCATCCACTCTAAGAAAGATCTAATGCAGCTACAGAAGGCTTGGAGAAAGAGACTTGAACAATCAATCAAGAACTAACTCCTAGACCTATAGATCTATCTGTATACTGAGATGTGTGGTACAGTAGGTATCAGCTTTCCTTGCAATGTAGCTGGAGGTTTTCCAGCCTTCCTGTAGTTTGAGACATGAAACTAATGTGGGTCAGTTGATTGTGATGTGCATTGTCTCTGGCCCAAGCCATTTAAAAGCTCACTTGTTTCTACTTTTCTCTTCTCTGCCTCAGCCATGTTGGAAGTGTGAGTTTCTGATGACTTCCTTTTGAGTTGGGGGATGATATCCTGTTCGACCTTGGGATTCTTATCAGGAGATATATGTCTTTGTGCAGCTGTCTTTGAATTTTAGGGTTGTCACTATAGTCTCATCTGACTTTGCTTATCAAACACATCTACTCTAGCCAGAAACAGGTGTGATCACAATAGGGAGCAAGCAGCAGCAGGTCTTGCTCTCTGGGCACTTAGGTTCTAGTTGAAGAAGATTACAATTACAAGGCCATAAACCGGGCATTGGTGGTGAACACCTTTAATCCCAGCACTCGGGAGGCCGAGGAAGATGAATCACTGTGAGTCCCACCTGGTCTACAGAGCGAGTTCCAGGACAGACTCCAAAACAATACAGAGAAACCCTGTGTCAAAAAATAAATAAAAAAAAATACAAGGGCATTAATGAAAGGTGCAGACAAATTAGGGCTATGGGAATTTGTAATTTGTGACCAGAAAGGAGCAAGATTGCTGCCTGGCATCCTAGGATTCTCACACAGTGCAATGTTTACAGAACAGAGGCATTGTGAGCATTCGAAGAAGAGGCAGAGTTTGAGTTTATCCTTGAGAAAAGTGTATGGTTCAAAAACTAAATGGCAAGGATGTCAAGCAAGAAGCAGAGCAAATGTAACAGGTATGCACAGTGTAAGAAGAGTGTATGGATGGAGATTCCAAGGAGAATTGAGGATTCGCATGGGGGCCTAGGTTGAGGACAGATTTCCAAAGCGCTCTGAATGCCAAGCCATGGAGCCTTGGCTGGATTCTGCTGATGAGAGGGACTGGTGTGGGGTGATTTGGAAAGTTGATGAGACCATTTACAAATGAGAGTCTGAGCCATATGTTAGGAGGCTGCTGCCACAGATAGCAAAGAAGTATGAAAGCCCAAGCCAGGTTGGTGTACTACCTCTTCCGAAAGGGCAGGGAACATCAACCAGCGTTTTATGGCAGAGGTGGGCAATCTCAAATACCATTCCAAATCCACTGAAGTAGAATCTGCATTTTAACCAGGCATTTTCCCCCTAGTGCTTGGCATTGAACTCAGGGATTGTGGATGTATAGGCAGGGTTTCCACCACTGACCTATTTCCCTATCCTTAACAAGATTCCTAGATGATTCATAAACACATTAAAGTTTGAGGAGAGCTAGTTTGGTAGAAAGCAGCTGGTGGCTATTTTAAGTCACTGAAACTAAGAAATTATGAAACGGATACTTGTAAATGACAAATTTATTTCTCACAGCTCTGAAAGCTAGAAACTCTAAGACCCATGGCACCAGCGCTTTGGGGTTAGTGGGGCTGTTTTCTGGTTCATAGGCAACTATCTTCTAACTATCTCCTCACATAGTAGAGGGGATAAGGAAACTCTCTGGGGTACTTTTTTTTTTTTTTAAATAAGAACACTGTCTTAGTTAGGGTTTCTATTGCTGCAACAAAACATCAAGACCAAAGTAACTTAGGTAGGAAGGATTTATTCATCTTATATTTCCACACTGCTGCTCATCGCCAAAGGAAGTCAGGACAGAAATTTATGCTGGGCAGGAACCTGGAGACAGGAGCTGATGCAGAATCCATGGAGGCTGCTGCTTACTGGCTTGCTTCCCATCACTTGTTCAGCCTGCATTCCTATAGAACCCAGGACTACTAACCCAAGGATAGCACCATCCTCAGTGGCCTGGGCACTCCCCCATTAATCATAATAAAGAAAATGTCCCTAGGGCTTGACTATAGCCCAATCTTATGGAGGCAATTTCTTAATTGAAGCTCCTTCCTCTTAGATGACTCTAGCTTGAATAAAGTTGACATAAAATTACCCAGCCAGGCATTAATCTCATTTATATAGGAAGACGAAATGAGGAAAATAGCAATACCACAGTAAGATTTGATACATACAAGATCTAATGAGTGCTACCGTTAGTGTGGGAGGGGGGGTTGAGGTGAAAGAGAATATTTTAATAGTCTCATGACCTCTCTAGGGGAAAGAGGATAGAGAAGGCAAATTAGGCTGGTATGGGGAGCCTTTTTCCTCCAGATATTCCCCCTCTGAAATGAGGAGGCCTATGGTTTCAAAAGGCAGGAAAACTCACTTCAAATTGAGTGACCAGGCACCATAGAATACCACCCTCCCCAACCCAGAAGGGTAATGGCTGTTTGGAGTTCTTGTGTTAGTGCTGAGCTGAATATGTCCCAAGTCTGTAAATTGTCTTCTTTCTCAATAACTGGAAAAGCTCCTCCTCGCACCCCACCCCAAATCCATGGCCTTGAGATTGCTCATTGCCAGCCAGGGTGGTGGTTAAGTTTCACCAGCTAATCCTAGTGTGCAAATTGACTGGGTTGCCTTTTGCTTCCTCTGGATTTTCTAATTATTTATGTTGGCCAAGGGCCACATTCAGCCCTTTCCAAACTGGAACACATTCTCAGAAAGGGTTGGTCTCATCATCCTCATCTTGGTTTAGGCCAAAGTCTGGTTTCATTTTTCATTAAACTACCATTTGTAATTTTCATTGAACAGAATGACAGCATGCCCAACCATCTTCATTCAGTGATTTAAAAATAAATAAATAAATAAATAAATAAATAAATAAATAAATAAATGAGGGCCTTCTTTACCCCTCAGGAGAATGCATGATTTATTTATCTCCTCCATTGTGCAATCAGCTCACCACCATTACAACTAACACAATGTTCTGGAGGAAAATGTTTCTGTATCTCATGGTGACTTTACCCAATTTGGCAGTGACCAATTTCTCACCTAGATCTACCAAAGCCTACACCAGAAGGGAAACATTTTATCACTGAGGATTAGATCACTTTGCTTTGACTGGGGTGAGTACCTGGAGGGCCAAGGCCATCTCTTGTTCTCCTTCTCTGCCCAGAGTCTAACACTCATCAGGTGTGGCAATCACCAATGATGTTCTCCCAAATGTCTCCAACTCTTCTCTTCCTGAGCCTTTATAGACCTGTATCCACTGAACCTCTGTGTCTGGGTACACTATGTAAACAGTTCAATTGATAAGTGAGAGTAGGAATGGTACACATCAATTCCAGACTGGGCATTTAAGATACTTTTGTATCTTTGGGGGCAAGGGACCCCCTGGCCCCGAAAAGCTCTGAGTGCATACTTGAGTCCCTAATTCAATGATAAATACATACTATAAGAAGTACCTTTGCTGTACTAACCACTAATATTCTGGGTTCTATTTGTTAATTCAGTACACATAGGCTTTCCTCGCTGAACCCATAGGTGCAAAATAGTGTTTATTTGCAGAGTGTTTTTGTTTGGTTTGTTTTTCTTAACGTGGTGACATCTTTTTTAATTTTTTTGAAGATACAGCTTAATTACAGTACTTCTCCCTTCCCTTTCCTCCTTCCAAACCCTTCCATATGCCCTCCCTACTCTTCTTCAAATTTGTGGTCTCTTTTTACACTAATTGTTGTTGCATGCATATTATGTATTTCTATATATTCCTAAACATAACTTGTCAAGTATGTATAATGTTACTTGTATATTTGTTTTCAGGGATGATTGTTTGGAACTGGGCAACCAGTTGGTGTGCTCTTCCCTGGGGAAGATTAGTTCTGCTCCTACCTTTCCTCAATTGTCTATAGTTCTTTGTGTAGGGTTGAAGCCTCATAGCCATTGGTTATTTTTTGAGACATGTTACTACAAATCCCAAACTATGTAGCCAAGAATGACTTGAACTCCTGATCCTTCTGTTTTCACAACCCAAGTTCTAGAATTTCAGACTTGCCAAACCACAATAGGCATGCCTTTTACTTGTGATTCTGGAGTTTTGCTGTAGATGAAAAGGGTGCCTAAATAACCTAAACCAGCCAACCCTTGTTACTACCACTGTAGTTCCAATGGCCTTCATTACTTCCTTTGCATTTTATAAACATGGAACTGAGGCCTAGGTTATTTAATTGGAAATACCAATTACTTAGTGGCCAGACTGGTAGATCACCATCAATTTCCCGATTCTGTATCAGATACTTTTGCTATGCCATTGTTTTCTTCCTATGCAGGTGTTAAGAGCACAGGAGTTCAACAGTCATACAGATGGCAGTCTGGGCTCTTTCACTTTCTACCTGTGAATGTTGAAAGAAGCTAATCAGTGTCTTTTTTGTCTCATTTTCTTTTTCACCTACACTTCTCACTTTGAGTTGCCCTGGGGACTAAGTTTGCAGAAATCTAAAAATGTTAGCTGCTTATTTTGATGGTTCATATTCTATATCATCAGCCCATTGTCTTCACTTGTTCCTGATCCCCATGTTCCTGTCATGCTTTTCTACCTTTGGTAAATAATGAATCTGTTTTAGAACATCGGATGTTATGTCTGCACACTATCTTGTCACAGGTCAATTACATTTAAGGTTCTAAGGAGTCCAGTTGAGTGCTGTCCTCCAGTGCCATCTCTCTTGACGAAGGCCTGACACTATAGGGTCCTCCAGTGCTAAGATTCAAGGCTACCCTACCTAGTGTCTCTCCTCAGTCTATGCTCTATTTGTTAACTGTCCTGTGCCTGGTGACCAAACTCTGGCACCACCTATTCTCTAAAGTTACCTGCTCTCTGGCTACTCTGGATAAATATTTAACCAGGAATCTTGAGCACCTACTGTCTTCCTTTATGCTATCAGACAGTATCTGAGTAGGAGGCAGGTAGTCAGAGCTACTTCCTGGGGAAGGCAGTGAGCTCTCTGCCTCTGGCTGAAGGGGTCTGATTCTAGCCACTTCCCTTTTCTTTACGTGCTGTCAGAGTTATGTTGATCTGTGAGTCAAGGAGAGAATGCAAGTGGCTGGAAGTGGATCAAAATATGAATTTTTAATTTTAGGGTAAGGAATGACTCATGTTTGTTTTTGAGGCATGTTTCCTTAAAGTGTTTTTTTTTTTTTTAATATAGCAACTTGTTTAAAGGGAAAGCATACTTATTTTGGTATGTTTCTTTTAGCAATGTCAGCAAGTTTCAATATGAAAAACCGTATTTTAACTTTTCAGTGAAGAGAGAACTGTGTCTAGTAAGTAAATGTTCATACTATAAGTGAACAGTTCAATGAGTTTTCACAAATGTGACATGTAAAACCCATGTCACCAGCACCCAGGTCCAGATCAGTACCTAAACCCTGCCAACCCTTCTTATTCTTTGCTGGAAACTCCCCTTTAACTCGCCAGTGACCACTAGCCTGACTCCCGACAGTACATATTAGTGCTGCCTGTTCTAATCGTTATTGAAACATAATCAACATGGATGACCGACTCCCTTCACTCTCAATCTTTCTGAGTTCTATCCATGCAGTGTCTGTACATTCTCATTGGTAACTTGGTATCCTAGTTTGTGCTGATACTACTACCACCACCTCCACCACATTTCAGACCCTTTGCTTTTTTCTGTGGTGGGGATTGAATTTAGACCTTCACACATGTTAGGCAAGTTCTGATGCCACTAAGTCACATGGTCAGCCCCCTTTTCACTTTTTCTTTGGAGGAGGCTCTCATTAAATTGCCCAGAGTGGCCTTGAACTTATTCTGTAGCCCATACTGGCCTTGCCTGCTATTTGCTACCCTCCTGCCTCAGTTTCCAGAATAGCTGGGTTTATATTACCAGGCCAGGCCTCAGTCTGTTCTATGGCCAATTTGCATTTGAATATTTTCTAATTAGCATAAACACAGGAGTGTGGTATCCCAGCTCATCTTCTTTGGTAAACATACAGCCCATTTCTGTCAAGGTTGCATCTAGAAAGGGAATTGCTTATCGTACAATAGTGGTACTCAGTTTGTATACATTCTGCCAGAGTTCCAAAGTGCTAGAAGCAATTTACATCCCCACTAGCTTTGTATAAGAATTCTTGTGGTTCTATACAGTACAAAGAAGTCTGCTTCAAAATAAGGCAAACATGTAAACCAAACAGAACCAATTTAACCCTTTGGAATGACATACAATCTATGTATTAAAATCCTTTTCTAGCCACAACTTTTAGCCTGTTATGCAACCTGGATGAGCTTCCTATGCTCCATCAACTCTCCCTTAATCCAGTCAGTCAAAAGTCTGTCTGAAAACATTACCCATTCATTCCTGTAGCTAGAATGTTGTGAGCATTAATAATTTGGTGTTTGCAAAACAAATTCAACCCATCCTGCCAGGTGGAATATATACTTGGAGCCTCGATGTGGCTAATATGGCAGCTTCTGCACTCTGTAGGTTTGCCTTTTGTAAATATCATATCTCTAAGATCGTGAATAGAATTAAAAATCCAGTTGGGGTCACAAAGTAAAGAAAGTTCTGTTCTCCCACAAGTTTTAAGCAAGCAGAACTGTTCTTTCATATTATAAAGTACTTTGCAGCTATAGGCATTGCTTGACTCAGAGGAGCCAGAAAGGGGATTTAGAGGGCTTATACTTTCTTCTGGTCTCTATATAAAACTCAATACTTGGGAAGCAATGCTCCAGAATTCCATCTGTTAAATGGGATACTTTGACAAGTTGCTTAAGTGATCTGCATTTTCCAGATCTAGTTTTTATTCGATGAAGGTGGAGATGCAGACAGTGGAAAAAGGTACAGGAAGCCAAGACAATATCCTATAATGCCACCCTGTCCCCTGTGTTGGCCTCCTCTCCAGCAGGCAGGGGAATGATGAGAACCCCCCCCCTGCGCCCCTAGTTTCTAGCTACCCAGCAAACTGCTTAGTTACTTTCAGAAACCACTCACTGAGCCCAGTCCTTTCCCAGCATGTTTCTCTTTTACCAGTGTCTCCAATCCCCACCCCGCCCCTCTGGGGAGGTCTGGTTTCTGCATTCAGGAATATTCTGGCAAAGAGCTTAGGTTCCCACCTATCACAAGCCTGTGGTGCTCAAAGTAGCCTGACCAGGCCTTTGGGGATCAAGGAGACCCCTAAAGGTAAGCTGCTGGGTGGAGGCTGGGGTGGGGAAGTGCACCGGACTAGCTGCCCCGCGTCCCAGGGGTTTCCCACGGTGGAGGCTGAAGCTCCTCGTGGGGCTGTTTCCCCGGTGTCGGGAGCCCCGCCCGCTCCCCACCTCCATGCCCAACCCCGCCACGCTGAGCGCCCTCCGCGCCACGCCGGGCTGGGCAGCAGCAGAGCAGGAGGGCGAGTGGTCCGGGAGTGGCGGGGGCGGCGCCCAGCTCGCAGGAGGGAGGAGGAGGGAAGCAGCCGACAGAAAGGGGAAAAGGAGGGCGCGAGGGCGCCAGCAGCCAGCCAGTCGTGGGAACCCGCAGGTAAGTGTGCGAGGCCGAGAAAGGGGATCTGAACCCCTCTGGGTCCTAAGACCTTAGCTGCTGAGTCAACTAAGGGCGATGGGCCCTGGCGGGCTCGATGATTAGGAGGGTGATGGTGTCACTGGGTGGGTTGGTGGCTCTGAGCTGGAGCTCCTGGGCCGTCTTGAAAGGCAGAGGCAAAGCACCAGTCCCATAGGTCCCGCAGTGGGAAAGTGTGTTTGGTGGGAAAGAGGTGAAGCTATCCCGGGGAGGGAGGGGACCAGTGAATTGCAAAGTTTTAAATGATCTCAGACCCTCCCCACTCCTCTGAGCCAAGGAACCATGAACCTTCCTTACTCGGGAGGGCGATCTGCTGTCACCAGGCTTCCTGGGACTCGGTTTACTGTGTCTGGCAAGTGGGTGCAAGGCTACTGAAGTAGTGCGCCTAGGACCCAGAATGGCTGGGCACAGCACCAGCAGGCAAGGCCCAGAACAGGTGGCCCAAAGTACAAGGGGATGGACTGGCATCTCAGAACTAAGGGATGGTTATCATCTGAAGAGACTAGTGGTCTTGGGGTGTACACGTTTCCACCGGAGCTTGGGTTTCAAAACCCCATGACCATACAGAAAGTGAGAGGGAGAAAGAGCTGACCCGCCTCACATGAGACACAGGAAGCTTGACACCGAAGTGTCCCGTGGCTGCTTGTACAGAAACACTTCTAGTTTGGCCTGGCACAAATGTATGAGTCCCCCGGGGAGCTTTTAAAAATGAAGTTCTGATTCAGTAGGTCTGGGGTGGGACCCAAGAGTCTGCGTTTTCGTCCAAGCTCTCAGATGGTACTGCTGCTTATGGACCACACTCTGTGACTGACTCTACAGAACTGCTTTTTGGTTCAATAGACTGAAAATCTTAAGAAAAAGTGAGAGGTCAAAGACAAGATAGAATGCTAAGAATTCTAACCCAGACACAGGCGATGAAAAAGGTTAATCAATTGCTAATGGACTAATAGTGAATTCACTTTTTTTTTTTTAAACAAAGAATCTCCAGTTGTGTAGTGGATCCTGTTTTATAACGGAGCCATGCCTGATTAGGGTTCAGACTGGCAGGTGATGCTGCGAAAGGGATTATTAGGTTAGTTTCTGCAGTTATTCGGATCTTGTTGAAGGTCTCTTGGCTAGTTTAAGGAAGCTTATGGGTATGGAACCCTAGTTGTGTATGGTATGGCATAATTTGTTGCTTTTTATTCATTGTGAATATTAATGATTAACAATGCATTAAGAGCATCGTTGTTTTTTAGAGGAGCTTCATTATGGCTGGGCATGATGCTGCCCATCTATAAACCCAGCTCAGGGGAAGTAGTGGCAAGAGGATCAGGAGTTCAAGGTCATCTTTGGCTATGTAATGTATGTAAAGCCAGCTTTGCCACATAAACCCTGTCTCAAAAACAAACAAACAAACAAATAAAAAAGTTTGTCAGTACAAGATACAATTAAGTTTGGTGTCAAAATAATCTGGAAGTCAACTGGAAAAGTGTGTGCTGTTTCCATATTATTTGGGAAGTTTTTAATGGCTCATAAAATTTTGCTTAGGTGAGCTCCAGAATGAACTGGATATCACTTCATTTGGCTGCCTGTATGGGTCAAATGCAAAGCTGGAAGATAAAAGCGGCCAAAATTTTGTAGCTATTCAGGGATATTGTTTTCCATGGCCTCAGCACCACGCCAGCCCTGATCAGATTCCCTTCTGCTTTTATCATTCCCACATCCCTGCAAGGTGACTTTCATTAAATGGGGCTAGAACAGTTTAGCTATTGCAAGACCTTGAGCAAATATAGGGGCATGTGTTCTATGTATGAATCATTCTTACTCCAAACCCCTGCAGATTTGCAGGTGTGTGTATTTTTCTGGAGAAAAAAAATGTTAAAAATACAGAAAAGAAAAAATGCAACTAATTATGGATATGGGTCTGCTGAGGGGGAAAAAAGTCAGGGAAATGGAATTTCATTGATGTGTTGGGCCAGGAAATTCACTGTTTTGGGTACCATGAGGTAGGTGCCTTCCAGAAATGGCAAAGAAAGTTTGCTCAGGTGTTGTGGAAAGTCAGCAAAAGAAGCTGATTTTCCATGGCTGGTGCAGTCATTCTAGGGACTCAGGGAGGTAAGAGACATCACAACATATGCCTAACCTCAGTAAAAGCATGGGAAAGGTACCTATTTCCAGAACAAATGTTCTTTTAAAACATGTATGATTTCAAAATCACATAATTCTTTAATCTGTGTGGAACTTACTTTGGGGCATGGTGGGAGGTAGTGTAGTTGAAACATTTCGGGGGTAAATCATAAAATAAGTCCTTTAAAAGATTCTGGTGAACACTTCCATTTTATACATCTATTCAATTCTTGAGTCTAACTTTGTTTTTTTTTTAAATTGAAGTATAGCTTGTTTACAGAAAAACCATAATTTTCAGTGTAAGATTCTAAAAACACATATAGTAGTATAAGTACCACCATATCAACTTCCCTATTGATTCTTTGTATTCAACCTTTCCCACCACACTCCCTATAATTTTGTCTTTTCTATACTGGTCCACGAATGAAATAATATGCTATATAGCCTTCTGAGTCTAGTTTCTGTTACCTATGACAATACATTTGAGATTTTTATCTATGTGGGTGAGTATTCCCATTATTTGTTCGTTTTATTGCTGAGTGGTATTGCATACTTTATCCACTCATCAACTCTTGATGGTTATGAATACAGCTAACATAAACATTCACAGATAACATTTTGTGTGAATATACATTTTCATTTCACTTGCTTTAATATTTAAAATTAAAGTTGCTGTTTTGAATGGTAAGCTAACTTTAGTTTTAAAAACCTGTTTAACTTTTTCAGAGTGCTCACACCGTTTTGTTTGTTTGTTCACTTTGTGGTGCTTGAGATTGAATCTAGGGCCTCGTACATGCTAAGTGAGTACTCTACCACTCACTTCCATACCCAGGTCAGGTTTTCCTATTTTGCTTTCCTACCATTGATGAATGAGGAGTTCAGGTGCTTGGTGGTTGTTATTATTGGTTTATTTTATTTTAAAATGTATTGCTGATGTTTGTTTCTTACTTGTACATTGTTTTTAGTTGTACATTGAAAGCACCACTATCTCAAGTAGTTATTAATTATAAGAGCTTGCCATTGCTCCTATTTTTGTTTTGTTTTGCCTTTCTGAGAAAGAGCTGGGTCAGTCTATCTTATTTTATTTATGTTATCTTTTTAGTACATCACTGTATCTTTCCTAGTCATTACCTTAACACACACACACTATATATATATATATATATATATATATATATATATATATATATATGTATATATATATCAATCACAGTCTACTGGTGATGGCATTGTATGCTTAACCAGAATTTTCACACTACTTTCACATATATCCTTGAGGGGTTTTGCTTTTGTTTTCAGTCACTCTTATGATTCTGTAATGACCTATATTTGTGACTTTAGTTTGCTCTGCCTTATTCCTTGGTCATGGGAAGATATTCTGTGACATGCCTTCTCCTTTTTTCCCTTCATAGTGTTTGGTTTTTGAATCATGGGTTCTTCCCATAATAAGATACAATTTCTCTGTCAGACATATGTATGGGAAATTAACTTCATTCAGTCTGTGACCTACCTTTTAATTTTCTTAATGATTTTACTTTGAAGAGCATAACTTTTTAGTTTTGATAACGTCTAATTCATCAAGTTGTTTTTATTAATAACGTCTCAGTAACTAGCCTAATATTTGTCTACCCAATGATCACTAAGATTTTTCTCCTGTGTTTTCTTACACATAGTTTATTATTGCTTGACATCTCTATCTCTCTCTTTCTCACACACACATAGGTGTATGACTTCATTGCTAATTTTATGTGAAACATATTTTTGCATATTTTTTACATATTTTTACATTATTTTTTTACATAGAAATATCCGGTTGCAACATTGTTAGTTAAAAAGTTTTTCCTCCTCTCCATTATACCCTCTCAACTCATTTGTTACAAATGGACTTATTTTATTTTAATTCCTCTATTGTGTTCCATTTATTGCTGTGACTTACACTAATAGTATACTGTAGGCCTTTCAAGTTTTTTCTTCTGAGACCGAGTCTCATGTATCCAGGGCTAGCTTCAAACTTGAACTCAGTATGATCTTGAACTTCTGCTATTCCTGCCTCCACCTCCCAAGTGCTGAGATTACAAGCGTGAGTCACTACACTGAGTTTACAATAGTGCTGGGAACAGAACCCAGGTTTTCACATGCTATGCAAACACTCAGTGACCTTTGGATATTGATTTTTCTTGAAGTTTATATAGAATTAATACAAATAGCTTTATTTAGACAGATTAGAGAGAAATCATGGAGAATTTTAATATTGTCCCCATTGATGTATACTTGGGACATTGTGGGAGGGATGAAATAAATGGGCTATTTTGGGCTGGAGAGATGGCTCAGCCATTAAAGGCTAGACTCAAAACCCAAAATAAGTGGGCTGTTTTAAGCATACACATGTACAAACACAAGAGCTTTGTGGTATTTTTCAAACTTCTCTGGCTGCCATTTTCAGTGAAAATGTATTTTATATTCAAGCATATCTGTATATAATTGAAACCAAATCTCTCAAGGTGGAAGCATTATACATACACTGATCGTTTCCATTCTTTCCCATCTGCCCTCTTCCATTTCAGCACAATGGTGATCTTCTAAGTTAGCTTGATCATGCTCTCATACAATTTCCTAGCGCAGTTTGTAAAGTATTTCTTTATAAAACCTTTTGTGACCAGCGAGATTTCTCAGCAAGTAAAGGTGATTGCAATGCAAGCCTGCTTATGTGAATTCAGTTCCTGGAACCCACGGTGGAAGGAGAGATCCATTCCCCATTCCAGGCAATTATATTCTGACCTCCATATGTGTACCACAGCACATGTGAATGCATTAGTTCTCCCCCCCACACACACAGACACACACCACAGCGAGAAACATGCACAAAATAATAATAAATAATTTTTAATTTAAGTTAAAAATTTTAATTCTCTGGGTTCTGCTGACATTCATTTTTTTCTACTAACTCACACTGTGATACAAAGTGAGATAACTATGTTTCTTTCTCTAATTATCATGTAACTTTAAACTGAAGATCATTCTTGACCCCACAGACTAGCCAATAAAGGCAGTCTTATAATTTCATAGGACAAAACTCTCTTATGACCTCCTACCACAGTTGCCATCAATCTCTAGATGCCACTACAGCCTCCTTTATCATTTTTCTTCTCAAACTTCTGCAAGCACACTGGCCACCATGCTGTTTCTCATAAAAACCACACATTTGCCTGCCTGCCAGCTTTTGCCTGTGCTGTGCTTCCTGCCCAGAACTCCATTTTACCAGACACTCCTGTAACTTATTTCCTGGTTTCACTAGTGTCCTCTCAAACCCTCCTTCTAAACACTAGTCTCACCTAACACTGGGCAGATTCTGGCTCATCTCCTAATTTGGATCTTAGTGACAATGTTATTTATTACCTCTATTATTAAATCAGTTTGTGTACTGATCCCACACTTTTCCCCTTGATAGACTGTAAGTTCCAAAAGGGAAATCGTAGTAGTAACGATGGCTGGTAGCTACTATTTGCCCAGTGGGCATACTTTTTCTGCTTTCTTTGTATGAGCTCATTTAATCTTCCCAGCCACCTGAGGCAAGAATCTTATTACTTTATAGAAGAGAATACTGAGGTCCAAGGAAGTTCAGTACTTTTTCTATGGTCATACAGAATACTTTATTCCGAAGTCTGTGTACTTAAAATGCTCCTAGTAGAATCAAGAGTTCTCAGCAAGTAAGGTGCTTGGTGTGCAAGCCTGATGTTCAATCCCTGGAACCCATGATGGAAAGAGAATAGTTCCTGTCCTTTATTTATTTGTAATTATGGCTTTTGTTCTCTGAGTGTAGTGGCTCTCAACATGGAGTGATTTCCAGCAATATTTGCAGACATTTTTGTTGTCTTAACTGGCATCTAGTAGGTAGAGGCCATAGATGCTGCTGAACATCGTATAATGCACAGGTTGCCCCCATAAAGAATGTCCCCTGCCTATATGTCATATAGTACTCAGGTAGAGAATCTTTGCCTTGGCATAGTGCTCCTGAAAGCTGTATGTCTGTTAGAATCATGGGAAGAGTTTAAAAACTGTTAGAATCATGGGAAGAGTTTAAAAACTAAATAGCAATGTCTGGAGCCACTTTTAACCTTAGCAAACCTCCATGAGTCTCCAGTCCTGCTGTGCACTGACTTTTCTATCCAGTGTTCCAGAAGAGTCGTTCTACTCTTTTCCTTTCTTTTCTTTTTACTTGACCTGAGCTCATTAGATAGGAATCTTTTCATATCTGCATTATCCAAACTCCCAACACACTTATATTTGTAGAGATACTCACGACATTCCCCACCATTACTGTGAAACTGTGAATGAGATGCCACTATTGCATCATAGCAACATCTTTTTTCTGGGTTCTGGAAAATAGGAAAAAAAATGCCAATGTACAATTTATCTGTATTTTTTAAAATCTAACATTTTGCCCTATTTCCCTTACCTTTTGTATTCTTATCCATGAACATATGTTTATTTCTGAACCACTAGAAAATAAGTTTTATGACTACTTGGCTCTTTACTGCCTAATACTTAAGGGTAAGTTTCCTAACAATAAGACCATTCTCTTAAATCACTGCAGTACTGCTACCAATTCAGTAAGTTTAACACTGATAATATAGTGTTATCTAATCTACTATTTTTTTATTTAAATTTTGACACTAGACCTCTTCCTTCTGGTACAGGATCTGGTTTAGGACTGCTATTGCATTTACTTGTCAAGTGCTATTGTAATTACCTGTCCTATCTATTATTCTTTTTTTAGTCTGGGTTATTATTGCAGTCTTTCTTTTTCTTTCTCCCTACTTCCATCCCTCCATCCATTTATTCCTCCCTCCTTTCTTTCTTTTTGAAAGACATGGTAGACCTGGCTGGCCTGGAACTCAAAGAGATGTGCCTCCCAAGTGCTGTAATTAAAGGTGTATGACATTACATCAACCTTTTTGTATCTTTTAAAGGACAATGATACTTATGATGAATATAGAGACCACTCCCTCTCGTTTTTTTATTTATTTGCTTGTTTATGGGTCACATGTATATCTGACTGCCTACAACTTGTGATGTTGCTAAAGATGACCTTGAACTTCTCACTCTCCTGCCTTCACATCCCAAGTGTTTAGATTATAGGTGTATGCCACCAACATACCTGGTTTAAGTGGGAATCAAATCCAGGGATTTGTATGTTCTAGGCAACCACTCTACTAATTGAGATATCTCCCTAGATTCATCTTTTAAAAAATAAAACAACCCTCATTTGTGCTTATCTAGTGTTTCTTGTCATCAGACATAGGTGATGTGTCCTTTTCAGAGCATGGCATCTTGGAGACTCATGTTGCTCATTGCCTCCTTATTGGCAATGATAATTGTGAAAATTCAGTGAAGGTGTTGTATTATTTCCTCACTGGAGAGTCACAATTACTGACTTTTCCTTTAAAATTAGCAAGCTTTGGAAAGACACAAAAGTTCTGCTCCTCATTAATACTTCTCTCTAGCTTAGTGATGATTTTTGCCTGATCAATCTTTAATGTGATGGTAGAAAATAATGATTTTTCTAACTCCAGCTAGTCTAGGCAAGAGCCATACTGTCTCCCTTACTTTTTTATTTATTTATTCATTTATTTATTATTGATAAAAACTCATGAATTCCTATGTTTTACTGGTTTATAATTTATTAACATACATGCTTAGTTTTGTTGCCCAATTGTGATGGACTTATTTTTTTTCTACTATCGGGGATTGAACTTAGTGTTTTATACATGAAAGGCAAATGTTTTACTACTGAGCTATATCCCCAGCCCTCAAATTTAGTTGTCTGCCTGTTTGATTCTCTCTTTAATGAACCCCTTTTCTTGACCATTTCTGAAAGCTTATCCTTATGTTCTAATATCTACTCTCTCCCATAATTTCACATCTCCCCTCTATCTGGTCACTTCTCAGAGGACTTCTCAAAGAATGCTTATGCCAAACTGCTCTGCATTTTCCCTTCATGTAATTCAATTGGGATTAGAAGCTGTCCCCTGTCTCTGATAAACTCCATATTGCCAAGTGCAGCTGTCCCTTCCCTAGCATACCACGCATGACATTAAAGAACATTTCTCTCTTTTCACATTTTAATTGAAAATAGAATCTTTTATCATACAATATATTCTGATTATAGCTTCCCCTCCTTCTATTCTCAGTTCCTCCTCACCTTCCTTCCCTTCTGGATCAACTCTCTGTTTCTCATTAGAAAAGAACAGACTTCTAAGAAGTAGCAACCAAACAAGACAAAATAAAATATAATCAGATGAATAAAAACTTTCATATTGAAGTTGGACATGGCAACTCAACATAAGGAAGAGTTCTAACAGCAAGCACAAGAGTCAGAGACCCACTCATTGACAGGTCAAAAGTCCCATAAAATAGCAAAGCCAATAGCTACAATATATACATACAAAGACCCATGTAGGTCCTGTGTTTACTGCTTCAGTCTCTGTGACCTTATATGTGCTCCATCCCCTTTGGCTCTTATTAACTTTCTGCCTCCTCTCTGTGTGATTCCCTGAGCTCTGAGAGGAAGGATTTGATGGAGACCTCTCATTTAGACTTTCTGTGCATGATGCCTGTCTGTGGATCTCAGCATCTGTTCTCTGCTGCCAGAGGAAGTTTCTCTGATGATGCCTGGCTAAGACACCAACCTATGAGTACAGCAGAATATCATTAACACTCATTTTATTGATACATTTTTAGAACAGTAGTGTATGGTTTTACCCTAGGTCTCTGGGCTATCTAGTCTCTGATTCTTGGTTACCCAAGCAGTGTCAGGTACGGGTTCCTTCATGTGGAGTGAGCCTTAAGTCAAATTAGACATTACTTGGGTACTCCCACAAGTTCTGTGCCACCACTGCCCCAGCACATCTTGCAGGCAGGACAGATTGTAGGTCAATGGTTTTGTGGTTGCATTAGTGTTTACATTTCTCTTTTGGAAGCCTGTAGCATACCTTCCTTCACCAAAGAGACTAGAATATAGCGTGAAGACTGAATGTAGGCACCAGGTCAACTTCTCCATGTTCAATGAGTTGTGAGGGTGTTGTCCTGGGCAATGCGGTTCCACTGCCAATTTGTGGAAAACAACCCATTGTCTTATCAACAGCCTAGGTTGTTTCAGTATTCCCATGGGATCTTTTGACCAACAATTTAATAGAATCCAACTTTGTATCTTCCATTACTAGGAGTCCTCAATAGGAACACCTAGATTTCCAGGAAGTTTCCACTGTACTAGGTTTCCATACCACCCGCAAATGCCCCCTAATTTCAGCTGTCTCTCCCAGCTCTGTCTCCCTCCATCCTATCTCCCCCACCACCTGATCCCTCCTTCTCCTAGTCTACCCTCTAAATCTATTCTATTAACCCCTCCCAGGGAGATGCATGCATCCCTCCTAGGCTCCTCCTCTTTACTTAACCTCTCTGAGTTCATAGGTTATAACTTGGTTATCATTAACTTAATGACTAAAAGCCACTTATAAGCGAATACATACCATATTTGTCTCTCTGGGTTTGGGTAACCTCACTCAGAATGATTTTTTTTTCTGGTTCCATTAATTTGGCTGCAAATTTCATGATATCGCTTTTTAAATAAATTTTATTTAAATTAGAAACAAGCTTGTTTTACATATCAATCCCAGTTCTCGCACCCCCCCCTCCTCTCTTGTTTTCCCTACCAACCCCCTCCAACTCCTTTCTGCTCCCCAAGGAGGGTGAGGCCTTCCATGGGGAAGTCTTCAAAGCCTTTCATATCATTTGGAGCAGGGCCCAGTCCCTCCCTCATGTGTCTAGGATGAGGGAGTATCCCTTTATGTGGAATGGGCTCCCAAAGTCCATTTGTATACTAGGGATAAATATTGATCCACTAGCAGAGGCTCCATAGACTGCCCAGTCCTCCTAATTAACACCAAATTCAGAGAATCTGGGTCAGTTCTATGCTGGTTTCCCAGCTATCAGACTGGAGTCTATGAGCTCTCCCTTGTTCAGGTCAGCATTTTCTGTGGGTTTCTCCAGCCTGGTCTTGACCCCTTTGCTCATCACTCCTCCCTGTCTGCAACTGGATTCCAGGAGTTCAGCTCAGTGTTTAGCTGTGGGTGTCTGCTTCTGCTTCCATCAGCTACTAGATGGAGGCTCTAAGATGGCATTTAAGGTAGTCATCAGTCTCATTATCAGGGAAGGGCATTCAAGGTAGCCTCTCCATTATTGCTTGGATTGTTAGTTGGGATCATCCTTGTAGATCTCTGGACATTTCTCTAGTACCAGATTTCTATTTAAACCTATAATGGCTCCCTCTATTATGGTATTTCTTTTCTTGCTCTCTATTTTTTCCCTGACTCAATCTCCCTTCTCTGTCATGTCCACCTCTCCCCTTCTCTTCCTAACTCCCTCTCCACTCCCCCATGCTCCCAATTTGCTTGGGAAATCTTGTCCCTTTCCCCTTCTCCAGGGGAGATATCACTTTTTATAACAGCTGAATAATACTCTGTTGTGTAAATGCACTACATTTTATTCATCCACTCTTCAGTTGAGGGATATCTAGGTTGTTTCCAGGTTCTGGCCATTACAAATATAGCTGCAATGGAGATGTTTGAACATGTGATAGGATGGAGCATCTTTTTGGTATATACGCAAGGGTGGTATAGTTGGGTCTTCATGTAAATCGATTTCCAATTTCTGAGGAGCTGACATTCTGATCACCATAGTGGCTGTGCAAGTTTGCACTCCACCAGCAATGGAGGAGTGTTCCTCTTGCTCCACATCCTCACCATCATGAGCTGTCACTTGTGTTTTTGATCTTAGCCATTCTGACAGGTGTAAGTCGTTTTGATTTGCATTTCTCTGATGGCTAAGGATGTTGAACATTTTTTTTTTTACTGTACCTCAGTCATTTGAGATTCTTCTATTGAGAATTCTCTGGTTAGATCTGTACCCAATTTTTAATAGGATTATTGGTTTTTTGATATCTAGTTTCTTCTGTTCTTTATATTAGTTGGATATTAGTCCTCTATAAGATGTGGAGTTGGTAGAAATCTTTTCCCATTCTGTAATTCTGTAGGCTGCCACTTTGTCTGGTTGACATGTCCTTTGTCTTACAGAAGCTTCTCAGTTTCATCAGGTCCCATTGATTAGTTGTTGCTCTCAGTGCCTGTGCTATTGATGTTCTGTTCAGAAAGTCTTTTCCTGTGCCAATGTATTCAAGACTATTCCACACTTTCTGTTCTATCAGATTCAGTGTATCTGGTTTTATATTGAGGTCTTTGATCCAATTGGACTTGAGTTTTGCACAGTGTGATAAATATGGATCTATTTATATTCTTTTACATGAAGATATCAGTTTGACCAGCACCATTTATTGAAGATGCTGTCTTTTTGTTCAGTGTGTATTTGTGGCTTTTTTTTCAAAAATTAATTGACAATATGTATTTGGATGTATATCTGGGTCTTCGGTTTGACACTACTGATCAAAATGTCAATTTTTATACCAATACCATGTGGTTTTCATTACTACAGCTCTGTAGTAAAGCTTGAAATTATGGTTGGTGTTACCTCTGGGGGGGTTCTTTTATTGTATAGGATTGTTTTAACTATAGTGGACATTTTGTTTTTCCATATGAATTTGAGAATTGTCCTTTCAAGGTCTCTAAAGAATTGTGTTTGGTGGGAATTGCATCGAATATGTAGATTTTTTGATCATTTTTACTATGTTAATCCTACCAACTCATGAGCATGGAAGATCTTTCCATCTTCTGATATCTTCTTTAATTTCTTTCTTCAAAGACTTGAAATTTTTATCATACAAGTCTTTCACTTGCTTGGTTAGTGCTACCTAAGATATTTTATAATATTTGTATTGTGAAATGTGTTGTTTTTCTGATTTCTTTCTCAGTCGGTTTGTTATTTGTATATAAGAGGGATACTGGTTGTTTTTGTTGTTGGTTTTGTTTTTGGTTAATTTTGTATTTAGCTACTTCAATGGAAGTTATGAGTTTCTTGGTGGAATTTTTAGGGTTGCTTATGTGTGCAAATAAAGATACTTGTACTTCTTTCTAATTATATCCATTTGATCTCCTTCAGTTGTCTTATTGCTCTAGCTAATACTTAAAGTGCTATATTGTATAGCTAAGGAAACAGTGGACAGCCTTGTCTTGTTCCTGATGTTAGTGGGATTGCTTTGAGTTTCTTTTATGGCCTTGCTGTACATTGCCTTTATTTTGTTTTGTATTGCTAATCTCTCCAGGACTTTTATCACAAAGGGGTGGTGTAATTTGTCAAAGACTTTCACTGCATCTTAATGAGATGCATATTTTCTTTCAGTTTGTTTATATGGTAGATTACACTAACTGATTTTCATATATTGATCCATCCCTGCACCTCTGGAATGAAGTCTACTTGATCATGGTGGATGTTTCATGTGCTCTTGGATTCTATTTGCAAGTATTTTGGAGAATTTTTGCATATGTGTTCATAGGGAAATTGGCCTGTAATTCTCTTTCTTTGTTGAATCTTTGTGTGGGTTGGGTATCAGGGCAACTGTGACCTCATAAAATGAACTGGGTAATGTTCCTTCTGTTTCTATTTTGTGGAATAATTTGAGGAGTATACCATTAACTCTTTGAAAGTCTGGTAGAATTCTGTGCTAAAACCATCTGGCTTAGACTTGTTTTGGTTGGGAAACTTTTACTGGCTGTTTCTATTTCACTAGGGGTTATAGACCTGTTTAAATTGCTTATATGACTTTGATTTAACTTTGGTAAGTGGCACCTATCCAAAAATTATCCATTTCTTATAGGTTTTCCAATTTTTCAAGTTCAGGTTTTCAAAGTATGTCCTTGTGTTTCTCTGGATTTCCTTAGTGCCTGTTGTTATGGCCCAATTTTAATTTCTAATTTTATTGATTTTGATATTCTCTCTCTGTCTTTTAGTTAGCTTGGATAAGGGTTTGTCTATCTTGTTGATTTTCTCAAAGAGCCAACTCTTTGCTTCATTGACTCTTTGTATTGTTCTTTTTGTTTTTATTTTATTGAGTTCATCCCTCGATTTGATTATTTCCTGTTGTCTACTCCTCCTGGGTGAGTTTGCTTTGTTTTTAGATGTGCTGTTAAGTTCTCATTTTTTTTTTTAATTTAGGCTATGAACATTCATCTTAGTACTGCGTTCATTGTGTCCCATTAGGTTGGGTATGCTTTGTATTTTCATTGAATTCTAAAAGCTCTTTAATTTCTGTCTTGGCCATTTTTCATTTAGTAGCTAGTTGTTCAGCTTCCATGAGTTTGTTAACTTTTTGTTGTTGTTGAAATCCAGCTTTTGTCTGAGATGATGCAGAAAATTATTTTAATCTTCTTGTATCTGTTGATACTTGCTTTTGTCCAAGTATGTGGTCAAATTTTGAGAAAATTCCATGAGATGCTGAGAAGGTATATTTTTTGTGTCTGAGTGACATGTTATATAAATGTCTGTTAGGTCCATTTGGTTTGTAATGTCTGTTAGCCCTAGTATTCTGTTTAGTTTTTGTTTGGATGACCTGTCTATTGGTGAGTGTGGGGTGTTAAAGTCTCCCATTATCAGCATGTGAGTCAATATGTGATTTCAGCTGTAGTAGTGTTTCTTTTAGACAAACTTGGGTGCACTTGTGTTTGAGGCATAGACATTAAAAACTGAAATGTCAACTTGGTGGATTATTCCTTTGATGAATATGTAGTTTCCTTTCCTGTCTCTTTTGATTAGTTTTGGTTTGAAGTCTAATTTGCTAGATACTAAAATGGCTACAGTACCTTGTTTCTTACGTCCATTTGCTTGGAAAATCTTTTTCCAACCCTTTATCCTGAGGTAATGTTTATACTTGATGTTGAGTTGTGTTTCTTGGACGCAGAAGGAGGATGGATCCTATTTTCCTGTCCATTCTATTAGTCTGTGTCTTTTTATTGGGGAATCGAGACCATTGATACTGACAGCTATCAAACCAGTGATATTTGATTCCTTTTAATTTGTTATAGTTGTTGTTGATGGTAGTGGTAGTAGTAGTGGTATGTATGTGCTTGTGTTGTGTGGGGGCTCTTCCCTTTTTATGGTTTTGCTGCTATAAGATTATTTATTTCCTGTGTTTTCATGGATATAATTAACTTCCGTGGGTTTGGGTTTTTCTTCTAACACCATCTTTAGGGCTAGATTTGTAGATATGTATTATTTACATTTGATTTAATTATGAAATATCTGGAATATCTTATTTTCTCCATCTATGGTGATTGAAAATTTTGATGGGTATAATAGTCTTTGCTAGCATATGTGATCCCTTTGAGTCTGTAGGACAGCTGTCCAGGCCCTTCTGGGTTTACAGTCTCCATTGAGGAATCAGGTGTAATTCTGTCTGTCTTTATATGTTACTTGCTGTTTTTTCCTTGCAGTTTTTAATATTCTTTCTTTGTTTCATATGTTTAGTGTTTGATTATTTTGTGGTGAAAGGTCTTTCTTTTCTGGTCCAATCTATTTGGTATTCTGCATGCATCTTGTGCCTTATGGGCATCTCATTCTTTAGGTAAGGAATTTTCTTCTATGATTTTGTTGAAAATATTTTCTGTGCCTTTGAACTGGGGTTCTTCTCCCTCCTCTATTCCTATTATTCTTAGTTTTGGTCTTTTCATAGTGTTCCAGATTTTCTGCCTGTGTTTTTGTCAGGATTTTTTTTTTTTTTGATTTAACGTTTTCTTTGACCACTGTATCCATTTCTTCTATCTCGTCTTCAATGCCTGAGATTCTCTTCCATCTTTTGTATTCTGTTGATGAAGCTTGCCTCTGTAGTTCCTGTTTGAATTCCTAAATATTTCATTTCTATAATTTCCTCAATTTGTGTTTTCTTTATTTCTTATATTTCCATCTTCAGCTCTTGGACAATTTTATTTGTTTCCTTCAACTATTTGTTTGTGTTTTCCTGGATTTCTTTAAGAGATTCATTCATTTCCTCTTTAAGGACCACTATTATCATATAGTTGATTTTAAGGTCTTTTTCTTGTGGTTCAGCTACATTGAGATATGCAGGGCCTACTGTGGTAGGATAGCTGTGCTCTAATAGAACATATATTGCCCTGACTGACAGTGATTGTGTTTGTTTGCTGTTGTCTAGGCATATGGGTTTGGAGTGATTATTGGTCTAGCAGCTGATTTCTGGGTTTGTCTTTGTTGGGTGGATGTTTTGTTCCTTCGTTTCTGTTTCTTCTCTGGATTTTCTGAGAGTATGTTAGCTGTGTGTTTCCTGTTTTCCTGCCTGCCCTGCTGGTGTATGCACAGGGAATGTCTGTTGGTGTCAGAAGCTAGAATACAGTGAGGAAAGAGTCAGGGGTGTGGGGTAACTTGGGAAGGTCTGTGGGATCCACAGGGGATGTGGGTAGATGGGGAAGAAGACTGGAAGCTGGTGCTCTGTTGTAGCACTAGGGACTGAGACTTAGGAATTGGGTCTTGGGGGAGGACTGTGGGTAGCCTACCTGGTATTCTAGCAGACATCTTGAAGAACACTTAAAAAATAGTCACCACCTACTTTTCTTTCTTTCCCTTTTATACACTTCTTTTGGTCACGATTAGCCTGCATTTGTTTGGTTTTTCTACTCTAAGCCTTTGTTTTTTGTCCCCTTCTTCTCTACTTAACTTACAGAAGTTTTCAACTCTGTAAGTATGGGGACTTTCTTGTCTTTAAGACTATTGCCTTGAGATGACCCCATTCAATCCAGTGACTTTCCACAGATGCCAGCACTCCCAGGCATGACCTTTCTTAGTGCCCAAGACTTATTCTGCGTGGATGTCTATCTGGCACATCAAGTGTAACCTTTCCAAAGAAAAGTACTCCTCCCATGCAGAATCTCCTTTATCTTGGAAGACCCATCTCAGTCTTTGCTAGCACCATCTGTTTAGTTGTTTAAACTTCAGACCCACATAATTCATGTCCTATGTTTATCCCATCAACAGATCTTATCAATTTTGTTTTCAAATTCAATCCCAAGTATTCCCATTTCCCTCTATGCCCTCTCCACCACTGTACTTTAACCATGTGTTTCTTGGATGATTGTGGTGGCTTACAATATCCATGAAGCAGCTAGCAGATCTTAGAAGCATTAATTGGATCATGCAACATACTTTCTTCTGGATTACTACATTCTACCATGCCCAGCCATACAGCTACTCCTATTTCTTCTCTCTTTCCTTTCCCTCCTTCCTCCTACTATACTCATATTGATTCTTCAAGCACATCAAGCTGCTCTTGAGCCTTTTGTATTAGCCATTTACCATGGAATGCTCTCTTTGCACAACCCCTTCATCTTTCTCTGGCCAGTTCATAGTACCTCTTGGATGAGCTAACTTAAAATAGCCAGTAAGTCACTCTTGTTCTGTCCTTACTTTAATCCTCGGTAGTGCACTTTACTGTCTATTTGTTTCTTTGCTTTTGTTGATTATTTTTTGTTGTTGTTGTGCTTTATCTTTAGTGTCTCCAATAGTATTCTGAATATAGTAGATATTTGAAGCACATTGATGGATGAAGCATACATTTAATCTAATATAATTTTCAACACACTACAAAATATATTCTCCCTTTCCCTCTCCCTCCTTCCTTCCCATTCCCTTCTCTAGAGCCTTACTATTTCCCTTGCCTCAGCTTCCTGAGAGAGTGAGGGGATTACAAATGTTCACTATTATATCCAGCTTCAATGTTCTCTGTTTTTAATTGTATACCCATGTGTCTTGGGTTAGTCTAAATGATTTGGCTGAAGATAGGAATCTAATAAATTTATGTGTGGGGATCCTAATTAAGGTTTCCAGACAAAGGGGTATTGTTATTTCACCAGAGATCAGAGATCACCACTGTTATATTTAATTAATTAATTTTTGGCCCTCCTAAACATAAAGCTATTCTCGGAGTTTAACAAATTGACATGTTAACATTGGGCTTTAAACATGTAAATTTTCTTTACATCTATTTATTTATTTATTTGAGCACACATATTATAGCAGGTGTGTGGCATTCAAAGAACACTCTTTGGGAGTTAGTGCTCTTCCTTTACCATATGATTTCTGGAGATTTTACTCTGGTCATGAGGCTTGACTCAGTGGCAAGAGCCCCTATCAATTCTGTTATCTCTCTGGCTCTCAAATGGCCCTTTCTACAGGTGTGTATGTGGATGCTGATGCAGGAAGAAGGGGATAATGAAGGAACTAGTGTTCTTCACTGTTCTTATAGTATCCGCAATAACACAAGTGATATCGTGTGTGTGTGTGTGTGTGTGTGTGTGTGTGTGTGTGTGTGTGTGTGTGATAGAAGCTAGGGGAAAGGCACCTACGATGTTTGTGAGTATATGCTTTTGTATCTGAAATTCATGATCTGAAGACATGGGGGGGCGGAAATTGGGAGGTTGTATAGCAAAGTGGTTTTTTTTTTTTACTTTTAGACATGATTGGAAGAATAACAATGCATCTTTCTTTTGTTTTCTGGTTCTAGAGACTGAATGCAGGGACTACTGTCTAATGCAGGTTCTGAGTTGTATATCTAGAATTGAGTTGAGCTTTTCATATTGGCTCTATATGGTTCTAAAACTTACAGTAAAATCAGTACAACTGAGCCCAGCTGGTATTTTGGTTTTATATATGTTTAATTTTTGACAGAATATATTACATGTTCAAGGTAATTGCAAAACCTAGTACCTTTGATGCAGTAGGATCTGGTTCTCTGAATGGAGCCAAATGTTTGTTATAGTCACAGCTCATAAGTGAGCCAAGAACTGGGTGTTATTATTCACTTAGATAATATTTATAACCTACACAGCAACATTAGTAGTGAGGTAGGCAAATATGCCAATTAACATTTCATGGATATTATTTAGAGACATTTTTTGTGTCATTCATGAAAGTGGATGGAGTCTACATATGCACATTTTAATGAAGCTTTATTGAAGTACAAATTATGTACATTGTAAGTTGTACAGCTTGAAAAATGTCCAGAATATGGCCACATCTTTGCCACTAGCCTCCAGATTGAGAATCAACATAAGCAGCTCTTGGAAGCCCTCTTAATGCTCCTTTAACAATTGCCAGTACACTATCTTAAACACCATAGATTCCATACATTCATGTTGGCTGTGAACTTTTAATGTGCACGGTGCTGGATGGGAGCTCTCACTTCTTCCACAATGCTGACTAGTTGTATTTGGTTCATCCTCCCTGCTGTTGCATGTGCATCCCTTGCCTCCTACAATTCATTCTTTTGCTGGTGATAGGCCATTAGTTACTCTCCATTGTTTTCTTTTACAGATAGTGCTGTGACAACTTTTTTCTACATATCTTTTGGGAACACAGATGTTCCAGCAGGACATTGGCTAAAAGAATTCTATCAATATATTTTTTGCACAGTTGTCAATTCTTTTCTCCTCTAAGTTCATTTAGGGTTAGTAGATATGTTTGAACATAACTGATATGTCTACATCCACATACAGTGCAAACCTTTTCTTTATAACTTAGGTTTTCGCATAACCTTTTGTTTCTTGTCTTTTCCTTCAAAGAGTTTGTTTCTATGCTTATTTGCTCCTCTACAGACACCTATATCAAGATATAATTTTTAAGTACCTTGAGAAATTTGGTTTACCTTTTCATTTCCTAAAAATTCATTGTGGTCTTTGTCTTTCCATCCCCATATTTCTTTTTTAAAAACGAACAAACAAACCCACTCCTGGAACTGTTGAGTATGTTTGGCAGTTCTTTTGGTGTGGGTTCATCACCTGGGTGGCTTTAGAATGATTCAGACTTCCCAGGCACAGTTGTTAAGTTTGCCAAGGAAAGGAATAAAGGAAAAACGAGGGGATAAAGAATCAGACAATCCAAACCAACCATCACAGATGTATGTATACAAAGGAGACTTTGAGAAGCTAATTAGCGTATGCCTTCTTTTGTCATGACTACAACTAGGCCAGGAGGTTAACTTTTTTTATTCTTCAGCAAATCTGTTTTTGCCCACCAGGTGGAACTGAACAAAAATACCATTTGTTTTTGCTGTGAGACATCTTCCTTCTGTGTACTTACTTTGCAGAAGAAACAGTTAGCACATAATATTGTTTGCAGTGGCACTTTTCACCTTGGGGCACATTTACACAATGGAGTATCACTCTGCTGTTAAAAACAATGGAATCTGGAAATTTGCAGACAAATGGATGGAGCTAGAAAAAAAGTCATCCTGAGTGAGGTAACTGAGACTGAGAAAGACAAACATGGCATATCCACTCATAAGTGGATATTAGCTGTAAAATAAATGACAACTATGCTACAATCCTCAGCTCCAGAAAAACTTGATAACAAGGTTTCATGGTGGGATGCGGGGGGGGGGGGGCACCTGGATCTCCAAGGAAAGGGGAAATAGAAGAGATCTCGTGGGTGGACTGTAGGCAGGTGCAGATGGGAACATAAGAGATCAGGTTGTTGGGGGGACAGAGAGAGAGAGAGAGCGTATTGAAAGAAACAACTGGAAAGGGGGTCATTTCAGTGTCAGGTAGAAACCTGGTGCAAGAGAATCTCCAAGGAATCTACAAGAATGACCCCAGATAAGACTTCTAGCAATAGTGGGTACATAGCCTGAAGTGGTCATCTTCTGTAACCAGGTAAGACTTCAAGTAGAGGGACTGGGACACCAAACCAGCCACCTAACCTTCCACATACAGTCCATCCTGCCTGATGCCAGTTGCCATCAGGGAGGCTTCATCCAGCAACTGATAAAAGTAGATGCAGACCCGTAGCCAAACATTTAGGTGGAGTTCAGGGAATCCTATGGGAGAGAGGGAGGAAGGATTGTAGGAGCCAGTGGGGTAAAGGACACCATAATAAAATACAATGAACCAACTAACCTGGGCTCACAGGGGCTCACAGAGACTGAACTGACAACCAGGAAGCCTGCATGGGACCGATCTAGGACTTCTGCATGTATGTCACAATTGTGTAGCTTGTTGTTATAGTGAGTCTCCAAATGCTGAAAACACGACCTATCTTTGACTCTTTTGCTGGTCATTGGGACCTTACTCCTCATACTGGGCCGTCTTGCTCAGCCTTAATACATAGGGAGGTGCATAGTCTTACTGCAACTTGATATGCCATATTTTGTTGATACTCATGAGAGAGAGGCCTGCCCTTTCCTGATGGAAAAGGAGGAGTGGATTGGCAGGTGGGAACAGAAGGGGTGGGGTGGGGAGAGGGGGCTGGGAGGAGAAGAGGGAGGGGAATATGAAATTAGTTAATTAATGTAACTGAAATTTAAAAAATGCACATGACAATTCATCAGCTCTACCCTAGGCCCCAAGACTTCTGTGTTTCAGTTCCTAGGGGATGCAGGTGCTGCTGACCAGACACCACAATTTGGATAGTGAAGCCTTGGGGCGCAGCCAGAGGTTTCATGGTACATTCATTTGCCCTTTGCTCATTTATAATGATGAATATTCCTAACCAAGAACCTCTGTTAAGATGAAGAAGACCATGTGTTGTGTGTATTAGCACATCAGAAGAATCCCTGTGCACTTTAGGCGTTGCTTTTAACCTCAAGTTGTTTTTAACCTCAAGGTTCCCCACCTGGTTTCTCCTCAAATGAGTCAAAAGCCTGAAGGAGAGCTACTGAATTCTTCAAGCATGCACCAAACCACACCTCTCTCTCTCTCTCCCTTTCTCCCTCCCGCTCTCCCTTCCTCTCTCCCTCCTTCCCTCCCTCCCTCTCTCTACTACTCTCTATGTATGTGTGTCTGTCTGTGTGTATGTCTCTTTCCTTTCCTAGGAACTTTCATAAAGAAGAAGTGGGCCAGGGTACCCATCAAACTACTCCCTTCTCTAGGTATGGATGGCCTAGGTCCTTTGCCTTCAGGTGGCATAACTGCCTGGGCCCCAGTGGTAACTGACTTCCTGAACATGCTGCCTCAGTGGCCTCACTGCTCCTGTCCCACTTTACCATTCTCCATCTGTGTCTCTTGGGATCACATCCTAAATGAGGCACTTGCTCTCTGATCAGGACCTTCAGATTGCCAGCCAAAACCAAGGCAGGTTGCTGTGATGTCAACAGTCAGAAAGTGCTTTTTGTTCACTTTTAATATAATCCCATTTCAAGAAAGCAAGGTTCACTGGTATTTGTTAGTATGGCACCAAACTTTCAGGTGGCTGAAAATAAGGCCACTGACAGAAAATTCTTCCATGTCACTGGGCTGCTTGGGAATCATGTCCCCTGTGTGTTGCTTTCCAGGGCTCTGTAGCAACATGGTTCTGGACTTTCTATCCCCTCCCATAGGTCTGGAAGTTCAAGGTTAAGTGTCTAGTGAGATTGCTCATCCTGACTTTCAGATAGCTGAGGTAATGTCTCATAGCATTCTCACTTAATGGAAGACAGACAGAAGGAGGAAAGGACAGAAGGAGGGAGGCAGGAGATGGGGTGGGGGACAAGGACACAAGCTCATTCCACTTCTTATGAAGCCACAGTTCTATTGGAGTAAGTCCCCACCCGAATGACCTCATTTAACCTTAATTTCCTCCTAATATCCTATATCCAAATGTGACCACATCGGGAGTCAGGGTGTTGGGGCACAGTTTGGTCCTTAACAGCAGTCCCAGCTTTGCAGTTTCCCAACCCTTTCTCCAGCATCTCATCTATTTATCTGACTGAAGCCTGAAAAGTTCATAACTTGAGATTCATCCCCTTGGTTTAAATGTGTTGTTTAAATGTAAATGGGCACAGACCTGTCTAATGTATCTTGACATGGTCTACCTCCGCCCAGGATTGTGTTAGTTTATCTTCAAAGTTATTTTCTTATCAGTTCCTGCAAAATCGACCTTTTAATAAAATAATGTATATCTTTGCTTTCTTAGATGTATGAGAAAGATTTGTGGGATGTTGTCCTTTATGTTGTTTGCTTTTTTTTTTTGAGGCAGGAATTCTCTGTGTAGCCCTGACCATCCTGGAATATGCTCTGTAGACCAGGCTGGCCACAAACTCATAAAGATCAGCCTGCCTCTGCCTCCCAAGACCTGGGATTAAAGGTGTGCCCCACCACCACCCAGCCTGGAATATGGTTTTTTAATGAGGGCATCATACTGACACCATTCAAAGATGGTATAAGTTTAACTTGACAACTTCTTGATGGTTTATCTAGTCCTCTATCAACTAGAATTCTTCATCAATTAGTAAATTTTGTGTAATGACAGCAGGTGTTTGTAATGGTGCTGTGAGCTATTCAATTTAAGTACTTTTGGAAATGTCAAAGATTAGTTCTCTGTGGGATAATTTTCATATTAAGTGTGATTGTGAGAAATTCGTATTGATAATTTGTTATAAAAACATAATGTATATATTTTTATCTATCAACTACACTACTTTTCTTTGGTAACTCTTCCCCTGCTAGCATCACAGTGGTACCCAAAGTACAGTGAGTTATATCATCTTGTGGTCATTGTTGCTGGAATCAGCTACTTGTAGGCATTCAACATTGGCATTTAGAACAGGGTATCTCCATCAAACATATGGATCAGCCAATTAATGTGAACTTTGCTCTATGGAGACCTGTTGAGGCCAGGTCAGTGCTTTGTCACTATCTACTAGCAAGAACATATCTAGAATTCTAGTCCTTTTGGGGCTGTTGTAGCTACTCTGACTTTGCATTTTCTAATATGGGGATCCTAGATTTTAACACACACACACACACACACACACACACACACACACACACACACACACACACACACACCTACCTACCTTACCAGGGTCTGCATCTCAGAAGAAAATTGACTCTCCTTCCCTCAGCAGCCATCAGATGCTTCTAAGTTAGGGGCGGAGCTTCATGAGCCCCTCTTCCATCTCTGCATGGCAAACTTTAGATTGGTGTCATTCAAGTTTTATTTCTTTGTGATAAAATACCTAGACAAAACACGAATTGAGGAGAGAGAGTTTATTTTTTGCTCACAATTCCAGGTGGTAGTCCATTCACTGAGGGGAAGTCACAGCAGCAAGAGCTTTGAGGCAGCTGGTCACATTCCATCCACAATCAAGAACAAAGATGAGAATGAATATGCTTGCTTGTGTTTGGCTCAAATGCTCCACTTTTTTTTTTAATAGCAGAAAACACCCTGCCTAAGGAATGATGTCATCAACAGTGGGCTTGGTCTTCTCACATTAGTTATCATAATTAAGACAATCACCTACATATATGCCCACAGGCCAACACAATTTAGGCAGCCCTTCTTTGAGATGACTCAGGAGATTCTAGGCTGTGTCAAGTTGACCATTAAGGCCACCATCACAGGGTCTTTTTGACTGTGTTCTGCAATTTGCAATTCATTCAACATCATTTTCAGCCTTATTGCTAGATAATAGCCACAGCTTATTTCTTTGCCTTTGGGTTTGTCTGTGAAATACTCCCAGGGAATAAACAAGCCCACTTCTGGCAGGGTGGAAGAGAGCAGGAATTGTACATGTGCGCGCGCGCACGCACACACACACACACACACACACACACACACACCACCACCACCACCACCACCACCACCACCACCACCACCACCACCACCACCACCACCACCACCACACCATTTAACGTTTAATGGTTGCTTTGGACATTTTCAAAGTTTTAGTTCTTCCATATGCTCACAACCCACAAAACAAAACCGGATTTGGGAATAAGCCTTCTTTCTCTCTTAGCTTACAAGGAATGACAAAACTGATTATGCATTTATTTGAAGGAATAGTCCCCAATCCTCAGGTTTTCCCTGCCATTGTTCTTATTGGCTTGGCCTGATTTTGTTGTCCTCTCCCAAGACAACCTTCAATTTCTTTTGTTTCTTGACTCATTCTTTCGAACACTGATAAACCTCCTACAATGTGTCAACCACCCTTATCAATCATCTCCTACTATGTGCCAGTACTGGGCACTGAGACCTCAACAGTGAGCTAAGCAGACAGAAGCCAGACCTAGACAACATGAAGGAAGAAGGCAATAGTTGAATGAAGTGTACAGTGTGTTGGGTGAGAAGGGATTCTGTCTTATTAGGAAAAAGAATCAGGAATGAGGTGCGGAGTGCACTGAGGGGCTGTACTCTGAAGTAATGCTTCTCTAGGCTAGAGGTTGGCAAACTACCTGGGGACCTCCACCTGTTTCTGTAAATAGAGTTTAGCTGGGAGAAAGCCAAGCTTATTCATTTACAGACTGCCTCTGATGTTTAGACAATGTCTCTACAGAGTTCAGTAGACACAGCCTATACCAATGAACCACAAAGCTGGTGGGCTTTGACAGGGAATACTATGGAGCCCTTCTGTAGAGGAACAGAGTTTTCCATTACAGAGCTGTGGGGAGCCATTACCTGTATTACATTTTTGCGTTTCCAAAGCACTGTCCCAAATCCTGTCTGTGGAGGTGTTGAGAGGCAGGTCTCAGTAATTTTGGTTCCCAGGTGACCAAACTGAGACTTTGTCCAGGTTAACATGCTTTTCCAGCATTACAGGTGTTGGATAGTGCTAGTATTTAATTCCAAAAAGTGCTTACCTTTCCCAACTCCAGCTCCTGCCCCCCCAGAGGTAAGCATAGCCCAGGCTTTACCCTGAGCAGCTTTCTGGCCTGAACAATGCAGAAAGGCAATAAGTGCTGTGGAGGGTATCAAGAGTGCGAACGCTGAGGCTCTCATGCCCAAGTTGAAACACACACTCTGTCCCTTCCAACTCTGTGATATCAGGCAAGTTACTTAGCCTCTCCAGACCTTCCTCGGTGTCTTTGTCTACAAAGCAGTGTCTCGTTTTGTAATAGGGACACTTGCTAGATAGGATGGTGATGAGAGCTGGTTTGATCAAGACAGCCCGGATGTCTGTCTGCATTTGCCACATTAAGTAACAGGGCTCATTTTGACTCCAGTTTGCACGTTTGGTTATATCTAGGCTCACTGCAGACACTAAGTGCATTGGTACAAGTGAAACAAAGACCTGGCTGTCATTTCTTACCAACACCACGTTAGCCCATCACTTAATTTTCTTCTGACCTGTTCATGGAATCAAACTATTGAAGTGATTTTGCTTGTGTGAGCCCATGGGTCCTGGAAGAGCCTTTGCCAGAACCATTTGTCCCCTCATGTTTCCTGGCACACCCTTAACCTACTGCTCCTGGCTCAGATGTCATTTTTTCACCGGGATTTTACTTGGGACTGCTGTACCACCCCGACTCAACCCTCCTACCCACTTCCGAGAATTATACTCCTTTTTAAAAAGATTTATTTGTTTTTATTTTATGGGTATGGGTATTTTTCCTGAAGGTATGTCTATATACCTTATGTGTTCAATGCCTATGGAGGTCAGAAGATGCTGTCAGATCCCCCTAGAACTAGAGTTACAGACAGTTGTAAGCCATCTAGTAGGTGATAGCAACCAAAACTGGGTCCTTTGTAATCACAACAAGTGCTTTACTGAACATTACTGAGTTATCTCTTCCGCCCCACCTCTACTTCATATTTCTATTTCATGCTTTATGATTCACACACAGGTTTACCAAACTCATGATCATGTTCTTAATCTGCTTCATTGTGTAGTTATATGCACAGGAAAAAGAAAAACACAACAAACTGTTTTGCCTGTATGATTCATTATTTTGTTTTCAGAAATAATGTCATTATCACTACGATTGTGTAAGTTACCTAAAAAAAAAAAAAAAAAAAAGCAATGGAATGAACAAATTTACCACCAGACAGTGGAGTCTTACCTTATACCAAATAAGACAGTAAGATGGTACTCACCCCCATTCACATCCCCTGCTTTACAGGAAGTGCATTTTGTAGTTCTAACTGTGTAACTAGGTCAACAACTAACTAATCAACAGTACTTCCTAATGATTTCTAAGTATATGTTGAACTACTCTCATCTGACTATCTAAGGTCCAGAGTGGCTTCGATGTCTGGAGTTTTTGTTTGTTGTTTGTTTTGAGTACCTACACAAAGTTCAAAGTGTTTTATATTTTGAAGCATGCCAGATTTCAGATTTGGGAGTTTAGGGATGCTCAATGGGTAAAATCTATGCATATATCCTCAATTCAAAATAACTTTCAAAATTGAAACACTTCTAGTTTCAAGCATTCCAGGTAAGAGATGCCTAACCCATATTGTCATTTGAAGGATAAACATTTTTCCTACATGGCTGTATCTAAAATGTAAGTGACAGAAAAACTTAATGAGAGAGGAAAGCAGAACTTAATGAAAGGGGAAAAACATGAGAGAAAACATAAATGTTCCAGTCTAGCCTAGTTTAGACTCTAGAAGGAAAGGGAGTGAGGGCAATAGAGAAGAGAAACTGAGTGAAATGGAATGTTCTCCAGCTTGGATCTCAGGTTTTCCAACCCATTGGCAAAATGTTAATATGACTCCTGCCAAATTGTGTCTCAATAGGAATGATCATATGTGCCACACTTTTTGTTTGCTAACCTTCTTTGTACTAATGAGCAATGTGCTGTCTGTATTATGGCCTCCTCTAAGAATGTAATTCAGCCCCCATGTGTTTACTTCACGGTTCTCTTGCAGACTTGTCTCTGTTTACAGTGGGACTCGTTTGAATGCCTGCCAGGGTAGACTGTCCAGAGAAGGCACAGTTGTGCCTCTTTTGCTCACCAGTGTGTTCCTAGTGCCTCACATAGTGCCTGGCACATAGTATTTACTCAACAAATATTTATTGACTGGGAGTGAGCCCAAGGAAGACAGAGCACTTGCCCTCCATGCAATGGTGGAGTCCTATTACAAGGATCAGATTGGGGATGGCCTGGTTGAGGTCCCTAGCAGTATGAGAGAATGAACCTTCTTCTAAAGTCCCCAAATTCCTCTTTTAAAATAAGACCGATTTATTAATTCAACCATCTGAGTTGCTTTAAAGTACAAAAATCTTTTGAGACAAGGCCTTCACACTAAGGGCCAAGCACAGAGATTAGCTGTTTAATTAGTAAGATGGGAGTAGAAAAATAGGGCATGGGGGAATGGATTGGCATAGGACCATATGAGGTGAGCTGGTCAAGGAGGAAAAAGGGCAGAAGGACCATGAGCATGTCAGCCAGTATTTTCTAGAGTAGCACAACTTCACCCATAGGCCATAAGCAGATGTGAAACAGTCAGAAGGGTATCTGGTTCATCTAAACAGGCAATGATGACATCAACAGCTATGGACTACCCACCAATACCAGGTCAAGAACCTTCCCTTCACTTACTCCCTACTCTGACCAGCTTTCAGGACACAAAGATGGCAATTACCCCCATTTCATGGGTGAAGAATCAGAGGCAGAAAGGCAGCAAAAATAAGTAATTTGTGATGGGCTCAGAATAAATAATAGCCATTATCATTATGATTCAGCAAAGCATCCCATCATATCCCTCCATCTCTCATTTTTTATGTAATATTATATGTGAAAACTCTTTTAAAATGTTGTCAATGAGTAGGCAACATTGGATTGGGGGAATGCAGCTCATTGGTAGAGCATACGCTTTGTATGCTTGAGGCCCTGAGTTTAATCCTCAGTACCACACAACAATGTGGCAATGTTATATAGAATAAAGGCAACTTATACCAGTTTTGGAAAATGAGTTTTTAAAGTGGACATTTTGAGATATTATAACTTGGTTTTCCTTATAGGAGCCTATTATGTGTTATTCAGGCAAAACTATATTCATGGGAAATGGTGTTGTCTATGTCTTCCTAAGTACAAAACTGATAATTGCCATATTGAGCATTTACTATGTGCCAGGAATCATCTTGTGTGTTCTAAAGTACTGATACATGTGTATGTTGTAACAGCCAGGAGACAGATACTATTTATATTATTCCCACTTTGTAAATAAGGGAACAGACACATTTTGTAGATGAGAAACCTAGTTATTAGCTTGAAGTTTAGGGGTAGCAAGTAGCAGTGACAATGCTGAAATTCAGGTAATTATAGTTCTTTAAATGCTGTCATCTCTTCATGTACAACCACAGAGATCTATCTTTATTGTGGTTGATACTTAATGGCATTCACAAAGATCTCCGTAGTTATTGAACAATCCTTTCTGGGAACCACACCAGATGTTACTTGACATTCTGATTTTGATCTGTGGCGTTGTTTTAGGGTAGCTTTTAAACACTCTGTCTTTTTGTCTATGTATGAGTCCACTTGTCTGCATATACACTGTATTAGTGAGTACATTGCCTGCCAAGGTCAAAAGAGGGTGTCAGATCCCCTGGAACTAGAGTTATAGACAGCTGTGAGCTGTTGCCATGTGAATGATGGGAACTGTCCCCAGATTTTTTGCAAGAGCATCAAGTGCTCTTAACTACTAAGCCATCTCTCTACTCCTAAGGTCCTAAGGTATTTTTTTTTTGAGACAGAGAGTCACTCTAGGGCTTGCTTGCCTTGAACTCACAGCATTCTTCCTGTCACAGCCCTCTGAGTGCTGAGATTACAGAAGTGTACCACCATCCCCCTGCAATTACTCTTTTTAACCCCCTCAGTCCTGTGGCTTGCTCATGTCAGACAAATGCTGTACCATGAACTGAACCCCCAGCTTTTCAAGCCCACACTTTCCAAAGATAACTTGGAAGACAATAGGGATGCTTCATTTCATATTCATGCTACACTTATTTCATCTGTCCCCCAGAATAACCTGTATGTATGAGAACTGTGATTAGTATGCTCTTGGCACCCTGACTCATCATATGAATTCTATGTTTACCAATAGAATGTTTTTGCCATTCAATATACCAAATAGCAGAGTGTGGCTTGTCAAACAGGTTAGGGGTTTAGAATGGCTATTATGAGCAACTTCTGTGACCTTGCTACTGTGATGCTTACACTTTACCTAAGGCACACAAATGCCACCTAACTTGGCAGTGAATTCAAGTAAGTCTCAACCCTTAGAACTGACAGGCCCAGTGCACCTCACAGTTTATGCAGACTTTGGGGTCTGGTGCTGAATGAGTTGCTTGGTGAGTAACTCGAATTCGTGCAGCTGGCTCCCGTTTTCTCAAAAATGTCTGGGGAGGCAGTCTTTTATTGCAAGGAAAAAAATAAAAGAAGCCCCACACCAGTTGGAACACCTCCGTTCTGGAAAGATCATTTCAAAAAGTGCTCTGAAGCCACCCATGCTGCATCTGTGCTGGGGGTCATTTAGGAAAAGGCAGCGTCCAGACACTTGTGGGTGGTAGGAATTTTATGGTCTGTTTGTGAGACCAGTTTTGCAATCTTCAGAGGACTCTGTTCAGGCAGTCAATGAGAGCCATTGAACCTGACAAGTTGCTGTTTGCCAGGTCTGCTGGCAAAACACACTGACAAATCTCAGTGCTGGGTGGGTCAAAGAGGATAGTACTAAAAAAAGAAGAAAATGGATGGCCCTGCTTTGGTGTGAGGCCAGGGCTTGATGCTACAGCCAAGTTCCCTGGTGATAGAGGAGTTTCCACTGCCGGAGGCTTCCCGTTCTGGCTTTCCCCACCCAACCTTTACACTATCCAGTATTAAAAATAACTCCACTTCCGGTGTAGCCACACAAAATCATTTGAATGCCTTGTAAGCATAAGGAGCAGGTAGTGGTGATGCTTTAGGAGAGAATGTCCTTGATGAGAGATGAAGAAAAGTAAAACAAAGAGATGACTAGGCCACAGCTGGGAGCATTTTCCCGGCTGAGGGAGCTGAGGAGAATGGCACAGCCACATTCTGTGCTCCCACCAAATTCAGCATTGACGGCCAACTGTACCAATATTAGGTTGTTGATATTTTGCTTTATTTTGGGGTTGTTTCTTGTAGATTGATATAAAGGGAACCCTGAAGGTGACATTAGCTGTGAGGAAACTATGCGATCACGAAGGTGAAGAATTTGAAGCAGAATTTCACACAGCCTACACTGTATAACCTGGCAACCATGGGATGTTGGGACATGGAGGGGTCAATGATTAGGTTGATAGAGGGGCAGGGGCTGTGGTGGGAACTTTGTTGGACTGGGCTCTAATGCAGACCCCACGGCTAGGTTCCCGTGAGCCTCCCGTGGGTCAGGTGAACTCTAGGTGGTGGATGCACTTTGCCATTTTTAACATCTCTTATGTATTTTTATTATTACTGTGATCAAAATACCTGACAAAGCAATTGAAGGGAGGGTGGGAGGGTTTGTTTTGGTTTGTGGTTCAGAGGTTAGAGTCAATCGAGACAGGAAAATATGGGGGCAGGAACAGCTCAGAGCAGTGGCAATGGGATGTTGCTCATTTCTGGGAGTCAGGGAAGCTGAGACCCAATTCAATGAGATAAAGCCATATACATCCAGAGTGGGCCTTCTGCTCTCCATTAATCCTCTCTGGCAAAGTTCTCACAGACCATTGAAAGGTGTGTCCCAGAGATGCCCTAAGGTGTTTCTGACTTTAATCAAGGTGGCAACTGAAATTATCCACCACAGCATCCAATTCAGACCCATCGCATCCATCTCCTACGTGATAGTTCATCGTCCCCACTACCACCTTCCAAGCCATCACTGTCACTGTCACCATCAATACCAAAGTCATGTTCTTCTTGGTATTGAGCAAGGCAAGCTATTGCCAATAGGCCAAACCCTTGAGAGCTACCCATTTCTGTAAATCCTGTTTTACCTGCACATAGTCACACGCATTCACTGACAGATTGTGGTCATTTTGTATTACAATGGTAGGTTGCTTAAAAAACACGACTGCTCACAAAACTGGACATATTTATTATCTGACCCTCTAAAGCAGTGGTCCTCAACCTGTGCATTGCAACCCCTTTGGGGATGAACAAATAACCTTTTTATTGGGGTTGCCTAAGACCATCAGAAAACACAGCTATTTATGTTCATAACAGCAAAATTACTGTTAAGAGGTAGCAACAAAAACAGTTTTATAGTTGGAGGTCACCACAAGAGGAACTGTATTAAAAGGTCAACACATTAGGCAGGTTGAGAACCACTGATTGATAGGAGAGGTTTGTGACCCCTGATGCAGAGGGAATGCTTACATATATAATTATTTTAAATCTTCACACTTTTTTGAACTGGAGTTCCCATGGTACTTTAGATATTTCTACCACATAGCCAAATATGAGTTTCAATTTCCTTGCTAATACCCCTGACTTGGAATTTTCATTTTATTGAATTGCTTATACAGTGTTTGAGAATGGAGCACGGAAACCCCAAACTGTACTTTCACTTCTGCCAATTCCATTGCCATGCATTAGCTAGAATGTTCTTGTCAGAAGTTCTGAACAGATTACCCCCTGTGTAAAATCCTTCCGTGACTCTTCATCACAAAACAAAACAACCCCCCCCAAAAAAAAAAACAAAACAAAAAAACATTTATCTTTATCTCAGCCTCCAAGTCCTACCTTGCACAGGATCTGGGACTTCCCTGCCTCTTCAGTGTTATCTTTTACAGTTTCTTCTCCCCACTCTGGCCTATATTATCTTCCTTACATAAGTGCTATTTCCTCCCACCACAGTGCCTTCTTGTTGTCATAGTTTTTCCCTGCCTCTGTATGAGGCTAATTCTATCCACTTACCTTTGAAGCATTCCATGACCTCTTAGGTCATAAACCACTGTCCATATCTAGAGGTGTAGATGGTTTCCACTGTAATCCCTATTTCAGGCGAAGTATTGCATTTCTTGTGTTCATTTTTTCATTGTAGTTTTGGCTCTTCCCTAGGGCCCCACTTACTTTGTTCTCCAGCGTAGCACCAGTCTTTAGCACAGGGCTGTGGATTTGCCTACTCCAAGCTACTTTGGAAGCAAGAGTTGAACAAGGTAATGTATACAAAGGTGTTTTACCTACTTCAAATCATGGTATAACTGGAAGAGATTATTACTTTTACAAAACGATGAGCCAGATGTGGTGCTGCACATTTGTAATCCTAGTGCTTGAGAGGCTGAGGCAAGAAGATTGTGAAATTGAGTCCAGTATAGACTACACAGTGAATTCCAGGCAAGTCTTGTCTATCTCTATATAAGACTATGTCTCAGAAAAACAAAATATGCAACAAAATTAATGAAGAAAAATATTTCCTCTTTAAGGGGGAGGTTCTGTAGAAAGTATCAGGAAATACATATAGGAGAGGAGGTGTCTTGGTTTTGGTTTTTACTGCTGTGAAGAGACATTATGACCATGAATAATTATTTTTATTTTTCTTATTTTACATATAGATCCCAGTTCCCTCTCCCTTCCTCTCTTACACCCTCTCATGAACCCCCACTCCACATGTAGGGTGATGCCTTCCAGGAGGGGTCATCTAAATCTGTCAAGACATTTGGAGGAGGAACTAGACCCTCCCTCCTGCCTCTAGGTTAAGGGAGTATCACTCCAGACCATGGATAACTCTTATAAAGAAAACATTTTATTGGAGTGGCTCACTTACAGTTTCAGAGATTCAGTCCACTATTGTCATGGTGGGGACCATTGTGGCATGCAGACAGACATGATGCTGGAGGAGATGAGAGCTCTACATCTTGCAGGCAACAGGAAGTCAACTGAATATCACACCGAGGGAAGCTTGAGCAAAAGAGACCTCAAAGGTCTCTTTTCCTCCATCAAGGACACATTTCCTCCATCAAGGACAAACCTCCTAATAATGTCACTCCCTTTGGGGGCTATTTTCTTTCAAACCACCACAGGAGATTCTAGAAGATGTCCTCTTACCATCCTGAACATGGTTATGTCAAGTCCTAGAAATGTGGTCTTGAAAGTTTACTTCCTATTTTTCCTATCTGATAGGAGCCATGAACTTAACTATCCATCTAATATTTTATTGATTATTATGGAAATAAATACAGCTAGTACAGTGGTTCTCAGCTTGCAGGTTTGGTGTTTTTGTTTGTTTTAATTTGTAGGTTTGTGATATCCTACAAATCAGATATTTACATTACCATTCATAACAGTAATGAAAGTACAGTTATGAAGTAGCAATGAAGTAATTTTATGGTTGGGGGGTCACCACAATACAAGGAACTGTACTAAAGGGTCGAAGCATTAGGAAGATTGAGAACTACTGCACCAGAGAAGATGCTACCTCCTTCAGGGAGTCCTGAGTAATAAAAAGATCCCATTCACAGTATCATCAAAGGAAAATATATATTTATCCAGCCCTGGCATCTAACTTGACCTTTCTAAACATTAATGTCATAACCACAGAAAAAATAGTAAGTTCCAAAACATCAAGGGAAAGTAAGTGTTCAAAAAGTTTGAGAAAATATCACTGAGGAGGGGGAATAAAACCAAGTTGGAGTGGAAATAAAGCACAGACTGTAAATATGGTGAAGGGAAGAAAAGCATTTGAAGAAAAGATCTTTTTCTGGCTTCTGAGTTGCACTGAGTGGTTTGATGCCATTAGCAAAATGATCCTATTGATTTTCTTTTATTTTTTTAGTAAACAATTAGAAATCTAAGCATTTTTACCACTCACAGTGTGTTATTTTCTCTACTTAAAAGTTTTATTTTCTGCCCTCTTAGCCTGGGCTGCCACATGAGGAAGGGAGAAGTCTTAGATATATTTCTTAACCCTTGGGTGTCTGACTTGAAATTGTATTTTCTTATTATATTTCTCCTCCCATAGCTAGGGTTAATGGGGATAAGAAATGTCTGGAACACATTCAACGGATGTCAGTGACAAATTATTCACCTAGAGAGATTATCACCAGAAAATGCCGAGATGATCTGTTGACAGCCAGTTTCCATACAATAGTCTGATGGCCAAAGAGACATCTCACTTCATCATTTCATGCATAGTACCCTTATGCCAGGCATTATCTGCAGCATTCCAGACTATATTAATCCGTTTTCCACTGCTATGGTCAAACACCCGAGGCTTTGCAATTGAGCCCTGGCTGCAATCTTTCACAGCAGATAGTCACGAGGAGACATTACAAAGGAAGACAAGATGTTGTGGAATATTTAACAATGTAAAGATGTGTTACATTTGTTTATGCTTTGGAATATTACTTTAATGATGTAAAGGTAGGTGTGTCATATTTGTTTATGCTGCATTTGTTTAATAATGTAGGGATGTGTGTTTAACTATGTTGAGATGTGCTGCATTTGTTTCAATTTGCCTGCATAAGGCACTAATTGATCTAAGCCAAGAGCTAAGCAGAAAAAGGGTAGATGAGGCTGCCAGGAAAAAAAGAATGAGTAGGAGGAGAAATCTAGAAAGAATGAGGGACCCAGGGCCAGAAACCAGGAAGTTGCTAGATAGACATGAGAAGCAGGAAAAGTAGGACAGAAAGAGAGAGAGAGAGATTAAAAAAAAAAAAAAACTCTGAGGCAAAATGTAGATGAAGAGAAACAGCTTAAGTTATAAGAGCTAGCAAGAAAAGAGCTAAGCTAAGGTTGAGCATTCAAAATTAATAATAAGTCTCAGTATACTGATTTGGGAGCTAGCTGGAGGCCTAAAAAAAAGGCTGGTACATAAATGAGCTGGGCATATTCTTTTATTTTTTTCTTATTTTACATATTGATCCCAGTTCCCTCTCCCTCTCACCCTCTCTCCTACCCTCCCATGACCCCTGAATACCCTCCCATCCCACTCCTCCCCCACTCCACATGTAGGGTGATGCCTTCCAGGAGGGGTCATCTAAATCTGTCAAGCCATCTGGAGTAGGGACTAGGCTGGCCCTCCTGCCTCTAGGTTAAGGGAGTATCCCTCCATGGGGAATGTGCTCCCAAAGTCCTTTTGTGCACCAGGGATACATCCTGGTTCCACTGTCAGAGGTCCCTTAGACTGCCCAGGCCTTCTAACTGAGACCCACGTTCAGGGGGTCTGAGTCAGTCCAATGCTGGATTCCCAGCTATTAGTCTGGTGGCCTGTTAGCTTCTCCTTGTTCAGGTCAGCTGTCTCTATGTGTTTCTGCAGCCTGGTCTTGTCCTCCCTCTCTGCATCTGGATTCCAGTTCAGCTCAGTGTTTAGCTGTGGGTGTCTGCTTCTGTTTCCATCAGCTACTAGATGAGGGCTCAAGGATGGTGGATAAGTTAGTTATCAATCTCATTATCAGGGAAGGGCATTTATGGTAGCCTTCCCACTGTTGCTCAAATTGTTAGTTGGGGTCAGTCTTGTAGGTTTCTGGACATTTCTCTTGACTTCCTCACCAGAACTAACTTGTGAGTCCATAAAGAACTACCTTGGTTCCCTCTGAGGACTTAAGACTTCCCACTAAGCTCAAACTCTTAAAAGTCCCATCATTTCCTACCATCATCAAACTGTATATTAATTGTTCAAGACACGATCCCTGGATGGGCATATATTGTCCATTATTCAAACTACAGCACTGGGGAAATGTTTTTGAACAAGAGGCACCCCAGAACCATCTTAAATAGAATGGTTCTTTCCCTGTAGTGCTCACACAAAGCAAAGAAGTAAGAACAGGAGAAAAGAATGAGGAAGAAGGAAAGAAAAAGGAGAGGTACAAGTTAGCCTTTTCTATGAAACAAAGAACTTCAGTGTTGGTTACATTTCTCATACTTGGCAAGAAGCAACCTAAGGGAAGAAGGATACACTTTGGTTCCCAGTTTGACAGGACAAAAGCCATTATGGCGGGGAAATCATGGCAGTAGGTGGCAATGAGTGTGCGCAGCTGAAATGTCTCAGCTTCTCACACTACACAGAACAGGAAGTAAAGAAATTGGACCTGGAAGTACCTTGGTATGTAGTGCTTGAAGCCGGCCTTTCTTTCCTCATCATTCATTTCCTACAGGTACGCCCCTAGATGTTGCACAACTTCCCCAAATTGTGCCACCAGCTGGGGATCAAGTATAAAACACATTCAGACCATAACAAGTCTAAATTTGACAGTCTCCAGCAATAGCCATTTCATCAGTTTAGCTTTTGGTGCACAGGCTCTTGGCTGAGCTCAGCAGTACAGTCCCTCTGCTGGTCTCAGTTGGGACCACTCGTGCATCTGCAGTCAACTGTAAGTTAGCTAGCTACATGACCATCACTGGGGGCTAACCAGCTGTTGGAGCACTGGCGTGACCCAGCATGTGGCTTTCATCATTTGGCAGGCGAACTTAGGCTTGTTTCCATGCTTCTGTTTGCATCTCACTTGAATGGTCCCTGAGGACAAAGCAAGAACAAGGTCAGTGCATGCTGAAGGAGTGGACAGACAGACTCCACTTTTTGACAGGCTCTGCAAAGTCACATTGGACAGACATACTGACATGTGAAGAAGTGATGTTGTATAGTCTACCACCATATGAAAGATCTAGCAAGTTTGTTTGTTTTTTGGTTTTGTTTTTTGTTTTTGGCTAGCAAATTCAACAAAGATATGGCAATCCCAAGGAAGTGTTTGAAGTCCTCATATTGAATAAAAAAAAAATAGCAATGTTACCCATGTCCTACCTTTCACAGCTTTATCTGTCAAATTAGGGCCAGATGATAACGTAACTTCTTACTCATTCCCAGCGGGAACAATAAAACTTTTGAGTGTTTCTTCATCTTCTACCCCCTAGGATTGAATTAAGGCACAATCAAAGGCTTAGTGCATATCACATGGCAAATATATTTGGAAACAAAAAAATTTAACAAACTGGACTTTGTTTCTAACTTGTGTCAAAAACAGGCAAAGACTAAATGAAGGAAGCATTTATATGTGTGGTTTTCTTAGTTATTTGATGAGTTCATTCTGTGTTTCCAATCACTTCTTCATTCCTCAGCCATATATTATTCAGTCATATTTTCCCTCAGTACTGAAAGAAGGCATCAAACCACAGTTTAAATATGGAATGAAATGCTCATTATTGTTTCATAGTGGAGAAAGAAGCTTGCAGTTAATTAGGACGTGCCAGTCATAACAATCAGTGTTGATTATAGTTACTTGTCTATATTCAGTTTTCCTGGTGAGATGTTTTCATGTAAATGAAAGAAAGTTCATTTGAAGTTAATTTTGTATGGCTACAGCTTAATGTGAGACTCACATTTAAGAAATCATTGTAAATGTCCTTTGTGTGAAATAGTATGACTATGTTTTTGTGAAATGGTTAATTGGTGAATCATTGCAGATGTGTTTACCTTTAAGGTGACAATTGCTTATATACAAAAAAGAACCATGACCTGTCTTGAAATCGTGTTGATTGTAGCATTTGTCAGTAATATCATGTTGTATGGAAGGCAATATTTGCCTTATCTAGGACATAAGGAGTGGAGGTCGGGGAGCCTTTTAGAGGTGAGCATCTTACTATGTGACTTTTCCACCTCCTTCTTTCCCTCCCTTGAGGCAGGATTTTGTGTAGAGCAGACTGACCTCAAACTAGTTAATGTAGCTAAAAATCATCTTGAACCTTCGATGCTACTGCCTTAACTACTTGGTATGGTTAGAACTATACACCATCATGCCCTGTTTTATGCTGTGGTCCTCAGGCCATGCATCTTGAGGATGCCGAGTAACCCAGTGGGTAAAGTGCACAGGGTGACAATAGCCTTAAGAAGCTATTCTGTTGTCCTCCGAAGCACTGTGTCCCTGGTCAAAGAACAAAACAGAACTGTGAAATGCAGCATCTTAGAAGGCTTGGTGCTTCCACAGATGTAATGATTAAAAAGTGACCCAGACTGAGGACCAGAGATTAGCTCACAATCCCTGTCAATGACATTAACATCACAGAAGAAAGGACTAGAGGGTGAAGGGCCTTGGTAATTAGGAATGGGGCCAGATATCAGTGAAGAGAACTTTTCCCACACTGGCAGAGGAAACAAATAACATAAATGGTGATGGTGTTGAAGATGGGGCCTAGTAGACATGTCCAGAACCAGACCATGCTTTAAGTTTGTCAGTGCTATCTTTGAGGAACAAACATGAGAGATCCTAGAACCTTGTGGTCACCCTATTCATATTCCAACCCTTCTGTATAAGATCTTGTCTCCACCGACTGGCTTATTTGTTTCTGGACATAGCCCATTCAAAAGATATCAAATGTGAGTTGGCTTTTGGAATTTCTAAATATTATACATTCAGTAAATATATACCAAATGCCTACATGTTTGTCTCAAGCAGATTATACCATATCCAAGACCCCCTGTCTAGTGGGACTAGTGGTACCTGAATCCAGAATACTATGATTTCTGTGCTGCACTGTGGAAGGGTCCCCTAATACAGAGTAGGAAAATATATCTAAGCAAATTGCCTCTGTAGGGTAATGATCTGGTTATTTTATAAAGAATGTACAACTCTCTCCATGTAAGGACAAAGGAGAGATTGATCACTCCAAAGAGAGAAAACAGCTTACACTGAGACACAGAGCCAAAGTACTAAGGGAAGAGCAATGTCATGATTAAATTCTAGGGGAGACAGAGAGAGCATCTGGAATTTTTCCTGAGCCATCTCAAAAGATGACCTCTTAGCCAACAGGGAAAGCATGTGTGCTGAGATAGAATGGTCCAGCTTAGAAGTGGCTAGTACACCTCTTGGAACTGCTGCCACCATGGCACTTTTCTGCAACACTGACAGCCTTTCTTTTTGTCCCTGCTCCTTCTTTCTCTTTCCCCTTCCATTACCCTCTGTTCTATATTTTCTCTCTTTTCCTTTCCTTCCCTTCCCTGCTCTAGCTTGAAACTGGCCAAGTATATTCCAGTGAATGGAATGTGGCTGGCTACCTCTGCCTGAACTCTTGAAAAGGCATAAAGACAACATGATGAAAGCTGAGTGTGCAATCCAGTGATAGAGCCCTTGCTTAGCATGCAGAATCTCTTGTACCAGCCCCATACCTAGAAAAAGAAGAGAGGACAAAATAAGAGAGGGGAGGAAGAGAGGGAGGAGGAAGTAGAGGGGAGGCTGGGTGTGTAGTTCAGTTGGTAAAGTACTTGTCCCACCTTCAAGAAGCCTTGGGTTTGCTCCCCAGAACCACAGGGAAGTTAAAGCTGAGTTTTAGAGACAGACTACCGCAAAGCATTATGCTATGGAGCAGAGTCCTAAACACACCAATATAGAGATTCCTTCCCACTCAAACAATTTATAGAGACTGCTTGCCTTTTTCTGTTTGTTTGTTTTTTGTTTTTTTGTTACACTAGCTTTAGCCTGGGTTCTAGCCAGCCTGATAAATAGAGAAAGTTGGATGCATCCCCAGCCTCCTGATGTCATGGTTTGGGGCATTCTACAACTGTGGGAGGTTTCAGTTAATCCCAGCAATTGGTGACTTAGCTGTTCTTCTCTGAGAAACTTCTCTACTCCGTGCCATGTCTTACATAATTTGATAGGGCTTCTTTTGTGACTTGCCCTTTCCTTTTAATGATGTAAGATCCCCAAACATTGGCAGCCACTATGTTTTGTTACTGAAGTGCTGGTGTGGATGGGATTCTGCTTCCTGTTTAGTTGCTCCAGGAGATGAGGACTAATGGGGGTGTGGTATCCATCAAGGTAAGTTGGGATTTACAGATAGGAGGATGGGTAGTGTTTTGATTAAGTTTAGGCCTCAGTGTTCATGAGGCAAGGTCACAGTATTTCTTTTGCTATTGTCTTCAGTAATTTGATCAAATGAATTTCTACTTTCTGGGAGGGAAACTGGTTTCTTGTCTCTGAGATCACCCTTTGTGCCCCGAAGTAGGAGAGGAGATGACAATGAACAGAGAAAGTGATAACATTCTTTCCCATGTATCCCAACCTAGAACTTCATTTAGGAGTGCTGTTTAGTTCTCATTCTTCCATTTTTCTTCCTTGAATATATAATACATGAAGACATTGATGTATCCTATAAAATTAAAGCTGGCTTCACCATCTATGTAATAGTGCTGTTTGTGAAAGATTGGAAGGTTTTCTTCTATGATTTTTTTTATGTGAGCTGACCCATGTCATTAAACAAACAAACACATGCATATACAGCTTAGATTGTTTCTTAACATGGCCTTGTGTATACATATTAGTGTACCACGAGCTTGCTTTTCTCACTGGCAGTCTCTATACTGTCATCTAAATCAACTGCACATTTAGCCATTGAATCATATCAGATAATGTGACTGTGCCATCATTTAAATAGTCATCTCCTGGGATATTGAGAATTCCTCCGTCACCTCATATAAGACTGTGATAATAGTACTTTCCTTGATGTATCTGTGGATGCCAGTATATCTCTGAATTTAAAAATCTCTGGATATTTTTAGTGTTTTAATATAATATCTTTAAAATAAATGATACATATAAATGCATAGCTATGCAAATACAACCTGCTTAGTTCATCCAGTGTTGCATGTATGTATATGATTTCAGAACTGACTACTTGGAATTAGGTAACTAATTAGAAGGCTCATCCCTGGGAAAAGACTATTTCACCCTCTATCAGCAGTCCTTAGTTGCCTGTAGTTTTTTGTAAAGTACCTGGAAGGGGTTTGAGGAGGGAAAGGGAAAGGGAGAAGAAAATGTAATTTTCTTTTAATTTCAAAAATTAAAAACAATTATGAGTAAAATAAAAATCTAAAAACAAAAATTACATATATAAAATTAAAAAACAAAAATCTCAAAGTTTTCTTCTGAGGAACGGTGCATTCAAATGTTTATCAGCTGTATTACCCAAAATAATTAAGTATGCTTCATTTGGGTTGTCAATAAGGTTTTGGAAGACACAATATGCTTGAGTTGTGAAATGTCATCAAAATATTATTTGAAATTCCTATATAGAAAATATTTTTTACAAATGTTCAAGGAAGTGATTTCCAGACTCAACTCACAATTTGTTTCCATTTGGTTATGCTAATATTTTGGTGGCAATCAAACATCCATTCATTTGTAATCCATTCATGCAAGTACAAAACATGTTTGGCCTTCATTATTTCTTGCTTTCTATAAACATTGCTTAATAGATTTTTTTTGGTATGTTGTGTTTTAATTCATTAAGACATGAATTTTTCCTGTCAAAAAAAACCTACAGTGATCAATAGAATCTCACTGTGGTGACTTATTTTTTCTTTGTACTCATATCCTGGATTCCTCCTTAAACATTAACTTCTGTCTTAGCAGTAAGTTGACAAATGACAGAAGTATGTCAGTTGGCTCTAAGATGACCCAATAGATAATTCCTTTATTGAAAAAATATTGATTTTGAAAGTTATGTATTTCTGTTTTACATGAGATGATACCATTTATGTGAAGTGATTGTCCTCTTTGAGCTAATAGCTGTGCCAAAGTAAACTGTGATGAAATATTGTAAACAATACAAATTGAGGAGTCAACAGTGCCCTCTTTTGTGTAGCTACCCTATTTCTTCTGTCCACCATGTTTCTGGTCTTTCTCTCAGTCATTCTGTAACGAATGACCCCATCTCCCCTTTTCAGCTCAGGGCCGAATTTAGTCAGTAAATGCTCATTATCTCAATCTTCTTAGAGAAAAAAAAATGTCTTTGTCTTTGCAAACATATGGTAATTAACTACCCAATTCTTAATGTCTAGGAGTTTAGGTTCTAGAGAAGTTAACATACAGAATATTTGGGAAAAAATTTTAGTGGAAAAAGGTACTGAATATGAAGTGATACATGACCAATTGTCTCTAAAAGAGTCTGCCACACCCCTGATCTATTCTAATCACCTCACCATCTGTTTAAGTTTCTTTTCCTGTTGGTGGTGAAAAAGTACCCTGACAGAAGCAAGTTAAAGAAGGAACTGTTCATTTTGGCTCATGGAGTCCACCATGAATGTGAAGTCAAGACCTCAGGAGCTTGAGGCACCTGGTTACATGGTGTCCATGTCAGAAAAAGAGAGTTCTGGCAGCTCATTCTAAACTAGCTTTCTCCTTTTTATGCTGTGCATACATAATGCTACCCATTTCTTATGTGGGTCTTCACAAACCATTTAACCTAATGAAGATGTTCCCTCATAGGCATGCCCAGAGGCTAAGTCAATCAAATAAACACCTCAGATATGCTCAGAAACTTGTCTCCTAGGTGATTCAACCCCTAGGTGAATCAACGCATACCTCTAACGAAATTAATGCTGACTTTGACTGAGCATCAATGCCTATGTGGATGAGGTCACCCCTCCACCCCCCAAAAAATCTTGGCTTCTGGGTTGTTCCTGCCATTTATAATCTGTTCTGGTAGCAGGACTTGCATTGTTCATTTCTTTTGTGACTCTACTGTCAACATGCAACCTTGGCGTGCAGTAGTATTGCCTTCTGGCACCATGAAGCTTCACTTGCATTGGCCTAATTATCTGTTCTTGTTTTTGTTTTCAGATGTGCACAGAGTTTCTTCCCTCTTTTTTCTAAACTTCCTGTCAGGTGAGTCAGGATAGTTCTACATGATAGTACTGTAAAAACAATAAACATATTTGGTTTTGTTGGGTTTTTCTCCTTCCGTATTCCTTTGCCTTCTTCATTCCAGATTTCCCTTTTCCTCACAACCTTGTATATTCCTGTGTGGTTTGTAACTCTTCACTCACACTTGAATCTCTGTCCTTCAGAGATCTTTCTTATAGAAAGACCCTTGTTGAACCTTTCTTCTCAGTAACTCACTTGTTTCTGAGTAGGCTTTCAGGAAAGGGTGGTGATTTCGGAGTGGGAGTAGACATTGAAATGACATACTATAATGAAAGTTGAAGAAGACTTACTTTTTACATAGGGTTTTTGGATTGCTGTCGAGCAGTCTTGTCCTTTGGACTGGCTTCCCAGGCTTCAATGGCTTTTGTCATGTTTTGAAACAGAAAGTGGTGTATTTTCCTGGTCACCTGAATGGCTGTGCACATGCAACTTTGAGAGTGCCTCCCAAGATTTCTGTTTAACTCTTCTAGACAGAAATCCTGAAACCACTACTGACGGTTATCCTTCCCTTTGTCCTTTTCTTTCCTTTTTGCAGTACTTTGGGTCAAATCATGGTACCTTGCATGTCCTAAGCAAATGCTCTACTAATAATCTAAGCCAGGTATTAAATCTTTTGTGGTTGTTTTGGGGTTTTGGTTTATATAAATTATCAAAATCTTATAAACATAAATTCTTGTTATATCAAATTTAAATTAGAACAGCCTTATAATGATTTATGAAAAATTACACATAATTAAAGTAAATACTAGAAGGTTATTGTTATAAATAAGTTTTAAACAGCCACGTAGGTTCACATAGCAGGTAGATAAACAAGCTGTGACTTAAAGCAGGAGTTGGCATGATTTGGTAACAAAAGCAAAGAATAGCCAGAATATTGGTTTAGGAGGTGTGGGAGATTTGGTTTTCCCAAGACTCCATCTTCCTCTACAGTATGATCTGCTGAAACACCCATACCATGTGCTCTGACCAACTCCTACTTCAAGCCCAGTGCAGGTCAGCATCTGAAGGATTTTTGCTTGCTTGTTTGTTTGTTTTCCAGACAGGGTTTCTCTGTATAGCTGTGGCTGTCCTAGAACTCGCTGTGTAGACAAGGCTGGCCTAGAAATGATAGAGTTCTGCCTGCCTCTGCCTCATGAGTGCTTTTAATGAGGGCCTGTTCTAGCTTCATTTCTGGTCCTGTGATAACTCCTGCCTGTTTGCTCCTTTTACAGAGTTCAAGATCTCCTGCTTAGGGAATGGAGTCACTCATGGTGTGACAGTCTTCTCAACTCAATTAACATAATCAAGAGAACTCTCCTATGGACTAACCTGATCTAAAGAATGACTCATTAAGATTATCTTCCCAAGTGGTTCTAGATTGTGTCAAATTATAAAACTGCCACAGTCTCTTCTCCTATTCCTCTCCTCTATATATTCATAGAATTATTTTGTAGCAATAGATTTTGGACCAAATTCATTTTAAAATCTTTTATGAGTGGCTACTGTAGGGATGAGATGATGTCTAATCCTCAATATAAGATCGTATTGCATTCTAGTGCTTTGATTTTCTCTTATTGTTTTAAGTCAACTTGAGCCTCATCAGTCATGAAGAGAAAGTGTCTTTTACATTTACCATGTTTGAAAATCATTATTATTTGTCTGACAATGCCAATAACTACTAAGCAGTGGCTGTAAACTGTCAAGGACAAGTCAGATACCTTATTTATTGAAGAGTTGTGAGGCCCTAGCATAGTATCTGGCATATAAGAGAACCTCAGAAATTGAATGTAAACTAGATGAAAGACTGTATCCCAAATTATGTTCAAACTCAGCATTAGAACACACTGTAATCTTATCTTTTAACTGCTTATAATCACAGTTAATAAGTTTTGATTGTATGCAGACATTATATTACCTCATTCAATCCCTATAGAACCCCAGGAAACTAGCATTATTATCAATTTCTTAAGATGTAAGGTTCATAGATGTCAATGAATAGCTCAAGGTTGTACTTGTAGAAGGCAGAGCATGAGTGCTAAGGCCACAGTTTGTTCTACCAAGCATGCTTTCTTAATTTCATGTTTGTTTGTTTGTGCATGTTGAATATACATTTCTGAGCTTTGAAGGGTGAGAGGAGAGAGATGAAGTGAGCTTTCAGCTTACCTCCAGCAATTCAAATGGGAAATCAGGAGTATAGTGGGGAAATGTGAAAGTGTGCAAGGGAGCCGAGAATAATACCCCCCAATTTTGAGTATATGTTTACTGTGTACAATTGACTGTCAATCTTGCAGTCTAATATTGATTCAATAGTTTTAAATGAAAGGTTTTTGTCTGCTTTAGAAAGTTCTTAGGGCTCACTAAGAGCCTAATTTCTTAATGTGTAGAATAAACAAATCATTTTCCTTCCATTTGTTCCTAGAAACATCAAAGCTTCACATATGCACTTACGCTATATACTTCAGCACTGGTTTCATATGTGTTATGATAAATATTACATAGAGCTGCAATTTCAGAGTTCATGCTCCGGACTTAGCAGTTAACCAGCTTCTGTCATCTGTAGGCAATAGATTGTTTTTTCTTTTGTCATATGTGATATTGTTTCTCTTACTACAGTCCTTTGTGACCTTATCTTCAAGAAAAAAAATTGTGCCAATTTTTTTGTCTTATATCTACTCTGATTACTTCAATTTAAAAGTTTTACAATTGCTGTTATACATGTCTGCGAGCATCCAGAGAATTTTGTCAGTTACTAGTGTGTGTGTGTGTGTGTGTGTGTGTGTGTGTGTGTGCTCCTCTTGCATGCACATGCAGTAAAAACATGAAGATTTCCCCTTGATGTTGTAAAAATGAATTCAAATGTGCTCTACTTTTTGTTTCTCTTCTTAGAATTGTTGTGAGACTAAAATTTTTGTTCCTTAACTTTCTTGGTGGGAAGATTTTTGAGATTTTTAATAGTTGTACATCTTTTTCAGGCTTAATAGTTCTTGTTGAGCTCTTCTTATTGTTCCCCCCTAGAATTTGTCCATTGTGTGTAGATTTTTTAAATAAAGATCTCATGTAGGCCCTTTTATCTTCATATGTTTATAGCTTTTACTGTCCTCATTGGTTCTCTTGGTGAGCTCTTCCACCTCACTTTCCTCCCACTTTCTCCTTCCAGAGTTGTCTTCTCAGAAAAGAACTTTAACTTTATTAATTCATTACTTTGTGCTTTTCTCTTTGTCAATATTTTATGGCTTTATTTTCCCATTACTTTCTTCTTAGGGCTTATTTTATTTTCCCAAATTTCTTAACAGGGGCCTTAACTTATTAATTTTAAGCCTTGTGTATAACTAGGATCTCATGTGACCATGTCCTCAACTATGTATAGTCCATGTTTTGATATGCACTGTTTTATTAGTGATCAGACTAAATTTTTAATTAACTGTCTTGTTTATAAAGTAATGTTTTTGTTTTAAAGTATATTTTTTCTGATATCAATACAAATATAGTATGCAATTTTTTTCTGAGGCAGAGTTTCTTAGATTAGCCAAAGATTACCTTGAACTTCTGATCCTCCTGCCTCCACTTCTCAAGTGCTAAGATTTCAGGCATGGGACACCATGCCTGGAAAAATAGTCTTTTACTTTCAGTACTAGGTGTTGAAGCCAAGGTCGTATGCATACTAGGCAAATGCTCCTCCACTGAACTGTATCTTTAGCATTACTTTCCTTTGGATTGATTTTGACATAGAATGTTCCCATCCTTTTACCCTCAAGTTTTCAGTAACAAGTCTTAATTGTGCCTTTGTTTTGTAGTAAGATGGAATTGGAGGTTGTACTGTGTATTTATTTAACCTATCTACACTCACCTTTTAATGGGATCATTTATATATTATCTTCATTTGTATTATTTATATATAATGAATCATTGAAATTATCATTTTTTTTTTGGTTTTGTTTTGTTTTGTTTGTTTGGTTGGTTTTTCAAGACAGGGTTTCATTGTGTAGCTCCGGCTGTCCTGGTGCTAGCTCACTCTGTAGACCTGGCTTCAGAGTCACAGAGATCTGCCTCATCTGTCTCCCAGGTGCTGGGATTAAAAGCCTGTGCGACCACTGCCTGGCAAACTTCGCAATTTTTAAAATTTATCATATTCTACTATTTTCCTAACCATTCTTAGTTTCTTTCTCCCTTTTTTGTCTTCTTTCAAATTGACTATTTTAAACACCATTTTTGCTGTCTTCATTATTAGGAAGCTTGATGGGACGTTTCTAGTCTCACTGCTCCTATTCTCTCCACTCCACCATACGAGAAACTGAAAATCCAGGGCCTATTCTACCACTGAACTGAATTCCCCAACCCCTGATATTTCTATTCTTTACTAACGTATATAGCTATTAGAATATATTGGAAAGTAAGTATGCTGTCACTAAATTATGTGTTATCTACTCAGAAGACTGTGGTAGGATTATCATTTAACCCCAGGAACTCATTACCAGTCTAGGCAGCGTAACAAGACCAAGTAACAATCCCCAAAACATACAACATATCAACTCAATTTTTCTATCTTTAAAGATAAACAGTACCTTCAGCACAATCAAGGATAAATTCAAGGTCCTTTGAAGATTTTAATTTTTAAATTTTCTTTTTCTTTGTCGCTTTACATTAATTCACATACTTTATATTGTGATAGATACATGCATAGATATACCCGTGTGTGTGTGTGTGTGTGTGTGTGTGTGTGTGTATCCCAGTACTGAAAATAAAAAATATATGTGAAATATGTATGCATGTATACATATGTACCATATGTGTTTTGTTTGTTTGGTTTGGTTTGGTTTTTGGTTTTTTGGCTTTTTTGAGACAAGGTCCCATGTAGCCCAGGATAACACCAAACTCATTATGTTACTATGTAGCTAAGGATGGCCTTGACCTGTTTCTCCTGCCTCTACCTCCCAATGCTTAGATTAAATTTGTGCATCATCATGCCTGTTTTTATCTGGTGCTAGGCAAGGGCTGTACCAACTGAGCTACATTCTCAACTGTACGCTTATGTTTTTATTTGATATTTCCTTAGTCCCTGTGAGATATTATTATTACTTGTCCTTATTAGCTTTGGTAACTTGTCACATCTTGAAGTCACCTGAGTAGGGAGTCTCAAATGAGGTACTGACCAGATCAGATCAAGACATCATTGTCTTAACTGTTAATTGATGTAGGAGGGCTCATTCCATTGCAGGTACACATTCCCTGGACAGGTGTGCCTGGGCTATCTAAGAAAGTTAGCTAAATATGAGCCTAAGAACAAGCCAACAAATGGTGTTCTTCCATAGTCTCTGCTTTAGATTCCTGCTGAAGTTTCTGCCATAGTGGTGGACTATAACTTGAAAGCTGAAATGAACCTTCCCTTAGCTTGATTTTGGTCAGTGTGTTTTATCACATCAATAATATGAAAATAGAATATTGCTCTTTATTATATGATCAAAATCCATTCAGATTCATCAGATTTGCCATCCTTAGACCTGGTGGCTGGAAAACCATGGTCTCTGGATTGTGTCTCCAAAGAATAGAAGTCTCTTGCACCAAGAAAATATGCCTACCTGAAGCCATGTTTTAAAACCTTGACCCCCCCTCCATCTTAGGAATGTTAGGGGTAGGCCTGGCTGTATACTAACCACCTTCTTCAAGTGCCTTTGTTCCTTTGCATCTCAAGTCAAATGTCTTCTTCCTGAGCTTGTGCGTTTAGATTTATTTAAGTAAGGGTTTGTTTGTTTGTAGTTTTTTTTTTTTGGTGGAAAACAAAATCACAGTTTTGTTTGTTTGTTCTGTTTTTTGTTTTTGTTGTTGTTTTTGGTTTTTTGTTGTTGTTGTTGTTTTTGTTTTTCTATTTGAAACTGCCTTCGTTTTGTCCTCATTCACAAAAGGTATTTTCACTGGGAGTACAATTTTCTCTTTACACAATGTAATATTACATTGTCTTGTGGCTTCTGAGAAGAGACTTGTCAGTGTAACAGTTGCTTCTTTGAAATGAAATGACCTTATTTTCCTCTAGTCATTGTCAAAACACTTTTTGAAAACCGTAAGTTTTCTCCAGTTTCATTATGAGCTGGCTTGGTGTAGATCTTTTTTTATTTGCTTATTGTACTTGAGATTCTATGGACTTTTTGAACCTGCATTACTGTTTTTTCATCAGTTTGGACTCTTACTCCAAATACTGAATTTCCTTATTCTCTAATCTTTAAATTTTATTTAAGTATATGTTGGCCTTCTATTTCTCTTCTCCCTATCTCTCTATTTTCTTTGATATTTCACATCTGAAACCTATTTGCTTCATTGAGAGATACACGTGGCTTCACTGTTTAGGTTACCTTTCTGGTTTCCTATTTAATTTTCCACTTTGGCCAGATATGTTTAATATTTTATCCATGATTTTAAGCTGTTTTCAACAGAAGATTCAATCTAAATAACCTGGCTCAACACAGTCCTATAACACAGAAGAGACTTGTGTGTGCTTTAGGAGAGATTTGCCAGGCATTGTTCTTTGAGCTGAATACAGATAGAAATTTAATTATGCTTTTACTCATGGTTTCCCAGTTTATTTGTTTCTTCTGACTGTTTTGAAGGCTGAAGGCTGAATATTCTAACTCAGTTGCATTTTGACTTTTTGTTCTTGCTTTTCCCACACTAAGAACCTTTTCAGTAGTTCCCCTTTAAATGTCTTCTTGTGCTAGGTTTTTTTGTTTTTTTGTTTTTTGTTTTTTTTGGGGGGGGTTAGTTTGGTTTTTTTTTTTTTTTTTTTTTTTTTAAGACAGGATTTTTCTTTGTAGCCCTAGCTGTTCTGGAACTAACTCTATAGAACAGGCTGACCTCAAATTCACAGAGATCTGCCAGTCTCTGAATCCCACGTGCTGGTATTGAAGTTGTGTGCTACCATGTCCAGCTTGTGCTAGACTTCTTAGACACTTATGGCTCAGTGTAAATATCTTAAAGGAATTGAGTATTTAGAAAACACTTGTTATATCTTGTTACATAGGTCAATATATTGATCATTGCATATCCCAAAACTGTTATGCTATATTTAAATTATAACAATTAACCAAGGAATAGCCCTTACTCAGTCCTACCATATGGTACTTTCAAGCTACTTCCTCCTATTTAATTACTCTTTACCTACATGAAGATAAATTCTCCTAGCTAAAACATATAATTTATAAATTTTTAAAACATAAGCCCTCTTTTGAAGGCAGAATCACTTTATGGTCTAAGACAATATCATACCAAATCAACAAAAGACTCTTGTCCTGGTACTCTTGTAAGTAATAAATGGCAGGATTCTTGAAGATGGTCAGCTTTACCTGGAGACTGAGATAGCAATGCACTTTCTGTTTCTTTTTTTATCCCTCATCACTCTAATCCCTGTACTATTTGACCCTGCACATACTAATTATAAAAGGAGGATTTGCTGAGTGAATGGGTGAATAAATGAATGAAGAGTGTAACCAACATTTGTTGAGTACTCACAAGTATCAGCCACTGAACAGAGATCTCTCGATAACTACTCAGAGCAATACTGTCTGGTTGATGCCATTATCCAAATTCACTAAATAGCATGCTTGTCCATTGAAAATGCCCTGCCCAGTGACCCTCACATTATGTGCCAGAACTGGGAGGTTTGAACTCCTTTTTTTTCTAGCCTTCACCATAGTGTGTGCACATACTGTCTCTAGTTTGTAGTTATCATTGTATCTAGACTCATAGGCACCTTGGCCAGAAATTCTGTTAGTTGGGAGTACAGAGCCTGCTCACAGTAATTACCTCTCTGGATGAATAAAAGGAGTGGCCTCACTGGGTATCTGTGTTTCCTTGTGCCTAAGCCTGTGAATGTGTTGCTGGCTTCTTCCTCTCTGGGCTTCCCTTGTCAGCCTCAGCATCATGACAGTCTTTGCACTTTTAGTTCTCTCCATTTGCTGAGGTCTCCTCAAGTTTGAGCCCTGTCTCTACCACATAAATTGCTTCTAGTTACCTCCAGTTCAACCCTAATGTCTTACCTGGCGTTTATTGGTCCTTGATAAAGAATGGTTGAACAAATAAATAAGTGAATGATAAATGACACTTTTGAATTAAAATGTGATATAAAGTTTGCATTTAAAAATGTTGCTATGTTGACTACTAGATACGCAAACAATGGCAATAAAATCAGTCACAGTGAGGAAGAAATACAGTGTACCTTTCCTTTGATCGTATAGAAACAAATGAGGTAGATTATGTAGAGGCCTTTGTGATGTCTGATTGTTAGCATTGTCACTAACAAGCTTTATGTAGTGGTCATGAGTATGTATGAAATAGTTTAGTTGTTAATTTGTTCTTTTGGTATTTCGCATATTATTTTCCATAAATCCACAAGGTTTATAATGTTTATCATTTTAATTATGAGATCTTAGTAAACTTGGGTTTTTCATGTTGATAGCCTGTGATCACCTGGCTCTGCTAGTTCTCGGCAAGCAAGCTATCATTGTAACTATGGTGCTACTAAGAAGGCAACCTGGAGGTGGTCACACTTGAGGAATGAACTTGGGCTATTACTATGTTAGGATTATGGCAGCTGTGATTATCTTTTGTCCCTCCTATTTTGTTCCAGGATGCTTTTCTCTGGTGGGCAGTGTGGCCATACTGGCAGACCTGAAGAAGTTTTACTAATATACAAGATATTCCTTGTCATTGCTTGTTTTCATATCATTGTGGTTACATCCCTGAAAGGTAAGGTGTCAATTTTCTTCCCTTCCTTCCCTCTTTCCTTCCCCCTTCCCTGCTTCCTTACTTCATTTATTATTATTATTATTATTATTATTATTATTATTATTATTATTATTATTATTGTGTGTGCTTATTCTGGGGCCAGAATGTGCCATGGCACATGTTGAGAAGTCAGAGAACAACTTTGTAGAGTTAGTTCCCTCTTTTCACTTCTGTGTAGGTCCCAGGGATCAAACTAGGGTCATCTTTCTTGCAAGGCAATTGCCTGCCTTTACTCACTGAGACATCTTGCTGATCTTTCCTTCATTTTTCCTGTCTGTCTTTTTTCTATGTATGTTTTGTGTCATTGTATATAATGTTTAGCATAGTAAAATATGTATTTATATGTATAATAGTTATCATCATTTACATTTATTTATGTCTGTGTGTGTGTGCATGTGTATGTGTTCAGAAGACAATTTATGTGTTATGAGATTTGGTTCTCTCCTTCCACTATGTGAGTTCCAGAGATTATACTCAGGGCATCAGACTTGCCTTTATTTGCCAGCTCCAATAGTTAGTGTTTTAAAATATACTGTTTATTGGCATTAAGTACAATCATATTTTGGTGCAACTATTAGCACTATTCATTTCAGGAAGATTTTAATCATCCTAGTTTAAAACTATGTGCTTATCCTTCCTATAACTTCTATTCTTTTAGTTTGTATGAATTTGCCTCTTCTTGGCACTTCATATAAGTAGAAACAATATCATTTAACATCTTTTCATTTATCATCTATGTTGTAGTTATGTATCAGAGTTTCAATCATTTTTAAGACTAAATATATTCAGTTGTATGTACATGTATCACATTTTTGTATTTATTCATCTGTTCCTGGACATGTTGATTGTCTGTGTTTTGGTTTTTTTATTTTTGTTTGTTTGTTTGTTTTTGCTACTGTGAATAATGCTGCTATAAACCTAATATCTGACTACCTGTTTTCATTTCTTTGGGTATCCACTTAGGATTAGAATTGCTGTGTCAGTTGCATTTTTGAGGAACTGGCAACCTCTTTTCCTTACTGGCTATACGTTTCACATTCTTACAAGCAAAGCACCAGGATTCCACTTTCTCCACATCCTTGACAACACTTTGTGTTTTCTTTTGTTTTGGTGGTAGGAATGAAGTAACATCTTACTGTGGTTTTGATTTGCATTTCCTTCATGATTAGTGATTCCAGCATCTTTAGGGGGCACTTAATTAGCCACTCTATCTCTTATTTGGAAAAATGTCTATTCATATAATTTTCCCATTTTAAGACTTGGGTTGTCTTTTTATTCTAGTTATTGACTTTTAGGAATTATTTATTTATTATGGCTATGATTGGGAAATAGCTCCTATTTTCACTTTCTATAGTACCCTTCCACAAATACAGGTTTTTAATTTTGATGAAGTTTAATTAATATATTTTACCTTTATTGTCTATAATTTAGTATCAAATCCAAGAAACTCCTTTTGCCAAATCCAATAGTCTTAGCTCTTATATTTACGCTAACTTTGACTCATTGAGGGCTAATTTTGAACCTGTGGCTAACCAATTTTTCTATTATCATTTGTTGAAAGGACTGTCCTTTTTCCTTTGAACAGTCTTAGCATCTTTGTCATATGACCACATGTATGGGGATTTATTTTGGTGTTTGTTTTGAACAGTATCTACTTGAAGGCATTTCCGTATAGGAATTAGAAAAAGAACATAGTCAAATGAAGCAGTTTTTTTTTTTCAGAAATGGGGGGGGGGTCCTTTGGAAGCTTATGGGAAAAGGTCATAAGGAGGGATTGGAAGGGCCTGTAACACTAAGGCTTCAATCCTGTTTTTTTTTTTTTTTTTTTTTTTAATATATGGTTGTTTTGTTTTCTTCTCCTTTTCCTTGTCCTCCTCCTCCTTCTTTTTCCCAGGGTCTTGTGTAGTACAGGCTGGCCTCCAGCTCAAAATATAATTGAGGATGACCTTGAACTGCTGATCTTTTTGTCCCTACCTCCCAGGTTCTGAAATTACAGGCATGCACCACCATGCCTAGTAAGAGCTTTAATTTCTGTGTGTACAACTGCCAAAAGAATGTTGTTATATAATGCAATGTATGTTTATTAGACTAACAAATAAGACTAACAAATGAATTTTTAAAGAAGACAATATTAACTACACAGAAAAAGAATTTTCTTATTAAGAAGACAGTGAAACTAAAAATCTACTAGCAGGAAACACTAGTAACAACATGGACAAAGAAAACAAATATACCCATTTATACACAAACTAAATAAATGCTTCCCAACATGCTAAAACACAGCTGACAATCCTTCAAAGAGTAGATATGGGACATGTAACCAGGAAGCCATCATGCTTTTAACAAGAAAATGGTGGAACTGGATAGCTTAACCATTAAAGTAGGGAAATGACAGGGTAGGGTGAGATGACTCACTGGGTAAAAATGTTTGCCATGAAGGCCTGACTACCTGAGTTTAGATCACCAGAACCCATGGAAAAACATAAGCATCTATAATTCCAGGCACCCCAACCAGGAGATGAGATGTGAAGACAGGGGTGTTTCCAGATGTTCTCAGGCTCTGCTTACATAACAAAGAGACTCTGTCTCAAACAAGGTTGTCAGGCAAGGACCAAAACTCAAAGGTTGTACTTAGACCTCCACATGTATGCCATGGCACATTTACACTTGCACCCATGTGAATAAGAACACACACACACACACACACACACACACACACACACACACGAGAGAGAGAGAGAGAGAGAGAGAGAGAGAGAGAGAGAGAGAGAGAGACAGACTATGATTTAAACTAAGGCCCTACCACCACATATAGCTTTCTTTTAGCCATCTTTTTTTATTGATTTCCAATTTTTTATTTATTTTTTTTATTTTACATGTCTATCCAAGTTCCCTCTACCTCCCTCCCTCCTTCCCTCCTTCTTACCTTCCCTCCCCCATCACATACACCCTGACCTCCCTCCCCTCACATTCCCCCACCCCCATTCCACATGTAGGGCTATGCTATCCAGGTGGGGGTCATGTAAATCTGTCAAGTCATTTGAAGTAGGGATTAGGGCTTCTCTCCTGTCTCTAGGTTAAGCGAGTATCCCTCCATGAGGGATGTGCCCCCAAAGTTCTTTTTGTACACCAAGAATACATACTGGTTCCACTGTCTGAGGTCCCTTAGACTGCTCAGTCCTTCTAGCTAAGACCCATGTTCAGGGGTCTGAGTCAGTCCCATGCTGGATTCCCAGCTATCAGTCTTGGGGCCTGTTAGCTCCTCCTTGTTCAGGTCAGCTGTCTCCATGTGTTTCTGTAGCCTAGTCTTGTCCTCTCCATCTGCATCTGGGTTCTAGTTGGACTCAGTGTTTATGTACGGGTGTTTGCTCCTGTTTCCAACAGGCATTAGTTAAGGGCTCCATGGATAAGTTAGTTGTTGATCTCACTCTCCGAGAAGGGCATTTATGGTAGCCTTTCCACCGAAGCTCAAATTGTTACTTGGCAGCAGTCTTGTATGCTCTAGACCTTTCTTTGTGTTCAATTTTATCTTCTTGGCTATCTGGGGGCTCCTCCTTGTTTAGGTCAGCTGTCTATGTGTTTCCGCAACTTTGTCTTGTCCTCTCTCTCTACATCTGGATTCTAGTTCGACTCATCTTAACCTCTCTTCTGTGTGAGATTCTGTTGCTTGTTTGCTATACATCTATACAATAAAAATAAACCATGGCAGAAATCCCTAATGATGAGAATCACTGAACATAAGTTGGCTCGGATCACTCAGATACCTCAGAGCCACATCTCCCACTGAAGAACCGAGACAAGTTCAAGACCAGCCAGCGCTGTATAAGGGACATCCTGCTGTCCCTTGACAGGATAATGCTGAAGAATGTTCTCCATTGCTTCTTAGCGTTCTTCAGTTGAATTGTGCCCCCATGCCCTTAGTAGTCACCTGCTCCTTGATGTTCCCATTATTACTGGCTTTGCTTCTCTTTCTGTTTCACTCAAATACTCCCTACCCCTACTTATTGGGGTCAACTCCTCACCTCTGATTGGAAACACATTCCCCTTCAGCATTCAGCCAAAAATGTCTTCCTCTATAAAGATGAAGAGGGGACTCACAGGTCTCTTTCTCTGATGTGTCCTTCTCTCTTTATCCCTTCTCCTGATGGGTGCCACCTGGGATTGTGTTGATTATGAACTTCATGTGAACTCCATGTCTTTTGATGCATCCTCAGTGCCAGGTGGGAAAGGGTAAACTAATGCCAGGAAAACCAATGCATTCTTTGAACCTGCTCTGCACTGGGCCTTTCTAGTGTTTGTAAACATTATCTCATGTATCTTTCTCCAAAACTCTTCATGGTAGGCATTGTTTTCACTCCAGTTTACAGATGGAAAAACTGTTATCAGAGGAGTGAGTTCATTTGATCAGAGTCATGGGGCTATGAAGATCTGGACAGTAAGTGTCAGAGATGAGTTAAAACCTGTCACTGAATTTCCTCTAAACTGGACTTCTTTTTTTTTTTTTTTTTTTTTTTTTTTTTTGGTTTTTTGGAGACAGGGTTTCTCTGTGGCTTTGGAGGCTGTCCTGGAACTAGCTCTGTAGACCAGGCTGGTCACAAACTCACAGAGGTCCACCTGCCTCTGCCTGTCTATTGCTGGGATTAAGGACATGAGCCACCACCGCCTGGCTTTCTTCACCTTCTATCCCTAGTATTCGTAGGTTTGGTCATGGTGGATCAGGAAGGCTGAGTTGGGAGAAAGAAGAGAGGGAGCTCAAGGAAAGAGATACCTTGATAGAAAGAGCCACTATGGGGTTAACAAGGAACCAGGCACTAAGGAAATTCCCAGGGATCCACAAGGATGACCCCAGCTAAGAATCTAAACAATAGTGAAGAGGCTACCTTAAATAATCTTCCCCAACAATGAGATTGATGATTATGTTAAATACCATCCTAGACCCTTCATCCAGTAGCTGATGGAAGCAGATGCACTGGGCTGAACTTCTAGAGTCCAGTTGTAGAGGGGAAGAAACAATAATAAGTGAAAAGGGGTCAAGATCATGCTGGGGGAACCCACAAAAATAGCAGACCCAAGCAAGTGAAAACTCACTGACTCCAGAATGACAGCTGGGAAACCTGCATAAGACCAAACCAGGCCCCCTAAATGTGGGTAGCAGTTGGCAATGGAACCAGTATTTATTCCTAGTGCATGAACTGGCTTTGGGAGCCCATTCCCTATGGAGGGATACTCTTTCAGCCTAGATACAGGGGGGAGGGGCTAGGTCCTGCCCCAAATGATGTGACAGCCTCTGATGACTCCTTATGGGAGGTCACACCCTCTCTGAGGAGTGGATGGGAGTGGGAGGACAGGAGACAGAGGGAACTGGGATTGATATGCAAAATAAGATTATTTAAAAAAAAAAAAAACCAGTCACTGAGATCTGGAGAGGGAGAGAAGAAACACTAGAGCAAGCTACTAGAGACCAATGGCTCCCCAGCTCTAGAATGCAAACACAGTAGCTTCACCCTGGAAGCATGAGAGGTGACTCGGTAGCCCTTGTCAGCAGGGAGAGGTAGGCCTGACACTCTTGTGAGGCTAACAGCCAACTGAAAGAATTGTCAGATTTTAATGCATCCAGTTGTCTTGCTACATGACTTTGTGAGAGTTATTTTCAGCCTATTGGAAGCCCAGATCAGTTCTGTTGGGTCACTACTCATCTTCATTCCCTAGTTCTTCCTTCCTGGGCTAATGCCTTATTTCTTTATGTCCTTTGAAGGAGGTCTCCTTTTAGGTACAACTATTCTGTTTTCCAGAGGGTGAATGACATAATAGTGGAAGATGGTTATAATTTCATTCCTGCCAAATTGTCTTCACCATTTGGAAACAATTATACACTTGAAGCAGCTTGGTGAGCTCATAAACTATAATCCCCAACTTTCTCTCTGGGCTGGGTCTAGAAATCTCTCTGGCTGGAGACATTTCTGTTGATAAGTTGCTTCTCTAGTCTTCACTGTCTTCCCTCTTACCGTCTCATGTTGTTCTCTAGTATCCATTCTTCCTTGCAGGGTAGGTGTTAATGAAGTAGTAGGTGGACAAAAGTGATGACTTGTATCGTCTTTGGTAATCCTCTGCTACCAAACCCATTGCTGCTCTCCTCCTCTATTGTGCCTGTATAATGGAAATTATGAATCACCATGACATTGACTGAATTAGAAGCTCAGCTAATCTCACAACTCTCCCAGACCCTATCCCTACACCCAGATATGGAGTCATTTCTGTTGAACTGTGACTCTCTCTAGAAGGTGGAATGGTGACAATGAATTATAGAGATTCAGAATAGATTGTAGGAAAGGACCTATATATGGATTGACATGGGACAAGACTAGAAATGAGTGGTGGAACTGCATTTAGGCAAAGAAAACCCCAGGGGAAGTCTCCCCCAAGTGTCTCTCAGCTCTTTGTGGCAGGTAGGGATTCTAAATGGCCCTTGGGTTCCTAATAGGTGGCTGGCTATCTTGAGAGCCATGGAAGAGACAAGGCAGAAAAGACATGAAGAACCCAGACAGATGCCTGATGAAGGATACTTGGTGGTGATAGCTGAAGGGAACTTATCCAAGGTTGGATAGGATTCTAAGAGAAAAGACTATAGGCCCACTAGGTGCACCCTTTAGGACTGGGTGCCAATTAGATGCTGACTATACTAGTTAGTTTAATTATTGCTGTGACAAAGTACAGACAGAGGGGGAAGGGAGAGGAAGAGAGGTGGGGGGCATCAGAACAAGTTTCTTTTGATTCACAGTTCCAGGGTATATAGTCATTATGGCAGGGAAGTCATTGCAATGGGAGCTTGAAGCAACTGGTCAAATTGCACACAGAATTTAAAAAGAGATATGATTGTTACTGTTTGGCTTCTTTTCTCCTTTTTATTTATTCCAAGCCCTTGACCTCTGAAATGGCGCTGCCTACATTTAAGGCACCTCTTCCTCCCTCAATTTACCTACTTTAGAAATGATCTCACAGATATGCTCAGTGGTATGGTTTCAACAAGATTGGAATTCTCATCAAGATGACAGTTAATATTAACCATCAAGTGTAGGAACCCTCCAGGTTAAGAGAAATCTCTGTAGAGACCACTGAGCACTCCAGGCTGAGCAGTAGACGATTTCACAGGTTCACACTCCCTTTTCCTTATGTCCCATTCCTAGCCAGCATGCCATCTTGAGTATGAGAATAAACTGGAGGAAAACAAAGATCTTGCATTCATTAATATAACTTGGAACGATTTAGTGCAAGGGAGGCAAAGATACTTTTTGTGGGGGGGGAGTGGGAATTGAGCACACAGCCATATGAATGAAATATCAGCATTTTACTGATGACCTATTTTCCTGGAGCCAACAAAGCTGCTTTCGGTCATCAGACTTCAGCATCCCTTCCCTCTTCTATCTGTGTAATTAAAGCACCAAAACAAGGCAAAGCAATTCTAGACATCGATGGAAGTTCAGCATTTTTGTTTGTTTATGATAGTTATCATTTCTACAGCTCAATTATGCTGTAAACTTTAAGACATGCTAAAAAGTTATACATAGTAGACACTTAAGGTATGTTTATAGCATGCTAGGAATTGTTGAGGGCCATTATCATATGCTGAATTGAACTTTTCCTTCTGGTTTCATCTATCCAGGTGCTTGAGGGTAAGATTAACCTCTTCTACTTCTTGATTGCCCTCCATAGTATCTAGTATATATTAAATGCCCAGTCAATCCTGGTTAGTTAATTGGAATTAATTTGTGACCATAGAATAGAACTTAGAGATTTTCTAAAGCATGGGCCTTTCTCCACAGCTCTTATGTCATCAGTGTTATTGTCTGAATCCATTAAGTTGCAGTAGAAAACATGCTACCCCTCCAAACTTACATAGACTTCAGTGAGGAGGCTGTACCTTGCCAAGAATTCCTGTTGAAAGATGTGTTTTCTCTTTTTTAAATTTAATTTATTTTTTCATTTTATACTTTTTTCTTATTTTACATATTGATCCCAGTTCCCTCTCCCTCCCATCCTCCCATGCCCCCCCACCCGAGTCCCATTTCCCATCCACTCACCAGGGAGGGTGAAGACTTCCAGGAGTGATCATCAAAATCTGTCAAGTCATTTGGGGTAGGACCTAGTCCCTCCCTCCTGTCTCTAGGTTAAGGGAGTATCCCTCCATGGGAGATGTGCTCCCAAAGTCCTTTTGTGCACCAGGGATACATCCACTGTCAGAGGTCCCTAGACTGCCCAGGCCTTCTAACTGAGACCCATGTTCAGGGGGTCTGAGTCAGTCCTATGCTGGTTTCCCAGCTATCAGTCTGGGGTCCATGAGCTCCCCCTTTCTTCTGAGAAAAAAAAAAGATGTGTTTTCCCTTCTCATAGGATTCATGTTGATCTCACTTGATGGCCTATTGAGATTCTCCATCCAGTCTTAAGGTGCTCAGATTCCTAAGTCATTGTCCTGGATTTAGGGGGAACCATGGGTTCTGCCTTGGACATAATGCCATTCTGAGAATTCCATGTAATGTCTGGGTGGCTTGTTATCTAAGCTAGGCTCTCAAACTTGGATGTTCCATGGAATCCCCTGGAGATTTTTTAAGGAAAACCTGCCACATGAACCTACTACCCATTATGCCATTGGTCTGGGTACTGGGCTTCTTTAACATCACCTAAGTGATTCTAGCAGAATCTGGAGCCACTCACATCTGTGATCCCATCTGAAGGATGGCTCCTATTCAAAGTTCTGGTTATGAAAGTGAAAAAACACTTCAAAATCTTTATTTAGACTGTGATGGTGATTGAGACCAGGGCTTTGTTCATACGAAACAAGTACTCTATCACTGATCTATGTCCCCAAGCCCAAAACCTTATGTATCAGGCTTTCTTGGACCGCCAGCACCTAAATCATGCCACAGAGACTTATTAGTAATGAGTGTTCAGCCTTATCATATGCTTGTCCCACTAACTTTTACAACTTGTCTTAACATGTTTCTCTTCATCTACATTTTCCCTTGGGACGCTTTACCTTTCTTTCATCCTGTATGTCCCTCTTTCCTGCTTCTTACATGTCTGTCTGACTGACAGCTACCTGCTGGTCCCTAGCATCTCTCTTTTTTTCTCCCTCATTCTCTCTGGAGCCTGGATTCCTCCTCCTACTTATTCTCTGTGCCTGCCAGCCCTGCTTATCCCTCTACTGCCTAGCTTTTGGCTGTACAGCTTTTTATTAGACCAATTAGGTGCCTTAGGCAGGCAAGGTAAAACAAATGCAACACATTTTATATAGTTAAACAGGTATTCTATTCTGCAACAGCCATATAATTTTTAAAAATACTTTTTAAAACATGAGCAACATTTAAAGGTTTTTTTTTAAGTTACAATGAGGCCAACAAATCTTTTGACTTCAAAATTGTCAAAAATTGAGCTGAGTGGTGGTGGCACAAGACTTTAATCCCAGCACTCGGGAGGCAGAGGCAGGTGGGTCCCTGTAAGTTCGAGGCCAGCCTGGTTTACTGAGCAAGTTCCAGACAACCTCCAAAGCTACAGAAACAAAACAAAATTGGGAAAGGTTATAGAGTGGCTCTTGCTAGCTGGTAAATGTCTCTCCCTTTATGGAAGTCCCAGTGTCTCTTTGTGTAATTCAGTAGCCATAGCACAGAGTACTAATGTAGACAACAGTAGCAGCAACAACATGACTGCATCTCTATGTCTTCATGGTTTACAAGATACCTTGACATATGTTATCTCACTGAGGTAGACAAACATCTATTAATTCTCACTTTACAAATGGGAAGAAGGGGGCCCAGAAGGAAACAATATCAAGGTCTGGAAAGAAGATCCCCAGAACCCTGTGTGTATCAGACTGCCAGAAGGGCTTATTTAGGGCTTGGAAAGTTTGAGTCACTTCCGAGTTCACACAGTTGGCAAATGGAGGTGGTAGGACTCTAGAATTTGTGTTCTTAACTGCTTCCACAGTGTTTACTCACAGAGGCACATGAACATGGTTTTTATATGACTTTGCCATGCATGATTCATTCTGGGATGGATTTGTGTTCCCCAAAGCACTGGGTAAAGTTTAAGAAAGGCCCAAAGGAATAAAAGCCATAGTTCCACTGATTTTACTTATTAGGGATTAGGCTGAAGTTTAAGGAGAGCATGTTAGTAAAATGAACCTTGGGAAGGGGGTACACCCTTAGTTCAATTAGCAAGAGAGCGCATGTGAATAAGATCATGGGCCCATGAAAACAACCCACCAAGACACAGCATAGATGCTTTCCCAAGGATGTTACTACTATCATGTTTAGTCTTTTACATGATGTCTTGTTTGGTCCATATCCTTTCTTCCATTTTTTTCTTTTAGAAATTCAGACTTCTTTCATGAGACTATAATATTCAGTACAGTATCAAATTATTTTTAATTTAAGGAGGAAATGAAAATACAAGATGGACAACACATTTGCTTCAAAAAGTAAATTCAAGTGTCTTATGATGGCATTATTAATTGGATGGTTATGAATTGGCAGATTGGCCAATTCATATTGCCTTCCAACTACATGGACATTTTTGCTTGTTGTTAATTTGAAATATGTTTTATCATTAATCATAACTGGATTCACAGTTCCATCAAACAAATTCTGTGTTGGGGGCTCTAGCGGGAGACAATGACTGGTTTACTAAAAATAATTTCCTTTTCAAAGTAGAAACTGTTTGAGGTCAGAGTCTTTGCTTTGTTTCTTACTGTAACTTCCATATCTGACACACACTAGGCCTTCAACATTTGGGTTCTTTTTTTTTTTTTTTTTTTTTAAGTAGGACAAATTACCTGCTATTTCTTTAACTTGAATTAGGTATTCTCACTAATCAGATGTTAGTGGATGGATATTCTCACTAATCAAATGTTAGAGAATAGATAAGAATGTTTCATAGTTAGACTAGAAAGCGTATAACATGCAAATAATAAAATAACAGCATTATCTTTTGAATATTCTCTATAAGTTACTGATAGCACATTATTTTCACAAAGGGAAAAATGTTCCCTTTATTATATAAATGTAAACTCCATCCAGGAACACAGAAGAATACAGTCTGGGTGGAACACAGAAGAATACAGTCTGGATGAATAGTAATTACAATGTTTTGTTGGTACTGTTGTGATAAAATGATTTACAAATGTGGTTTAATTTCAAAGTAATCAACCCCATTTTATAACCAAGTAAATATAAACAGAAACATTGGGATCTTAATTAAGACAGAGCCATGACCAAGTCAGTTTCCCTGAAGCAACAGTCTCTTATTCACACTGAATGAATGCTTAGCATGTATGTTCATTCATACATTGGAAATAAATGATCATGGGTACTTTAAAGTGAGCATTTTTATCATAGAGAGAGGATTATCAAGTCAGAGTCTTGGATTGTTAAAAATGAGGAGTTCTAGATCAGATGTTCAAAGCCCATGATAAGTGATCTCATGTGAGTAAGGTCGCAATACCATACAAAAAAGAAAAAAAAGAAAAGCCACCAAAATAAATTAAGATGTGCAGCAACGTTGTGACCCTCTTGTTTAGTGGTTTGAAAGAAAGTTTCCCCCAAAGGGAGTGGCACTATTAGGTGTGGCTTTGTTGGAGTACAGGTGGTCTTGTTGGAGGAAGTGTGTCACTGTGAAGGCAGCTTTGAGTTCTTATAGATGCTCAAGCCCTGCCCAGTGAGATAGGTCACTTCTTGTTGCCTGTGAGTCCAGATGTAAAAGGCCTTACCCTCTCTGAAGAGCAGATGAGAAAGAGGAGAGGAGGGAGGGGGAACTGGGATTGTAATGTAAAAAATAAATTAATAAAGAAAATTCTAAGGAAAAGAACTCTCAGCTCTTGCTCCAGCATCATGTCTGCCTGCATGCTACCATGATGATGATGGAATAAACCTCTGAAACTGTCAGTTGCCATCTCAGCTAAACGTTTTCCTTTATAAGAGTTGAGGTGGTCATGGTGTTTCTTCAAAGCAATAGAAATCCTAAGTAAGAAACAAGGTGTGCTGTTTTGTCATAGGAAAAGCCATTAGAACAGAAATTACCAATTTACAAAGGCATAGGGGCCTGATAAGGATCTTCCATGTTTGAGTAGGGCAGCAAGAATTAAGGGTTAAATATGGCATCAAACAGAGGCCATAAAATGCAAATTTCTTGACTAAATAGGCCCCCCTTAAGTGGGAATATTTATAATTTCAAGCTTTCTTAGTGTGTTTTTCCCCAGCATATTAACTGTTAACAGAGCTGACTCATCACATGGTAGTCCTCCTCTTGAGGGTCCTGGAAAAACTATGGTCTAGGGGTTTGCTGGCAACAAAGCTGGGATGGTGAATCACAAAGAAAGGGGAATTCATATTTAGGCTGAAAATGGAAAGGACTTCTTCCATTCATACTGATTGCTTGACCTGTGACCTTGTCACTGTCATGACAGAGAATACGAGAGAAAATTGTAGCTAGGGACAATGATTTTGGCATTAATCATATCCTATTATTAGCTTAATGGACATTAATTACTCAATTGTACCCTTTTTAGTTTAAATACTTACATACATACATGTTGATTTTTTTGAGATGGGATTTATCTGTGTAACGGTCTTAGCTGTCCTAGAACTTGCTCTGTAGACCAGGCTGGCCTAGAACTCACAGAGATCTGCCTGTCTCTACCTCCTGAATGCTGGAATTAAAGGTGTGTACTACCACCACCTGGCAGATATTTTAGTTGAAATAAAATTACATTACTTTCTCCTTTTCCTTTCCTCCCACGAGCTCCTCCTAGGTACCCTCCCTCAAACATCTCCCATGGCCCCCACTCTCAACTTGATAGCCTCTTTTTCTTTGGTTGTTATTGTTACATATATAATGCACATATACATACATATATTGTTACATATAATATATACATACACCCATATATATAATACACACACACACACACACACACACACACACACACACACACACATATACAACCTACTGAGTTTGCCTTTGCTGTTCATATATGGTTTTAAGGCTGACTCCTCTGCATTGAACAGCCAGTAAAGGGGTTTACCCCTAGGGGAGGCTAATTCTTCTCTCAGTAGTTACCTGAATTTCTTTTTCTAGGGGTGTGACCTGCAAAATTTTCCCTACCACATTAGCATGTCCATTGATATTGCCACTGTTCTAGACTTGTATATGCAGCCATTTCTAGGAGAGACCATTTCACAGCAGATGATAGGCTTTTTTTTTTTTTTTTTTTTTTTTTTTTGGTATTCTGGCTTTCATAATCTTTCTGCTCCTTTTTCCTCTATGTTCCCTGAGCCATGGTTATGGCAGGATCATAGTGTAGATGTACCCATTGGGTATACTCTTCCTGTAATTCTTGATCTCTATTATGTGTCTAGTGTAGTTGTCTGTGATGGTCTCCATTTCAAGTAAGGAGAGGCTTATTTGATGATGGGAGGTACCTATAATTATCTGCAGGTATAAGGATAGAATTTAGAACATAGTAAACAGTTATGCTGCTCTAACAAAGTTGCAATGGTAGATTCTTTTCTAAATAAGGCCTATGACCTCACTAGCCCTGAGAAGCTAGCTATGTTTCCAGTACCAGACATGATTTCCCTACCCATTGAATGGGTCTTAAGTCCAATTAGCTGCTGGTTACCACCAGCATGTGATTGCCACTTATTGTACTGTTATGTTTTGCTGGTCATTGACCTGGTTCAGTTGGGTAGGACTGTTTAATTGCTTCCCTTCCTTGGCAGCTTGCATGGTATTTTCTGGTACCATAGAAACTAGACCACAGGAAGGAGGCTTTCAAGCCAGATCCAGCTCAAATAATTGCTAGTTCTGAGTCCTCAGCGTGTAGTGACTTCAACAATAGGGGTCCACCCTCAACCCCTGAGAGTCAACTAGGGGCTACATCGATAGTTTATGGGAGTCACCTGATTAACCATTTGGAAGGTTTCCCCTGCCAGGTATGGGGGTTTTATTAGTCTATGGTTCTTGTGGGGAACATTGTCAGTCCAAGTGGCTCAGCTTTCTTTAACACGCCTTTAATTTCAGCACTCAGAAGGCAGAGGCATGCGGATCTCTGTGAGTTCAAAGCCAGTCTACAGATGAGTTCCAGGACAGCTAGGTCTATTTCCCAAAGAAACCCTGTCTTGAAAAAACAAAAACAAACAAACAAAGATATCACTCTTGATGGGCAGTGGTGGTACACATCTTTAATCCCAGCACTCAGGATGAAGAGGAGTTTCAGTACAGCCAGGGTGTCTCAAAAAACAGCCCAGTCTCAAAAAACAAAACAAATAAATAAAAGATATCAATCACTTTTCCTGCTTGTCCCCAAGTGATGCTGTTTGTGGAAAATCTGGGCTGGTCACATTGAAGAAAGCAGGTCCTCTGTCAATCTGGGTCCCTCAACAACACCCCTTCCTCTCCTCACCCCCCACCCCCACCCCCACCCCCAGCACTGTACTTGAGGTTGCTTATTGAATTGTATAAATGGAAAACACACTTCTATTTCTGTAAGCCCTGAGATTTCCCAGTTTACCACAGCTTGCAATAGCTTCATTAATGCACCTGATTTTGCCCTTCTAACCAGGTTTATTGGTATAGCTCATTCTGTCATTGAAGGTAGAATGAGGTGAGATAGACATCCTGTCCTCCTACTGATCATATGAAAACCCAAATTCATATGCCCTAAGGAAACTCTGGGAGTCAGTTATGCCTTTACTGAGATAACCATTATCTGAACTAGAGCTGTTTGAGTGCAGGAAGATTCAGCAGAACCAACTACTCTTTCTGTACCAAGCCAAATCACTCTGATGTTCACAGTCATAAGGTTAAGAGTTCTAGGCCCTAGACTTTGGGGGCTATGTCTTAACCTGAGTTTAGCAAAGTACTTAAGCCTTGTGTTTGAAAGTCCTTTTCTGTAAAGTACCTATCTCAGAGAGCTTTTTGTGACTTAATGCATATAGAGCAGATGCCTGTAGTAATGCACCTGATTCACTGTGAGTGGATCAAGCTATTAGTGCTACAGACCAACACTGTCTGCTAGAAGGCTTTGTGTGATGATCAAGTGGTCTGTATCTGTTGTCTGCTCAGTGCTGTGGCCACCAGCCACATGTGACTGCTGAGCACTTCAACCTTCACTAGGGCACTGAAGTTTTTATTGTATTCAACTAGTTAAGTTGCTTTTAGGAAAAACAGTATGTGGCACACTACAGAGAGAACAGGGGGAAATGGAGGCAGTGGAAGAACTACTTACCTAATTTAAATTTTAACTATCACACGAGAGTAGTGGCTGCCATGTTAGACAGTACAACTATATACTACTATATAACCTAATTGTCTTAGAAGTTTTCTGTTTCAAACTGCACACAAACCTTTAACTTTCCCCTTCCCCAAGGCATTTGCTACAGGGATTTGACTGAATCAAACTGAGAGCTGGTTGAAGCTTCATGAAACTGCCTCCCTCACAGCTGGCACTGGAACTTAACATTAATAGGGCAGGCAGTTAGGAAGGGAGAACAACAAGAGCCGGAGGCCATAGGGTATGAAATGTAGCCCATGGGAACCAGATGAACTTCATGTTAGTTTGCGTTGCCTTTTGCCTTGGTGGTGTGGATGTCCCTGATCGTCTATCACAAAACTGAACACACATCTGGCTGATGCATATCTAAAGGATCCAGGGAAAAGGCCTCATTCTAGACCTCATAACTTCCTTATAGTAGTCATACGAACCTGGTGGTAATTGTCAGCATGCATGAGCTACAGAATGGCTGATGCCTCATGTCTTCTCTGTTCTAGAAGGTAAAGGACTAAGGGGATGAGCTAGGTGTATGTGAAGCTGGAGAAGAGCAAGTTGGTCCCTGGAGGATCAATAACACATTTCACCTTCTTCCCATCATGGTGAAAGCCCACCTAGAATGCTGTTTTCTCCTCGGAAGTTCCATCAGCTAAGAGCTAAAGTTTTCTTCAATGATGTCATTATTAATCTTTTAATAAATATGTTATGTAAGAGTACTTATTGAGCAGTGTGATGTGAGACAGTCACAGATCAAGTAAACAAGCTTCAGATGTGCCAAATTAGAAATGCCTTTATTAAATCTTTTTGTTTGTATAGTAAAATCTGGAAAGAAGGTCTCTTGGAGAGTGGTTGTTAATCCAAGTTCTGAAAAGTCAATAGAATAACAAAAATATTGTTTTGTTTAGGGTTCCCATATAATAGCACTTAGGCGTGGTGGCTTGTTTTTAATCATCTCTCTATGGAATAGTAATTCAATCTGGAGGAGTTTCAGTTGGGTAAACAGTATTCATACAAGGGGGCCTCGCTGTATCTTTTATAGAGTCACTTCTGGAAGAGAAAGTCTTGTTTCCATCCAGCTTAAGGGGCAGTGTGTTGGAAGATTCATTGCATTGCCACAATTTTAAAACAACCATCTCACATTAGAAAATGCAATGCATACCCCACTGTCAAACAGCAGAGAGGAACATGGACACTTCAGCAGCACTCAGATATGGCCTTCTATGACTTGGGTGCAGGTTGTTTATTTGGAAAGTGCTATCAGAGAACAGAGACAGGACATTAATTAAAGATGAAGTCAATTGTGAGAACATTATTGAAGTTATCACTCTAGACAATGGGGGTTCATAATTGTGGTCTTTTAACATTGTTTTGGTATGAATTTGGATGGACAGTTCAGCACATATTTGCAAGATCCATTACATGATCTCTCTGCTATGACTGTCAAGCATAACTACTACTCCATATATGACATTCTGAGTAATAGTCATCCAAGAAGTATTTTCAAGATCTCTGCCTAGATCACTTTCCCTCATTCTCAGGTCCATTCTGCCTCCTTCCCCTGTGTTGTGCTTCACAACACAGAGAATAACCCCTTATCAATTGGCTTCCATCTAAGTTTAGCCAATGTGTGGTAATAAAAAAGAAACGGGAGTGCAAGAGGAAAAGAGTGTGTGTGTGTGTGTGTGTGTGTGTGTGTGTGTGTGTCCGTGTGTCCTCTGACTGACTTACCCTTATCTCTAATAATGGATTTGTCTCCTCCATGATTCCCTTCTCATTGGGCGCCTCCTTATCCCTCCATGGTCTCAGCTTCTGCTTCATATCTCTTCCTTTAGTCCTAGAAAATTGTTCCAGCCCTCTACCTTTGCACTGTTTCTCTGAGTTAATTTTCTCCACTTTACCTGTCATAATTTCATGATTTGATTCCTGGCTGATAGAGATTTCTTTTTCAGTTATGTATGTAGACATGTTAAGTATTTTGGTGCTAAAAAAAATCACACCCAGGCCCTTGTAGGCAAGTGCTTTTCTGTGATAGAGATTTCTTAATCATTTTATCAGTTAAGATAAAGATTTTTTTTTGGATAGTTACAAGATCCATGACACTGGCATGAACTTTTGGAGAATAATAGATAAAGCATCAAAATGCTTAGCATCTAGTTGGGAAAACAAGAAATAGCAGTATGCTATGGTTAGAATACACCCTCCCTAAAACTCATGTTGACATTTACTTGCCTTTGTGATATTGTTGAGAGGTGGGGCATTTGAAAGGTGATTAAGTCATGAAGGCCCTGCCCTCTTGAATGTATCATTGTCATTCTCACAGGAATTATCACTCTTTTTGTCTTGTGAGCCCACTTGGCTTTTTTCTATGTATGACATAGCAGAAGGACCCTCACCAGATGTAGCCTCTCAAATTTTGTACTTCCTAGACCCCAAAACTATGAGTAAAAAAAAAAAACCTTTTTAAAAAGATTTATCCATTTTTATTTTATGAATGAGGGTTTTGCTTATATGTATGTATGTGCACCACATGTATACTTGTTGCCCACGGACAATAGGAACACTACTATTGAATCCTCTAGAACTGTAGTTACATATGTTTATTAACCATCATATAGGTGCTGGAAATTGAACCCAGGTCTTCTGCAAGAGCAACAAATACTCTTAATCCCTGAGCTATTGCTTCAGCACCTCAATTATCTGGCTTATCTGGCTTAAGACACAGTAGAAATGTTTAAGAACATGCCCGAATTCCAAGTGCACGATGTAGTCAGTAAATATTTTAAGACATAAAGAGGAGTCAGCCATCTCCATTAGCTTCTGTAGCCAAAGAATACTTAGAGAATCGCCATAAAAATGTCATCATCTAAAACTTACAGTTTTAAAAGACAGGGTTAAATTGTATATTGTGGAAAAAACATTACAGCTGTAATTAGCATTAAAGATCATGAGATGTGGAGATTATCATAGATTGCCTGGATAAACCCAATCAAATGTGTGTTTTTAAGTGATAGGATGATAGCATATGAGAACATCCCTATTCTGTCTTGTCATATTAAGTAAATTTTATGGACACAAACCAATAATTTTGCTTATGGGTTTAAATCAAGATTTCAATAAATTAGTAACAATTTAAGATTTGCTTTGTAGGTTTCCAAAAGAAAAAAATCTGAAAAATACTTACTTTTTTCCTTTTGTTTGTTCATGAAACTTTTTAACAATGGAAATAGTTTGTCTCCTAAGAGTAGCATAGAGTTCAAATATATGACTCATTGGAAAAGACAACCGCATCTTTATTGTAAGTGGGAAGTGAATGGGGGCAAACCCTCAGAGATATCCAGAATAGTACTCAGAAAAACAAGGCCTGTAAGACATGTGGAGAGGTGGCTATATTGGACCATGAAGGGTGATGTGGAACAATAAAACATCATACTGAGAGTCCTGAGACATAGAAAAAGTAAGTCGATATCCAAAGGGAAAACTATGCCAAAAGAAAAAAGAAAGAATAGCAAATTTTAAACGTCTAGCTTTAGGGCTGGAGAGATAGCTCAGCAGTGGAAAGAACTGGCTACTCATCCAAAAGACCTAGGTTTCATTCCTAGAATCCACATGTTTGCTCATAATCAATTTTCAATTCTAGTTTCAGGGTACCCGACACCTCCTTAGCCTCACTGTCTGGGCTAGGCTGAAGCTCACTGTTTGTGCCAGGCTGGCTGGCCAGTGAGCTTCCAGGATCTATCTGTCTGTTTCTGCCTCCAGCACTGGTTACAGGCACATATGAACATGCTGGATTTTTATGTGGGCGCTGGGAACGGACTCTAGGTCCTGTAGAACAGCAAGTGCTATTAGCCACGGGGGAAAAAATAGAACCGCTTTTCTTTTTAAGGGATCCAAGCATTTTTCCAAAACAAATGAATTGGCAACTTTTGTAGTTTATACACCCATGGTGAATGATCTAGTTCAACTCATAATAGAAAAAAAAAGTTAGTGTTAAAAAAATAAGAATAGTTAATAAAATTTAACTTGTGTAGATATGCACTTTTTCTACATATTCAATTATCATTAAACAACAGTTTAAATCTTAGCTATCTCCATAGTTTGAAGTGTGCATTATACATTTATACATTAAACAACACTGTATATAGAGCACTACAAAGAGTTAAAAATTGAGAACATGGGAAGGTGGCTTATTGTGTAAGAATGCTTGCCATGAAAGCAAGAGGATTTGTGTTCAAATCCCCAGAACCCATGTAAAAATCCAGCATGGTTGCATGTGCCTATAACCCAGTGTTGGCGAACAGAGACAGGTATATACCAGGAGCTCACTGACTAGTGAGCCTAGCACAAACAATAAGTTTCAGATTCAGTGAAGGGCCCTGTCTCTAAATAGATAAATAGACATACAGACAGATGGACAGACAGTCATAAAGGCAGGCAGACAGAGGTAGACAAACAAATAAATAAATATAAAGTTGAGTGAGATGGAGGAAGACACTCCAGCTTTTGCATAAACACACACACACACACACACACACACACACACACAAGATTATTTCACTAGAAAGCTGTTTGTACAGAATTGAAAAAAAAACAGGTGTGGAAAGTAATAGTAAAATAACATGCTGCCCTCTTTTGGTAGTCATTTGCAGCTCAGTTTACGTTCATCGGCATTAAAAAATGTTAGTCTCCCACAAATATGTGAACAAACCAAACTAATACTAAATCACCTTTTTCCTTGACAGAAAATGGCGGTAATTCCAGTTTGCTCTCACCATCTGGTAAGAGTTATCTTATGACTTTGGGGAATCTCAGGAGAGTGTCACTCACAAGTTCTCTGTGCTGTGTGATGTATGGTCCGATCAAGCACAACTGTTTTACTTTAAGAAGCATGGTTAAATTGTCATTAAACACACACCTACAAGACCAAGAGCAAACAGGCATATCGATCCTTCCATATTGCCTAGCAAAGCTGGGGAATAAGTCTCTAGGGACTATGAACTTCACTGGGTAGCTGCTTAAATGCTTTAGCTGTGTTCAATATTCTAACTCACAAGTCTGAACAGCATCAAAAACTTAAACATACCAAGACTTATTGTATTTTCAGGGGGAGCTGTTCTCTTACATAAACTCCTTCAGTACCTTCCAGAGGCTTCTACGAACTTAGCTCACATGACAATGGGAAGGCAAATAAACTAAAGAGGAATGTATATAACTCAAACCTTCAGAAACTGACAACTGTACTCTAATGTGAGACTAACAGCTGGAACTAGCATCCTAGTATCTTATGGTGAGAGAACCCAGCCCAGGGCTACTGAATAACTTATCTAAGACCTCACAATTTCTTGCCCCGTATCACACAGAGGTAGCACATGGCTTCTTTGTGTAGTACCTGTCCTCTTTCTGATACACCATGTGTCCTAGAAGGGTTGTGAGTCAGTTGGTATCCCATCCTTAGGACTGTGAAAATGACGTGTTGTTATTCCTTCAAATGTCTAAAAATAATAAATGCAGCCATCTCTCATGCATGCACTATTGTGCCTGGAAGTCTTCATACATTTCATTCCTCTCAGGCTTGCAGTATAGGAAACTTTATGTTCATGCTATAGATGTGGAAGCAGGCTCAGCAGGGGAGACTTGATCATGTTAACACATTTTCTGAAACCAGTCTGTCTCTTGGGTTTGAATTAAGTAAACCATCACTCTCTCGCCTCCACCACCAGCTCAGATTTGGGGCAAGTTCCTTAACCTTTCTGTGCAATCTGTCTCTTGGGTTTGAATTAAGTAAACCATCACCCTCTCGCCTCCACCACCAGCTCAGATTTGGGGCAAGTTCCTTAACCTTTCTGTGGCTCAGTTTCTTTCTCTGTAAGTTGGAAACAATAGTATCTGCTTCGTGGGATATTTAAAGATGATATTTAAAAAAAAAAACCCATGTTCTTACTGCAGTGTAAATAAATGACTATTATTGGCATAGGTTATTATGTTATGGGGTAAAGAATCAAACCTTGAAACTTAAGCCAGCAAACCAAGCTCTTTTGTCCTTGTCAGTTTGCTCCCTAGTAGTTGAGTTTCTAGGTTCAGCATGGTGGTATATTTTTCTTCTAGTACAGCAGCTCTCAACCTGGGGTCAAGACCCTTTAGGAGTTGAATGACTCTTTCACAGGGGTCACCTAGGACCATGGAAAACACCAATAATCATATTGTGATTCATAACAGTAGCAAAATTACAGTTATGAAATAGCAATGAAAATGATTTTATTGTTGGGGGATCACCACAACATGAAGAACTGTATTAAAGAGTCACAGTTAGGAAGGTTGAGAACAACTGTTCTAGTAGAATAGCTTTTTGAAAACACAATCATAACAAAGTCTGCAAAACTCTGTTTGTATAGAATCCAGAATAGTGTTTTGGGAGTTCTAGTCATAACTTGGGCTCTGGGTGCCCTGGGGTTAGGGATGCACAAGCCAAATAGTAAGACCCAGTGTAGTGTCTAGGAAGACAGCTATGTCAACATGCCTCTTCTTTGAATTGTGTCACCATTTGTCGACATCCAAAATAATTAATAGTCATTCATTAATTACTGACTCTGGCCAATTATTTTGTTCTGCCCCTTAAGCACCCTTTGACTTTAATTACCTAGGATCAGTCTTATTCCTCAAAAAAGATATTGGCAATTGTTTAAAAGAATAAATATAGTAAGTAACAAAATATGAAAGCAATAATATGGGACAGACAGGGTGTGTGCATTTTTAGCTAACCCATGAGCAGTCTGAAAAAAGCCAGCCAAGTGCTTTGACACACCCAGATTTTGTCCATACCAACTGAAAATCAAGGTCTCTACTGTAGGACTTATTTTAGTTGTGAAGTATTTGTGAGTCTCTCCATGTTTAGGTAGAAATCAAACCATTGAATCTCTTAAATATTTAAACATGTGAAATGTGTGTAGCAGATTGACTTCCTAGCATAAATGGAGTCATACCACAAGAAATTTATAGCTTTCTTTATTGCCTTAATGGCATCCATATTTTAAAATGGCTTACCAAGAAATGGACTAGGTACTGCAATATTGAATATATTTTTTTACCATGGGAAGACCTGGCAGTTGTCAGACATTATTAAAATAGAATGTAGTCAACATGACAATGTATCCATAACTATAGCTCAACAAGTTATTTTAAATGTTTTCTAGAACTCTCTTGACTGGAAAAAATCATGCAACTATCATTTATTTTATTCTTATATGGTTCCTAACTTATTGTCACGGTATGCTAAATGTGCAGCAGACTCCATGTTTTTGAGTCTCATAGTACTTTTTCTGCTTTTTATAATTGTATCTGAAGATTTATTACTTCTTTAAATTTCATGAATAGTTAGTAAGCCATTGAGACCTTGGCTCAAAAGAAATATAATCGTTTCAAAGTATTAACTTACTTTTTCTTCTCTCTGCAGCTGAATCATCTCTTGTCAGTCTTGTCCCCTACTCCAATGGTACACCAGGCAAGATTTTGAAAATCTTTAAGCCTAGATGTAGTCCAATTTGTTAAGTTTTTGTTTTAATTATACCTTTGTCTTCTTCTCCTTGGGAAAAATAAAGAGGTAGAAACCACAAGTCTCAATGGTAAGAATGCTTCTGAAACAAGTAGAAATTGATAACCCTTCATACAGGTAGAAGCACAATGAGTGGTGATGAGGATTTCTATCTCTAAATTATATCTTGATGCACTAAGGAATCACATATAATCCAACACTCCAAAACTTAAAACCTGCCAACATGTGAGAGTAATCATTTTGCTTAATTGATAAAATGTCCGTGATCATGGAAGGAAAAACATAATCCCTCTACCGTTCTAACTACTCTAGAAAATACTAGAAACATTGATCACACTTTAAATACTCCATTCCGTTTGTTCTCTACCACAATGCCCGCAAACTTGACATGACAGACTAAACTGTGGGAGGCATATCCAGTAACTTCAGTATGATTCAGCTTGAAAAAGGAGGACAGAGTGTTCAAAGACAGTCTCTTTATGGGTGATTTTTATCAATTTTTAAATAGCATGAAATGGGGGAAAAACCCTGGCTTCCCATCATGTTAGCAAAAAGGACAAAGAACCTCACTCTATCCCAGGGAGGTAGGTGGAGCAGGACATTCTGTTCTCTCCCTTCTGAGGGGGAAGAGTTTTCTATCTTATTTTGATCAAACTTCAACACTTCCAAGAATCTCTTGGTTAAAATAAAATTCTACCCTGTGTATGGTGGTTAAGAGACAAATAATCATAAATGTATCTTATGCTGATTGAAACTGATTAAATTTATAATTTGCCCAATGCGAAGAGCCAGCAGTTGTCATATTTGTGTGTAATTACTTTGTTTAGTGAAAAGATTATCTTCAGTTTAACTTTGGCAGCAGTGGTTTTTATTGTGGTGTATAATGTGTGGAATATATATGGTTATGTTTTAACCATGATAGTGCATTGTGTTTATTTAGTTGTTTGCTTATTTGTGTTTTGAGATGAGTTTTCTCTTTGTATCCAAGGCTGGCCTGAAACTCACAAATAATCCTTTGGCCTTGGCCTTCCGATTGTTAAGATTGCAGGCATGTGCCACTGTGCCTGCATCATACCATTTTTCCTAAAAATTCATCTCTAATAATAAATTCTAGAATTATTTTCATTTAAATAAATATCAGTAGAGTCCATTTTAACTGGATTTTATATCAATTGGAATCAAAATGAAATTTTTCTAAAAGTTGCTTAAGAACACTAAACTTAAACTAGCATTACTTGACTTTCTATGTAAGAATGTGCCACTGGTTAAAAAGCGACTAAGCATCCCCAGGGCTATTGAAGTTATTCATGTTGTAAATTTCACATTCATGAGGGATTTCTCATTAACATGAGGAAAGGACAATTTTTTTCTTTTGTAACATTTTTATGAATTTTGGAGGAATTCCATACAATGTATTCTGATCCTGGTTACCATCCACTCTCCTCACTAACTCCCTCCAGGTCCACCTTCACATCCCTACACAACCCTCTTTTAAAAATTTTTAATAACCCATCAACTCCAATTTGTGCTGCCCATATTCTCTTGACTATGGAGCCATCCACTGAAGGGTGGTCAACCCTTAAAGAAAGTTGACTCTCTCTCCCCCCAAAAGCATCAGCTGTCCATAGCTCCTCAGTTATGGGTAGCAGGATCTCATGAGCCCCTTCTCATTCCATGTTAGAATGTTAACATGTGCAGGTAACCACAGCTGTTGTGAGTTCATGTGTGCAGGAATCCTGTCATGTCCAGAAAATACTGTTTCACTCTTGTCCTCCTTGACCTCTTGCTCTTACAATCTTTCCATCCCCTTTTCTGCAATGGGACAAAAATATTGAATAACATAAGTGGGTATAGTTAAGTCTAACAAATACTGGAGTGTTGCTATGTGTTATACACATAACAAGAATTCAGAAAATACATTATCAAAGAATGGATGTGGACTCAAATTCATCTTGGGAATGAAAAACAGAATGGGTATGGTGGTGGTACATTGGCTAGTACCAGTTAGATTTTGCAAAATTCTAACTTCTAGATTTCAGGGAAATTGAAGTGTTTAAGGAATCTGTGAAGAATCACATTTGTCAACATACCAGTAATTATGCTGTTTGTTATTATTTTAGATGCTGCTTCAGAAGTGTTGTCAACTTTAAACAAAACAGGTAATTTCAAATTATTTCCAAATTTTGTAGCTTGTCTTCTGTGGCTTCTTGAGTTCTTTGTACATGGGGTCTGATGGATTAGTAAAGAAACAAGTTTCTGTTGTTCCTTTGCTTATTTCCCTAGGTGTTCAACCTTTGAATGAGTGTTCTTTGACTATCATTCTGTTGTCACCACATTCCTAAACTTCCTACCATGACCATATCACTCTACTTAAAAATAACATTTGTTATTTTTGAATATCATAACAAAATGCATTAGCTCATAAGGAGAGCATAGGGAAATATAAAGAAGGAAAGAGTTACTTTAATAAGACAATTATTGTTTGTAATTTGGTACCTCTTCAGTTTTGTTTATATATTTATATATATATATATTCATACATTTCATGTGCAATTATATATATACATATGTGTATATATATACACTATGTATATAGCTTTTACAGAATAATTATAATTTATACAGATTTTATATTTCTCTTTTAAATTAATATTAAATTACAAGTACTTTCCATTGTCTCTTGCTACTAATAACTTGATATTCCATTGTGTGCTATGTTAAACATGAAAGTTGTTTGTACTTTTAAAAGAAGTTGTTGCAATGAGAATTGTGATGCCAACATCTTTGCATTCATCCCTAATTTCTATAGGATACATTCCATGGATTTAACATAATGGATCAGCAGTAGGAATATTTTAAGGCCCTTCCTTCTAGAAAAATTGTACCCTGAAACATTCTGTCAGCAGTGGATGAGAATAGCCATGCCACTGTACCTTTGCTGAGACTACATTATAATATGTGTGTGTGTGTACATATATTTCTTGAGTCTTTAGTTTTTTTCATTCTCGATTATTAGTGAAGTTGAATATTTTTATGGATTTAGCTACAAAAGTACAAGTTTGTTTCACAGTTGTGCTTCACTTGCTATGGAAAGAAAAACAATAAGGCAAACAAAAACATATAAAGGATTATTAATGACAGTGCAAAGTGATAATCACCTCTCTAATTACCATGAATCACACACTGAAGTGAACTCAATCAGTAACAAACATACAAAAGTTCATGAAACTGTCCCTATAATATCATTATTCTTCAGAATGTCTCCAAGCTCTGAACTTAGTCTTTCCATCATCATTTGCCTATCTTCTCTAGGAGATAGAATTTCTCTGCAGATTTGTGCCCTGAATGCATCTTCTTGTAGTTGGCAATCCTCCTTACACAAGTGTTTCTGAACCTGATTCTCCATCATCTGGAGTATGGATTACAGACTTTGTCTCCAAACGTCTTTGGAAAGATAATCTTAAGGCTTGACACTTCAGAGCACATTGTTTGTCTGTGAGTCCCTAACTTGAGCAGTTCTGGTTCTACTATGAGTTTATATTGTGCAACAGTTGTTGAATGGTCTTGTCTTTCCTGAGAGCAGTTTTATCTGCCAGTATGGTGAGGATAGTATTGTATTACCCCTAAAGAAGAAATAAGGATTCTTGATTTACACTATAGTAGTAATGTTCTTGATTTGGTATATACTTACACTGACTTTCATTCTGAGCCACTTGTGTTCTTTACAGCCTGTCATCTGAAGGCCCTGTTTCTAACCTAGTTCTACCTACCTACATTATAAGTTCACATTTGTTGGCCTAGTAGTAGTGCCTGGAAACTGAAGTAGAATTACACAAGTAAGGGCATGTGTAATGGGTATGATCTAACTGGGTAAACATGAGACTCCAACTCTCAGACCCACCCTAGGCCAATGCTACATGTTCTCTGATTGAGAGTTCCATTCATTCTGCTGTTGAGATGACTGATGGGATCTCCCAGATGTCAACAATGTGCTTTTCTTAACACGTCACTAAAAAAATGATACTCATGGCAAATGGTTTGTTTTTTTTTTTTTTTTTTTTAAGAAAAGCAAAAATTCTGCTCTAATATTTAAATTGCTTCTTTGCAGAAAAAACTAAAATCACTATAGTAAAAACCTTCAATGCATCAGGTATGACTTATTATAAATATCAAGACTTTCTTTTTATGACTAAAGTAAAAACTAAAGAAATGGTTGGTGTTTGTGATTTCTTTGTATTTTTTGTACTTTTTAAAAATAAAATCTGTTCTTAATGAATAGATGTATATTCACTGGGTACTGAAAATTGTACTAGATGTTTTGGTCTGTGTAATAGTGATCGGATACCAGTGTCTACATTCAAGAATCTTTTCGTCTAAGGGTAAGACAGGGTAAGCGAACAGTTAACTGACATGAACGTGCATGCAGATACAGTCAAGGATTCTATGAGTATGCTTGTTTCTTTGTTTAGGTGCTGAGGATAGAATGCAGGTCCTGCCACATGCTAAGTGTGCACTCTACTACCGAAACTACACCCCAGACCCACAGATATTTCTAACATTATTAAGATACAAAGGCAACAGAGGGGCTAGTGGTAATGAGATTATCCACAGGATGTAATAAACAAAAGAACTAAACAATTGAACCTTTTTTTTAAATGAAGAAGTGATGTACTTTTCAGTGTCTAGTGCAAGCCCAGGCACACAAGACATGTTTAACAAAGGCTTTTTTATTGATTTCAATAGGAAAATCTGGTTTACTGCCTTTCTACAAATAGCACTTTATTGGAAGACTGCCCTGCCTATATGTTTAAATTATTTTCTGCTGCATGCAATTGAGTAGTTGCCCCCAGAAACTACCTATCTCACAAAACCTAAAATATTTATTATCTGTCCACTCTCAGACAAAATTTTTCTCAGTCATGATTTAAAGAATTATTTGTGGTCATGTATTGGGGGAGGGGTGGGAAATATAGATAACAGTCCTAGAAATGGTAAAGAAATTTCTCATTGTGGAAGAGCAGCAAAAGGAGTGCCAAAAGAGCAGAAATGGAGGTGCAGGTAAAATTTGGAGGAGAATTACAAGCTTAGCAAGAGTTCAGTGGTCTAAAGGCTACTCCCATCTATACACTTTGTAATATTTTGCACAGTGTGAAATTCAGATTATTCACAGAATCTGATTTTAGCTGAAGCATGACATTCATACACCAAATAAATCACTCTGATAATCAACATATCACGGGCACAAAGTCAAATTACAATTTTCATTTGCATCCATACTAATTTCTCACAGGAACAAACTCATAATGTCCAGTGGAAATAAGCTTTTGTCATGGATTTATAATTCTGATCAAAGAAGACAAAGAGACAAAACATTGCTTAGCACAATAATCTTTTGAATTATCTTTGTTCCTTTACTAGTATTCTTAGTACCTCAACAGCATTTGCTTTACACACCCTCCCATTTTGTATGGATTTCTTACATGTCAACAGAAAGATACAATTATTGAAAGGAACTATGATCCCTTTTCAAATAAAACAAAAAGATGCACATATTTCACAAAGGAGAAAGTGTCTCTCAAGTGGATCTGCATAAGGTTTTTTGTTTTGTTTTGTTTTTGTTTTTGTTTTAAACATAGTCATTTAATCTCCCATTCATCACTTCCTCCTCTGTGCGTTTGTGTGGCCTGATGTCCTGCCCATTACTCAACCTTTTTATTTCCTGGCTAGAATCATCCAGTAAATTGTAAGCGCCATCATGCAACCCTTTTATTTCCTGATTGGTATCACCCACCAGAGTGTAAGCTCCTTGAGGGCAGGGTCTGTATGTGTGACCTCTCAAGACCCACAAAATACAGTAAGTACTCAGCAAATATACTTTGAATTTTGTAACCTTTGTTCATGAAGTGAAATTGTAACGTTACTATTATTTCTAATGTGCATTTGTTGAGTACTGTATATGAGCTAAGACCAACATTAAAGTCTTCTAGGATTTTCCTTACTTAGAAGAGAAGGAAGGCCTATTATGTGGGACTAGCCCACTTAAATTCTCCATATATGATTTGTTTCCATGATTCTCTACTTATATTGGACAGGAGAAGGATTAATTAGAGAGGGAACAAAGAAATTTCAGAGAAGGATTGAAGTTCAGACAGTGGTATGCCAAAGAGTAGTAGAGTCACATCCCGTAGCTGTTCAATTAAGTAAAAATGCATTCCATTATTCTTGGTGTAATTTATCCAGCCAATTCTGATCAATTTTTTTAATACTTTTGGTCTACATTTGATGTCTTCATTTGCAATTTTTCTTGACAATGCAGTGTATGAGCACAGTTATTAGCATGCTTAACCACCTAGGTTTCTTTCTTTCTTTTTTTCTTTCAGGAGTCAAATCCCAGAAAAATATCTGCAATTTGTCATCTATTTGCAATGACTCAGGTTAGTTCTAGTGAGCATTAACACATTACCAGATAAGTTTGGTTCATAGAAATGGTTTGTTATTCCCCTGTTGTGTCTGCATGTGTCTTTCTAATCTGTCCTTTTAAAAAAATAATAATAATCAGGTAACTACAAGCTTCTAATAAAAACAAAAGCAAATTTTAGACCTGGCTGAAATAATCTTTCCATACTCTAGTCAGAGAAGATAGATAAACATCCTTACTATGAAGCATGGGACGCTATTTTCACTTTAGCTTTAAATCCATACTAGTTCTAGTAATCTTAGAATTAATTCATGAATGTAGTTAATAATAAAATTATAATTTATTGGTGAAAGTCACTTTTTATATGTAAATCCATCAAGCTTTTTCATAGGACTTTAAGTCCTATGACTCAAAAACAGGGTATTATCCTTTGCTAAAAGTAAAACAAGCCAGACTTTTAGAAAGTGGAGCCTTTGGATGTTTAATTAAATGCTTATTCCAGTAGTGTCTGTAATGTTTTGCCATCTCTAAGTCTGTCCACTGTGTTTTTTAAATTGAGGTGGAAATCTCTTGAGAACATGCTATTTTTGAAATAGGAATATTTTTTTCCTGCTGCCATGGGCCAGAGGTATGAAACAACTTCTTTTCTCCCATTGATTTAGCTCTCTGGGTTTTCTTCCTTATTAAAACCAATGAAAGGAAATGTGAAAAACCAAAAATATGCTGTGGCAGATCAGAACTGGATTGGAGATCGCGGATAGAGAGAAAAGGAAGCTAATGTATTTTATGATATAAAGCCTTGCTGTCAATTTCAGTAATAATCACTAGAGGATTTTTTACCTTTTTATTTTGTCTTATTTGTGGTAATATTTCAAGTAAAAATACAATTGGATAGATTAGAAAACAAGAAAATCTCCTATTTAAATACTTCATGAATGAAGAGATGTCCCAGAAATTAAGAGAGCATATTACTCTTGCATAGGACTGAAGTTTGGTTCCTAGCACCTATGGGCAGCTCACAAGCACTTGTAAACTCCAGTTCCACAGGAATCCTACACCCTCTTCTCATCTCCAAGGGCACTACATTCGTGTTTACAAACTCACATACATATACACACGATTAAAAATAAAATAAAAAAATTAGTATTTTACAAAGACTTCTTACTGTACAAGTGCGAGATTTGCTCATATGAACTTCCTGTTAATACATTCCAGGGACACTATAAGAGGGAACTGTTAGCTTGTTTAGATTTCTTTAAATGGGCCAAAGGTGTGGCTCAGTGTACATTTGCCTAAAATGTACAAGGCTGTGGGTTCAGTCCCTACAACCAACACACACACAGACACACACACACACACACACACACACACAAATATTGAATACATTTTATTTTTACACATTTATATAACTTTCTCTTCCTTTTTTTCATTTTCCTCACTCTTTGTTCTCACCATTCTCTTTACTATATCCTTATAATGCCATTATTTGGAGGAATCACATATGTTTGGGGCTGTAACTAATTTCTAGTTCATTTTGTATATAAATCATATTTGATAACCAAAAATCAAACATGTAGTTATAAATGGTCTTCTTGAATAACAGATGCCAGAAATATGGTTGGAGTAATGTTTTCCCCAATTAAGTGACTGAATTGACCATTTGTCCTAGTGACTGGTGAAAACCACCTCATCAGGGAATCAACTCTTCTGGCACCAGAAACCTCATGGTACCCTGCCAAAAACTAGAAAGGTCTGCCTCTTGCAGGTTTCCATTCTAGGTCCATTAAGGACCTATGAATAAGCTGGGAGCTATCTGGCCAGGAAGAATTAGGCTAAAGGTCAAAAGATGGTAGCTTTTTGGTTGTTCCATGCAACCAGAACACTTATGCTGTGAATATATGCACTCAACAAGAATATGAGGGTGATAAATTCTCTTTCTCTCACAAACACATACACATACACAAGAGAAAATCTAAACAAAGTTTTAAAAGCTTGATTTTTTTAAAAGTGCATAATTTTATACAGATTTGAAGTATCTTTGTTTTAAATAACTATGGGCTATGTCATTTGAAATTTGTATATCATAATAAAATTTTGTTAAATGAATTCAGCAGATTACATTTCTAAGTGTGTGTGTGTGTGTGTGTGTGTGTGTGTGTGTGTAAAACAATAATAATTAAAGAATAAGAGACCATGAATTTAAGATCATGTGTGGATTTGGGGGGAGTTGGAGGGAGGAAGGAAATGATGTAAATGTAGGACATTCTCAAAAAGAAAATTTAAAAACTGGTGAAGAACCAACTTCTGTAAGACTGCCTAGCTGCCAAGGAACACATTTACTCTCACTCATCAATGTCACTGTCACTCCAACTCTCAAAGATGCTCTTTGCAAAGTCACATTGGAACCATAGTCCCCAATTGTCCTAAAATAAAAAAGTTTCCTCAAGTAGAAATGAAAACATTTAGGACAGCAGGTGACATTCTGTCTTAGTGAATGCCTATGTGAAATTCCCATCTTCTGAAAATTCTATTGACAAGCAATGACTAACCATTGATAGAAGAGTAGGACTCAAAGATTGTGATTAAACTGTTTATAAAATAATTTAATGACCTTGTAATATGTTGTATTAATCATCAAACTATAAGGACACAAATCTCAAATTTCTTTCTGAAAATTTATTTTTAGTGTTTTATAGAGGTGAGATAGTGTTTCAAAATGATGACGACCACAATGTTACCCAGGTAGGCTTTCATGATTTTCTTTAACTGCAAATTTCCAAAGAACATTCCAATATGTTTAAAGATCTAACAAAGATTCAGATTATTGCTGATACTTGATATATTTGATTTATGAACACATTGAAGTAAATTCTTTCTCCTTGACTTTGTAGCCTTGTGCTAAGGGTTTAAACTCATAATAATCATATTTTTTCTAATACTTGTATTTTAGTGTTTACTAGGTTTGCTTGCTGAATAAGAATGGTAATATTGTGCAGTCCTATTACCAGTTAAAAGTATCAAATTACTTTAGAAATTCCTAACAATTTCCTAAATGTCTACTATAATACAGGCCCTGGTCTGGGTGCTTAGAAATATAGTAATGGCCCTGTCAAATTTCCCTTTCCACGTTGATGTGCCTTAACTCTGAAACCTGTCATAAGGAGAACTTTAATAGCACTGTTTGGGAGCAACCCTTGAACAGAAGAAAGAACTTGACTCTGACTTTAAAAATAAATAAAGCCAAACTAGCTCAGCCAATATTTATGCACTCTTGGGTACCCTCATTATCTATGTAAATTCAATTTATTCATCAGTAATTTATGGAGTTAGGATTCTTTCTTTAGGGAGTAATTTTTGTCAGAGAATGTGTTTAGAGATAGTACTTGTTGTTTTCTTAATGTTTTCTCACCATCAACAGAATCAGGATACAGCTAATGGCACTTTTCCTGGAGTTCAGTCTCTAAGTGAACTAAAGTAAGTAATCTAATATTTGCTTTAAAACTTCATATACACCATGTGGAAAGATACAGTTGAGCTATTTTTGCTTTTGGATACCAAGAATAAGATTTGATTTTGGACACCAAGAATAAGATACAGATGTAGTGGGATATTTGTCTCCTTCTGTGGCACTGACCATGCCCATTGGTGGGTGGAGCCAGGGGCGGAAGCAACCTGTGGAAGGAGGTCTGAGGAGGAGCCGGGGAACGCTCTTGCTGGTGGGTCATGGAGAGGAGAGCATCCGGTGGAGCCTGCTGATGTTAATCTAGTTAGGTTGTAAGTTATTTTTCCCTGAATAAACAGCTATTCGGCCTATTTGCTTATCATGATCCTTATTTAACTACAATATCTGGTGTCAGAAGTAGGAGATGATGGGAGATATCATTCTGTATATCTGTTTCTCATCTGGTTAATGAATAAAGCACTGTTGGCCAATAGGAAAGCTAGATAGGCAGGACTAGGAGAGAAGGGGGAAAGAGGAAGTAGTAAGGAGCAGTCAAGATGGAGAGACTTGGGAGATGAGATATCTGCCCTATTCCTCAGTAAAAAAAGACCACGTGGAAATACATAGAAATGGGATAATAATTAAGACAGAGCTAGCCTATAAGAAACTAGTACCTGGACAATAGCATTATATCAAATACAGAGTCTCAGTGTGTTAATTGGGGCTGGCACAGTGGTGGGACAAGACCAGCAGCGGGAGGAAAAACCTACTCCTTACATACAGAGGCCCAAAGAATGCAGAGAAAATTGGTTCTTGCCTGCTTTGCAAACTAATCGTAGTTATCTGTCATCGACTAACAGTCCCCTGAGGTTGTCTTCTCTGGTGATCTGAAATTAAACAGCTTCATGTGAATTGGTATTTGAATTTTAATACAACTCATTATCCAGCATTATTGTTAGGCAAGTTCAAATTCAGACTTCATGCAGGATTTTTCAACCTAAGGCTAGCAAGCCACATGCAGCTGCGGAGTGATACAGAAAGAGGCCCCGCACAAAGTTGTAAACATACTTAAAACATTAGTAGATTTTTTTTGATAATTCAATTGAGTGTTTTTTTATATTTATTTTGTAGATGAAAGCATCATGTCACAATGTCAAAAGATGGGACACACTATATACCATTTGTTCATATTGTTGTGAACCGGCAGTGATTCAAAAGTCAGAGAAGGAATACAAGAAATTGTAGAAAGAAATGAAAATATTGTAGGAGCAGGGATGGAGGCAAGGGATGAGAGAAATCCCCAAAGGAGAGTTGGAGGAGGGAAAAACAGGGCTGGAGTCCTAGAAAGAGAAGGCTGTGTCCATTGATAGCAGATGAGGTATTAAACAGAGGCCCAGGATGAGTGGCTTACCTTTCTCAGAAATCTTTGCCCCAGGCCAGCTCTTCCTTTGGCTGTCTGCCAGAAGAAGATGCCTCGGGGTTTGCAGTAGCCTAACGAATAACACGATTGCTCAACCATAATTTATATCTTGTTCTTAGCTCAGACTGATCCATCTCCCATCTGGTTAGTTTTCCTTGTTTTATAAATAATTGATTTTCCCCACATAGCAATCTCTCATTATGCCCCATGTCTCTTCCAAGTGAACACTATAAGTGGTATCTTCCACATACCCGATCTAATTGCTTAAAAAGCTACCTTGTTTCAAAATTCATATCACTAATGGTCTCCTTCACGTTGATTTCTCTCATTCTATTAACAGGCGATCAGAGCTCAACAAAACTCTGCAGACCTTAAGTGAGGTAACTAACCATAGAATACCCTATACTTGGCTTACCATTATTACTATTCAAGGGAGTTCTGTGTTCTTGGAGACACCCATTCAAATTCTCCCAAATCTATCAGGCTAAAAAAGTAAATGAACCTGTTGCATTGTTTCAAAGCTCAGAACTAGGAGCCATGTTTAGGCACAGTGGGGAGGTAGGATTGTTATTATATAGGAATGAAAGTTTCTCCAAATAAAACCTCCAGGAGATTGACCTACCTTGTGTTCAAGTGACCTCTCTTGACACTGGGGCAGCCAAACAGAGCTTGTATGGCCTGAATCTGCTATGTTGAGAATTCCACAGGGGTGTACAATATCTCTAGGAGTCCTTGTGGTTCAGAAATTCTGTGATTAGCCTGGGCTGTCTTTTGTCTTTTCTGACATTTCTAACTGGTTAAGTAATGTACATATTTTTGTTTATTTATTTCAGACTTACTTTATAGTGTGTGCTACAGCAGAGACCCAAAAGTAAGTAATTTTACTTTTTATAAATATATCTTCTCCAGAATAAATCTTCTCCAGTAAGATAAGACCATGTGGAAATACTTACATTAATAGAAATGGGTTAATAATTAAGAGAGAGCTAGCCATTAAGGAGAGGCCCTAGTCATTGGCCAACAATTTCAGAATTTAAAAAAAAAAACACAAATATATTTTCTCCATCTGTGGAAATAAAGCATCACTACAAGAAACCTGAACATTTGGAACCTTAATAAAATGACAGTTTGCACTCATCAACTATTCACTGATACCAGATATGGCAAGTCTTCCATAAAATTGCACATTGGATCCCTATATATCATGGCTATCTACTTCATTCTCTCTCTCTCTCTCTCTCTCTCTCTCTCTCTCTCTCTCTCTCTCTCTCTCTCCAATACTTTCAGCATTAATTTCTTTCCACCTACATCATTAGAAATGGAGAGAATAGCTTAAATGGTTAGTCATCTGATACCTAGATATTGAATTTCAGGGAGTTTTAGGAGTTAAGAGACCTTAATATTTAACTTAGACTAGGTTTCTATGCTGAAATTTGAAATGCCTATGGACACCAGGCAAAACAGTCAGTTTTTTTGGGGGGGATAGCAAAATGTTGCATGCCTCCAAAAGAAACCTGGAGCCAGGTGTGGACAGAAGGTCTCTGGTCTGATGCATCTGTGAATGTGAACCTGATGTCTCTTATAATAAAGTTTTGAAAGTGAAGTACAGACCATTATATACTTACTAGTCAGGGTTCTCTAGAGAAACAGAATTAATAGAATACACACACACAGAATTTATAGATTACCCCCACACCCACACCCACACACACACACAAACCACGTGGCTACATGCCAACAGAAGGTCCAAACATTTAGTAATTACTCAGTTCTCAAAGCTGGTCTTCAGTATACTCTGGATCCCAAAGACTCAGGTTCAATGAAGAAATGGACCTGACAGTGAGAGTGAGAGCAAGCAGGCAAAGAGAGAGCAGCAAGCTTCCTTCTTCAGTGTCCTTTACATAGGCTGCCAGCTGGTGTGGCCCAGAATAAAGGTGGATCTTCCCACATCAAAGATCAAGATTAGAGGTGCATCTTCCCACTTCAAATAATTTTATTAAGAAGAGATTCCTCACAGTTATTTGGATTTTAGTTAATTCTAGATGTAGTTGACAACCAAGTATAGCCATCACACTCTAGAAGAGGGATATTTGTAAGGTTACTGGGATAATGTAATATTGCAAAGTAAACTCTGTAAGTACCTCTTTCCTCACTCTTGAGTTTGCAAAATCAATTACAAAGTGTAGGCAGATTTCCAATATATATACTAACTATCCATAAATACTAACATTCTGACTGTATGCATTTCTCTTTACAGCACATTAAACTGTACATTCACAATGAAAATGAATGAGACGGCAAATGTGTGTGCCATAATGGTTACTTTCAAAACTGTACAGATTTGGCCAATGGGTAAGATGCCTCTGTCTGTGACTATGTTCTTTTTCAAATGAATTTTGATGTGTGAAAAGGTTATTTTTCCTATTTTTTTTAAACTATCAATATATCATATGAAAACATGATTTTAAAAACCACTATTGAGATGGAGGGCCCTATGTACAATATTCAGTGGATTGTTGCTAGGCCTTGTCTGGTTCATTTTTAATTGGCAGGTAAGCTATGTATATTTATCTGTACACTGATGTTTTTGTGTAGATTGTAGAATTTCTAAGACGGGCTATTTAGCATATGCATAAACTCACATACTTAAGTTTTTCTTTATGTGTTGAGAACATTTAAAATGTATTCTCAGCAATTTTCAAGTATATAGTATAGTAAATGTAGTTACCATGTCACATAATAGGTCTCTTGAAGTCTAACTGAATTTAGTGGCATTTAGTAAAATTATCCAATTTTCTCATTTTAAATCATCTGATAACCCCCAGTTTCATTCTGTTTCCATGAGTTAGACTTTTGTGGATTCCACGAGTAATTGAGATCATGTGATATTTGTCTTTCTATACCTTGCCTTTTTCACTTACTCTAATTCCCTCCAGGATATGTTTACTTCTTAATTCCTCTTTGAAGTTTCTGAAGAAAGATTGATACATAACCAAACAGAAAAAAGTCACTCAATAAATATTTTAGCACATATTGTATATATAACTGTTAATATATACACAGTCAATAAATTTTATCATTGATTCTGGAAAATTACTCTTTTTACACAGCCTATGAGTATAATTGTATACTATATGAGCCTGGGCTTCTATTTTTCTATATCCTGTTTGCTTTTTGAGACAGGGTTTCTCTGTGTAGCCCTGGCTGTCCTGCAACTATCTCTGTAGACTATTCTGGCCTGGAATTGACAAAGATACACCTGCCTCTGACTCCCCAGTACTAAGATTAAAGGCATTCACCACCACCCCCTGGCTTTTGCTTTATCCTTTACCATGCATTTTCCCTCTCCATTTTGTCTCCTTTAGAACAGTGTTGCTGTTCTCTCAGGACTCCCTGTCCTTCCTCACCAGAAGAATTAGAAAAACTTCAGTGGTATGTAACACATTTGCTGAGCTTCTCATTAATAAACAAATAGATATAAAAACAAACAAATTAAATTATATGTGGAAATAAAATGGAATATACATATAACATGTAATCACCATGCTAGCTGTCTTAGTCTTATTACTATGAGGAGACATCACGACTATGGAAATTTTTATAAAGGAAAACAATTGGATCTGGTTCACAGTTTCAGAAGTTTAGGCTATGATCATTTTGGTGGATGGGAAGCATGGTGGCATGCAGGCAGACATGATGCTAGAGAAAGAGATGAGAGATCTATATCTTGATTTGTAGGCTGCAGGAAGAGGCTGATTCACTGGGAATGGCTTGAGAATCTGAGACCCCAAAGTCTTCCCTCCTCCAACAAAGCCACACCTACTCCAGCAACGCCACCTTCCTTGTAGTGCCACTCCCTAAGAGACTATGGGGGCCATTTTCTTTCACAGCACAACACTATCCAAGGATGGTTAGGATTTTCAGATTGAAGAGAGGTTTTCAATTTCAGAGAAAATGGTTTTCTGTTTGGTGAAGCTTCCATTTAGACCACTAATTTAAAACAGTGTTTCTCAATCTTGGCCATACACTGGGATCACTGGGAAAGCCTTACAGATTGTTTTTATAGCTTGGTATGATACATCTTTGTGGTGTGCTAAATGTTAACTAGTATTTGGGTCTCATTCTGGATGTCAGATGTGAACAGTGGAAGATGCTGGATGAAGGACACGTGGAACTCTTTCTATAAGCCAAAAATTAGCTCAGATTTTAGTTTTTAGACAGGCTGATTCCCAATCACCACCCTCAGATATTCTGAGACATACCCCAGGTATTTAAGGCTTTAAAGCCCTTTTCTCAAAAGGCTGAGGTAAGGGGCTCACCTTGAGATTGAAGCCAGCCTGAGCTACATAATGTGTTTGAATTTCAGCCTTGGCTGCATAGAGTAAGACCCTCTCTCAAAAATTCAAAATAAAGGGGGTAAAGACTCTTTGGGACTTTTAATGTACAATCAAAAGTGAGGCTTACTTCCATAAACTCATTTTTTTTTGTGGAGGGGAACTAGGAAGAAGACTGCAAAAGTCACATATGATATGAGCATGGATATAACAAAATATACATAGAAAAAAAATGAATGAGCCACTGAAAATGTTCAGATGGCTACCCATGACTGATTTCCTGAATATTTTATTACCTCTATCTTCTCCTTATCCTTTTCCTCTTCTCTGCATTTTAATTTTTTATTTTACAGAATTTTTTATTTTTCTATAGTCAGAAAACAATAGTTAGGGAGTTAGTGCATTTTTTAAACTGTGTAGGTCCTTTGCATATATATTATGACTTCTGGTTTTGAGGTTTTATGGGATTTCTATGTGTGCAAACATGGTGTCTCTGAATCTATATGTGTTGTTTCTTAGTGCTTTTTATTTTGTTCTTTTTCTTCTGATTGTATGATTGCTTTGTTCTATTCCATTTTGTTCCTCTTTGCTTATTTCATTTTATTTTTATTCCTTAAATGCCTGGAGAAAGGGTGTGGATCTATATAGAAAGGGGCATGGTGAGGAACTGGAAGGAATTGAAGGAGGGGAAACTATAATCAGATATACTATATGAAAAAGTCTATTTTCAATAAAAGAAAAAAATGACATACATACTTTAAAATGTGAAGCTTCCCATAAGGGAAGAGAAGGCCAAGTGTACCCTGTCATCCCAATATGAGAACTACTGGTCTAGAATTGTATGATCACTGGGTCTTTCAAATATATTGGTCCTTAGGATTAGTAGAAACACCAAGGACACTTTGAAAACATGCTTATGTGTTAGAGTACACTTATGTGGTGCCAGGACTGCTCTATGTTTAGACTTGGGTGGTGAACACTTAGGTCTATATACATAGCATTCATCAGGTGCTAAATGCAAAGCAAATACACTTGACTGCATGTAGGCTGCACCTCTGTCAGGAAGAACATTCAAAGAAGCATCCATGCTTGTATGGGAGGAGTATCTATGCACTAGCGTTGAAGAGTTTTGTCATCTACTGCTCTGTTATTTACTTGGGTGCTTCATTCGGTGGCTGAAGGCTCGGGACTAGCATGAGCAACAGGAGTCCAAGGCAGCCTCTTTATTGTAGAGCACTATGATGGAAGCTTGTGGTTGGAGTCTAGCTTCTGCAGCCTCCATATATCCTGAAGACGATCCCATGTACATGTTGCAAGGCACATTTCCACAACATGGCCAGATGGGTTGCTATAGTATATGACGACAAAAATGGCATCTTACAGGCATGTGTTCAATCAATCATCCAGAGGACGTTCTTTGTCTCTGTGTCTATGTCTTTCTGTCTCTCTCTGTCTCTGTCTCTGTCTCACTCTCTTGCTCCCTCTGAAATAGAACCTACTAATTAAACCTAATTAAACCTACTAATTTTACAGTCACTATGTAGTCAATGACCTTGAACTCCAGATCCTCATGTCTCTACTTCCCAAGTGGCAGGATCATCAATTTTATGTGGCACTTGGGATCAAACTCAGTGCTTCATACCTGCAAAGTAAGCACACTACAAACTGAGTTTCACCCCAATCCAGCAACACTTCTTATGCTTATCTAAAGATCCTGTCTTAGTGTTATTATTGCTGTGATGAAACACCATGACCAAAAGCAAGTTGGGAAGGAAAGGGTTTATTTAGCTTACACTTATAGATCATAGTTCATAATTGGAGAAAGTCGGAACAGGAACTAAACCAGGTAACCTGGAGGCAGAAGCTGATGCAGAGTCCAAGAAGGAGTGCTACTTACTATCTTTCTCCCCATGGCTTGCTTAGCCTGCCTTCTTACAGAGCCCAGGTCCAGCAGCCTAGGGATGGAACCACCCACCATGGGCTGGGCCCTACCCCATCAATTACTAATCAAGATAATGTCTTACAGCTGGTTTTATGGAGGCATCTCCTCAATTGAGGTTTTCTTCTTTCTGACAAGTCACAGTAGTTTGTGTGTCAAATTGACATCAGACTAGCAAGCACAGTCCCTCAATACAATCGTTCTCCCTCCTCTTGTATAAAAGAAGCTCTAAGAATATGGTGTCATTGTTTTGTTTTGTTTTGTTTTTTCTGTCTCCATCTAAAACTGGATCTATCAGAGACATCCTTGGGTTTTTATTTGTCCACTCTAGTTACTTCTCCCTAATATGTCCTAAGACAGATTGATCATGTGCAGATAGTAGGTGAGTTCTTGACCTTTGATGACCACAAAAGTCACCTGAGATTCTAGAAAATATATATGTCTGGGACCCATTATATGCTACCTCAAAACCAACTGCATAAGGCAAGAGGGTACGCCACAGAAATCTATCTGTCCTCTCTCTACCTATCTTAGATTCCTTATTTCTGGAACAAATTACCTGACAGAAGCAACTTAAGGGGAGAATTGATTTATTTTGCTGTTTAGTTTAAGAAGGGATACTGTTTGTTATGGAAGCACAAGTATGAGGGGGCTGGTCACATTGCACCCACGATCTCAAAGCTGAGAGAGATGAATGCTGAACCCTAGCCCAAATATGGTGATACCCATATACAGAGTGGGTCTTTTATCCTCAGTTAAAGCTGTCTGGAAACACCCTCACAGACATAGGGTATCTCCTAGCTGACTCTAAATCTAGTCAAGTTGCAATATAATCTGTCTATCTATATGGATATATTTTTCAAAGGTCTTTAATAGAGTTCAAGTATAACTGAGGTTTAGTACCACTGAACTAAAGCAATGTTAAGAGGTAGTTGACTGACAAGCTAGGAGCTATCTCTTTGGCTCCAGCTTGATTCATATTTTTATCCAACCAATACTTGTTGATCACTTACCATGTGCTAGTGACCACTATACCTGGCTATAATTATGAAATTGGTTTAAGACAGATATCTAGTGTAATGAGATCAGTGGGATTATGGGACATTTAGTATGTCTTTCCTGCAGGGACAGAGAGAATGGTGCAAGATCCTCTCAACTGAGTGAAACACAGTATGGTATAGAGCTCTAGAACAGTGATAAATCAGTGAACCAGAACTGGGGTTTATAGAATAATGCCAATTTCTCTTCCCTAAAAGTATGAAGGAAACAGGGGCAGAATCCAGTCCCAGAGGCATAGAGAATGTGAAGTGTCCAGTCTTTTAGAGTGAAGCTCTGTTAACTTGGTGGTACCAGGTAGCTGCTGGTGGTGAGGACTCAGCCCTCTGTACCTTATTGGTGTCTCACATGTATCTCTCTGACTTTTTTTCCTTTAGCGAACTGCAGGATCCCATTTTCTGTGATGCTTATCAGCCACATGGCTCATCGTTATCTTCTTCCAGCAAGCCCGTGCCAGTACCTCAGGCCACCATTTTGTCCCACATTGCTAGTGACTTCTCTTTGTCTGAACCTCTTGATCACACCTCTATGACCCAAAGCACACCCTCTCTGGCACAAGAAAGTCACCTCCCATCTCCCCAGCCAGCTGGCCCCCTGGTCTCCAGTCCTGCCATTGGCATGTCTGTTCAATCTGTAGCTGCCTCTTCCTCTCTGCCCCAAACTGATTTTTTCCACACCCTGGCACCTGTGCAGTCCTCCCTTCCCCCTCTTACCACACCAGCTCCATCTGTCCCTGAAAAGGTGATCACCATCAGCATACCTCCTGGTGAGACAGGTAAATATGAGAAGGCAAGCTGATCATGGGGGCTGTTGGGATTCGGGCTTCCAGCTTGCAAAATCAAGCAAAATTAGGACCTCATTAAACCATTCTTCTGAAACATTTGGACGACCCAGGCTTAAGCCCTAGCATGCAACAAAAGCTAAAATATATATTTTGGCACCTTCTGACATATTCCATGTGATGATAGATGGATATGTGACACTGGTTACACTTGGCTAGGAACAATAATATATATGGAAAAGCCATGGAAACTGAAAAGGGTTCCCAGAAGCCATGTGGGCTTAGTGCTTGGGAATAAAGGGAAAGAACAGAGAGTATTCCAGAGTATCTGGAACTTGAGTTCATTGGATAAAAAGCAGGCCTTCCTTTAGAAATCAGAGGATGGGCTAGTTGTGGTGGTGCCTACCAGGAGGATTTGCTAAAGGAGGCAGAGGGAGTTGAGTTAGAGGCCAACCTGGGCTACACATGTAGGGCCTATTATGGTAGCACAAAGCTTTAATTCCAGTACTTAGGAGGAGGAGGCAGAGGCAGGCAGGTCTCTATAATTTTGAGGCTAGCCTGATCTACATAGAAACCTTGCCTCAAAACAAGCAATTTTTTTTTCAAAAGAAAAAGAAAGGAGGAGGAGAATGAGGAGACAGGGGAAGGAGGAGGAATAAGGGAAAGAAGGAGAAGAAGAAATTAGAAATTAGAGGATGGGAGACAAAGCCAAGCTTGGTATATCACTAGTCTGGAGCCCAGGTTATGGTTTCTGCTCCTCTGCCATTGTGCCAGCATCCCCAAGGATGTTTAGAGTTTCTCCCAAGTGATTTACTATCTCTCCCAGTAAGCATTGCTCTCAATTTATTTTTAATAAATGTAGAAACTTTAGGCAAAATTATGGAATCACAATTTAAGAGAAGGCTCAATAGCTGAATAATAAATTATAGTTGAAATTCCTTGTCCTGGGCCCACAGTGATTTTTTCCCATAACAATCAAACAGGCTACCCCAAAGGCCATCAAGAGGACCCAGAGTCTATGCTTCTACTCTTGGGGCAACTGAAGTGAAATAACATATGCATACAAGATGCACATCAGAGTATAACCTAGTAGTTCAAAAGTCATTAAAACTTAATAACTCCATAACAGAAGAGTGATTATATAAGACATGCTACCTCAACACAATGACGTGGGCCATCAGAATAGCTATACAAAAGTGTGGGAACCAAACAACAGCTAGCTAGTTTAAAATGTTCCATGGATATAGACCACAAAGGAATATATAAAATAAGAAATCAGATATTACTGTTATAACTAAGAATCATTTTTGTATTTTTAAAATTCTGGGTGTGGTATAATTCTAGCATTTAGAGAGTCAAGACCAGATGATCAGAGATCAGGAGTTCAAGGGAAGCCTTGCCAACTTGAGACCTTGTCTCAAAAAAAAAAAAAGAAAGAAAGAAAGTAGCACACACACACACACACACACACACAGAGAGAGAGAGAGAGAGAGAGAGAGAGAGAGAGAGAGAGACAGACAGACAGACAGACAGACAGACAGAGAGAGACCAATATATAGACAGACAGGGGCACACAGATTTTTGTTGTTAAAAAAGATGTTTACTTTTTTAATTGAACACTATAAAAATAACATAGCTGATAATCTGGCTGTTGACTTCATAATTTCTCGTTCATAAAAGAGCTTCTAGTAACCCATATTAAATTCTTTTCAAATAATATAAATTGAATACTAGTTAATTATTTATATTTATATCATTGTATAAATACTCTGATGTGGCTTTATAGTTTTAGTCAGGTTTACTAAAATATAATTTACATATAATAAAAGTTCTTCAATCCTATGGATAAATGAAAGTTTCATAGTTTTATGCAGTTTGATATGCATTCAAGATAAATAACTTTCCCACAACTTCTACAGTTCCTTTGTGTCTCTTTGAAGTCAGAGCTTACCTTTAGCCCCTTGTCACCACTGACATGTTGTGTTTCCCTGTAGTTTAAACTTTTCAAAAATGTCATATGAAGATAATCATATAGGATGTGCACTTTTGAGTTTGGATTTTGTCTTTTAACACAATGTTGGACAACTGGAGAGCCATCCATGTTGTTGAATATATTGGTAGCTCGTTTCTTTTTATCATTAAATAATGTCCCACTGTGGACATACCACAACTTATTCATCCATTTTCCAATTCATTGACATATGGGTTATTTCTAGTTTAGAACTATTATGAAAAATGTCACCATGAAAAATCACAACTAAGTCTTCTAAACACATATATTTTCTTCTTTTGGACAAATACCTAGAAGTGAGCTGGCCACATCATAAGATCTATATCTTTATCTTTGGAAGCAATATTTCACATCATGTATTCATAACATGGCTTGTTTTTCATGCAGAAATTGCCAACACCAACAGTGTTCCTGATCTTGAGGCCCAAATCTCACAGATGGAGAAAGTATTGTCCTTGGGAGGCTTAGAGCCTAACCTTGCAGGTGAAATGGTAAACCGAGTCAGCAAACTCCTTCACTCTCCACCTGCCTTGCTAGCCCCTTTGGCTCAAAGGTATGACTTAGCAAACAGAAAGGGTGTGTTCTTCGTGGTTCAGAGAATGAGCCATGATAGCTGAGCTTTCTGTTTTGAATGAATGAGTTTATTAAGTATATAACAAGCAAAAGCAAGAATAAATATTGAGTAGCAGATAGAGAAAAGCAACAAATAGCAAAACATCACTAAACTTGGAGCTCAAAACATCAAGCAAAGACATTTGACTGATGTAGCCCAAATAAGAAAAGAAGCAAAGGGTGACATTTTTGAAGTTGGGGGCTTACAAACATCTACCAAAAACTAACTGAAGCAGTCAACTAGATTTCCCAGTTGAGAGGGTCAGGGGAAAGGGTCTTCTTTGTTGTCTCCATGGATGAGCTTCCAGGCTCCAGTTCCTGCTGTAGGCATCTTTATATTATGGGATAAGCAATAGTAACCTGCATTGTAAATAGTTCACCTTCTAGCTCTTCTCAAGGACACAATGTTTTAATATACTCCACTGCTTGCCTTTTCCTTTCTTCCTGTTACAGCATTAGAGAAGCAGCCTGTCCCAGGAAATGGTGCTTTAAATAACATTGGGTGAACTCTTGAAATAAGCATTCTGGAATCTAGAACAGGAGGGCTGTCCTTGCTCTACAAGTTCTCTTTCAACAGTGTTTAACAACACATGGGCAATTTACCTACATAATGTACATTACAGGGTGCTAAGAGGTGCCCCTCTAATGCTAAAGATACTGCTTATATGACTAGTGATATCTAAGTATTTTCCCCCAAGGACTAGGCTCATAATAATATAATAATGTTCAGTTGCTACCCTATATGAGAATGGGGGGGGGGAAGGGGGCTAAAATTAAAGCTGCCGACTGTCTTTACAGGTTGCTAAAAGTGGTAGATGACATTGGCTTACAGCTGAAGTTTTCAAATACAACCATCAGTCTAACTTCCCCTTCTTTGGCCCTTGCTGTCATCAGAGTGAATGCCAGTAATTTCAATACAACAACCTTTGCAGCCCAAGACCCAGAAAATCTTCAGGTACAAGCTAATTTCTTATAGAAACAACATTTTCTGGTGCATGACTGGGGCCCCTATTGTGGTTCCTGATGGAGGCAATCACTGTTTATTATCAGGGGTGATATTCAGCTTTCAAAAGATTTAACATCTGAGTCCTTTTAACTCTAGCACTGAGGATGCGATGGCAAGCAGAACTCTTTGAGTTCAAGGCCAGCCTGGTATATAGAGCAGCCAGAGAAGCACCAACAGAATAAAAAACTGACATTGTTTTCAGGGGCTTGGATGTGACTGAGTGATATCAGGCATGTTTTGCATGCACAAGGTCTTGGATTCAATCACCAGCATTCTAACGATATATACTTTGGATAGAGGATGTGCCACAACAGGAGAGTGGAAAGTAGGGGTGATGCTTGGTGTGTGGAGGGATGGCAAGGAATGGTATCTTCATGGAACTTCATTAAGGAGTACTAGGCAGTTGGGGGACCTAGGCATGGAGATGAATTTCAATATATTTAAGAATTTTTACAATTACAATATTGTGTATAGTGGTGCTGAAAAGCAATCTCACTTCTAGTGCTTTCTATCTACTCTTTAGAAGGACTGGAATCTAGAAACACTGAAGTCTGATCACAGATTAAGCTCTTCCAGACCTCTCCACAATGAGCTGTGGTTTTGACCAGTGTTTTGTATCCACTCAGACCCTTTTATTATCTCTTACTTGATCTCCAGGTTTCTCTGGAAACCCAAGCTCCTGAGAACAGTATCGGTGCCATTACTCTGCCTTCATCACTGATGAGTAATTTGCCAACTAATGAGGTAGAACTGGCTTCCAGGATTCAGTTCAATTTTTTTGAAACTCCTGCCCTGTTTCAGGTAAAGTTGCTGCTTACTGGTTTTGGAAAAGTTACTTTACTAAATCACAATTTCTGACCTACATTGTAAACAATGTGAATGCAAATAGCCCTTAGTGTCCTTCTAGCCCTAAAACCCCCTCATCATATTTCATTTCCATTGTCATCTTGTTTGTTCTTTGTTGTGCTAGGACTCTTCCCTGGAGAACCTCTCTCTGATCAGCTATGTCATATCATCAAGTGTTGCAAACATGACTATCAAGAACTTAACAAGAAATGTGACAGTCATGCTGAAGCACATCAACCCAAGTCAGGTGAGGAGAGGCCTGTCTGGTTTGTTCATTGACCAAAGACACCTTGGACAAACTATGCATATAGGGCATGACTTGAGACAGGAGATTGTGGAAGACTACAATTGCTTGTTGCTTTGCAGAATTTTGACTTCCAGAATCATTTCACCCTTGACCATGTAGGTTCTGAGGCAAACAAATGCAAAAGCAAGCTCTTAGCCACTGCTCAATTATACTGTGGGCAGAGCTGTGGCTGCAAGTCTGACTCCCACCTCCAGGGAACTTGTCTCATACTGAGCTTCAGCTACAACTTCACTTCTCAGAGTGTGGTCTTCCGACCCGCAACATCAATGCCATCTGAGAATTATTAAACTTGCAAAGGCTCAGGTCCCACTCTAGACCCTCTGAGCCAAAATGTATTCCCTATCCCTTGGGCTGGGGATTGAACTCACCATCTAGCCAAGTGCTCTACCACCAAGTCGACTACATTTTTAAACAAATCCCTTAAGTTATTTCTATACATATTGTAAGACACACTGACCTATATGTGGCTCATTTGCTTCTAAGAATCACATAAGTCTCCAAAAGTCAAGCATAATATAAAATTAAAAATATCTGGTTCTTCTAATTCCTTTTCAGTTCAGTAAATTAATTAGCCATGACTTATCTTTCTGCTATAGGATGACTTAACTGTGAAATGTGTCTTCTGGGACTTGGGCAGAAATGGTAGGTTCCAATTTAAACCCTTTCAAGGTCTTAAGTGAGAGAGTGGGGAGCTTGTTAAGTCACTATATTGTGGCTTTGCTGATGGGACAGACATTGCTCTTGATGCCAACAGGTGGCAGAGGAGGTTGGTCATCTGATGGCTGCTTCATCAAAGACAAGAGGCTGAATGAAACCATCTGTACCTGTAGCCACCTTACAAGTTTTGGCATCCTAATGGTAACATACCCCTACTCCGTGGCCTTAGATTCTGGGTCTGAGGGCTAGTTGATGACTACAAAGATAAGCACAAAGCACAATATTGTGGGATAGTTATATACCAATGAAACCACTCTTTTAATAACTAAATGCATTTAAAGATTAATATTTGAATGTAGAATACAATTATTTCTTCACGGTATGTATTTACATTTACATTTTTCTCTTTTAAGTAGCAAGGGATTCTGATTAGAATGGGCAACACAAATTATTTGCTTTTCAATACACTTAAAATGTTTATAATTATTATTGGTACTGTTATTATTATGTGCATGCTAGGCAAGTGCTCTACTCACTTAGCCACACATCCATCCTTAAATGGTGTCATTTAATCTTCCCAGCATTCTTTAAACACAGGTGGATTTTTTTTGCAATTAGAATTGTTCATAGTCATAGAACTAAGAAATGTAAGAGCCAGGAGCCAAATGTCAGTCTTTAGGCTCTCATCCAGTGTTTCCCCTGTGCACTATGATGCAGCAATCAAATATATGAGCTTTGGAGTCAGCCAGAGCTGAATTTGAAGTTTGATTCCTCCACTTCTAGCTACTACCTCGAGTAGTTTATTGGAACTCCTTATATCTTTATTTGTACCTGATGAAAGTGATTGTGCCTATCTCCTATGTTGGTTAAACAGACTAATGGTATTTAGCATATTCAAAAAATATAACAAAAATAATTATGTATTTAAGATGGATTGATCACTGATAGAATATTTTATTTCCCAGGACCTATCTCGGACATCCTTACCACCAAGTCAAATGATGGCTCTGACATTTATCACATATATTGGCTGTGGGCTTTCATCAATTTTTCTGTCAGTTACTCTTGTAACTTACATAGCCTTTGAGTGAGTATCTACAACTTGAACTTTGGTGTTCACCACCAAAATGTAGTATCCTTTCTTTGGCCTGTCTTCTCCTTTATATCCACAGAGTAAGTGTCTGTGTATGAAATGCTATGTGAGTTTTTTGTTTGTATGCTTCTGCCTTCCACTAGTTTGTGAGTTCATCTTTGTGCCCAGCATGGATGCCTGGTATGCCATAAGCATTCAGTGGAAGAAAAAAGAGAGAAACAATGACTTAGACCCCCTGAACATGGGTCTCAGTTAGAAGGCCTGGGCAGTCTAAGGGACCTCTGACATTGGAACCAGGATGTATTCCTGGTGCAGGAAAGGACTTTGGAAGCACATTCCACATGGAGGAATACTGCCTTAACTTAGAGACAGAAAGGAGGGCCTAGACACTACTCCAAATGACTTGACAGGTTTTGATGACCCCTCCTGGAAGGCATCACCCTCCCTGTGGAGTGGGTGGGGAATGGGATGGGAGGGGGTCGGGGGGCATAGGAGGGAGGGAAGGAGAGGGAACTGGAACTAATATGTAAAATAAGAATATATATATATATATATATATATATAGAGAGAGAGAGAGAGAGAGAGAGAGAGAGAGAGAGAATGAAACTCAAGAGGTTACAATCTGAAAGAGATCATAGCACAATGTACAGCAAAAAACAAATTACAAATTAAGTTTTTAAATTACACTGAGCAAATGTGAAAGATTAACTATTGTTAACTGGTATAGGAATGAGGAAAATGAGTGTGAAACTTAACTGAAAAAAAAATTCAGTCAGTGTGGCTTTCTAAGTGAAAACAAGGAATGACTGTGCAAATAACACCACCTCCTTCTTGGCTCTGTACACCAGGCTGGCCTCAAACTCAGAGATCCGCCTCCCTCTGCCTCCCGAGTGCTGGTACTAAAGGTGTGCACTGCCACCACCACCCAGCTGTTGTTGGTTTTAATGTCCCCTGTACACTTACCCACTCTGAGAGGAAATCTGTGCATATCTGGGACAGCCTGAGGACTGTTCTTATACAAAGTTTGCCAGACTGTAATGCTAATTCTTTTCTTGTCCTCTCATTTTAGAAAGATCCGGAGGGATTACCCTTCCAAAATCCTCATCCAGCTGTGTGCTGCCCTGCTTTTGCTCAACCTGGTCTTCCTGCTAGACTCCTGGATCGCTCTGTATAATGCCCGAGGTTTCTGCATCTCTGTGGCTGTATTTCTTCACTATTTCCTCTTGGTCTCATTCACATGGATGGGCTTAGAAGCATTCCACATGTACCTGGCACTTGTCAAGGTGTTTAATACTTACATCAGAAAGTACATCCTTAAATTCTGCATTGTTGGCTGGGGTATGTATCAGTTTGCTTGTGTGTTTCGTGAACTTCTCCAGTGTTCTGACTTGTACTCATGTAGAGATTTGATAAATCAGATCCCACTTACGAACTTTTTAAAGGCGCTTTGGACTCCATGTGGGCTGCACTGTCTCTAGAACAATCTTGTTGCATTAACGACCAGATCATTTCCAATATTATCCATTTCTACCTTCCATTAAGTCCGTGGCTCTTGGTGGCACTTTCCAGTGAGCTTGGTACTGATCTCTTCAGTGAAATATAGTATGCTGATACCTCTTCCCCCAAGAGTTCAGTAGATAATCCACAAGTATGTCGTGTCCTATTGTTTTGATGTAGTTTCACATAAATTGCTTCATTGAGGCTAGCAAGGCAGTTATAGGCAACACCCAGGTGAAGACCTTGAGTCTAGGTGATGGTATGGCATGCCCCCATTTGCAAGGCTAGAAAACAGCCCAGGATGGCTTTCTCATTCTTTATACATATCATTTCCCTGGATTCCAACCATCAACACTCCCATATTCCCTTGTCTTCTTCAGCCTAAACAGTACCTCCCACACCACAGGACTACAAGCTTTCCATTAAGTGTCACCCTGACTGTCATTATATCTTTGTGAAGAATAACAAAATACATGGTTTCCTTTACTTGTCCAGAAAGAAAGTCACAGGTCCAGGCATTGGCAGGAATTTTATATTCTTTAGAGAAAGCTAAAATGCCAGGTACCATTGACAAGGACAAGCTCCTACACCTCTGGCCCTCTAACACAGGACCACAAAGAAGCCAAGAATGACCTACAACTTCATTCACCAGTATTCCATCTTTAAAAATGTCTTACTTAGGAAACCATCATATCAGTATCATTAGATTTACAAATTAATTAAAATAAAAAACAGATTTGATTGTATCAGGCACCCCAGCCAATCTATAAAAGGCATTATTGTTTGTTATTGTTGTTTTATTTCCCAGAGCAGTGAAGCTGACTGGCTAGTCTCTGTGTAGTATAGAGTGGCAGCATGGAGCTGATGAGTGACAACCTGAGAGGCAACTTTTCCTAGCTGAAAGCCATTTTAACTGTCAGGATCCCTCTTGTGCCTCCTTTTAACAGAAGTACTCATGGCCCTTGAGAAAGACAGCATAGTAGCATCACCAACCCTAAGTTAGTGAAAACAGGATTTTCTATTCATCATTAGGTTCCAAATAATCAACTGAGGAATTTTAATTTTATAATGGAAGATTCGTTGGGATTTGCTTAAATTTACATCCCAGACATGTATGATTTAATGTTGACACTAGCTGCTATAAGAAATAAGTCTTTAGATCTCAGCAGATCATTTCTCAGTCACCTGCATCCCAGTTGAAGGGAAGGAAGGCATCTCTATAGTTATTTATGAACTCCAGTTGGTGATTAGTCTGCCTCAAGATGGAGTTTCTAAGATTGCTCTTGACTTGGGAGGAAAGAGAGTAGAGGACCTTGCAGGTATTTTCTAGAGAGCAGGGCCACAGTGTAGCAAATTACTTAAGCTTATAGCCCACTAGCCAGAATGTAGTTCTGGCTGGCAAATTATCCATCCATGTGGCAAAAATGAAAAGAAACTTAATCTGGTGAATAGCTAACCAGTCTCTGCCATGCCACAGGAAGGAAGATAGAGTGACCTCCAGCCAATCTTTCTTTGGTTGTCAGAATTGTGTGAATAATGTTTCCCATGTTTCAGGGGTACCAGCTATGGTTGTGACTATCGTCCTGACTATATCCCCAGATAATTATGGGATTGGATCTTACGGGAAATTCCCCAATGGCACACCAGATGACTTGTAAGTATAATTCATCTTAGGAATGTCCAGGGAACTAGAAAATTAAATTCTCCAAGAAATGGAGGATCTAATTAGTCTATTGGCTATATCCAGCATCTTGATAAAATCTAAAATCACTTTTAACAAGAGCCTTCATGTAATGAGATTAACCAGTTGAAAATGCCACACTACTATTTAATTGGCAAATTAGAAGGAATTTTTCTGAGAGTATTCATATTAGGAAGAAATATATTAAGACACTTAACGTTTGATAAAAATGAAATGCTCAAGATATTACATTAATAAGTACATGAAGACTAGGATAACTACAGTTTACACAGTTCTGAATGCTTTAAAATAGTTTTAAAATATTTTTAAGATTTGTTTTTATTTCTGTATATGTGTGTGTACACATTCATGTATGCCACATGTTTATGTCTGTGGAGGCCAGAAGAGGGTGTCAGATCCCTTGGTGCTAAAGTTCCAGGTAATTGTGAGCTTCCCAGCATAGGTGCTGGTAACAGAGCTTGGATCCTCTGGAAAAGCACCAATTGTTCTTAACCACTGAGCCATCTCTCCGGGCCCTACAATATTTTTCATTACCAAGTGTCCTAAGATAAACACTTAGATTATGTTCCCTGGAGCTATAAATGATTGTGGAGAAGAGCAGTTTATCATGTTTTTTCTTTTGTACCTGAAGAAAAAAAAATTAGCTAATCATTATAGATTCAGTGTGTCACTTGGAGCAAGCATGTTTCCATCATTCTAATGTCTTCCTCCTCTCCCCCATCCAGTTGCTGGATCAACAGCAATGCAGTGTTCTATATCACAGTTGTGGGATATTTCTGTGTGATATTTCTACTGAACATCAGCATGTTCATTGTCGTCTTGGTTCAGCTCTGTCGAATTAAAAGGAAGAAGCAACTGGGAGCACAGCGCAAAACTAGTATTCAAGACCTCAGGAGTATTGCTGGCCTCACATTTTTACTCGGAATTACTTGGGGCTTTGCCTTCTTTGCCTGGGGACCAGTTAATGTCACCTTCATGTATCTCTTTGCCGTCTTTAACACCTTACAAGGTAAGCACTACAGCATTAAATATGAACCCAAAGAGCCCAATGGAAAATAAAAATATAACTTCTAAGGTTATTTAGTGGCTGAAGATGTGCTCCTTTAGAATCAATTTATTGATTAGAACAGGAGCTTTGGGGTCCTTAGAAGAAAGCCATTTTACTAATTTTGAGATATGGTGTTTTCCTTTTATCCATCGTCATCTCCTTGAAGAAACTATTTTGAAGGAACCTGCCAATTACTCTGCCTTTTCTTAATTCCTTCCTTTTTATTTTCTAAGCTAATTAATAAAAGGAGAACTCACACACAGGAAAAACCCAGAAAGCATGTCACTATAAGAGTTCACCACGCAGACCTAAGGCTTAGGTTTAAGCCTTCGATTGGAAACAAAATGATATTTGGGAAGATAATAAACAAACCCAAGTGGCAGTGGTCTTGGCCATGGGCTTAATCTCTAGATGTTGCCAAGATGCCCTGAGCAGGCCTGAGGTAGGCTTGGAGAGTCCCCTTGACTACTTAGCTTCCCACATGGTAGTAAAGCCCAGCCACTCTGACTTTGGGACTCTAGCATTTGCACTCTTTAGAAAAGCAAATTACAATTCCTTTTGGAGGAGTGTTATAAAAGTCTTGTCAGCTGTTAATAGTTAATGGAAGTGCTTTAGCATTGAAAGTCCAGAAGGCTGATAGGTTTACATTGCAGAAACAATAAAGAATTGTTCCTTGGCTTTCTCTTACTCCAACTCTTTTCCATTACATTCTCCTCTGCTTGTTTTCATATTGCTTTTGGCTCCCATACTGCCCTCCTGCGGCCCCATCAGGCAATAGGTAATTTTGCTAGTTTACAAAGAAATCCCTTCCATAAGTACAGTTCTAAGGCCTAACTTGGCCAATGTTCTTATTTTATTTGAAGAAGCACACACACGCACACACACACACACACACACATACGGCTACCTATATGTGATTTTCTTTTTATTAACAGCATACCAGTCCCTAAATTGGTATACCCAGGTATTGTGCTATGTAATATTAAATAGAAAACAAACAAGAAAATTATATTAAGAGGTTTTCTTGTTAGTTTTCTTTAGGGGGGCTTTTCAGGTAGAGTGTTGTTCTAGACCCCTGGTGGCCTGGGAGTCACCAGATTGGCCTCAGACACACAGTGGTCTTCCCACCTCTGCTTCTCTGGTACTGTAATTATATAGGCATGTGCTACCACATTTGGCTCAAGAAAAGTTTTATATCCTAACAATGGGATACTAAAAGTAGGAGACATTTTAAGAGAAAAAAATATATGTTATGCAAACTCACACTAATCATTAACATGAAATCTATGTACCTGCCTTCATGTGGCTTAATAAGCAAGCAAACTTCCCTCTTTTTTCTCCATTTCCCTAGACTATCTTACCAGAACATAAATGACTACAATTAATTTGCTGCTTCCGTAAAAGGGAACAAAGGCCTAGTTTTACAGTATTTTTGAATTGATTGAAGATGAGCTGTTTTTTTGTTTGTTTGTTTGTTTGTTTGTTTGTTTGTTTTTGACTGGTGCCTATCTCCGCGCATACCTCTCTCACACATGTTGTTTCTCACTTTGTGCAACCAAGGGAGCCTCCCAGGGTAACATTAGGTGAAGGTGTGCAATGTCCACCACCTCTTGAGGCTCCCTCATACATACCCCATTAGAAGCAAATCTGGTGTTTTTAAATGAATAATTTTAAAAGTAGGTAATGTTGGGGGGAGTGAGATGGTTCAGAATTCATCCATACAGTCCACAAATATTTTACTAGCAAAAGCCTTGGGGGCTTGGCAGACACAGTGCTGAGTAAGGATCCCTGGCCCCTATAGCTGGGGACAGTGGTAGATAGGAAGCAAGTCTAAAGGCCTGTTCAAACCTGCAGCTAGCTTTCTATGCTGGAGCATCAGGGAAATTGTCCTTGTGCCTTGAAGGGAGGCAGGAAGATGGCAGATATATAAATCCAAACATTCTACAGACTGATGCTCAGAGCAGAAGGCTCAATGGACCCAAGCAAGGAACCTGGCATAGGAAAAAGGCACATGAGACTGGGGAGGAGATAACACTGGACAGAACTTGGAACTAGGTTGCAAATTGTGAGGACTCTAGAAATGGGATCTGAGGCCTCAGCTAGAATCCTGGGTAGATGGCTTGGGCTATCAGGACAGAGAAGGATGCGGGCAAGACCTCAGACAAGAGATGGTGAATTTTGCTGTGGAAATACAATTCCTTTTATAAGCACTCTATCTTACAAGATCTTGATTTTAGACATTTTATTCAATTAACAAAATTTCACTTTGTCCTCAACTGCCAAAGATTTCCTCTTCTGTGCAAAGCAAACTCCCCAGATGTAGGTTTTATCTGGAATTCACTGAAGAATGGTTTGGATTTTTTTTTTCTCTCCCTTAGGCTTCTTCATATTTATCTTTTACTGTGCAGCAAAAGAGAATGTCAGGAAACAGTGGAGGCGGTACATTTGTTGTGGAAAATTACGGCTGGCTGAAAATTCTGGTAAAGATTTGCCTTTGTTTTTTCTTCTCTTAAATCTCAAGAAAATAAATGTATACATTAAGATGAACACCATTCTTGCCAAGGAGTTGTCAGATCTGGAAGGCAGGGGAACACAACCTGTACAACAGAAAATGCTGTTCATTGATCATTGGGGGACGGGGGGAGAATTCTTTCAACATGGGAATTTGGTGAGCAATAGAGTTAGTGACAGACTGCTTCTTGAATGAAGCAACAATGAAATTTTTAGTGTTTGTTTCCTATTGAGCTCATGTTCTTCATTTCCCAAAGTGATTTTTAATATTTTCCTTCATAACGCTTTAAGGCTTGACTCACCTTTCCTCACAGGTACAGGTTGTCAGTGGCTTCATGTGTTAACTGGCCAGACTTTGTATATAAGCTTTGGCATGTATTTGGTTACTTTGTAGTTCTTTGCACATAGTCATGGCTGACTAATAGAGCAAAAAGCTCATTTCCTTTTCTTTCTTTCTTTTTTAAAAAGAAGACAAAAGGTCTGTTTGAAAAGCTAGCTTCATTCTGCATGAATACCACCTCTCAGGACCCGATGAGTGCTGGGGTCTGTATTTAGAGAATGACAGTGTATGGAGATCAGTCATCCGTATGGATTCAAGAACAGTGACCATAGCAGAGTTGATACATGTTCTCATGAGGGCAGAGGGAGAGAGGCTCTGGGTTACTTCCTAATTCAGTGGATATTTCCAGACAATCTAGTTAGTGCGGCCTTTAGTTACAGGAGGACACAGGTTCCTGTTAATGAGGCAGTCATTTGAAAGGTAAATACATGCAGTGGGAGTGAAGGTACCTTTTAGAACACCGGCTTGTCAAATGTATGAGTTCTCTATGAGATCTTGAAGTGAGAATTCAATTACTAGAACTTGTTACACTTTGACCTGTCTCTTGCATTTGAGCTTCAACATACCGCCCTGTTTTTCTGTAATGCTTATTCTGCTGTAGACTGGAGTAAAACTGCTACTAATGGTTTAAAGAAGCAGACTGTAAACCAAGGAGTATCCAGCTCTTCAAATTCCTTACAGTCAAGCTGTAACTCCACTAACTCCACCACACTACTAGTGAATAATGATTGCTCAGTGCACGCAAGCGGGAATGGTATGTATGTCTGTCTCAATATAGTGTTTCTCAAGCCAGTGTTTATTTTTTGAAGTAGTTCTTCTTGAAAAGTAAACTGGATGATTACACCTATGACTAGTGGATCAAAATAGAGTTTACCTCATAAACCAGAACATTTATAAATTCAAATTTATTTATTTTAGAGCTAATCTGAGAATGACTTTTTAAAGATTTAATTTCCCATAATAGGAATTGACCATAACCTAAAAGGTTTTATATTCAAAGCCTAATTTAAATATTTCCCAAAGACATCAGTGCTGCACTATCTCTGTAAGAGCAGTACCTAAATTACCAAAGAATATTATCTTTTAAAAGCATACTATTAGTCATATACATTCTTAGCATTTTGAAACCTTCCTGTTTTTCACTTTTCATGTTTGCTAATCCTTTCCCACAATGTGGCTGCCTTGTGACAGCATCCACGTCCCCATGAATACATCAAATGCTGGAAGATGAATTGTGAGCAATATTGATCACTATCTGTGTCTCCCAGATATAAACAGATTATTACAGCTATGCTTCTTTTACTTATTAAGTCTAAAATTTCTAGCTAAAACCTCCTTATATTTTCTTTTTCTTCAAGACTGGGCTGTTGATTATTCATAAAGCTTATAGTGCTTATTTTTCTTTCTACTGCTTCTTAATATATCTTTTGCACTTTATTAAAAACTTATTGTATGCCAGTACATTTTCTCCTTCCAGTGGATAATCACCCTCTGCCCATTGTTTTAAGATATTAATTCTTTCCATTACTAATTCAATCAGTTTGTGATAAGGTTCATGTCTCTACCAAATAGTTTCTTAGTCTCATACAGATAAGGACTTCTGTTAGTTTGATTTAAAAAAAAATACAACTGGGGTTTGGCTGAGGAGAGCCTCACCGGGTGCTGCATAAGGGTGAGGACAAGATCCCTACATCACACTTAAAAGCCCAGTTAGTATGGCAGCCCTGCTGTAATCTTAGCACACAAGGGGCCAATGGAGACAGGAAACACCCAAGCAAACTGACTCCAGATTGAGCAAGAAACCCGGCCTCAACATAGAGTGGAAAACAATCCAAGAAGAGAGTCTCCATCAACCCAGGCCTCCACATGCATTCAGGGACACATTACATGTGCATTCATGCACTAGTGTGAACTCATATACATACTAGCATGCATGTGCATACATACCACATATTCATTTTTACACAAAGAAAATACAACAGGATTCCTTGACATCAAGACCTCTCAATCTCAGGTACTAGTGACGTTTGGGGCTAGATAATTCTTTTCAGAGAACTGTAAGATGTTGAACAGCATCCCTAGCCTCTCTACCCAGTAGAACTGGCAGTTCCCTGCCCCAAGTTGTAGCAAGCAAAAATGTTCCCAGACACTTTCTCCTGTGGAGAAAGGTACTAAATTGTCCTTCTTTGAGAACCATTGCTGTAGAAGATAAGAAATTGCTGCCATGTGGCTTTATTCCTCACTGTCAATACCACGAGTAAAATTCTGGGCCCAATGCCAACTTACCATATCAGGAAAGATGCATTGTAGGCCCTGGAGTAAAGACAGGGAGACGAAAGCTGCTTAGTAAGAGTGAAAGAGCAAGTTGAAAGGAGTAAAAAGAAAGGATCAAGCTAGATCATCTAGAAGTCTTAGACTCCTGTGTGTTTACCATTTTCTGAAAAGAGCTCAGAGGTGAGGCTTCACCTGCCTAGCCCTCTCAAAAAAATGCTGTCATTCTTCAGGGACTCAGATCTTATAGAAGCAGCCTATCTTGACACTGCCTTTTAACACAGTTAGTTTTGATGGCTGACAGTGGGGGAGGGGAGCGCTTTACAGTCAACAGAATGGCTATGTGTTTTAAAAAGGATAATATGCCTGTCAAATGAACATCTCTGGCTTGTCAGCCCTCACACAAGAGGAGGAGTGGCACTGGAAATTTCAAAAAAGCAATTGGCAGCTGAGTGCTTTATTATGCTGGGACAAATTGTTCCTGCAACCAAAATGTCCTCAAACCAAAATGCCTAAGTTAGAACAGCTGCCTTAGATAGTCACATGCCCTGTTTGAGCTGTGGCACAGATGGGGTTGTGTTAACCATATCCCCAGCCTCATTGGCGTGAATGTGACATATTTCAGTTCCAAGCTGCCTTAGAACTATGTAATTTAGTATGAAGGGCCACAAGCTCACACTTTGAATACAACCTTCTCTAGTGTTCAGTCCATCACCTTTGAGCCATAGACTTTCAGGCAAAGTGTTTAATTTCTACAACTTTAGTCATATCATCTGTGAGATGGGGAATGAATAGCACCCATCCCTTAGCACTAGCTGTAATTGAGACAATATGTATGATGTATTCAGTGCTAGTCTCATCATTATTATGACTGTGCCATGAAAATACCAATGGGCTTATTATTCAGTTTTGCACATGGCCTTTCAATGGTGAAACTATCAGCAGGATGGTGTTACATAGCTAAAAGCTCGTAGACGCTGTGTCCTAAGGATCTGTGTGGTGGGCGGTGTTGGTCTAAATCACAGTACCACTGAATTAATACCTTGCTGTCCTCTGGCTGGACCCTTAGGTTGAAATCCATGGCTTCCTCATGGGAAATTGGGATAATCATCGGAAGACAGATTTAGAAATGATTAGAGAGAGATGATTTCTTCTTGCTCTGACTGTTTGTAGCTGGTTCTTTTGGCTGATCTTTTAATACAAAATTTCATTTCATAGGAATTACAAGGAAAACCAGGAGCCTATAAGTGTGCCTGTAGGATCTCTGCTAAATCTTAAGTATTACTGTAGATTATCTTATACAGAGTTAAATTCAATGTGTTCAATTGGAGTTAGGAAACGAGCCTTTGAAAATTAAAAAAAAAAAAAAAGTCTTGCTTTTTTTTCCCTCCGTTTTGACTGTTTCACTTTTTTGAAACTGTCATAAGAATTTCGTTTCTGATCAACCTCAAATTGGTTGTGCTAACTGTTGAGAATGAATTAAAATAAAATATGAAAACATAGGATGGGTGCTTTTTAAAGATCCATTTCCAGTGTTCCTATTTTAACATTAAATTGCTTGGTCTTATGTGCTTTCTCTGCCTACTTCATGACACCAACTCTGATATTCCTTATCCAGGCAATGCATCTACAGAGAGAAATGGGGTTTCTTTCAGCGTTCAGAATGGAGATGTGTGCCTTCATGATCTCACTGGGAAACAGCACATGTTTAGTGACAAAGAAGATTCCTGCAATGGTAAAAGCCGGATGGCACTCAGAAGGACTTCAAAGCGGGGAAGCTTACACTTTATTGAGCAAATGTGATTCTCCTCTTCTAAAGTCAAAGCATGATGTTGATGATGTAAAGTGTCCAGTTTTCTTTTTACACAATGTGAGATGTATGAAAATCAGATTGTTTTCTACTCAGCAACCTCTAAAGAAACATAAGCTAATTGAGGTCAGTGGTTACTCTTGGAAGAAGAAACCATGGCATAATTATGATCTTTAGACATTTGCAATTTGGTTTCTTATCTTTCATTTGAAAGAAGATTGTTGTTAAAACCACAAAATAAGATGGAGGAAAAGAAAAATGAATGTTCATTTCCAGTCACATTTTAAAGAAGGTGTTATCCTTGATAACATCCTAGGAAAAATGTTTACTTCAGTCTGTCGGTGAGTTTAGTTGTGCATGCCTTTGTTGTATATAAGTTAAAGTCTAGTGACTCACATGTCAAAAATCTTATCTCTACCTTTTTTATATTTATTTTCTGCTGTGTAAATTTATTCTTTTGTAGAATCATGGTTGCATCATTTTATCTAATGTGATAACTTACCTGTTCAGTGAATTCAACCCTCCTTTGGGAGATCATATAGGATGTGAAATTCAGAAATGTCGCTGAAATCAAGAAACAATGATAAGGCAAACTGAACAATTATAAACAGACAGTGCCACAATTAGCTCAGAAAGTGCCTTTGAGCAATCAAGAAAAGGTGCCCACACTGGGCACATATATCCCTATGAGCTTATGGTTTGGAAAACAGTGGTACCACATTTTAGCCCTGAGCATCCTCTTGGATGCATCCTTATGCAGAGGATGATTTGTGTAACCATATTTGACACTTAATGCCAACACCCATGCCCGGACTTCAACCCTAATGATCAGATTACAGAATCTGCATTAAGATGTTTAGTTTAATACAATGGTCATAGAGGATAACACTGTAATCTAAACCATGTCAGAAAGATTATGAAGGTGGAAAATATATACACTGCCACTTCTCAGATACCTAGAGCCCTTTCCAAAGAGGGGATCAGAGCAGGGTTACTTTTTAAGAGTGTGCATTTGACAAACAAATCAGCTCTTTAAATAACAACTGCATGGTACGTTATTGTTACAACTGCTACATTCTGGTCCAATCAGCTTTGTATGTATTTTTTAAAACTTGTCAAATCTTGAAAAGTGTACAGTGACCGGGGGGTGGAGGGCAGCTACTGGAAGTAGTGAACTATCCTGTGATAATATGTATACATCTTCAACTATGATTGTTCCTAGTTATAGAGGGTCTATCCTACTTCTCATTTATACCTGTTTGAGTGATGCCTCAAGTACAGTACATCCTCATTAAGAACATTTCAAATTCTTTTAGTTAGGTCTTTCACTAAAGCTCCCTTGCATATTTTTCAAGCAAATGTTGTATCCCAGACTAATCATAGTATGAATATACATTTCTGTGTGTGTTCATTTGTCTTTGCAAAATTTCTTCTCCAAATTATTTAATTATTTTGTATTTATATGTTACAATGGAAAAAATGTTAAAATCAGTGAAATAAATTTTCAGTTAAGACCTTTAAGTTTGGTTTGCATTCTCTCCCCCCACCCCATGCCCTGGCACCTTGGCCCAGAAGTGGGAGGACACGCCTTCTGAACTTTTGGACTGTGAAATTAGAAAATGACTTGCCTTGTGACGTGGGAGAGTTTTCCCAGGGCTATTTTCTATTTCATCTTCCTCTTTCAAAAGCTTGCTGCCATTGAACTGTAGGAAATGTATGAAACTCACTTCAGATTCCATCCTAAAGTCTTCTTCCACAGCCTCAAACAGTGGGGTTTCAGGAAAATGGAAAGATTTAAGAGGCTTTGAGTCTAGTTAGCGTATGGAAATCCCAAATGGGGAGAGCTGGCTGCCTCTAGACAAGAACTGTTTGAGCAGGCTCGTTCCTGGCTCCTCAGCTCCTACAGAGAAGCCAAGTTCCAAACTAGATTTGAGGGTGAGGGTGAGAGTGGATGAGACATGCCAGAGTGCACCTAAAAGGCACAATACCACATGTCCTTCGGTTCCTACAATCCTTGTTTTTTGTATTATGCTTCAATTCTGGTCCTTAAGCTAAATTCTCTTTGTTTTTTATTTGTTCATAAATTCAGAGCAATAGCATGACAAGACAGAAACAAATGTTTCTGAGAAGCATCCGTCTCTGGTTTTAAAATTGTTCCCCCAAACTGAGACTCTGTTGTAAGGGAGACAGAAGAGCTACTATTATTCAAGGATTGTTAAAGCGGTGTCCAACATTTGAAGTGTTTCCTCCGTGCATTGGAGAAATCTCTGCCCAGATAACGCAGCAATCATTGATTCTACCTAGGACTTCGGCTGATTTTAATGAGCTGCACTGTAATTGTCCTCTTTAGAAAAACTGTTGCACTTGGCGACTCATGTTGATCTAACAAGGTCACCTTGGAGGCATGTGTTTTTGAAGGGTATTTCAATGGAGATTTAATATACTGAGTGACACACTCACCAAGCATGCTTGTTTGGTGGGTTTTTTGTTTGTTTGATTGATTGATTGATTTTTGTCTCCCGATCAGCAATGAAAGACTATTAGTTTGTCTCTATCTCAGCTCCTTCTTGGAATCTGAGGGACAGAAAACAGGAAAATCTGAGTGAGTACAATAAAAACCATAATATTGACACTGGAAATCAGAGATTAAGAGCATTTCTTGCTCTTGCAGAGGACCTGATTTTGGCTCCCAGCTCACGCAGGGTAGCTCACAGCCGTCTATAACTCCAGTTCCAGGAGATCTCATAACCTCTTCTGACTTTTTTATCTTTTTTTTTACACTTTATTTTTTATTAATGTATTTTTTACATTCCGAACCCAGTCCCTTCTCCCTCTTTTCCTCCCTCTGTCTGCACTCTCCCCTCCTCCCATCTCCTCCACAGAGGGGCTAAGTCCTCCCATAGGAAGTCTACTAAGTCTGTCCCATCATCTAGCTGAGGCAGGACCAAGACACCTCTCCACCCCCACACCCACATGTCTAGGCTGGACATTGTATCTCTCCATATAGAATGGGCTCCACTAAGTTAGTTTGTGCATTACTGTTAGATATTGGACCCACTGCCAGTGGCCTCATATATTGTCCTAGTCACACCATTGTCACCTATACTAAGGGAGTCTAGTTCAGTCTTATGCAGGTTCCCCATTTGTCATACCTGGGCTAGTGATCTCTCACTAGCTCGGGCCAGCTGATTCTGTGGGTTTCCCCATCATGGTCTTGACTCCTTTGTTCTTATTTTTCTCCTCCCTCACCTCTTCTAACTTTTATAGGCACCAGAAACATAGTGCACATACATACATGCAGGCAAAACACACATACACATAAAATAAAATGAATAATTTTAAAAGGAAAATAAAATTGAATTAAGTGTTTTTAGCAATATATTCATTTTTCTTCCACCTCAGTTTCCAGATATAACATCAAAAAATCAAAGCAGATGCAGTTAAATATATTCTTATGCAATAAATAGCATTTAAAATAATATTTTATTAATTATATGAGAATTTCATATAGTTATTTTATCATATGTATATCCATATAGCCCCAGATTCAGGATCCTACTGACTTAGTATCCAGAGAGCTGGGATTACAAATGTGCATCACTGCTTCTAGTTCTAAAATATAAGCTTTTAAAACATGTAATATATATGTTCTTTACTGTGAAGCAAACCCTATAGTTCCTCAACTCTCCATCTTATATAGCTGCAGCAAGCTGGAACAGAGACAAATTTAACAGTCTTTACACTATTGTAATGGAAAAGTAAAATGATTCCAGGTCAACTAAATTGTCATAGAAACAACTTAATTTGGTTAATTGGTTAGCTTCAGCAAGTTGACTTTGGAGTCAAAAGACATGAAATCTCTACTTTAGATGTTGGCCTCTAAAATATATTCTTAAGCAGCTTCCAATGAAAACATGAGCCATCATAAAAATAAGCAATGATGCAGCAGAATATAGGGACTCAACAGTAAAGGCACACGTAAAGATTACAGATGAGATTCTATTATGAAAATTTGATGTTTCATCTTATTTACTCCAAAGACCACAGCAAGTCCTGAATGGAAGTACATCCTGCACTTCATAACTTGAGATCTAATCTTAAAACAAAAAGGAGTTGAGAAGGGAGAAGGAAAGATAGGGGATATGAGGGGGACCAAGGCTTGAAACAACGTTTAAAAGTTTGTGAGCTGGATGTTGGGCATGATTACTATCCCAGCAATTTGGATGCTAAGAAAAGGAATACTGCTGTAGTGGGATATTCAATGAGTTTGCGGTCACTCTTGGATATATACTGCAGTGGAGTTCAGCCTGGGCTATATGACAAGACTTCTATAAGAATGTTTCAGGGAAAAAATGTATGTGAGCTGATAATGACTTAAGTGTTTTAGTTCAGGACCAATCAAAAGGGGACTCAAATAAGCAGGCCTGATTTTCATTCAATCAATATTGAGCCCTAAACACATGTTCAATCAACACTGTTCCAGGCATGGTGGGAGATACCAGGCTATTTCAGTAAGCAATCCATAACCCAGTTAGAAAAACATGCCTCAGCTGAAAACAGAAATAATACAAGACAATACGTTATTTCCAAATGGTGATTAAAAGAACTGATTTCAACGCTATTCTGTGAGCCAAGCATGTGCTAAATGCTCTTGACCTCATCACTCTACAAGTTATGCAGTCTGTCCCAACAGATAAAAACACTAAAATTCAAACAACCAGAACTAGAATAAAGTGCAGTTTGAACTGACTCTTTGACTTATCTTTACTGAAGAAATTGCCTTGGGAAACCAGGAAACGGGGAAAGACAATAGGAGCATGGACTGACATAGTCCTTAAGGCAAAGATAGGTTTCAGGCAAGGAAATGGGTCAAAGTGAATTCAAATGTGGGCCAGATTTTGGTAGTTGGAACAAAGTAAGTAGCCTGTAGTTAATTAGCGACCTCGACAACTACGGAAGCCAGCTTTCAAATTATACTACTATAAATGAGCTGAAAGACTCTCCTAGGGGCTAAGGTCATAGGCCACAGGTGCCAGGAGTGTATATGGGGGACCGTGTTCAGGTCTTGCTGTTTTTGCTTTCTTTATTGGGCTCCACTTTTGTTTTCAGGTGAGGTTTGGGCCAGGGCAGGGCTACAATGGCGAGTCATTGGAAGGATGTCAAAGTCTCAGATGAGTTTGGCGGCCCGCTCAGTAGACCTTGTCACTGCTGACCCAATAAGATGACTTGTTGTCTGCCTGGGTCCAGTATTTCCGAGTCTCCTGCGGCCTGCTCCATTTTCTTTCCCCCATCAGCCCGCGACCAGCAGGATTCTGCTCCGGAGGAGGCGGGCCAGAGGCGGGGCTGCGAGCAGAGGGCGCCACCTCCTAACGTGCGGCCTATGGGCAGGGCTCCACCGGTTCCACTTCGTGGTGCGAGCCGCTCTGAGGGGTAGCCTTGGCAACCAGGTGGCCACGACAGAGAGGTTTGTTCCTTTAGCCTCAGCTGGGGTTGGAGGTCGGTTAAACTAGGAGAGAGATCAATGACAAAACTTAATTCTTGCTCAGAGTATGGCTTTCTGTGGCTCCCACTGGCCTTCCTCTCTATATTCCCCCCTCCGGTGGATACTTGGAGAATTCCTTTCCATACGAGGGGCGGAGCCGAGTCCAGCTCCGGTGGGCTTCCAGGCAACCCGGAGGCACATTATGAAGTCCCGAAAACAAGAGTATGGCAAAGGCCTTTATTTCGTCACGGGTATGTTCGGCTTGGCCCTGCCGGGACTAGAAACCATCGCGGAGGCGGGGCCGCGATAGCGCCGCCACCCCGTCTCCTCCCCCGCAACGCCCAGCGGCGCAAAACTCTGGTTGGCTTGCCTCGCAAATCATACTTTGGTTCTATCATTTTGAAAAGTCCCGACCTCCTCCCGCCCAGCCCCATTCGGAGCACTCACTGAAGCTGAGTGGGGATCAGACCGGCTTGGCGGCTGCAACTTTGGCAGACACCACCGGGCAGATTCTGCGCCACTGCCGGTGAGCGTGGGCGAGATGCGGAGCAGGAGCAATTCTGGGGTCCGCCTGGACGGGTACGCGAGGCTGGTGCAGCAAACCATCCTGTGTTACCAGGTAAACTGAGACCAGTCCGAGAGAAGTCCCAAAGCTGCCCTCTTAATATAAGTCCTTCTCCCCTAGGCCTCTCTCCTCTCTTGAGACCTGAGAGCTTGCAGTTAGTTAAGAGGTTTTCTACTTTAGTCCAGTCCTTGCTAGCCAGTTATTAGCCTCCTCCCCTCTCATTGCTATTCCTTTTCTTTTTACTCACAAGTCAAGCTTTCTGGTTTTTGGACCCTTGTTTTCCTTTTTCTATTTATTTGTTTATTTTTTAAATCGGAACAGGACCCCTCAATATCCTTCCTGGGTGCTTCTTTTGGATAAAAGAGGTGTGTTAGGTTGAACATAACAACTAAGTAAGAACAGTGAACTTTGGGAACAGTAGACATGAATGGAAAAAAAAACAATCTGTCTTAGTGTGAGCAACTGCTACTGTCTCTCCCATGAGTTACCCTGTTAGACATCTACCTGAGAGGGCCCTATGACCCACTCAGGTTGCTGCTTTGCAGCCAATAAAACTTCTGAGCACATAGCATCACCATCAAGGCAGTACAGCTGCAAAGCTAAGCATATGGTCTCAGGTATGAATATGCCTGCAATGCTTTACTTGGCAAGTTATGTGTGAGTCCCCAGTGTAAGACCACTGAGCTATTTTTGTTTCCAGTGAAGACACCAGCTATGTTGCTTGCCTTTAATCAACAGTGGCTATTTTTAGGGCTTTCAGAGTCAAAGAAGGAAGTAGCAGTTGGTGGTTTGAGGCTTGACCTACAAGTTGGAGACCCATGGTCATTTGCAAACCATTTTTTTTCTTCTCAGCTGATTTCTCAGCCTTGGCTCCTCACTCAGGAAATACTTAGTATGTTGCTTTTATATTCAAGACATTGTACATAGTGCCGTGCCTACATAAAATGAATGAATGGTGCTGCCGGTGCTGTGGCTCAGTAGGATGGTAGCTTACCTGGCATTCTCTGTGCCCTAGATTGGATTTGGGAGTACTACAAAAGAAAAACAATGTTTATACCACAGTGAAATTTATGAATAAGGTATAAGTTCAGTATTCCTTGTTTGAAACACTTTGGGGCCAAATGTGGCTTGCAAACCAGAAATGTCTGGATCTTAATAAGTCATATGCATACATACATCATAATAGCCACAGTACTCCAGACGGTACCCTTTAGTTATATCCATTGTTATTTCTGCATGAGATTATGAATAGTCACACTAAGTGCAATAAATAAAGACTTCAGCAGAGTTTCACTAAAGACCAGCTTATCTTTTGCAACCAAAAGAATTTTCTGCAAACTTAGGAGAAACACTTGAGTTTCCAAAGCTCATTGGCTTTGGGGATTACTCATAAAAGGACTGTAGTGTTTATCTGGAGACCTTTGGAGAAAGACACTGCCACACCCCCCCCCCCCCAGCCAAGCCATATTTGAAAAGGGAGTAAGCAGGTAAAAGGAGGTTACTTTCTCAATTAAAAAAAAAAAACCTGGGACTAGAGAGATGGCTTAGTGGTTAAGATCACTTACTGCTCTTCCAGACGACCTGGGTTCAATTCCCAGGACCCACATGGCAGCTCACAACTGTCTGTAATTCCAGTTCCAGAGGATCCAACACCTATGGCAAAACACCAGTGCACACAAAACAACAACAAAAGGAGGTTGCTTTTTGTTTTTATTCTCAGAATGTAATTACAGATTAATATTGTCAGAATTCCTCCATTACTGTGATAGAACAAGCTATAAGGAGAACTGATAAAAGAGCTTTTTTTTAAGCTGGATAGTGTTGTCATGTGCCTTTAATATCAGCACTTGGGAGGCAGAGACATGAGGATGTCTGTGAGTTTGAGGCCAGCTTGGGCTATAGAGCAAGTTCCAGGAAAAGGCTATACAGAGAAGCCCTATCTTTAAAAAACAAAAAAACAAACAAACAAAAAAAAAGCCAAGGAAAGCCTTGTTTTTCATGCCAGACCAGGATTTGAATACTCAATTCTACCTTGAGACCTTGAGCAACATGTATAACCTCCTTTCCTTTTTTTTTTTTTTTTTTTTTTTTTTTTTTTTTTTTGGTAGGGGACTCACTATGTAGTACTGGCTGGCCTAGAGATCAGCATGTAGACCAAGCTGGTCTCAAACTGACAGTTCTACCTGATTTTGTGTCCTGAGTGCTGGGATTAAAGTTGTATACTACCATGTCCAGCTCTTTGTTTATCCTTTTTGAGTTAACACCTTCATCTGTAGAATGGGGATTGGGTTATTGTAAGGATAAATGAATGTGTGGTGTACATCCTGGGGCATTGTGTGAAATCAGTAAGTAGTGGGTGCTTTTGATATAGGCCACATGTTGTTACTCAGTCCTTGCAAGATCATTCTGGCCCAGGTTGCTCCCTTCTCTGGAAGGCTTGATACCACTTTCTGGTCTTTGGCCATAATTATGTGTTCTATTGGTATAGTCAGATCCTAAGTACAGATATTTCAGTGACTCCTTCCTATTCCTCAAGCAATGTCTCGGACACATTAAAGGCATCCTTCAATCCTTGTTGAAAAAAATATTCCCTGTGGGTTCTGTGTCACCCTAATGGCAGAGCTGTTGGTCCAAGCTTGCCTTTGCTCAGGAGCAAAACAGCTGTATTCTCACTAAAGCTTCAGGATTGGACTTTCCTCCACAACATTTTAATGATTAAAAACCAGTTGTCTAATCTTTTAGTTGTATTTATTTTGGAGGTAGTCAGTGAAAGGCCCTCATGTTTTCTCTTTTCCTCTGAATAACCAGAATACTCCAGACAGTTCAGCTGGGAAAATCTGTGAATCTGCAAGTAGACAATTGCATGCTTCCTCATCCAGTACTCCCCTGCACCCATTCTGCTCCAACAGTTATTCACAGTGTAGAGGCTTAACTTTTTCAGGGCCTCGTCATCTTTTCTGAGTGATAATAGGTAGATCACCTGTGTTCTGTAATCTTTATCATAATTAAAAATGAGCTAGGTTTCTGTACTTTCTGCTGTACTGTGCCATCTTCTATAGTTATGTGCATGTTTCTCACACATTTTTCAAGTCTGTTCTTATAAGCTCTGAACTCTGTTTTTTTATTAGATTTTTATACTGTGATCAGTAATATTGGTTTCACTGGTCAGAGATATTTCCTAAGTATGTCAAGCTGATCATTATTTTTCCTTTTAGATCAGTAGTTTATGCACATTGTCTAGCATGTCTAGTAAGTCCTTTATTGTGTCTGTAAAGGAGAAGAATTTTTTACATCTGTAATTTGCCAGATATAGAATGCTTGGCTACTATAATTATTTGAATCTTTAAGGCAAAAGGAAAGACCTATGTCTATAAAAGGGTCATTTAGCAAGTTTCATTTTGTGAATGTACATTCTGAGGAGTCTCTGCAGATATCTGTTGACTTTTAGAAAGAAATTTCTAGATTTATTTTAGCCTGTATAAAATATTATTTTTAACATTTCTTCAGTAGTGGCTCTGTTTAAAGGCTCATTAATATGTGTGAAGTATGAAGTAGTGGTAAGAGAATATGAACCAAAAATAATAACTAAATCAGCGCTCTATAGTTAGAAATTATTGGGTATAATAAATCAGAAAAGAGACTAGGGCAGGAGCTACATTGTGAATAATGACAGTGGAATTTAAAATGAAAAGAACAACATCAATAGAAAATGGTATATAGAATAAGTAGCAGTTTTAGTGACTAATTGTAGAAGAGTTTAAAATAATATAATTAAGTCTAGGAAGCAGTATGACAGAAGACTGAGAAAGACTGTGTCAAAGTGTTCTAAGTCCTTTATTGCCCTAGAAGGGAGAGTAAAGGAATTGTAATGGCTTTTCAGTCAAGAATTACCATTAAAATAATACAAATGAAGAGGTGAGAACTTAGCTCAGTTGGTAAAATGCTTGCCCTGCAATCATGAGGGATCCAGTTCAGTCACTAGCAACCATGTAAAAACCAGATATGGTAATACATATTAATTCCAGCACTGAAAAGGTGTAAACAAGCAGATCGTGATGGATTGCTAGCCAGCTAGCTAGCATGATCAGAGAGCTTCAGGTCTGTCTTTGGGTTTTTATTGCTGTGAAGAGAAATCATGACCATGGCAACTCTTATAAAGAATACATTTAATTGGGGTTGCTCATTTCAGAGATTCAGTCCATCATCTTCATGACAGGAAGCATGGTGGCCTGCAGGCAGACATGCTGCCAGAACTGAGAGTCCTACATCTTTCAGGCAATAGGAAATTAACTGACAATTGCACTGAGGAAGCTTGAGAAAAGTGACATCAAAGCCCGCCCCCACAATGACATACTTGCTTTATCAAGACCACACCTCCTAATAGTGCAACTCCCTTTGGAGACCATTTTCTTTCAAGCCACCACATTCCACTCCCTGGCCCTTCCAAAAGCTTATAGACATATCATAATACAAAAAAAAAAAAAAAAAAAAGAAAGAAAGAAAGAAAAAGAAAAAAAATACATTCAAAAGTCCCCATAGAACAGTCTCAAACTTGTTTCAAAGAGATGCATGGCTGAAGCTTTCCCAGTTCTGGTTCTTGCTGGGGCTGTAACGTGGCCCTCTCATTCAATTATATCTTCACCAGCTTTCTGTCTTTCACTGCCTAAGCTTGGCTGTCTTAAAACTTACTCTGTACACCAGGCTAGCCTCAAACCCACAGGTCCCCGAGCCTCTGCCTTCCCAGTGCTGGGATTAAAGGTGTGCCCCACCATACATGGCTCTAAGCTTTCTTTTAGTTCATAAGTTGGAAACTTAATATAGGTTGAAAGCAACCTTGAACTCCTGATCCTTTTGTCTCTACCTTCCAAGTCTAGGATCACAAGCATCCACCCCACTATGTTTATCTGAAAAAGAAACTATAATGGAAATGATGAAATATCACTGAATCACAGTAAAAACACTCTGAATAAAAATGTATGGGATTCAATTAAAATGGAGTTTGAGCCGTACATAAATATTATACAAATTTAAATCCTTAAATATGTACACTAGGAAAGCAGACAAAACGTAATAAACTCGAGATTGAGAAAAGAGCAGCATGGTATGCCCAAGAAGATAGAAGAAAGGAAGTGGTAAGGAGGCTAGGGGTAGAGTTTGTGCCTAGCATACACAAAGCCCTGGGTTCAATCTGCAATACTGAGTATGGTGGTACATATCTACATACCTGTAAATCTCAGCACTTGGGAGGTAGAGATAGGAGGTTCAAGGTCATCCTCAGCTACATAGTGAGTTCAAGGCCAGCCTGAATGCAAAAGAATTTGACTTTTATTCAGAGAAAACCACGAGAGGTTGTTATTAGTTCTTTTAAGAGTAAAATAATGGGCATGATCTAAGGATAATCTAGAAGCCACCTCTGGTTCCTTCATTTCCTCATCCCACCTTTAATAGAGTTTTTTAATGAAAAAGATGAATGAAACATCTCAGCTCTGACTCCTGATTGGTTTCCTGCTCCCTTTCTTTCCCTCTTGCTCAGAGCAGTGAGAGATCTTCCATTGGCACTAAACTCCATTGTTGTTTACACTTTTCCCCTGCCCATCATCATACTTAAGCTGTGTTCTTCCTGTGGCCTACCAAGATACTGGCTAGCTATCCCTCATGCCACTGGTCTCTTCTTCACTACCAGTGGCATCCTAGTAAGTACTTAACAATGGACTCCACTGACTTGTATACTTTGCATCTATGTCAAGGGTCATACCATGAGCAATGGTTAAGGTTCTTGGTGCACAAGTATGAGAACCAGACTTCAAACCCTCAGAATACATGTAAATTTTGAGTAGGCATGGCATCCTATTTGTAATTAGGTTTTTTTTTTTTTTTTGAAACAGGGTTTCTCTGTATATCCCTGGCTGTCCTGGAACTTACTCTGTAGAGCAGGTTGATTCTGAACTTAGAGAACCACCTGCCGCTGTCTCTCCCTTCCCAGTGCTGGGATTAAAGGTGTCTGGGACTAAAGATGTACACCACCACTCAGCCTGTTTGTAATTCTAATGTTCCAAAGATGGAGATGGGATCCCTAGAACTAGCTAGTTGGTCAGAATAGCCAAAATAGTGATCTCTGAGTTCAAATGAGAGACCCTGCCCCAAAGAATAAAGTTGAAAGTGATAAAAGATTGCTCTGGACATCTGCATTGGGCCACCAAACACATGCATATAGGTATAACAACAGAGAGAGAGAGAGAGAGACAGAGAGAGAGAGACATACAGAGACAGAGAGAGATTGATTGGTGCTACGCACATGCAGTCCTAGCATCCAGGAGGCTGTGGTTGGGTGATCAGTTCCCGACCAGTCTAGACTATAATGAGACCCAATAAAAGAGTGAAGGAAGGTAAGAGGGAACCATTACCAATTTTTCATTCTTCCCAGCAAGCCTTTCCTTATAAGTCATGGTATAGTCACCTGTTTGGGCACCCAATTTGCATAACAGCTATTTGAGATTCTGCTTGTTCTTCTCTTAGCTGCATTTTCTTCATTACAAATCTGTTAACTCCTAAACATCCCTCAAATCTGCACACTTCTCATGCTTTTTTATATTGTTATCACCACCTTTTTTAAAGATACTAGTCCTGTCATTCTCTATCTCCTATACTAACTTTCCCATTCATCTTCTCCCTGCTTCCTCAACCCCTTGTCCAGAATTTCTTCCTACTGTGACCAAAGCAAGCTTCTTCAAGGACCATCAACATTATTCTGGGTTCAGGGACCTGGAAGGATAGCTTATTTGGTAATGTGATTGTTGTGCAAGTATTAGGACCTTGGTTTGATCCTTAGCACTCATAAAAAGCAGTGTGTGACTACACACACACTTGTAGTCCTAGCACTTGGGAGGCCAAGACAGTAGTGTCCCTAGGGCTGACTAGCTACTTTAACCTAATAAGTGAACCCTAGGTCCCAGTGGGAGGCCCTGTCTGAAAAAATAAGGTGGATCCCTCCTTAAGGAACAGCATCTGATGTTGACCTCTGGTCTCCCCATGCACAGACACAGGTGTACACATACACACACACACACACACACACACACACACACACACACCCACACCCACACACCCCCCACCCACACCCCCCACACACCCCCACCCACCCCCCCACCCCCGAGGAGAGACCTGGGAGATGGATCAGCAGTTAAGAGCTGAGTTTGGTTTCCAGCACCCATGTCAGATGACTGACAACCATCTGCAACTCAAGCTCCATGGAATCCAATACCCTCTTCAAGACTGCACAGGCACCTGTACTCATATAAATATATCATACATATATACATAATTAACAATACAATCTTTTTCTAAAAGTACACTACGTTCGATAAAAGGCAGAAATAGTCTATGAGAGACAGTTGTCTTGTTGAAACGAGGTACTCCATGAAATCTTTTTTTTTTCTTCCTGGTGCAATCTAGCTTCCTATTTTCTGCCATCTTCTTCTGTAGCTTTTGTGGTACAACAAAGAGGAGTGCTTTTGCTATGCTTTTTTCAGAGCAGTTTTAATTTATTGTCAGTTAAAAATATTTAAGTCACTGAAAAACAGAAACATCCTTGACTCCTCCACTCACACATAGAGGACTGCAACAGCCTGTGTAGGGACAAGATCTAAAATTGTTTTCACCTTCATAGGGATACAAAATATCACCTAGTCAGATCTCATCTCTCAGTGAAAGAATCACAGCATATAGAATCGAGGTCATCCTTCTTGTGAGCTGACAGCCATCATAAGCTCTGTCTTCTTTCAAAACGAGCTAGAGTGTAGAGATGAATACTTTAGCTATACCAGCTTACTGTGAATAACAAAATGTGAAACTTGAGTGGGCTGTTTCTTTAAATATTTCACCAGGCTTACTTCTGCCATGTTGCCCTTGTCATTTGTGCTTATATTTCAAATATTTTTTTTTAAAAAATTATAGGACTGGGATAGTCCTGTGTTGCCTAGGCTAGTCTAAAATTCCTAGGCTCAAGTGATCCTCCTGCCTTAGCCTCCCAAGTAGCTGGAGTTCTCTATATACACAACACTATGCCTAACTTGTTACTTATATTTAGATGTGACTGCTAATTAATAGTAGTGTGACAGCTATCTCACAAAAGATAAAGAGATTACAATTGGCGGTCATAAAAGGCAAGAAGTGGATGTAGACCTATTTGAGTATTTTAGCCAAATATTTTGTCCTCTCTTGAAAAAATTTCACACAGAAATTTCAGGAGTCTCGAGATCCTTTGTGTCTCTCTATATAATTATCCATCAAAATCCACTGTGAATTCCTGGAAGATCCTTTGAAGACCTCAAATCAAGATCCCACAGGTGCTATGGAGGCAGAGGAGGAGAATCATGAGTTCTAGGCCAGGCTGAGCTTTTTATCAATACACGGTCTGGGAAGAAAACAAAACAGATATAGAGTGGTATACTCTGTCTTTTGAAGCCAAAATTGAAATTTAAGACATAAAAGTCAGTATTGCAAATGCAAGGATCAAATAATGACTTCTACATTGTTTCTGTTGCTGTCCCTGTGTTCAGTAATCTGTGGATACTTGAGACTTCAGGTATTGGCCAATGGGGAGCTGATTTCTCCCTTGAGTTTGAATGTCTTCCATAAGTTAACATAACACCAAACTGAATATTGACATCTCACTAACTGCTCCCTTCTTACTACAGGGATTGATGAAAGAGTTGCAAAACATTAAAATCTTCTAGGAGAGTGATTAAAGTCATTTGATGGAAGTTAAGTGACCCAGCACTGTTCCTGTAAGTTTGGAAATATCTAAGATAAATGATCTGGAATGAGTCAGTTGCCTGAGGCATGTGGCTCCTGACTTGTATGTTTGTAAAACTAGGTGTGGTGGTGAGGGAGCTAATAAGCACAAAAAGAAAAAAAAATGAAGATTGCATACCTGTGGTCTATTAGGTAAAGCAAGAGGCAGCCACATGTAGCAGCTCACATTCTCTCTCTCTCTCTTCTTGAACGTTAGTTTCAAAGATAGCTTTTGTAAAAATCTGATAGGTAAACTTCAAGTGGTCTAGAAACTTACCACTGAAAAATGTGAACTCTTGAGGCAGGAGAGATGGTTCAGCAATTAAGAGCACTGGTTGTTCTTCTGGAGGACCCAAGTTCAATTTCCAGTACCCTCTGTAACTTTGGGGTATCTGATACCCTCTTTTGGCTGTTATGGGGATCCTAAGAAGATGCAGATATCCTGGCTGTAGTCTGCAAGGCTGCCTTGTTCAAGCTGTTTTGAATGTTGGATCACCAGCAACTCTGTTTCAGGGGGTCTGGCTTGATCAAACCACATTAGTCTAGAAGGAATCCACAGCTTTTTATTTTCTGTGGAAACAAAAATAGAAATCCTTTTCCCCAGTAACTTGTCCTTGAACTTAAATTTTGGAGTCAAAGCATTTTTCAAATATATAAATTGGATTGATCCAGCAGAATTTGTTTTAACAGTTGCTATTATTTCCTCAGTAGTCAAAAGATACAAAGACAATATAACACCATACAGTAACCAGATTCTCTCTGAGCTTTGACTCTTTATGGGGCTTTATTCTTTTACTTTTTAGTTTTTATTTTTTGAGACAGGGTTTCTCTGTGTAATTTTTATCTGTCCTGGAATTCACTCTGCATACCAGGTTTACTTTGCAAATCACAGAGATCTGCTTGCCTCTGTCTCCCGAGTGCTGGGATTAAAGGCGTATGCCACAACACCCAACTCCTCACTGTATTTTTAAACCTTTTTATTCCTTTTCTCTCCCAAGCCTATATATATTTTAGAACATACTGTAAACCTTTAGAGATTTTTCTTAATATGAATCTGTCTTTAATGTAAACCTTTATCTTTTTGTAGCCACTAGTCTTTTATCAGGTAAACAACAACTTTGCGAAAATGAAAGTCATAGCTGTGTCAGCAGCGGTTTATCAAAGATGGCGGTGGCTATTTACTGCCAGCACTGAGAGCTGTGGTCATTGCCTTGGGTCTGTTCTGCCATCCAGCAAGCATGCTGCAGGCTTGGAGATGTGGTCACTGCCATTGACATCTCTCATACACAGCAATAAATTGTTAGCAGAGTTATTTAAAAGCCCTGCGGTTTTTTGCCGCTTATGCTGAGTCAGGAATCTTCCCTTAAAGGAGCCGTGCAATTATCTGCTTGTCTCTCGCAAAGAAGAGTCCAACAGAGAAAAATGCTGCTACCAAGAAACCTTGCTTGTCTCTGTTCTTTTGTTTCTAAAACCCCTTTTTTAAGCTTTTGTTAAATTTTAAGTGGAAGTTCTTACTAGCCATGTGGGCGCCATATGTAAGGAGTAAGATTTTTCCTCCTACTGCCGGTCTGTCCTGCCGCAGCGCCAGCCCCAATTAACACACAGAGAGTCTGTATTTAATATAATGCTGTTGGCCAGGTACTAGTTTCTTATCGGCTAGCTCTGTCTTAATAATTAACCCATTTCTGCTAATCTCCACATGGTCTCCTCTTACCGGATAGCCGGCTGCCATACTGTTCTCTCCAGACTCTCCATCTTGACTCCTCCTTACTCCTTCCTCTTTTCTCCTTGTCTCCTAGTCCTGCCTATCTTGCATTCCTATTGGCCAACAGTGCTTTATTCATTAACCAGTATGAGAAACATATATACATAATGGCATCTCCCATCAGCTCAGTCCTTCTTCTAACTGACACCCACATTCAGGAAGTCTGGATCGATCCTGTCTATGCTGGTTTCCCAGCAGTCTTGGATCCATGAGCTCCACACTGTTGTTTAAAAAAGCTTTCTTTTTTCTTCCGTGGACTATCTTTAGATCTTTGTCAGGACTCAGTTTGCTGTATCCCCATGGCTCCATTTCTGAAGTAAAATTGTTCCATCTATCTGTGTATCTATTCCTTTATGTTTTGTTAGATTCACACATATTTAGGATTGTTGCACCTTTATGCAGAATTGACTGTTGTGGGTAGTTGTCTGTCTGCCCCACTTCCATGAGATGGAAAAGGTTCTAGATGCAGGCTGCTCAGTATTCTGGTTCCTAGAAGCAGAAAATGACAAAATCACATCTGACCAAGGGTAGATACAAAGCATTCAATAGAAAGATCATTTGGTATTAGAAGCCACTGGAATTTTGGTCCTGTTTAGTACCAGAACATAGGGGTGAAATCCTGGGATTAATGCATTCTAGACCTCAGAGCTCTGTTGTCCTATTTTTTTTTAATTCTCATTTACTTTTCCTAGTTAGAAACTAAAAAGAAATGGAATAAGGCAGGTGAGGCAAATGACTTGGTACAAGGCTGGGGCATTCTTCATGCAAGGTACACAGAATTTGGTATAGTACACAGAAAAAGACTTAATAGGCGTGAACACAACTGTCTGTAATTACAGAGCTTAGGAGGGTGAGGCAAGAGGATGCTGAGTTCTAGACTGGTCTCAATTACATAGTGAGACTCTCAGAAAAAAAATTCATTAGCAATATTTTCAGTAATGATAAAAGGGAGACCCTCCAAACCTTTTTAAAATAACAATAATGGTACTTGCTCTGAATTCTTCCCCCTGGCAATGTATCTATCTATTACCTCAAATTATGAGTACATAAAAATAAATAGCATGGATAAAGGCTTTTTAGTTTGTTAATATTAAACGTGTAGTGTTTTTCACTATGTGTCAAGTATTCCAAAGTGCTTAATAAACATTAATTCATTTAACCCTCACAGACTGCCTCATGAGATGGAGGTAATGGTATAATCCCCACTTCATAGAGAGATGCTGAAGTCATTTGTTCCAAGTTACAGCTATTTTGTGGTAGAGTTTTGAACCAATGGAGTCTAGAGCTTGTGGTCTTCAACATGGTACATGGAAGTTGTGTTAATAGTTCCTGGTTAAAAAGAAATGGGAAGTTAGCTATCAGAAGAGCAAATCCAGTGGCCTGTTTCCAAAAGATAGAGAAGTTGAAAATGTTAAAAAGTCTTTTACAGGAAGGAAGAATAGTTATTTTAAAAGTGCACATAAATAGACTCTGTCAATCTAGAAATTCCAATTTAGAGATTCTACTCCATACCAAAAACAGCTCCTGGAGAGTAAGTGTTGCTTATGATGTGTACAGAGTACTTGAAGCTGCGAGTGCCCTACATTCTAGGAGTGATAGCCATTTTTAGAGTTCCTTGCAAATAATATTATTTATACTGACTGTTGAGATACAGAGCTGCAGTCAGGTGACTGTCTTTCTTCAAGGTGTTAACATGCTAGCTGGGAGTTAAATTGATGCGGAAACAAGCATCATTCAGAACAAGAAGCAAAAGCTGATATTATGATAAGATTTGTGCTCTCCCCTCTAGGTGCTAAGTGAAGGCTTAACCCCAAAGTGTCTATATACATCTGTATCTATAGTGCTTAAGAAGGTTATTCAAGTTAAATTATGCCACAGCAGTGGATCCTGATTATAGATTTGATCTGGAGCATTATCTGCAAATTCATGCATAAAATCTTTAAACAGCAGTATTTTGTGGCTATCTTTAGATCATTGAGGATTGTCTCCTTGAGGGAGTTGTACAATTTAAGTCCCTTCCCTTTTTGTTGTTCCTTTTTCCTGACTATGATGTGATGTGTATGCTAAAACCATTATCCCCATGGTGAGGGTACTGGGGTGGAAACCTTTGGGATGTCATCAGATGGTGATGATGAAGCCCTCTTGAAATAAAATTCATCCCCGTTTAAAAGACAAAAAAGCCCATTATTGAAAACAGCATCTGCCATAAGGACATTTATTACTGTGTTTTTGTAGTGGTAATGAAAGCCCTATAATGGATATCTATCATAAGGGTAGATCCCTGCATGCATTCTTAAGTATATTTGCCATAGAATGTTACGCAGCTCCAAGCTCTTAAATTTGAGTTATTCCAGGTGGCTTGAGAGGATCTCCTCAGGTTCTGCTGAGTGAGAAATGCAAGGTGAGCAGTGATCCTATGATTCCTGTGTCATTAAAAACTGATACCCTCCAAAAAAATTTCTGTGTGAGCAAGAATTTTTGCCAAAGCATATGTATATGTATCACTTTACTATAATATTTAATATATGACATTCAGTTTTGGTAGAACAAAGAAAAAAGGGAAAACATCACATATACATAAATACACACACACACACACACACACACACACACACACACACACACACACGTTGTTACATGGACTGGGTTTTTTATAGATTGCTAGTATGAGCAGGAAGCAGCACACCAAAAAGAGAAGGGGAAAAGCTGAAACAGCTATATGATTATAGCTCCATATTTCTGCATTGTTATATGAGGATTTAATTATAATGAAATCATTTGTATTGAAAATAGGTTTTTCTATACAATATATTTGGATTATGGTTCCCCTTTCCCTCCTCCCAACTCCTCCCAGATACTCCCCACCTTCCCACCTACCCAAAAGCAGCATGTAGTTAAAGTGATCATTCAGAAATGTAAGGTTGGCCTAGACAGATCCATTCCCCTCCTCTTTGTAATGTGCATTTGTCTTTGTTAGCTGGCAGATTGGCATCAGACACCCCTCCATTTGCATACCTGTTTCAAACAAAGGCCCCGAGCTTCTAATGAAATGGACCTGTGTGAGTGGCACGCAAGACTCAGTGGATGGAAATGCAGGGGATATGGTACAGACCATCCCCAAGTAGGAGAAGAACACAAAGACAAACTCCTGGAATATCTTTATTAGAAAGGACAATAGAACCTGGTACACCAGAGTATCTACAAAACTATGAATATTTCAGTTTTTATGAGTCACATTGAATGGAAACTCCCACATCATCTTGTTGCATAACACATCCTGTTTTATAGATGTAAAGCAGTAAGCAAATCAGAAATTATTCCTTTTGTTGTATGCAGCTAACACACCAGTTTTCCATGGATCCAGTGCCTGTAATTTTGAGTATAAGATCCCTTGGAACACCCTCCTGCTTCTCTGTATTTGAATGAGCGACACAGACAATCTAGTCTTAAGGTGGGGATTAACTAAGCAGAATAAAAGAGAGGACTTTTAGTTAACAGGATCGTGACATTTTATAATCTAAGCTACACTTGACACTGTGTAAGCTGTCACTCCTATGTTATTGGAAAGCTGTTTTAGACTCAAGGTTAGTGGGGCATGCCAGGAAGAGATTGGTTTCTTACTTAGGCTCTTCTGATGTCTTACTGTCACAAGCTTACCCATTAAGCCTCAGAACAGATAGAACTGCAAACACTATGTATATGATATTTAGGAATAGTGATTCTTTTAGACTCAGCAATCCACTATAGGAACAACACATAACACTTTCAACCCTTGGCAGCTGAATGTAAATTCCCACATCTTCTTGTTTCATAACACATTCTATTTTATAGATTTAAAGCAGTAAGAAAATCAGAAAGTATTTTTTTGTTGTGTGTAGTAGCACCCCCATTTCCCACAGACTTATTGACTTTAAAGCCATTGATTTGTAGTTGTTGGCAGCAGAACTATTTTAATGCATTGAATGCTGTTGCTCCTACAGATAATAGCTGTTGAGTTTTAGATATTTTTATAGATTGTAGATTAGTTAAAAAAGAAAGTCAAATATTTAGTTTCTTGTGTGGGACCATGTTAAAACTGCCAATATTTTTTTTAATCTAGTAGCTGTGGCAGTGTCCTTTCAAAATTACCCAATGGAAGTTTTCATGACTCTTCCTATAAATAATATAGTGCCTTCTGAATAATGGTTATTATTATTTTGCTTTACACTTGGATTGAACCCAAGGCCTCATGCATACCAGCCAAGCACTGTACTACTAAGCCATGCAGTTTTGTTTTTGTTTTTGTTTTAGCTTGCACCAGTATCCCTCCATTTGTATACCAATATCAAGCAAAGACCCCAGACTTCTAAACACAGAGACCCATTTGGGTGGCTCATAAAAACAGTGGGTAGTGGTACAGATAATATATTAAACTGGCACGTAAGATATTTTTAAGGTGGCAAGGTTTTAATTGTAAAAGTATATTTTATTACATACATATTTCTTTGTATATTTTCAGAAGTCAGCCAACTTTGTGACTCATTCCTTAACTGTTTTATCTGTGAGCTCAGAGTTTTTATTAGGGTTGGATTTAAAAAATATTGGACTGGGGATATAGCTCAGTGGTAGAATATTTGTCTAACCTAGTTTCAGTTCCCAGTACCCCAAATATATAAATAGCTTTATTGAGATATAATTTAGGTTCTTTAGAATTCATTTATTTAAAGTGCACAACTGCTTTTTAGTATATGCATGGGGTTGTTTATCTATTGCCTCAATTAACTTTAATCTATTTTATAAAGAAAAGAGAAAACCAGACTGGAGAGATGACTTAATGGATAAGAGCACTTGTTTTTGTAGAGGACCTGGGTTCAGTTCCCAGCACTCACATGATTTGCAACCATCTGTGATTCCAATTCTAGGGAATCTAACACTCTCTTCTGACCTCTGTGGGTACCAGGCATGCATGTGGTGTATATGGATACATGCAGGCAAAGCATAATACACATAAAATATTTTTTAAGAAAGAAAAATAAAAATGTTTGATTATTCATCAGTTGATAGATACTTGCTATTTCTGCTTGTCAACATTTTTGAATAATGCTGTTATAAACATTTGTGAACAACTTCATGAGAGGATCCAAACCTTTTTGTTGACTCTGCTGCTTTTCTAGAATACATCAGTGCTTTCACAGCTAATGAGGGTTCCCATATGCCCTACTACATAACATCTTCTGGTCAGATGAATGAAGTATCTGAGTTGCAGACAGGGTTGGTAGCTTTTCTGACCACATAGAGCTAGAAGATGGATCAGGGCCCATAACACAGATATCTTGTTCCTAGCTTCAGTAATTTAATAACTGATAGGAAACATGAAGGCCAAGAAGACCTAACGTCTACAATACACATATTAGTAAAGCCTGATAGAATTTTTTTCTGTTTGGTGTTTCTTCTCTTTTAGACATTGAAATAGTTTGTCTGGTCTAAAGGTTTTAAAAAAAAGCATAAGAATCAGAAAGTTCCTTAGACTTTTTCTAGTCTCATCTTCTAATTATACGAGTGAGGCATCTGAGATACAGAGAAAAGGAACTCAGGTTTCTCTGTGCTCTTTGTTCTCAAGTCCTCAGTCCTCATCCACCTCCATAGGTGAACATTAATTGTGTAGGAAATTTATGAATGGTGATGCCCAAGTGTCTTTTTTGTGTGTGTGTGTGTCTCTTCTCTAATAGAACCCGGTCACTGGATTGTTATCAGCCAGCCATGAACAGAAGGATGCCTGGGTACGGGACAACATCTATAGCATACTGGCTGTTTGGGGCCTGGGTATGGCCTACCGCAAGAATGCTGACCGTGATGAGGATAAAGCCAAGGCCTATGAGTTGGAACAGGTAATAGTGACTGACATCAGTGTTTGGTCTGCTCAGTGAACTAAAAAATCCATGAGGAAATAGTTGTATGTGCAGAACAGTTCAAGGTGTGGTCCTTCATTTCTGCTGTAGAGTACTTTATGAAGGCATTCAGATGGTTGACACCACACATTTATCTTTGTGTTTGAGATAAAACAGTAACACCACAAATCACATCAAGTGGGAAACAAAAACATCCAAATTCCTACCTCCAATATGTTAATATGCCTACCTGGTTCTATTTCTCTCTCATAATATGATTGTTTATGAAAAGTTGATGCATGGCCATCCACTACATGTACCAGCTCCTCACCCTGGGCACCAAATGAGAAAAAAATAATAGAAAGCAAAAAAGCTGATGCATCAAAGGTAGACATCCCAAAGCATGAACTTTTCAGAGGGATTGGTTACATCCCAAAGACTATTTATCTAAATGCTGGTGCCACTGCTTAAGACAATTCTTAAATGTCCTTTAAAAACACCTTTCTAGTTTGCACCATACTCTAGGAAGTGACTCTTACTTATTCATAGTTACCCTTTAGTTTTGAGCCAAATTGGCATTATTTAATTTTTGTGCCTATGTTATTTGGCATATAGCTCAATGAAGATATTTCATTAAGTTTTCCAAAATCAGGGAAGAATGTAACTCAGTGGTAAAATGCTTGCTTGGCATGCCACGTTCATTCCCCAGTACTGGAAAAATTTTCCAAAATAAAAAATCAAGATACCCAATAAGACAAAAATGTACTTACTTTTCTACCCTGAGCACAGGATGTATTTTCCAAATGTTTTGAGTAATCGTGTTTAGGTAAGGAGCACTGAACTATGAAAGTATAATCACCTTGGCATGAGAACATTTCAAGTGTATCTTTATAGGGGGTGGGGATTGAACATGGGGTCTCAAGATAAGTATACACTGTACCAAATGAATGCCTGGTCCTGGGGTTTATCTTTAATTCATACATTCCTGGACAGCCTTCATAGCTAGTGGATGATTGGGCCCAGAAAAAGTTCTTTTAGCCCAGTTGTAGCTTGTTACAGTAAGCAAGTGGGTATGAGTGATAAGCAGCGTGAAGGGAATTTGACAACTGTGGGAAAGCTCAGAAAGGGAGCTTATCTCTGGGAGCAAAGTTTGCATTGATTGGACCAGGGCTTGCTCAGTGTGAGCTGATGAAATCACTAATTTTTAACATTACAAATAGCAGTCAGTGACTGCTCCTCCAGAAAGATGCATGAATGAGTGAATCAGTTATTTGCTGGTACAATAATTTGATGTAAGGTATCTTGCAACTCTCCCATCATACACACACACACACACACACACACACACAGTGAGAGAAAGAGAGAGAGATAGAAGAGAGAGAGAAAGGTTGGTTAAATTTTCTATTTCTTTACTGAAACCCAAATAGACCACAGTGTTTCAGATTTAATGTCTTTTTACTATTTGATGTGTGGTTAATTAACTAAACGATGGGACTAGGCATAGTGGTACACATCTTTAATCCCGCTACTCAGAAGATAGAGGCAGATATATCTCTGAGTTTAAAGTCAGCCTGGTGTACATGGTGAGTTCCAGACCATCCAGGGCTGCATAGTGATATTCTGTCTCAATAAATAAGTACTAATAGAAACATCGCCTTTGGTTATGGAAAATAATAATAAATACTGGGCATCTTCAAGTAATAAGCAGTTGGGGCACTTGAGGCTTGATTGACACAATCGTTCATTGTGTGAGATTGTCTTGTGCATTTGGGGATATTTAGGGACTCTGATCCTGATCATTAAGTTCTAGTAATCTTTATCTCTGTCATTGTCATTATTAGAATGCCCCTATCACATTTCCAGATGCTTTCCTACTACTGGGGTTTGGCAGCATCAACCAAGTTGGAAAGCTCTTATTTCTTTCATAGGAAATAGCTTTACTTAGTTTAAGGGAAAGTCAGTTGACAAATGTGTATGTTGTCTGAGTGTAAGCATTGTAACAGTGCCAACTTTATCTTGTACTAGATATCCTAGGATACTAGAATCCTAGGATTTTAGAGGAGGAAAGGTCTGACTTCCAGACTTTTCCCTGGCCATGAACTTTCAGGCCCTTTTGCTTTACTGTCACTGGTAAGGCATGGTATGTGTCATGATACACACATGCCAGTAAATAGAAACTTCTTTCAGTTCATGATGTCTGATTATCTAGGTTCTGTTTTACTCCACCTCTTGTCATCACAGAGTTGAGAAATGTTACTTCATCTCCTTTAGGCTCAGGTTCCTCTTGCAGAGACTGAGGTAAAAATACTACCCACCTTAATAAGGCTGGTGCTCCAATTCAAAGTAATATAAGTAAAATGTTTTTCACAATGTTTGGATGCAGTGCCTAATTAGTTAATGTAGCATTATTATGATTTAGAACGATGATGATAGTGATAGTAATTAGTTGAAATATTTAATAATCATATTATGAAAAAATCCTGGATACCACTTGTATTTTTAAGAACTTTGCTTAGTGGTCCAATAATAGTGTCACAAATGGCTCTTTTGGCAAAATATCATTACTTTTGGATGGGCATGGTAGGATTAATTTGTACTTGGTATAACAAAAATAAATTGCTAAGAAATGTAACATGGAGTTCCCAAATACAAAGCTTATAAAAATGTCAGATGGGAGTCACTGAATTCCAGAGCCCAAAGATGCATCTGCTCCAACCCTTTTATTTGAGATAAATCACTTTGTCAAAATATTTATTTTGTGATGGAATAGAAAAGTCTTAATGTGAACAATCAGAATAGTTATGTATAGTTAGGATCTGTCTTTTCTGGAACATTGCCAGACAACACTGGCTTATTGGCCATGTATGAGTAATCAGTTTTCTTGAAGCCTTGTTACTGATGCTGCTGTATTTCCACAGAATGTGGTGAAGCTGATGCGAGGCCTTCTTCAGTGCATGATGAGACAGGTAGGTGGGATGTGACAGACTAATACCTACAGAACATTGGAATGTGCATTTATGTCATTTCAAGTCAGATGACATCTTTGTTACATTTGGAACCTCCTCAAGAAGAAAAACCAGAAATGGTTTGCTTACTTCCTCTTCTTAAAATTGTCCTCAATAATTTATTATGCTATAGTACCACAGTTTCAAAGGACAGTTTTGAAGGCCCTCTTTCAAAGATTTATGTGTACAGAATGGAGAACATAGCTTTTTTATTTATATAAAAAACAATATTAAAACTACCCAGAGAAACCGATGTACTGCTTATTGTTTATTCTGGGTGTTTTCGCTTCAGATCAACTGCTTGAATTTTTAAATTTTTTCATTATTGGGTCCAGCTAGATGAATCAGTCATCACAAAACCTGAAGACCTGAATTCAATGCCAGCTAGATGGGGAGAAGCCATTTCCACAAGTTGTCCTCTGCCCTCCTCTTACACACATCTGCACATGTACACACAAAAATATAAATCAATGTAATTCATGGTTTTAAACTGACTTCGTTATTTACTGATATGTTCAGTGTAGGGTAAATGAAACAATTTGTTGCAATATTATACACAGAACCTTCTACAAGGATCTGCACTGGTTCAGAGGTGTGTGTGCTACCACACCATCCTTAGTTGGCATAGCCAAAGACATTGTGCTCTTTTCTTTGCCATGTTAAAAAAGAGAAGTTGGCATTTAAACTGGCTCTTTTCCTTCCCTTCCTATGTCCTTGAGAACCTACCATACACCCCTGCTGGGGAATCTATGGACAAGGAGACTTTTTGACCTATGAACTCTGGGTTGAGGTATTTCCATTGAACGAGTGGTAAATGTCTCCATCATGGCCTCTCTGTGTAGTGCTCATTAGTAGCTACTTGCCAGCCTCCTGGCTCCCAGAGATAGCAGATAATAGCTCTAGTAGATTCAATGACTACATATGACTACATATGACTTCTGCCAGCCATGAAGCTGCCTATCTATGTGTGTGATGCCATCTTGCCTTCTTCTTCAGGTGGACAAAGTGGAGAAATTCAAGCACACTCAGAGTACCAAGGACAGCCTGCACGCCAAGTACAATACAGCTACTTGCAGTACCGTGGTGGGTGATGACCAGTGGGGCCACCTTCAGGTGGATGCCACCTCCCTCTTCCTTCTGTTCCTGGCCCAGATGACTGCCTCAGGTGAGCCACAGCCACTTGAGTGACAAATCAGAAGGTGACAGAGGCAGTGTCCATTTGTACTACTATAACAAATACCCAAGTCTGGGAAATTTAAACAACATAGAAGTTTCTTTTCTCACAATTCTAGAGGCTGAAAAGGCCAAGGTTAAGGTACCAACAAGTTCAGCTATCTGGTAAGAGCTGCCTCCTCTGAAGAAGAAAGCTTGGTGTTCACACGGCAGATGGGTTGAAGCCTCTTTCATGAGGGCCCTAATCCATCCATGGCCTAACTTCATATAGGCCTATACTCTTAGTATTGGCACATTAGCAACACTGCACTTCAGAGAGATGCACTGAGGGCATACCAAATACTGTGAATTAGTAGTAGATTATACAGAGGAAAAGTTGCTGCTTCCCTGTGGTGTCATATGCATCTGTGTCTGGGATAAGGCAGGGAATGCAGGGTCCCACTTTGTCACCTATAGACAGAAATTAGCCTTTACCAGGGCATGTGCAAGTTTTGCTTTTACTCACTCAAGGCTAGGCACAGGCTATCGATATGTTGGGGCTCAAACCTTTGCTTTGTTAGAATCTTCTCTGCACAAACATAACGTTCCAGAGAGCCTGTGTCTTATCTCTGAATTTTCTTCACATAGGCACACCCTCATGATGGTGCTACCCCCACTTTCTGTCTTTCCTTCTTCCCTTCTGCTTTCTGAGATTAGGCATCAACCTTAGGACTTACTTCAGACTTAACTGTTGATGCTCAATAAGAAAAGTAAAGATGGGATAAAAAAAAGACCTACCTATCTGCTAGCAAAATATTTGTTGTGTGTAACTGGCAACTCTGCTCACAGTATCTCTTCACAGTATCACTTTTCTTCATTAGGCTTGCGTATTATTTTCACCCTTGATGAAGTGGCCTTCATACAGAATCTTGTCTTTTACATAGAAGCTGCATATAAAGTTGCTGTAAGTACCCATGCTGGTAGTCTTTATTCCAGTTGTCAAAATAGACAGACAGATGGAAGGAAGGAAGGAAGCAGCCAGTTCTGTGAAAGCCAGCTTTTTGGGGCTTACTAGAAAGTTAGCATGTGGCACCTTTGTATGCAAAGTGTGTGTGTGTATATATATATATGTATGTATGTATGTATGTATGTATGTATGTATGTATGTATGCATGGATGTATGTATATATGTATATGTATATGTATATATATATATATATATATATATATATATATATAGTACTGTGATATAATTGGGGGTTTCATTTTAGAATGTACCATACACTCTGTCTGAATACATTACTATATTATAAATAACACCTTAAAATGCCACATAGGATATAAGTTGGCCTGAACAGGGGCCATGTTGGTGCCTTGATGGGGACTGAGGCACCATAGACTTACCTGTCTCAAAATGTCAGTAGTGCCAAACTTGAGAGATCTTTTTGGGAAAGGTGTGCTTTCAGTTGGCCCTTGGGAGATGAATAGGTTTCCATAAGAGAGGAAGAGAAAGGGCATTGGAGTGCAGGAATAGTATGAGTAACCAATAGTTGCATACAGGAACAGGCTATGTGGGGAAGGTGTGATTTAGGGAGAGCAGAGGTTAGAAGCATTTGGAGTAGAGTTCAGAGTAAAGGCACAGACTTCAGAGGAAAATTGGCACTAGAAATGGGAGTGTCTGTCAACTTGCTGGCATTCTAAAGATGGAGGCCAGGTTATAGAGGGTATGGCCACCATGCAGAGAGTCATTGACATGCTCTACTGGTAAAGAAACTATTGCTCAATTTATTTGAAGTGGAGGCTAAACTCATCACACAGTCTTCAAGGATGAATTTCTAGTGGCTGCTAGATTGGAGTATAGAAGCCTTTACTACCCCCCCATCTAAGTCATTAGTCTTACTTTTTAATTTTCATGACTTTACATAGTAGGAGCAACTATGTTCATCATTCTTCTTTGGGTATTTAAAAATAAAGAGTGATTTTGGTATCAACCCTGCTCTTTTTTTGAGAGAGAGAGAGAGTATAATATAATTATGTCATTCCCCCCTTCCTTTTCTTCCCTCCAAACCTTCCCATATAACCCCCCTTGCTTTCTTTCAAATTTATGGCCTTTTTTCTTTGTGTATGTGTGTGTTCTTAAATGTCTAAATATAATCTACTCTGTCTGTGTAATGTTACTTGTGTATATATTTTTCAGGGTTGACCATTTGGTATTGGATAACCAGTTGGTGTGCTCATCCCTAAGGAAGACCATTACTCCCACTATCAGTATATCTTAGTTGCTTAGAGTTCTTTGTCTATGGTTGAGGCTTCATGAGCCTTTCCCCTTCCATGTTTACATGTCTGTTGGTGTCATATTTGCTCATAGTGTCATGTTTAGGCAGCCATGTTGGGTTTTGTTAGGTTTTTGCTCTTTTAGATTGTATGCAGCATTTTGAAACAACATATGACACTTGGGTTTTTAATAAAAATATGAATCACCAAAGTTAGGTATATATGTATTGAGTCTTCTGTGTGACAGTAGTCTGAATTAATTTGCATGAATGAATCTTTAATACCATGTGTGTTGAGTGAGTCACTTTTGACCTTGGATTCAGTTACTCACTAAACATTCTTTACACAAGAGTTAATGCTAAAAATAGTTTTTGAAACTGTTTTAAATAAGTTCAAAGGCATTGGCCAAATTTACAAGGGCAACACTTTGATTTTAAGATAAGTAAAATATATTGTTCACCGCAAATTGAGTTTGTTACAAATTAATGCATTTTAGAAATAATCCTTCAGAGTGTCTTTGTGTGTTCTTTTGTTCCACTTGAGTACTTTCCTCTAGAATTCTCTATAGAGGCCACCTAAGCTGAAATTGAGCAAGAACAGAATGAATATATGAAGCCACAGCTTTTGGGAAGCCATACCCATGTTTGATTGTGTTTGTACTAACATAAAGAAATTGCTTTTCTGTAGTATTTATCATGTACTCCCCCACCTCTGATAGCTGCCTTTTTCCCCTCAGGATTATGGAATGTGGGAACGTGGAGATAAGACTAATCAGGGCATTCCAGAACTGAATGCAAGCTCTGTGGGAATGGCCAAGGTGACAGTCCTGTTTGCTCTCCCATCTGTGTGTGTTTTGTTCTTTGGTTCTCTTTTTAGGGATTTGAATTTAATATGACTAGTGCTTTTATTTACTTTTTTTTTTTTTTTTTTTTTTTTTGCAAAAGTCAGAAGCAAATACATGAAATCCAAGTGGCACCTGTGCTCCAGCCAAGCAAAATTATAGGTCAAGAAAAATAGCTTCCCAAGTCTGCATGTGACAGAAAATAAATTGCTCAACCCTTACGAGTTGGTGTCACCCATGGGTCCAAGTTCTTGCTGTTAAGCTGTGTTAGTAGTGCCCAGTCTTCCTCTCTAGGTCATAGTGATGGTAGCACGAGCACTTTGTGGGTGAGATGCACATCGTCAAGTCTGCAAGGTCAGATAAGTAACAGTAATCAGTGAAGCTGGCCAGATAGAAAGAGAGCAGAGCAAGAGGGAGATGCGGGGGATGCTGGCAACTGTCCCTGAAAGTATTTCAACTCAAAACCAGTTAGAAAAATGGTCTTCCAGCCAGCCTTGTAATGTGTGCCTCTAATCCCAACTTCTCAGAGTACTGAAGCAGGATGGTGACTTGAACCCAGAGGTTCGGGGCCAACATGGGGGGCACAGTGAGGCCCTGTTCTAAAAAGGAAAAAGAGAAGAGAGGTGATGGGACAAGGCAGGACAGGGATGGAGATGAAAAGAATGGAAACAGAAGACAAAAGGGGGAAACCTCTTAAAGCTAAACGGGGTATACCTATGGGGTTATATCCAGCCTGTAGGCCACTAGTGTGAATCTCTTGCTAAAGATATTTGGCTGAACATAGGCATAAACTTAGACAGCATGAAGGCTTCAGAGCCACAGTTTTAAAAGCAACAATGAATATGCTCTGTAATGCCAAACTGACAAAAAATACACTTTTTACTGAAAACCAAATTAACTTTCTCAATTAACCCTGAGGTAGGTTAACTGCAAAACTTAAGTGAAAGAATTTTTAGTGCTCCCACACGTGATGTTATATACTTGCTACTATTCCATCTTTTGGTAGAATATTACTTTCTTGTGAGGAAGTGTTTTCCTGTGCTTTCTTTCTTATTCATAGAATGAGCAGTGTCATCCTGGAAAGCTACTGATAATGAAGAGAGACCATGACAATAGGACTCTAGCTAGATTCGATAGCCATTCTTCATTGCCATTAGGAGAAATGTGTGTGTTAGATTGCTAAATGAAAAAGGATTGCCAATTAATTATGCATGTATTTATTAAAAAGAAAAGTAATTGTCATCCATTTGTGTAGGCAGCACTAGAGGCAATTGATGAACTTGATCTTTTTGGAGCCCATGGAGGACGCAAGTCAGTCATCCATGTCCTGCCTGACGAGGTCGAGCATTGCCAGGTAATAGTTATTCCTCCAGAGTTCCAGAAAGTGGGAAAGGAGAATCCTGGCCAGGAAAGGCTTGGATTCCGTTATTGATTTGACTCCTTGTGATTCAGCTTCCTTATCCATAAACTGGGCATGTATATAGGTGTCATCCCTCTGCCTCATAAGGATCAGAGTAAATGAACCTGGACAACTTGCCCAAGTACTTCAGAAAGTACTATGCAACATAATCCATGCAACATAATCCATAGTGATGCTATGTGTGTGGAGGCAGCAGCCAAAGCATCTTGGTTGTGCTAGAAGCAAAATCTGTTGTGTGATTTTTGAGAACATAAGTGGTTTTCTCACAGGTTTGTTTCTTAGTGCTCCCAAATGGAGTGGCTCACAAGTGGCATTTCACTTGAAGTGAGGAGGCATGGTGTACAGAATGGGAGAGAGGAGAGGTGAAATGAGAGAGATGTCAAATTCATAGAACTTCTTTGAAATACAGATCACTAGAATAATTTGTACAGTATAGGGGTACCAGTAAGTAGACAGTCTTTAATTATTAGTATGGACCTACTATGTGCTGGGACTAAAATGAGCCAGATACATAACTTGTAAACAATAAACCATGGATGATGGTGTATGCATGCAATCCCAGGAGGAAGAGGCAGGAGGACCAAAACTTCAAACTCATCTTCAGCTACACAGAGAATTGCCAGGGTTAAGGCTAGCTTAACCTACAGGAAGCCCTGTCTTCAAAAAAAAAAAAAACTAAACTCAAAACACTTTTTAAAAGCTTCCAGTGAGAGTTCGTGTTTCCAGGCAAAGAAACCCTGAGAAGGAGTGATTATAACCATGTAGTTTATAGTTATATTTTGGTCCATAAGGGATGGCATATACTGTGGTATCATAGTGAATTTTGTCTCTTATTGACCAAAATGTACCATACAGCCTATGTGTGTAATAGACTACACGATCTAAGTGTAAGTATGATACTTATACAATGATGAAATCATCTAATATTGTATTTCTCAGAATGTGCCATTCATCAAATGATTCTCAAGTATAGTTAAAGGACTGAGACAAGAATTGGTTGACTATAAAAAAAAGCTTTAGTCTAGAGCTGAAGGGCTCAACTCATCTTAATCCCACCTTCCTGTTCATTCCATTTTTCCCACTAAGCATAGCCCTTAATGAAGTCTATGGTATTTTCTTATGGTATACATTAATATGTGTTCTTAGTAGATATATAGTATGGTGGGAAAGTATAAGCTGGGTTTAAATACAGGTTTGATCACTGGCTATATGACCTTAGGCATGAATCCTGTGTCTCAGAGTCCTTGTGTATTAGTTTGGTATAATGCCTTATCTGTATCTTCAGGTGGAATATCTAATGAGCTTGTTTTTGCAGGTGCCTAGCCTGTGTCTGTACACATTAGATCTCAACATTAGTTCCTTTACTTTTCCAAACATTCCCTTATAACTCTAACCTGTTCTATGAGTATAATGCTTAATCTAGCTACCTTACTGTTGAGGCCATATAGTACCTCTCAATAAGCTTTTGAAAATTCTGGAACTAAACTAGTTCTTACCATTTTGTCTGACCACTCATGAGATCTTATGAATTTTATTTTTCCTTAAAGCAATGTCTAACTTACCTAATTCATATAGTCCCATTTCAGAAAAGCATCCGTTTCTCATTGCTGGTCCTGTATTAGTGTTCTTATCAGGTGTCTGTGTCTGTAGCCAGACATCTTGACTGCTGGGCATGGAAAGAAGGGAGATAGCAGTTCTTAGCACAAGCTCAGACTGTCATGCTCTCTTCAACCCCCCTCCTCTCCTGAGCAAGAGGAAGAGGAAGCATTGTCTGGGTGGCTGGGTAAGCAAGAGTGGTCAGTGGTTGCCATGTTGCTAAGATTAGGGCCTTCTCCAAATAGACAAATTCATTTGAATGTTTCCTTTAGGCCAAGGCGATGATTCCCTAGATGCTATATCTAATTAGTCCTGCTTCTCTAGCTTAAACTACCTCCTTGTTTTTTATTCAGTCAATTCTTCTCTCCATGTTGCCAAGAGCATCAACATCTAAAGAAATCGATGCTGGGCTTCTTTCTATTATTTCTTTCCCGGCCTTTGCAGTAGAAGATGTGAACCTAGTAAATGTGACCAAAAATGAAATCATTTCCAAGCTTCAGGTAAGTATTGGACAGTGCTCTTCTGTTCTGCATTAAATGCCACATTCATGTGATGACATGGGGCAGATACCTTTTCCTTGTGATTCTTAGTGTGCTATTCCTAGATCAGCAGTTCTTAGCCTGTGTATTGTGACTCCCATGAGGGTCACATATCAGGTATCATGCATATCAATTATTTATATTACAATTCATAACAGCAACAAAATTACAAGTTATGAAATAACAAAATAAATTTATGGTTGGTGGTTACCACAGCATGAGAAACTATATTAAAAGGTCCCATCATTAGGAAGGTTGAGGACCACTACTGTAGATGTTATAGGAAGATTCCTTACAGAATCTCTAGAAAGCCCTATAGACCCTGCCAGAACAAAAGTGTATATCCAAACTGATTGCCGTGCAAGCATGAGGACCTGAGTTCATAACCCCAACACCCATTTACAAATCTAGACACAGCAGTACACATCCATAATCCGGAGGAGATGGGTAGATCTCTACAATTTGCTGGCCAACCAGTTTAGCTGAATTGGTGAACTTCAGGTTCAGTGAGTCTCTGTCAAAAAAAAAAAGTGGAGAGGGATTGAGGAGGATTGAGGAAAATGGCTGACATTAATCTCTAATCTACACACATGTGTGCGCGCACACACACACACACATATGCACACGACACAGAAAAGGAGACAGGTTGGCTTTGAAGAGAGAAAAGAAGCCAGTAGAGGGAGGAAGGGAAAGACAAGAAAGTAAATAGAAGATAAATGAGAACAAAGTACTATAAAAATATAGAAATTAAGAAGTACTTTTATTATAAAATATAATGAAACTCAGTATTTTTGTATTCTAATAAAAATTTGAATGATGAAAATATGTTACCGCATTCAGTGAAATTCAGTTAACAGATCAGTAAGCTGAGACCATATTACATTCTCAGCAAACAGAAACCCATGAAATTATCCAAGGATGCAAGTTTCCTATGTCAAAGCTTCATGTTGTCTGTCCCACCTATATTCAGTAAGAAATACATTTGTCCCTTGCAGACAAAGCAATGAAAGTGTCTCCAATCATATTCAGAAAAGAAAGCAACTGTCATTATGAAGCTCTGTGGAAAAAGGGGATAATTTAGGTAGCTTTAGCTGAAAGGGCAGCTGTAATGTGTTTACAGGACAAGTGGCTTCTTGTCCAGGGATGCTTCCCAGAACCACACAGAACTTGTACAAGCCTCTAGAACAAGTGATAGCCAACTCTGCCAGGACAGCACCACCTGCAAAAGAAACTGGAAAATAGTCACCCAAAGCTACCATTCAGGGATTAGGGACATCAGATAAGACCCCATCACACCCAGCCTCCTTTCTTGACATCCCAAAAGCTGAAGAGGAGCTCTGGCATCTGCACCCAGTGAATCAGCTGCCAATAGTTCAGGAAGCCTCCCTTCCATATACTTCTGTCTCTTAATCCCCTCCCCTCCTCTAAGCCTTGCCAGGCCTCTGAATCAGACCGTCCAGCATGCACAGCCTGAATGCATTGAATCCTTTCAGCTTCCCAGACATATAGACAGGAGGCAGCCATTCCAAGTACCAGTGGCTTTTTTCACCTAGCGAGGACACCTTTGCATCTGTGTCTGATACTGTAAAGCGGTGGGAAGAGTGGCCATTCACTGGGTCCTTGATAATCGTATTTGCAGCCCCACCCTAGACTCAGATGGAATGTTTCAATAGTCTCTTTTGAATGCTCATCAGGTTTGAATTTGCTTTGCTTAGTACTTAGAAAGAACTCTTTACATTAAAGCGAAGAACGCTGGTACATATTTGCTCACTGAAAACCACAAGGGAAAGGGGATGAAGGACCTGAGTTGAAATTAAAAGGCAAAGAAAAATTCTTTTGATTTCATCAGCTCTGCTTTTTTTTCCCCTTCAACTTACCAGGGCCGTTATGGATGCTGTCGCTTCCTTCGGGATGGTTATAAAACCCCAAGAGAGGTTGTATTTAAATATTATTTATGTTCTTTAACTACTCCATATCTACTTTCCAGTGTGTCATTCTCCCTGTACTGATTATAATTATATGTTGGATATCTGGAAGGAAAGTATTAATTTTGAAGTCAGCAAACCTGGAGTTAAGTAGAAAAGAATGATCATCAGGTCAAGCCAGTAACATAAAACAAGCTTGTAAATCAAGGATGAGTAAGCCTGTGGCTCACACCTTATTTTTTTAAAGGTAGTCTGTAGCCTTCTCCTTATGTTTACTGCCACAGTAACTAATATAATGATATAAATGAATCAAATCATCTACCAAGCATTGAGATAGGCAAATTGCTATTCGTTAGAAGGCTAGGATGCTTTAGTGTAATAAACTACTGAGGAGTCTGTATGTATTTCTAATTTAGTGTCTGAAATTTTGCCCAAACTAGTACTTCCCCCATGACTCCTACTCATACCAAAGCTGCACTGACTGAGTTAGGCAAGAGAAACCCAGTGAGGCACAGTGGCATTGTGTATGAAGTCTAACATCCTTTTCTAAAAGTTTTATATTTGGTTCTAGGACCCACACCGTTTGCATTATGACCCTGCTGAACTTAAGCTCTTTGAAAACATTGAATGTGAATGGCCTGTGTTCTGGACTTACTTAATCATAGATGGAATCTTCAATGGTGATGCTGTTCAGGTGAGAAAATACTGGGCATCGTGCTCATAAGTCTGTTCATCCCATCGATGGGCTCATCACTATTAGCAGAGTCATTCACAATCCACGTCATTGCTTCTGCTATCTGTTGCCATTTTAAAAACTTGGCCAAAGCCTAGTGCATTACAGCAATGGCTGTTTTATTGACTTGTTCGTAATTCTGTTACTTGGGCAGAGCCAGCAGGGACAAGTTATCTCTGTCTCTCTCCATGTCCCCTGAGATAGTTCACAGGGCTACAGGACCTTTTCTTAAGATAGTCCCACTCACATGATCTGTGAGTGAAATCTGGCTGCCGGCTAAGCCTTGATGCAGAGCTGAGCTGTGGCAGGGACTTGGTTCTTCTCCATGTGCCTCACTTGGGCTTTTCACGGCAGTAGAATCTCTGGGTCATTAGATTTTTCATGCCGTAGTTGTCTTTTCTTGAAGAATGAAAAAGCATAGGCTGCCAAGTTCTCTCAAGTCTTATTACAGAACTGGCAAAGTGCCTCCATCACATGGTCAGTTAAAGAGTGCTGCGGGGAGGGGGGGCGGGGGAGCTAGACAAGGACATGAGTGCTAGGAGGCATAGTTCCTGTCTATCTCAGACAGGCGTTCCTTTTATTCCTTTCAGATCAGTCTGTCATTTTGCTGTTGTTAGGTCGAGTTCAGAGGTGGTTTAGTGATACTCTCAGATAACATCTTGTTTAGTCTATCAGCCCTCTGTCTCCCAGGCTCCAGCTTTACTCCGTGTTCTTTCCATTCTCTGCGCCTGAGCCAGAATGACTTTATTAAAAGACACACTTAGATTATGCTGTTGCCCTTCAGTGTTAGTCACATTTTTATTGCTGTGATGAAATATCTTAAATAAACAAGTTCAAAGGAGGAAAAATTCCTTTTTGGCTCACTGTTTCAGAGGTTTCAGCTCCTAGGTGGCTTTAACCTCTTTGCTTTGGTCCTGTGGTATGGAGGCTATAGTGAAAGAAAACTATTTACCTCGTATTTGCCAAGAAACAGGCTATGTGCCAGGGAAGATGCTAGGGCCCCAGTACACTCTCCCAAGAACATAACTCCAATGACTTAACTTTCTCCAAGTAGGCCCTATCTGCTAGTTCCTACTACACTCAGTAATGCCAATAGATCCTGTTAACCACTATCTCACTCTGGCTTCTCAGAGCCCATTCCAATCACATTTCAGGTCTGGAGGAGAAGGAGATGGACCTTAGTCTCTGTCTTGAGCATTTTGGCTTTTGAAAACCCAGTGCTCAGGAACATAAGCAGTAAACTTAAAATATTAATGTCCCTTTGTGATTCACTCTTTTATTGTGTGTAAAGCTTATCTTGGACCTTCTTGTCTTTTATTCTAACCATTGAATGTTCTCTGAATGAATGACTTTGAATTTCAGTGAAAATAGACTTAACAATGATCAAAGGGACAGAGGGAGAGAAGGAGATTAAAATGACTGTGCTTCAGATCTTTTTTAAGGGAATAAGAGAGCTTTTCTGTAACAATTTTAAGTGTTCATGGTCCAGGAACATGTATTTAGGCTACTCCAAATTTCACATTCCAACATGGAAACAGTTTCATGAAGTTTTTATAGTTATACAGAAGAAAATCATAAATAAAGGCAAGTTTAAAATACATTGGTGGGGCAGGCATACCAGAGGGGCAGGTACAGCGCGATAATAGAAGTTTTTCTATAAAGCCAAGATGCTTATTTGAGCTTTTGAGTTGGTGGAAACTAGTTAGTAGATTTCAAGAGGTTTTGATTATCAGTCACAGGGTGTTAGTACTAACAGAGGAGTGGGCAAGGAGTGGATATTTTGGAGGGCTAGACCCAGTCTCTGGACTTGCAACATTCCAATCTTTCCACAGTCCTGAAATTCTTTTTTTTTATTAATTTTTTAAATTTAAATTAAAACCATCTTATTTTTCATACCAAGCCCTAATCAGCCAATCGTCTCTGCAGATTCCTTTCAAGAGTTTTTCACTCATAGTTCCTCCTGTTGGCTCAGCATTGTATTGTGTGCCAATTCAGGGTCCACATATTATACATCAAATATTGCAAGAGAATGAAGTGACAATCATAGCCTGCAGGGGTCTGCACCAGGCCCTCTGCATAATGCTGTGCTTGTGTAGCTTGGTCCTCTTCTGGGACTCCTATCAATGGGAGTGGGGACTGTCTCTGACTCTTGCCTGTTCTTGAGCTCCTACTGGGCCACCTTGTCCAACCTTAATATGAAGTGAGTGTCTACTCTTATTATAACTTGTTAAGTGGTATTGGGTTGATATCTGTGAGAAGCCTGCTTTTTTCTAAAGGGAAACGGAAAAGGAATGGATGTGGGGGAGGAGAAGGAGAGCTAGGGGAGTGGAAGGGAGGGGGGTGAGGTGCAGATATTTTATATGAGAAAAGAATAAATAAAAAGAAAAGAAACTCCTACATCATGTGGAAACTATTGGCATCATGATCTGGATCCTAATTATTTTTTATCCCCTCTGTATCTGACATAACATTTACATGTGACATGGATTACTGTATCTGAAATTAAGTAAATCAGACTACAGTTTGACCTAATAGAGTGAATGTTAACAATGAAACAAACATATCTAAAATAACCAGAATTGGCATATTTTTCAAGAGACTATATATACATACATACATACCCTTCCCTCTGTATTTACAGTGGTTTGTACTCAATGAACTATCTTACTTATATTTACATGGTTAGAAATGGGACTTGGAAGACATCACTGTAGGGGTAGTCTCCCTTTCTATTAGTAAAATACAACTACTATTTAATTCATTTTTAATCCCAGC